>NC_090831.1:55280434-55954122 GCF_028021215.1 Eschrichtius robustus | reverse complement strand
TGGCTTTGTCTGTCCTTCTTGCCTTTCGGAGGTGATCCGCGTGGCTTTGTCTGTCCTTCTTGCCTTTCGGAGGTGATCCGCGTTGGCTTTGTCTGTCCTTCTAGCCTTTCGGAGGTGATCCGCGTTGGCTTTGTCTGTCCTTCTAGCCTTTCGGAGGTGATCCGCGTTGGCTTTGTCTGTCCTTCTAGCCTTTCGGAGGTGATCCGCGTTGGCTTTGTCTGTCCTTCTAGCCTTTCGGAGGTGATCCGCGTTGGCTTTGTCTGTCCTTCTAGCCTTTCGGAGGTGATCCGCGTTGGCTTTGTCTGTCCTTCTAGCCTTTCGGAGGTGATCCGCGTTGGCTTTGTCTGTCCTTCTAGCCTTTCGGAGGTGATCCGCGTTGGCTTTGTCTGTCCTTCTTGCCTTTCGGAGGTGATCCGCGTTGGCTTTGTCTGTCCTTCTAGCCTTTCGGAGGTGATCCGCGTTGGCTTTGTCTGTCCTTCTTGCCTTTCGGAGGTGATCCGCGTTGGCTTTGTCTGTCCTTCTTGCCTTTCGGAGGTGATCCGCGTTGGCTTTGTCTGTCCTTCTAGCCTTTCGGAGGTGATCCGCGTTGGCTTTGTCTGTCCTTCTAGCCTTTCGGAGGTGATCCGCGTTGGCTTTGTCTGTCCTTCTTGCCTTTCGGAGGTGATCCGCGTTGGCTTTGTCTGTCCTTCTAGCCTTTCGGAGGTGATCCGCGTTGGCTTTGTCTGTCCTTCTTGCCTTTCGGAGGTGATCCGCGTTGGCTTTGTCTGTCCTTCTTGCCTTTCGGAGGTGATCCGCGTTGGCTTTGTCTGTCCTTCTTGCCTTTCGGAGGTGATCCGCGTTGGCTTTGTCTGTCCTTCTTGCCTTTCGGAGGTGATCCGCGTTGGCTTTGTCTGTCCTTCTTGCCTTTCGGAGGTGATCCGCGTTGGCTTTGTCTGTCCTTCTAGCCTTTCGGAGGTGATCCGCGTTGGCTTTGTCTGTCCTTCTTGCCTTTCGGAGGTGATCCGCGTTGGCTTTGTCTGTCCTTCTTGCCTTTCGGAGGTGATCCGCGTTGGCTTTGTCTGTCCTTCTTGCCTTTCGGAGGTGATCCGCGTTGGCTTTGTCTGTCCTTCTTGCCTTTCGGAGGTGATCCGCGTTGGCTTTGTCTGTCCTTCTTGCCTTTCGGAGGTGATCCGCGTTGGCTTTGTCTGTCCTTCTAGCCTTTCGGAGGTGATCCGCGTTGGCTTTGTCTGTCCTTCTTGCCTTTCGGAGGTGATCCGCGTTGGCTTTGTCTGTCCTTCTTGCCTTTCGGAGGTGATCCGCGTTGGCTTTGTCTGTCCTTCTTGCCTTTCGGAGGTGATCCGCGTTGGCTTTGTCTGTCCTTCTTGCCTTTCGGAGGTGATCCGCGTTGGCTTTGTCTGTCCTTCTTGCCTTTCGGAGGTGATCCGCGTTGGCTTTGTCTGTCCTTCTTGCCTTTCGGAGGTGATCCGCGTTGGCTTTGTCTGTCCTTCTAGCCTTTCGGAGGTGATCCGCGTTGGCTTTGTCTGTCCTTCTTGCCTTTCGGAGGTGATCCGCGTTGGCTTTGTCTGTCCTTCTAGCCTTTCGGAGGTGATCCGCGTTGGCTTTGTCTGTCCTTCTTGCCTTTCGGAGGTGATCCGCGTTGGCTTTGTCTGTCCTTCTAGCCTTTCGGAGGTGATCCGCGTTGGCTTTGTCTGTCCTTCTTGCCTTTCGGAGGTGATCCGCGTTGGCTTTGTCTGTCCTTCTAGCCTTTCGGAGGTGATCCGCGTTGGCTTTGTCTGTCCTTCTTGCCTTTCGGAGGTGATCCGCGTTGGCTTTGTCTGTCCTTCTAGCCTTTCGGAGGTGATCCGCGTTGGCTTTGTCTGTCCTTCTTGCTTTCGGAGGTGATCCGCGTTGGCTTTGTCTGTCCTTCTTGCCTTTCGGAGGTGATCCGCGTTGGCTTTGTCTGTCCTTCTAGCCTTTCGGAGGTGATCCGCGTTGGCTTTGTCTGTCCTTCTTGCCTTTCGGAGGTGATCCGCGTTGGCTTTGTCTGTCCTTCTTGCCTTTCGGAGGTGATCCGCGTTGGCTTTGTCTGTCCTTCTTGCCTTTCGGAGGTGATCCGCGTTGGCTTTGTCTGTCCTTCTTGCCTTTCGGAGGTGATCCGCGTTGGCTTTGTCTGTCCTTCTTGCCTTTCGGAGGTGATCCGCGTTGGCTTTGTCTGTCCTTCTTGCCTTTCGGAGGTGATCCGCGTTGGCTTTGTCTGTCCTTCTTGCCTTTCGGAGGTGATCCGCGTTGGCTTTGTCTGTCCTTCTAGCCTTTCGGAGGTGATCCGCGTTGGCTTTGTCTGTCCTTCTTGCCTTTCGGAGGTGATCCGCGTTGGCTTTGTCTGTCCTTCTTGCCTTTCGGAGGTGATCCGCGTTGGCTTTGTCTGTCCTTCTTGCCTTTCGGAGGTGATCCGCGTTGGCTTTGTCTGTCCTTCTTGCCTTTCGGAGGTGATCCGCGTTGGCTTTGTCTGTCCTTCTAGCCTTTCGGAGGTGATCCGCGTTGGCTTTGTCTGTCCTTCTTGCCTTTCGGAGGTGATCCGCGTTGGCTTTGTCTGTCCTTCTTGCCTTTCGGAGGTGATCCGCGTTGGCTTTGTCTGTCCTTCTAGCCTTTCGGAGGTGATCCGCGTTGGCTTTGTCTGTCCTTCTTGCCTTTCGGAGGTGATCCGCGTTGGCTTTGTCTGTCCTTCTAGCCTTTCGGAGGTGATCCGCGTTGGCTTTGTCTGTCCTTCTTGCCTTTCGGAGGTGATCCGCGTTGGCTTTGTCTGTCCTTCTTGCCTTTCGGAGGTGATCCGCGTTGGCTTTGTCTGTCCTTCTAGCCTTTCGGAGGTGATCCGCGTTGGCTTTGTCTGTCCTTCTTGCCTTTCGGAGGTGATCCGCGTTGGCTTTGTCTGTCCTTCTTGCCTTTCGGAGGTGATCCGCGTTGGCTTTGTCTGTCCTTCTTGCCTTTCGGAGGTGATCCGCGTTGGCTTTGTCTGTCCTTCTAGCCTTTCGGAGGTGATCCGCGTTGGCTTTGTCTGTCCTTCTTGCCTTTCGGAGGTGATCCGCGTTGGCTTTGTCTGTCCTTCTTGCCTTTCGGAGGTGATCCGCGTTGGCTTTGTCTGTCCTTCTTGCCTTTCGGAGGTGATCCGCGTTGGCTTTGTCTGTCCTTCTAGCCTTTCGGAGGTGATCCGCGTTGGCTTTGTCTGTCCTTCTAGCCTTTCGGAGGTGATCCGCGTTGGCTTTGTCTGTCCTTCTTGCCTTTCGGAGGTGATCCGCGTTGGCTTTGTCTGTCCTTCTTGCCTTTCGGAGGTGATCCGCGTTGGCTTTGTCTGTCCTTCTTGCCTTTCGGAGGTGATCCGCGTTGGCTTTGTCTGTCCTTCTTGCCTTTCGGAGGTGATCCGCGTTGGCTTTGTCTGTCCTTCTTGCCTTTCGGAGGTGATCCGCGTTGGCTTTGTCTGTCCTTCTTGCCTTTCGGAGGTGATCCGCGTTGGCTTTGTCTGTCCTTCTAGCCTTTCGGAGGTGATCCGCGTTGGCTTTGTCTGTCCTTCTTGCCTTTCGGAGGTGATCCGCGTTGGCTTTGTCTGTCCTTCTTGCCTTTCGGAGGTGATCCGCGTTGGCTTTGTCTGTCCTTCTTGCCTTTCGGAGGTGATCCGCGTTGGCTTTGTCTGTCCTTCTAGCCTTTCGGAGGTGATCCGCGTTGGCTTTGTCTGTCCTTCTTGCCTTTCGGAGGTGATCCGCGTTGGCTTTGTCTGTCCTTCTTGCCTTTCGGAGGTGATCCGCGTTGGCTTTGTCTGTCCTTCTTGCCTTTCGGAGGTGATCCGCGTTGGCTTTGTCTGTCCTTCTTGCCTTTCGGAGGTGATCCGCGTTGGCTTTGTCTGTCCTTCTTGCCTTTCGGAGGTGATCCGCGTTGGCTTTGTCTGTCCTTCTTGCCTTTCGGAGGTGATCCGCGTTGGCTTTGTCTGTCCTTCTTGCCTTTCGGAGGTGATCCGCGTTGGCTTTGTCTGTCCTTCTAGCCTTTCGGAGGTGATCCGCGTTGGCTTTGTCTGTCCTTCTTGCCTTTCGGAGGTGATCCGCGTTGGCTTTGTCTGTCCTTCTTGCCTTTCGGAGGTGATCCGCGTTGGCTTTGTCTGTCCTTCTTGCCTTTCGGAGGTGATCCGCGTTGGCTTTGTCTGTCCTTCTAGCCTTTCGGAGGTGATCCGCGTTGGCTTTGTCTGTCCTTCTTGCCTTTCGGAGGTGATCCGCGTTGGCTTTGTCTGTCCTTCTTGCCTTTCGGAGGTGATCCGCGTTGGCTTTGTCTGTCCTTCTTGCCTTTCGGAGGTGATCCGCGTTGGCTTTGTCTGTCCTTCTTGCCTTTCGGAGGTGATCCGCGTTGGCTTTGTCTGTCCTTCTAGCCTTTCGGAGGTGATCCGCGTTGGCTTTGTCTGTCCTTCTTGCCTTTCGGAGGTGATCCGCGTTGGCTTTGTCTGTCCTTCTTGCCTTTCGGAGGTGATCCGCGTTGGCTTTGTCTGTCCTTCTAGCCTTTCGGAGGTGATCCGCGTTGGCTTTGTCTGTCCTTCTTGCCTTTCGGAGGTGATCCGCGTTGGCTTTGTCTGTCCTTCTTGCCTTTCGGAGGTGATCCGCGTTGGCTTTGTCTGTCCTTCTTGCCTTTCGGAGGTGATCCGCGTTGGCTTTGTCTGTCCTTCTTGCCTTTCGGAGGTGATCCGCGTTGGCTTTGTCTGTCCTTCTTGCCTTTCGGAGGTGATCCGCGTTGGCTTTGTCTGTCCTTCTTGCCTTTCGGAGGTGATCCGCGTTGGCTTTGTCTGTCCTTCTTGCCTTTCGGAGGTGATCCGCGTTGGCTTTGTCTGTCCTTCTTGCCTTTCGGAGGTGATCCGCGTTGGCTTTGTCTGTCCTTCTTGCCTTTCGGAGGTGATCCGCGTTGGCTTTGTCTGTCCTTCTAGCCTTTCGGAGGTGATCCGCGTTGGCTTTGTCTGTCCTTCTTGCCTTTCGGAGGTGATCCGCGTTGGCTTTGTCTGTCCTTCTTGCCTTTCGGAGGTGATCCGCGTTGGCTTTGTCTGTCCTTCTTGCCTTTCGGAGGTGATCCGCGTTGGCTTTGTCTGTCCTTCTAGCCTTTCGGAGGTGATCCGCGTTGGCTTTGTCTGTCCTTCTTGCCTTTCGGAGGTGATCCGCGTTGGCTTTGTCTGTCCTTCTTGCCTTTCGGAGGTGATCCGCGTTGGCTTTGTCTGTCCTTCTTGCCTTTCGGAGGTGATCCGCGTTGGCTTTGTCTGTCCTTCTAGCCTTTCGGAGGTGATCCGCGTTGGCTTTGTCTGTCCTTCTTGCCTTTCGGAGGTGATCCGCGTTGGCTTTGTCTGTCCTTCTTGCCTTTCGGAGGTGATCCGCGTTGGCTTTGTCTGTCCTTCTTGCCTTTCGGAGGTGATCCGCGTTGGCTTTGTCTGTCCTTCTAGCCTTTCGGAGGTGATCCGCGTTGGCTTTGTCTGTCCTTCTTGCCTTTCGGAGGTGATCCGCGTTGGCTTTGTCTGTCCTTCTTGCCTTTCGGAGGTGATCCGCGTTGGCTTTGTCTGTCCTTCTTGCCTTTCGGAGGTGATCCGCGTTGGCTTTGTCTGTCCTTCTAGCCTTTCGGAGGTGATCCGCGTTGGCTTTGTCTGTCCTTCTTGCCTTTCGGAGGTGATCCGCGTTGGCTTTGTCTGTCCTTCTTGCCTTTCGGAGGTGATCCGCGTTGGCTTTGTCTGTCCTTCTAGCCTTTCGGAGGTGATCCGCGTTGGCTTTGTCTGTCCTTCTAGCCTTTCGGAGGTGATCCGCGTTGGCTTTGTCTGTCCTTCTTGCCTTTCGGAGGTGATCCGCGTTGGCTTTGTCTGTCCTTCTTGCCTTTCGGAGGTGATCCGCGTTGGCTTTGTCTGTCCTTCTTGCCTTTCGGAGGTGATCCGCGTTGGCTTTGTCTGTCCTTCTAGCCTTTCGGAGGTGATCCGCGTTGGCTTTGTCTGTCCTTCTAGCCTTTCGGAGGTGATCCGCGTTGGCTTTGTCTGTCCTTCTTGCCTTTCGGAGGTGATCCGCGTTGGCTTTGTCTGTCCTTCTTGCTTTCGGAGGTGATCCGCGTTGGCTTTGTCTGTCCTTCTAGCCTTTCGGAGGTGATCCGCGTTGGCTTTGTCTGTCCTTCTAGCCTTTCGGAGGTGATCCGCGTTGGCTTTGTCTGTCCTTCTAGCCTTTCGGAGGTGATCCGCGTTGGCTTTGTCTGTCCTTCTTGCCTTTCGGAGGTGATCCGCGTTGGCTTTGTCTGTCCTTCTTGCCTTTCGGAGGTGATCCGCGTTGGCTTTGTCTGTCCTTCTAGCCTTTCGGAGGTGATCCGCGTTGGCTTTGTCTGTCCTTCTTGCCTTTCGGAGGTGATCCGCGTTGGCTTTGTCTGTCCTTCTTGCCTTTCGGAGGTGATCCGCGTTGGCTTTGTCTGTCCTTCTTGCCTTTCGGAGGTGATCCGCGTTGGCTTTGTCTGTCCTTCTAGCCTTTCGGAGGTGATCCGCGTTGGCTTTGTCTGTCCTTCTTGCCTTTCGTAGGTGATCCGCGTTGGCTTTGTCTGTCCTTCTTGCCTTTCGGAGGTGATCCGCGTTGGCTTTGTCTGTCCTTCTTGCCTTTCGGAGGTGATCCGCGTTGGCTTTGTCTGTCCTTCTAGCCTTTCGGAGGTGATCCGCGTTGGCTTTGTCTGTCCTTCTTGCCTTTCGGAGGTGATCCGCGTTGGCTTTGTCTGTCCTTCTTGCCTTTCGGAGGTGATCCGCGTTGGCTTTGTCTGTCCTTCTAGCCTTTCGGAGGTGATCCGCGTTGGCTTTGTCTGTCCTTCTTGCCTTTCGGAGGTGATCCGCGTTGGCTTTGTCTGTCCTTCTAGCCTTTCGGAGGTGATCCGCGTTGGCTTTGTCTGTCCTTCTTGCCTTTCGGAGGTGATCCGCGTTGGCTTTGTCTGTCCTTCTTGCCTTTCGGAGGTGATCCGCGTTGGCTTTGTCTGTCCTTCTAGCCTTTCGGAGGTGATCCGCGTTGGCTTTGTCTGTCCTTCTTGCCTTTCGGAGGTGATCCGCGTTGGCTTTGTCTGTCCTTCTAGCCTTTCGGAGGTGATCCGCGTTGGCTTTGTCTGTCCTTCTTGCCTTTCGGAGGTGATCCGCGTTGGCTTTGTCTGTCCTTCTAGCCTTTCGGAGGTGATCCGCGTTGGCTTTGTCTGTCCTTCTAGCCTTTCGGAGGTGATCCGCGTTGGCTTTGTCTGTCCTTCTTGCCTTTCGGAGGTGATCCGCGTTGGCTTTGTCTGTCCTTCTAGCCTTTCGGAGGTGATCCGCGTTGGCTTTGTCTGTCCTTCTTGCCTTTCGGAGGTGATCCGCGTTGGCTTTGTCTGTCCTTCTAGCCTTTCGGAGGTGATCCGCGTTGGCTTTGTCTGTCCTTCTTGCCTTTCGGAGGTGATCCGCGTTGGCTTTGTCTGTCCTTCTTGCCTTTCGGAGGTGATCCGCGTTGGCTTTGTCTGTCCTTCTAGCCTTTCGGAGGTGATCCGCGTTGGCTTTGTCTGTCCTTCTTGCCTTTCGGAGGTGATCCGCGTTGGCTTTGTCTGTCCTTCTTGCCTTTCGGAGGTGATCCGCGTTGGCTTTGTCTGTCCTTCTTGCCTTTCGGAGGTGATCCGCGTTGGCTTTGTCTGTCCTTCTAGCCTTTCGGAGGTGATCCGCGTTGGCTTTGTCTGTCCTTCTTGCCTTTCGGAGGTGATCCGCGTTGGCTTTGTCTGTCCTTCTTGCCTTTCGGAGGTGATCCGCGTTGGCTTTGTCTGTCCTTCTTGCCTTTCGGAGGTGATCCGCGTTGGCTTTGTCTGTCCTTCTAGCCTTTCGGAGGTGATCCGCGTTGGCTTTGTCTGTCCTTCTTGCCTTTCGGAGGTGATCCGCGTTGGCTTTGTCTGTCCTTCTTGCCTTTCGGAGGTGATCCGCGTTGGCTTTGTCTGTCCTTCTAGCCTTTCGGAGGTGATCCGCGTTGGCTTTGTCTGTCCTTCTTGCCTTTCGGAGGTGATCCGCGTTGGCTTTGTCTGTCCTTCTAGCCTTTCGGAGGTGATCCGCGTTGGCTTTGTCTGTCCTTCTTGCCTTTCGTAGGTGATCCGCGTTGGCTTTGTCTGTCCTTCTTGCTGGCGGCTTCGGAAGGTGATCCGCGTTGGCTTTGTCTGTCCTTCTAGCCTTTCGGAGGTGATCCGCGTTGGCTTTGTCTGTCCTTCTTGCCTTTCGGAGGTGATCCGCGTTGGCTTTGTCTGTCCTTCTAGCCTTTCGGAGGTGATCCGCGTTGGCTTTGTCTGTCCTTCTTGCCTTTCGGAGGTGATCCGCGTTGGCTTTGTCTGTCCTTCTAGCCTTTCGGAGGTGATCCGCGTTGGCTTTGTCTGTCCTTCTTGCCTTTCGGAGGTGATCCGCGTTGGCTTTGTCTGTCCTTCTAGCCTTTCGGAGGTGATCCGCGTTGGCTTTGTCTGTCCTTCTTGCCTTTCGGAGGTGATCCGCGTTGGCTTTGTCTGTCCTTCTAGCCTTTCGGAGGTGATCCGCGTTGGCTTTGTCTGTCCTTCTTGCCTTTCGGAGGTGATCCGCGTTGGCGTTGTCTGTCCTTCTTGCCTTTCGGAGGTGATCCGCGTTGGCGTTGTCTGTCCTTCTTGCCTTTCGGAGGTGATCCGCGTTGGCTTTGTCTGTCCTTCTTGCCTTTCGGAGGTGATCCGCGTTGGCTTTGTCTGTCCTTCTTGCCTTTCGGAGGTGATCCGCGTTGGCGTTGTCTGTCCTTCTTGCCTTTCGGAGGTGATCCGCGTTGGCTTTGTCTGTCCTTCTAGCCTTTCGGAGGTGATCCGCGTTGGCTTTGTCTGTCCTTCTAGCCTTTCGGAGGTGATCCGCGTTGGCCTTGTCTGTCCTTCTTGCCTTCGGAGGTGATCCGCGTTGGCGTTGTCTGTCCTTCTTGCCTTTCGGAGGTGATCCGCGTTGGCGTTGTCTGTCCTTCTAGCCTTTCGGAGGTGATCCGCGTTGGCTTTGTCTGTCCTTCTTGCCTTTCGGAGGTGATCCGCGTTGGCTTTGTCTGTCCTTCTAGCCTTTCGGAGGTGATCCGCGTTGGCTTTGTCTGTCCCTTCTTGCCTTTCGTAGGTGATCCGCGTTGGCTTTGTCTGTCCTTCTTGCCTTTCGGAGGTGATCCGCGTTGGCTTTGTCTGTCCTTCTAGCCTTTCGGAGGTGATCCGCGTTGGCTTTGTCTGTCCTTCTTGCCTTTCGGAGGTGATCCGCGTTGGCTTTGTCTGTCCTTCTAGCCTTTCGGAGGTGATCCGCGTTGGCTTTGTCTGTCCTTCTTGCCTTTCGGAGGTGATCCGCGTTGGCTTTGTCTGTCCTTCTAGCCTTTCGGAGGTGATCCGCGTTGGCTTTGTCTGTCCTTCTTGCCTTTCGGAGGTGACCCGCGTTGGCTTTGTCTGTCCTTCTAGCCTTTCGGAGGTGATCCGCGTTGGCTTTGTCTGTCCTTCTTGCCTTTCGGAGGTGATCCGCGTTGGCTTTGTCTGTCCTTCTAGCCTTTCGGAGGTGATCCGCGTTGGCTTTGTCTGTCCTTCTTGCCCTTTCGGAGGTGATCCGCGTTGGCGTTGTCTGTCCTTCTTGCCTTTCGGAGGTGATCCGCGTTGGCGTTGTCTGTCCTTCTTGCCTTTCGGAGGTGATCCGCGTTGGCTTTGTCTGTCCTTCTTGCCTTTCGGAGGTGATCCGCGTTGGCTTTGTCTGTCCTTCTTGCCTTTCGGAGGTGATCCGCGTTGGCGTTGTCTGTCCTTCTTGCCTTTCGGAGGTGATCCGCGTTGGCTTTGTCTGTCCTTCTTGCCTTTCGGAGGTGATCCGCGTTGGCTTTGTCTGTCCTTCTAGCCTTTCGGAGGTGATCCGCGTTGGCTTTGTCTGTCCTTCTTGCCTTTCGGAGGTGATCCGCGTTGGCTTTGTCTGTCCTTCTTGCCTTTCGGAGGTGATCCGCGTTGGCTTTGTCTGTCCTTCTAGCCTTTCGGAGGTGATCCGCGTTGGCTTTGTCTGTCCTTCTTGCCTTTCGGAGGTGATCCGCGTTGGCTTTGTCTGTCCTTCTAGCCTTTCGGAGGTGATCCGCGTTGGCTTTGTCTGTCCTTCTTGCCTTTCGTAGGTGATCCGCGTTGGCTTTGTCTGTCCTTCTTGCCTTTCGGAGGTGATCCGCGTTGGCTTTGTCTGTCCTTCTAGCCTTTCGGAGGTGATCCGCGTTGGCTTTGTCTGTCCTTCTTGCCTTTCGGAGGTGATCCGCGTTGGCTTTGTCTGTCCTTCTAGCCTTTCGGAGGTGATCCGCGTTGGCTTTGTCTGTCCTTCTTGCCTTTCGGAGGTGATCCGCGTTGGCTTTGTCTGTCCTTCTAGCCTTTCGGAGGTGATCCGCGTTGGCTTTGTCTGTCCTTCTTGCCTTTCGGAGGTGATCCGCGTTGGCTTTGTCTGTCCTTCTAGCCTTTCGGAGGTGATCCGCGTTGGCTTTGTCTGTCCTTCTTGCCTTTCGGAGGTGATCCGCGTTGGCTTTGTCTGTCCTTCTAGCCTTTCGGAGGTGATCCGCGTTGGCTTTGTCTGTCCTTCTTGCCTTTCGGAGGTGATCCGCGTTGGCGTTGTCTGTCCTTCTTGCCTTTCGGAGGTGATCCGCGTTGGCGTTGTCTGTCCTTCTTGCCTTTCGGAGGTGATCCGCGTTGGCTTTGTCTGTCCTTCTTGCCTTTCGGAGGTGATCCGCGTTGGCTTTGTCTGTCCTTCTTGCCTTTCGGAGGTGATCCGCGTTGGCGTTGTCTGTCCTTCTTGCCTTTCGGAGGTGATCCGCGTTGGCTTTGTCTGTCCTTCTAGCCTTTCGGAGGTGATCCGCGTTGGCTTTGTCTGTCCTTCTAGCCTTTCGGAGGTGATCCGCGTTGGCCTTGTCTGTCCTTCTTGCCTTTCGGAGGTGATCCGCGTTGGCGTTGTCTGTCCTTCTTGCCTTTCGGAGGTGATCCGCGTTGGCGTTGTCTGTCCTTCTAGCCTTTCGGAGGTGATCCGCGTTGGCTTTGTCTGTCCTTCTTGCCTTTCGGAGGTGATCCGCGTTGGCTTTGTCTGTCCTTCTAGCCTTTCGGAGGTGATCCGCGTTGGCTTTGTCTGTCCTTCTTGCCTTTCGTAGGTGATCCGCGTTGGCTTTGTCTGTCCTTCTTGCCTTTCGGAGGTGATCCGCGTTGGCTTTGTCTGTCCTTCTAGCCTTTCGGAGGTGATCCGCGTTGGCTTTGTCTGTCCTTCTTGCCTTTCGGAGGTGATCCGCGTTGGCTTTGTCTGTCCTTCTAGCCTTTCGGAGGTGATCCGCGTTGGCTTTGTCTGTCCTTCTTGCCTTTCGGAGGTGATCCGCGTTGGCTTTGTCTGTCCTTCTAGCCTTTCGGAGGTGATCCGCGTTGGCTTTGTCTGTCCTTCTTGCCTTTCGGAGGTGACCCGCGTTGGCTTTGTCTGTCCTTCTAGCCTTTCGGAGGTGATCCGCGTTGGCTTTGTCTGTCCTTCTTGCCTTTCGGAGGTGATCCGCGTTGGCTTTGTCTGTCCTTCTAGCCTTTCGGAGGTGATCCGCGTTGGCTTTGTCTGTCCTTCTTGCCTTTCGGAGGTGATCCGCGTTGGCGTTGTCTGTCCTTCTTGCCTTTCGGAGGTGATCCGCGTTGGCGTTGTCTGTCCTTCTTGCCTTTCGGAGGTGATCCGCGTTGGCTTTGTCTGTCCTTCTTGCCTTTCGGAGGTGATCCGCGTTGGCTTTGTCTGTCCTTCTTGCCTTTCGGAGGTGATCCGCGTTGGCGTTGTCTGTCCTTCTTGCCTTTCGGAGGTGATCCGCGTTGGCTTTGTCTGTCCTTCTAGCCTTTCGGAGGTGATCCGCGTTGGCTTTGTCTGTCCTTCTAGCCTTTCGGAGGTGATCCGCGTTGGCCTTGTCTGTCCTTCTTGCCTTTCGGAGGTGATCCGCGTTGGCGTTGTCTGTCCTTCTTGCCTTTCGGAGGTGATCCGCGTTGGCGTTGTCTGTCCTTATCTTGTCTTTTAGACCATTTACTCTCTGGAGCAGCATCTTTGCTGGTTTTTCTCTGATGTGGATGTGGAGGGAGGCCTGGAACAGCGTTGTGTGTGCCTGACAATTCTTTAAAAAATAAATTTATTTATTTATTTATTTTACTTTTGACTGTGTTGGGTCTTCGTTGCTGCGCGTGGACTTTCTCTAGTCGTGGTGAGCGGGAGCTACTCTTTGCTGCAGTGCGCGGGCTTCTCTTGTTGCGGAGGAGCACAGGCCCTAGGCGTGCGGGCTTCAGTAGTTGTGGCATGTGGGCTCAGTCGTTGTGGCTCATGAGCTCAGTAGTTGTGGTTTGTGGGCTCTAGGGTGCAGGCTCAGCAGTTGTGGCACACGGGCTTAGTTGCTCCACGGCATGTGGGAATCTTCCCAGACCAGGGCTCAAACCCGTGTCCCCTGTATTGGCAGGTGGATTCTTAACCACTGCACCACCAGAGAAGTCCCCTGTGCCTGACAGTTTTTAATTACCCTCCTGGTTTTCTTTGGATCTCCCCTGTCAGGACTCAGCAACCTCAGGTTCTAGATCCATGATATTTTATAACAGCTCCAATGTATATTAAAATGGATCTGAATCATCATGGAGAGCAATATTTAGATCAAGATATTTAGATCTACCTGGAAAGACCCAGTTAGGTATCAGAATATCTACCTTAAGAATAAAATGATTTGGAGCAATTTGGGAGACCTCCCTGAAATCACTGATCAACTTATTTGACCATATTATAATATTTAGATCTAGATAATTTTTCCATTATGCTACTTTTGAAACCCCTCTTCAAATTGGACAAAGAGACCTGGCAATTTAGATGCTACTCGAAGCACTTAATATGTGAACTAATTTGATTCTCACAAGCGTAAAGGGTAGGTGCCATTATTATCGCCATCTTACACTGGACAGCACGTGGCACAGCAAAGCTGAGCAACTTCCCAAAGTCAAACCACAAATAAGAGGTGGAGCTAAGCGTTGAATCGAATCATTATGGTTCCAGAGTCCGGGCACTCAACCACTGCACTCCCTCACCTTTCTCAGAGATCAGGGGTCTGTAACCTTTTTCTAGAACAAGCACAGCAAAATTACTCACAGGGAGAAAATGGCTATTTACAGAATTTGAGCAGGAGAAACTAATCTGCCCAGATCAAGAAAGCGTTTGGGGGCCATATAAATATAGCAAACCCACCTGGAGATGAGGGCTTGAGCATCCCTTGCCTGAACTATCTCAGCCATGTCCTCGGTGCCTCTTCAGTGAGTTGCCTAACGGAGCCGTCCAGCTTTGACACTTTTGCCAGAGTTCTTATTCTGGGAAGCAGTCATGCTAAGCTCCTGCTAAACAGGTTCATGTGTACATGTGCACATGTGTATGTTCCCCGCTCCCTGCCACACACACACAGGCTCCGCATTGTCTCTGTTCTTGGAGACCTATGAACTGACCTAACCTAACCTCTGTCCTAGCTGCTCCTCTGCCATCCTTCTTTGTGTTGTTCGCCCTGAGTACTTCCTGTTGCAGGACCTCAGCGCACACTCTCACACCTCCATACCTCTCTCTTCTCATGCTGTTCCCACTGACAAGGACACCTTTCTTCTCCATTCTCCCAGGTCACCGTGGAAAATTTCTGCTCATCATTCTTTCTTTCTTTTTTTTTTTTTCCTGCTCATCTTTCAAGGTCCAAATGAAATGTTTGTTATTTTTTCTTTGTTATTTTCTGGAAAGCCTCTTTCTTCTCCAGGCAGTGTTGATCCCTTTCAACAGTGTTTCTGTAGCACTGCATACTTTTATGAAAAACTTATTACAGTGTATTAAGATAATTGTTGACCGGTCTCTTTCTCCCACTTACATTCAGCTTAGGAAGTGGTCATAACTTCCTCATCTGTATCCTCAGTGTCTATCAGAGCTTGGCACAGAGGAGTTTCTCAGTAAATAGTTTTAAATTATGTTTGCTGCTATTGGATATGATTTTATGGGTATTATCTCCTGGCAAAATAAAATGTCAAGGTCCACGTATGGGTGTTTTATAGCAAAAACAAAGCAAAATAAAAACCCGCTCCTTGAAATACCTTGAGCCTTAATGCAGTGGTGTTTTCTTTTATAGGAAGTTAGAGAAGTCCTTTGTGAATTTACCTCCTTACCCATTTGAAAATTTCTAAGATTGATATATTCTAGTGTGCAGGTTTAAGAAAAAGATAACTTTAAGAATCAAACCCTAGGAATTGTGGCCTTCCTCCATATAGGAGAGAATGTCTGTGTTGCTCTCCACATGCATTTTAAAGTTAGTTGTCGTTCTTTTGTGATATGGTCATAAACAGTGATTTCACGGAGGTCTCCCCAACTGCGGTAAATCACTTGCTTTGTTAAGATGGGCATTCCGATACCTAAATGGTTTCATTTCCTTCCAGGTAACAGTATAGAGTAACATCGTCTTATATTGTTGGTCAATCAGTCGTAAGGAAAAGGTATCACTGGATCTATTCCACTGTCTTTTGTTCAGCGCCTGCGTCTGCTGGGGGCTTAGATGCCACACGCCTTGGGCGGAAGCAGGCCTTTCACCCAGCCAGCAAGGGCTTTCCCTGGAGTTGAGCTGCTGGCAGAGGCAGCCGCATTGCAGCCAGATCCGCACACAAAACGCTTTTCCCCAGGCAACTGTTTCCATGTTTCTCCTCGGTCCCTGATGAGCAAATGCCTCCGAGAATAATTCTCTCCACTGGCACACTGTGAGCCAGAACCTCTCGTGGGCTTGGAAAGGGAAGCTCCATAGACTTTTGCTCCAATGTGTTGAGTCAGGGCACACGTGGCCCCAGTTACAAGATAAATGGTGTTGTGGAAACAAGTCAGGTTAGCCAACAACTGCCTGAGCATCACATCAGTGTCTTTTCTGTAATTACTGCATTTAATACAGCTAGTTACTTGCACAAAAGAGCTTCCGGATACGGCAGTTTCCACTGGGGGCTGTTTAGGAATGTACAGGCCCATCATTTAGCCCTGATATTGTTGGGTTGTCAGAATTGATCATAGCTCTTGACGGAACACCTCTAGCTTTTTTTTTTTACGGAGTGCCTCAGAGTGACATTCCACGTTGTTTAAGTAGGAGTGATCTGTTAGTTTATATTTTATCTAAAACTGCAGATGAGAGGACCTCCCTCAGGGCCTAAATACATGAATCCTTTTCGCATGTTGTAATTAATAGTGGAGCCCAGAGAGAAATTCATAACAAGGGGCCGAAGAGCTGGGCAGAGCAACTTGTCAAAAAGAAGGAAATTCCACTACAGATTAGCTTATTTTTAAGCATGTCAAGCTCTACATACAAACATGATCTATCGCTTCCTTGTAATGTCTGTTTGAGCCCACATGCTCGGGGCGGTGTCAGAGCCTGCTGTAAATTTTGTCTGAGTCAGGGCAATTCTGATTGATCTCTGAGTGTAAAATCGATAAGAAGACACTGTCATTTTCTTAAAGGATGAGCTAGAAAAGGAAAATAAATTAAGACTCCACTGAATGTCTATCTCCAGTGCTCATTAGTTCAGTGTGGTTTGTACTTTGTTAATGTTATGGCCACAGCTTTAATCTTCCAGGTGCTCTTCCTGTGGCTACTTGCCTGCGGACATTCTTATGTTATGTATATTTCATCCGCACTGGGCTTGTGGGGGGCTGCATAAAATGGTTGCCCTCTTTTCTCTCTTAGCTCCTGCTTAATCCATTTTATTATTTTGAAGAAATACATCACCATGGATACTGATTAAGTTTAAAATGGACGGAGCCATTCTCTCTCTCTCTCTTTCTCTCTCTCAATCTCTCTCTCCTTTTTCTTTTCTCCACCCACCACCCCCCCCCCCCCCTTCATCAGGAGATAGACTCATTTGTCTTAAATAGTCTGGGCAAATAATAACTACCATGCATTTTGCCTTACATAATAAACTGTGTG
Source organism: Eschrichtius robustus (assembly GCF_028021215.1). Taxonomy (NCBI): domain Eukaryota; kingdom Metazoa; phylum Chordata; class Mammalia; order Artiodactyla; family Eschrichtiidae; genus Eschrichtius; species Eschrichtius robustus. The sequence continues at coordinate 55,938,181 of NC_090831.1, read as the reverse complement.
AAGATTAATCTTCTTCTATTTCTCTTTCTCCCTCCTCTTCCCTTCTCCCTCCCCCACCCCTTCCCTTCCTCTCTCCCTCTCTCTCCCTCTCCCCACCACCTCTTTCTCACCTAAGGCTTTTTTCTGCACATTTTAAAAGTTCTTTCTGTAGATTTCCTCAGCCTTAAAATATCTTGCACATCAAGATTTTTCCCGCATCGTTTCAAGAAATAGTAGCTCTTCCAGTATCCTAATAAAACACACGCACACAAACAGTTTAAATGTTTCATGGTTGTTTGTTGTGTTTGCTATCACAGAGTCCCAAACATGTCCCAGGCCTTCAGGTTTTGCATTTTGCTCCTCAGGAAGAGAGAAAAGGAAAGGCAAGGCAGGTGGGATATCCCCTCCTCCTTATTTGTATTCTGCATTAAATACAATATCATAACACTTATGTTTCCCTCTGCTATAGAAAGTGAACATTTAGTTTTGTCTCTAGCTCTGTCTTTGGCTTCTGTGAATGGAGATCGTGAATCAAGTGTTTTTCAGACATTCCTCATTTCTGACACATTTTGAATACCGTGCGCATGAGTTATACACTGCGGTCACATCTCCAGTAATTGTTCATGGAAACCCATTAATAGGAGACTGGTTCCAGAAGCTTTTTATTTGTTTGTGAAAACTTATATTGACTATATAGAATTTTGTTTAGGTTTCTCAAAAATGCAGAGACCAAAAAAAGGAGGAAGTGGTTAAAAAATCTAGATCTATTTGTTTCAAAAGGCATTAAATTCATATTCATGAAGGGTGTTTGCTTTCTTTAACAAAGCACAGCACATGCCAATTAATTATTTCTCAGGAAAAGGTCACTTAGGGGACTAACTCTGTATCTCCCATCTTCCCAGTTGAGCGTGCTAAATGAATAGATTTGCAAATTTAATCTACAAGCGACAAGTACTTGGCCTTGAAATTATTTGTCTTATTCATCTTTTTTTAAACATTTGTCTTTATTTATTATGGAGCCCATGATACAGTGAGATAACATCTTGAAATTTGTAAATAATATGTAATGATTTTAGGATTAAATTTGAGAGGAAACTGTGTACTAAGGTAATATATTTACTATGTACATCCCCTCCCACCATCAATATGATGCTGTTGCAATTCTTTACCAAGGAGACTACTTTCAGAGAGCTGATGGACATCTGAAAACGACTGCAAGTGATCACTTGTATTTTTAAGTTTTGCTTTTGTTTCTTAAACCTGAACATTTAAGGGTTTTTTTTTTTTCTTTTGAAGGACGTAAGTTTGATGAGACAATTAAATGGCTATTTTGTTTCCATGTGGAAGCGCATATTTGCTGAGGGGCACTGTTACGCGTGTATCCATTCAGTGGTGCCTGCTGTGTACATGGCGCTCTGTTGTAGATGCTAGAAAACAGAGGGAATGAGTGGGAAACTCTTTACCTATACATTAGGGATGACACCTAACTCACAGGGTAACTACAAGGATTGCATGTATATAAAACAACTAGAATATAGTGGAGTTTTCATAATAATAGTTCCTCTTGGGACTTCGCTGGTGGTCCAGTGGCTAAGACTCTGAGCTCCCAAAGCATGGGGCCTGCGTTCGATCCCTGGTCAGGGAACTAGATCCCACATGCTGCACCTAAGAGTTCACATGCCGCAAGCATGCTGCAACTAAAGATCCCACGTGCCGCAGCTAAGACCCAGCACAGCTAAATAAATAAATAGTTCCTCTTCCCCGCATTTAATGGTTGATGGTGGCCTTAGGCAAATCATATGTTGAAGAACCTCAGTTCTCTCATCTATAAAAATGAGGTAATACTTCTTATCATGCAGAATTGCTGAGAATTTGTGTGATCAAGTATTTTTGTGGCAACACCTGATACATATCGTGCACTCAAATAATGCTGAGACCTTCAAGATGGTGGAAGAGTAAGACATGGAGATCACCTTTCTCCCCGCAAATACATCAGAAATACATCTACATGTGGAACAACGCCTACAGAACACCTATACTGAACGCTGGCAGAAGAACTCAGACTTCCCAAAAGGCAAGAAACTCCCCACGTACCTGGGTAGGGCAAAAGAAAAAAGAAAAAACAGAGACAAAAGAATAGGGACGGGACCTGCACCAGTGGGAGGGAGCTGTGAAGGAGGAAAGGTTTCCACACACTAGGAAGGCCCTTCGCGGGCGGAGACTGCGGGTGGCGGAGGCGAGAAGCTTCGGAGCCACGGAGGAGAGCGCAGCCACAGGGGTGCGGAGGGCAAAGCGGAGAGATTCCCGCACAGAGGATCGGTGCCGACCAGCACTCACCAGCCCGAGAGGCTTGTCTGCTCCCCCGCTGGGGCGGGCGGGGGCTGGGAGCTGAGGCTCGGGCTTCAGAGGTCAGATCCCAGGGAGAGGACTGGGGTTGGCTGCGTGAACACAGCCTGAAGGGGCTAGTGCGCCACAGCTAGCCGGGAGGGAGTCCAGGAAAAAGTCTGGAGCTGCCTAAGAGGCAAGAGACCATTGTTTTGGGGTGCGGGAGGAGAGGGGAGTCAGAGCACCGCCTAAACGAGCTTCAGAGACGGGCGTGAGCCACGGCTATCAGCGCGGACCCCAGAGATGGGCATGAAACGCTAAGGCTGCTGCTGCCGCCACCAAGAAGCCTGTGTGCGAGCACAGGTCACTCACCACACCGCCCCTCCCGGGAGCCGGTGCAGCCCGCCACTGCCAGGGTCCCGTGATCCAGGGACAACTTCCCCAGGGGAATGCACGGCACGCCTCAGGCTGGTGCAACGTCACGCCGGCCTCTGCCGCCACAGGCTCGCCCCGCATTCCATACCCCTCCCTCCCCCCGGCCTGAGTGAGCCAGAGCCCCCGAAGCAGCTGCTCCTTTAACCCCGTCCTGTCTGGGGAGGGAAGAGACGCCCTCAGGTGACCTACACGCAGAGGCGGGTCCAAATCCAAAGCTGAACCCCGGGAGCTGTGCGAACAAAGAAGAGAAAGGGAAATCTCTCCGAGCAGCCTCAGGAGCAGCGGATTAAAGCTCCACAATCGACTTGATGTACCCTGCATCTGTGGAATACCTGAATAGACAACGAATCATCCCAAAATTGAGGTGGTGGACTTCGGGAGCAACGATATATATATTTTTTTCATTTTTCTCTTTTTCTGAGTGTGTATGTGTATGCTTCTTTGTGTGATTTTGTCTGTATAGCTTTGCTTTTGCCATTTGTCCTAGGGTTCTGTCTGTCTGTTCTTCTTTTTCTTTTTATTTTGTTTTCAAAAAAAAAAATTTTGTTAGAGTTTTTAGTGCTTGCTATCATTGGTGGATTTGTTTTTTGCTTTGATTGCTCTCTTCCGTTTTTTCTTCTTTTTTATTACTTTTTAATTTTGAATTTTTAATAATTATTTTTAATTTTTTATTTTAATAACTTTATTTTATTATTTTTTTTCTTTCTTTCTTTTTTTCTCCCTTTTCTTCTGAGCTGTGTGGCTGACAGGATCTTAGTGCTCCAGAAGGGTGTCAGGCCTGAGCCTCTGAGGTGGGAAGGCCGAGTTCAGGACACTGGTCTACCAGAGACCTCCGGGCTCCACGTAATATCAAACGACAAAAGCGCTCACCGAGATCTCCATCTCAGTGCTAAGACCCAGCTCCACTCAATGGCCAGCAAGCTACAGTGCTGGGCACCCTATGACAAACAACTAGCAAGACAGGAACACAACCCCACCCATTAGCAGAGATGCTGCCTAAAATCATAATAAGGTCACAGACACCCAAAAACACACCACTGGACGTGGTCCTGCCCACCAGAAAGACAAGATCCAGCCTCATCCACCAGAACACAGGCACTAGTCCCCTCCACCAGGAAGACTACACAACCCACTGAACCAACATTACCCACTGGGGGCAAACACCAAAAACAACGGGAACTACGAACCACCAGCCTGTGAAAAGGAGACCCCAAACACAGTAAGTTAAGCAAAATGAGAAGACAGAGAAACACACAGCAGATGAAGGAGCAAGGTAAAAACCCACCAGACCAAACAAATGAAGAGGAAATAGACAGTCTACCTGAAAAAGAATTCAGAGTAATGATAGTAAAGGTGATGCAAAATCTTGGAAACAGAATGGAGAAAACACAAGAAACATTTAACAAGGCCCTAGAAGAACTAAAGAGCAAACAAACAATGATGAACAGCACAATAAGTGAAATTAAAAATTCTCTAGAAGGAATCAATAGCAGAATAACTGAGGCAGAAGAACGGATAAATGACCTGGAAGATAAAATAGTGAAAATAACTACTGTAGAGCAGAATAAAGAAAAAAGAATTGAGGACCATCTCAGGGACCTCTGGGACACCATTAAACACACCAACATTCGAATTATAGGGGTCCGAGAAGAAGAAGGGAAAAAGAAGGGGACTGAGAAAATATTTGAAGAGATTATAGTTGAAAACTTCCCTAATATGTGAAAGGAAATAGTCAATCAAGTCCAGTAAGCTTAGAGAGACCCATACAGGATAAATCCAAGGAGAAACACACCAAGACACATATGAATCAAACTATCAAAAATTAAATACAAAGAAAATATATTAAAAGTAGCAAGCGGAAAACAACAAATACCATACAAGGGAATCCCCATAAGGTTAACAGCTGATCTTTCAGCAGAAACTCTGCAAGCCAGAAGGGAGTGGCAGGACATATTTAAAGTGATGAAAGGGAAAAACCTACAGCCAAGATTACTCTACCCAGCAAGGATCTCATTCAGATTCGATGGAGAAATTAAAACCTTTACAGACAAGCAAAAGCGAAGAGAATTCAGCACCACCACACCAGCTTTACAACAAATGCTAAAGGAACTTCTCTAGGGAGGAAACACAAGAGAAGGAAAAGACCTACAATAACAAACCCAAAACAATTAAGAAAATGGTAATAGGAACATATATATTGTTAATTACCTTAAATGTAAATGGATTAAATGCTCCAACCAAAAGCCATAGACTGGCTGAATGGATACAAAAACAAGACCCGTATGTATGCTGTCTACAAGAGACCCACTTCAGACCAGGGACATATACAGACTGAAAGTGAGGGGATGCAAAAAGATATTCCATGCAAGTGGAAATCAAAAGAAAGCTGGAGTAGCAATTCTCATATCAGACAAAATAGACTTTAAAATAAAGACTATTACAAGAGACAGAGAAGGACACTACATAATGATCAAGGGATCAATCCAAGAAGAAGATATAACAATTGTAAATATTTATGCACCCAACATAGGAGCACCTCAATACATAAGGCAAATGTTAACAGCCATAAAAGGGGAAATGGACAGTAACACAATCATAGTAGGGGACTTGAACAACCCCACTTTCACCAACGGTCAGATCATCCAAAATGAAAATAAATAAGGAAACACAAGCTTTAAATGATCCTTTAAACAAGATGGACTTAATTGAGATTTATAGGACATTCCATCCAGAAACAACAGAACACACTTTCTTCTCAAGTGCTCATGGAACATTCTCTAGGATAGATCATATCTTGGGCCACAAATCAAGCCTAGGTAAAATGAAGAAAATTGAAAGCATATCAAGTATCTTCTCCGACCACAATGCTATGAGACTAGATATCAATCACAGGAAAAAATCTGTAAACAATACAAACACACAGAGGCTAAACAATACACTACTTATTAAGCAAGAGACCACTGAAGAAATCAAAGAGGAAATCAAAAAATACCTAGAAACAAATGACAATGAAAACACGATGACCCAAAACCTATGGGACGAAGCAAGAGCAGTTCTAAGAGGGAAGTTTATAGCAATGCAATCCTACCTCAAGAAACAAGAAACATCTCAAATAAACAAACTAACCTTACACCTAAAGCAATTAGAGAAAGAAGAACAAAAAACCCCCAACGTTAGGAGAGGGAAAGAAATCGTAAAGATCAGGTCAGAAATAAATGAAAAAGAAATGAAGGAAACAGTAGCAAAGATCAATAAAACTAAAAGCTGGTTCTTTGAGAAGATAAACAAGATTGATAAACCATTAGCCAGACTCATCAAGAAAAAAAGGGAGAAGACTCAAATCAACAGAATTAGAAATGAAAGAGGAGAAGTAACAACTGACACTGCAGAAATACAAAGAATCATGAGAGATTACTACAAGCAACTATATGCCAATAAAATGGACAACCTGGAAGGAATGGACAAATTCTTAGAAAAGTACAACATTCCAAGACTGAACCAGGAAGAAATAGAATATATGAACAGACCAATCACAAGCACTGAAATTGAAACTGTGATTAAAAATCTTCCAACAAACAAAAGCCCAGAACCAGACGGCTTCACAGGCGAATTCTATCACACATTTAGAGAAGAGCTAACACCTATCCTTCTCAAACTCTTCCAAAATATAGCAGAAGGAGGAAGACTCCCAAACTCATTCTATGAGGCCACCATCACCCTGATACCAAAACCAGACAAAGATGTCACAAAGGAAGAAAACTACAGGCCAATATCACTGATGAACATAGATGCAAAAATCCTCAACAAAATACTAGCAAACAGAATGCAGCAGCACATTAAAAGGATCATACACCATGATCAAGTGGGGTTTATCCCAGGAATGCAAGGATTCTTCAATATATGCAAATCAATCAATGTGATACACCATATTAACAAATTGAAGGAGAAAAACCATATGATCATCTCAATAGATGCAGAAAAAGCTTTCAACAAAATTCAACACCCATTTATGATAAAAACCCTCCAGAAAGTAAGCAAAGAAGGAACTTACCTCAACATAATAAAGGCCATATATGACAAACCCACAGCCAACATTGTTCTCAATGGTGAAAAACTGAAACCATTTCCACTAAGATCGGGAACAAGACAAGGTTGCCCACTCTCACCACTATTATTCAACATAGTTTTGGAAGTCTTAGCCACAGCCATCAGAGAAGAGAAAGAAATAAAAGGAATGCAAATCGGAAAAGAAGTAGTAAAACTGTCACTATTTGCAGATGACATGATACTGTACATAGAGAATCCTAAAGATGCTACCAGAAAACTACTGGAGCTAATCTATGAATTTGATAAGGCAGCAGGATACAAAGTTAATGCACAGAAATCTCTTGCATTCCTATACACTAATGATGAAAAATCTGAAAGAGAAATTAAGGAAACACTCCCATTTACCATTGCAACAAAAAGAATAAAATACTTAGGAATAAACCTACCTAAGGAGACAAAAGGCCTGTGTGCAGAAAACTATAAGACATGGATGATACAGACAGATGGAGAGATATACCATTTTCTTGGACTGGAAGAATCAACATTGGGAAAATGACTCTACTACCGAAAGCAATCTGCAGATTCAGTGCAATCCCTATCACACTACCAATGGCATTTTTCACAGCACTAGAAAAAAAAATTACACAATTTGTATGGAAACACAAAAGACCCCGAATAGCCAAAGCAATCTTGGGAAAGAAAAACGGAGCTGGAGGAATCAGGCTCCCTGACTTCAGACTATACTACAAAGCTACAGTAATCAAGACAGTACGGTACTGGCACAAAAACAGAAATATAGATCAATGGAACAGGATAGAAATCCCAGAGATAAACCCATGCACATATGGTCACCTTAGTTTTGATAAAGGAGGAAAGAATATACAATGGAGAAAAGACAGCCTCTTCAATAAGTGGTGCTGGGAAAATGGGACAGCTACATGTAAAAGAATGAAATTAGAACACTCCCTAACACCATACACAAAAATAAACTCAAAATGGATTAAAGACCTAAATGTAAGGCCAGACACTATAAAACTTAGAGGAAAACATAGGCAGAACACTCTGTGAGATAAATCACAGGAAGATCCTTTTTGACCCACCCCCTAGAGAAATGGAAATAAAAACAAAAATAAATGAGACCTAATGAAAGTTAAAAGCTTTTGCACAACAAAGGAAACCATAAAAAAGATGAAAAGACAGCCCTCAGAATAGGAGAAGATATTTGCAAATGAAGCAACTGACAAAGGATTAATCTCCAAAATTTACAAGCAGCTCATGCAGCTCAATATCAAAAAAACAAACAACCCAGTCCAAAAATGGGCAGAAGACCTAAATAGACATTTCTCCAAAGATATACAGATTACCAACAAACACATGAAAGAATGCTCAACATCACTGATCATTAGAGAAATGCAAATCAAAACTACAATGAGGTATCACCTCACAGCCAGTGAGAATGGCCATCATCAAAAAAATCTACATACAATAAATGCTGTAGAGGGTTTGGAGAAAAGGGAACCTCTTGCACCGTTGGTAGGAATGTTAATTGATATAGCCACTATGGAGGACACTATGGAGGTTCCTTAAAAAACTGAAAATAGAACTACCATATGACCCTGCAATCCCACTAGTGGGCATATACCCTGAGAAAACCATAATTCAAAAAGAGTCATGTACCACAATGTTCTTTGCAGCTCTATTTACAATAGCCATGACTTGGAAGCAACCTAAGTGTCCATCGACAGATGAATGGATAAAGAAGATGTGGTACATATATACAATGGAATATTACTCAGCCATAAAAAGAAACGAAATTGAGTTATTTGTAGTGAGGTGGATGGACCTAGAGTCTGTTATACAGAGTGAAGTAAGTCAGAAAGAGAAAAAATACAGTATGCTAACACATATATATGGAATCTAAAAAAAAAAAAAAGGGTCATGAAGAATCTAGGGGCAGGACGGGAATAAAGACACAGACATAGACTATGGACTTGAGGACATGGGGAGGGGGAAGGGTAAGCTGGAACGAAGTGAGAGAGTGGCATGGACTTATATATACACTACCAAACGTAAAATAGATAGCTAGTGGGAAGAAGCCGCATAGCACAGGGAGATCAGCTTGGTGTTTTGTGACCACCTAGAGGGGTGGGGTAGGGAGGGTGGGAGGGAGGCGGAAGAGGGAGGAGATATGGGGATATATGTATATGTATAGTTGATTCACTTTGTTATAAAGCAGCAACTAACACACCATTGTAAAGCAATTATACTCCAATAAAGATGTTTGAAAAAACCCAAATAATATTATTTGTTAGTATTCTTATTTTTGTTTGGGTCTAGAGAGGCTATAGAACATCCAGGTGGAAATGTCTGATAAGATGTTGAAAATGTAAGACTGAGACAATTCACAAATTTTAAAACCTTAATTACATAAAGCAAATATTTGGAACATATTGTTATGAACTGAGTGTGTCCCCCTGCCCCAAATTCATATGTTGAACCCCTAATGTTATGGTATTGCGAGGTGGTGCCTGGAGGAGTTAATTAAGTTATGAGTGGAACCCCCATGATGAGATTAGTGTCCTTACAAGAAGAGGTAGAGAGCTGGCCCGCTCTGTGTCATGTGAGGATACAAGGAGTGGATGGCCATCTGCAAATGACACTGAATCTGACAGTATCTTGATCTTGGACTCACCAGACACTGAATCTCCTGACACCTTGATCTTGGATTTCTCAGTTTCCCGAAACATAAGAACTATTTGTTGTTTAAGCCACCTAGTGTGTAGTATCTTGCTATAGCAGCCCAAATTTACTAAGGCACATATTCACAAGAAATTATGAGTAGAGACAGTTTAGAAGAGGTTAAGGCGTCTCCTGTGAGGCTTTTTTCAGACTGCTACTGATATTTCTGCAGTCACAGCTTCTACATCAACTTGACTTTGATAATTGAATAAGCTCTTGGTAGGAAGTTAGGACTTTTAGAGTATCGACACATGCATTGTGGAGATAAATTTACTTGCAGTGTAAATAGTGGTTGATTTCATGCCACAGCCAATATCAGAGACTTCATACCAGCCAGAAAACCCAAAGAAGTGAGGAGTGTGCACAATCTATTTGTTTAAACTTAGTATCTGTCCCAGATTAAATTTTCTTAATGCCCTTTGACAGGCTTGTGATAAGATTGTTTTTCTCAATATCAATCTGAAATTTAAATGTGTATTCACTTTGACTCAGAAATAGTTCTTTTGGAAATTTAATAAGAAAAGATAATTCAACAAGTGTCCCCAGATATACAGAGTTGGTTGTTCACTGTAGTCTTGCTTGTGGAAAAAAATCTAATTGTTTTTGCATAGGCAATTAAAAATAAATTGTGATACATAAATGCCATTGATTCATGCGTATGTTTAAAATGTTTATCTTGCTCTATAACTATGGATGTCTAGCACATATTGTTGAGATTAGCTGGAAGGATGGCCACTAATATGCAAACAATAGTTGTCTCTTATGGATGGAATTTGTAGGGATAGCTTCTGTGATTCTATGTATTGCTTGAATTTTCACGATTGCATATAAATTTTATAATCAGAAAAAAAATTTTAATTTTTCAAAATTATTTTTGAAAAAAAGTTGTGCCTCTGTCTTCTTGGGTGGATAGTTTTAATTTAGATCAGTGGAAATGTGAAGAGGATTTTCTTTGGGATAAAGAGAAGGACATCACACCCCTAGAATCCTGTCTTTCAGGTTCTAGCCCACCATCTTAGCTTGCTTTTTCTGTACCTTTAAGCCACCTCAGCACTCTCCACTGGAATACAAAGCTGGGAAACTCCAGCACTCTTTAATCCTGTACTCTTTTTTTGCTTACTCACCTCCTACTCTTTCTCTCCTGGCTTCCTTGCCTCCTGACCTGGGGGGTTTCATTTCACTCTATGTCATTACCTTCATGGTCTTGACAGGGTTATTAGTTAGTTGGACTTGGATTGTCACACTGGTCACCTCACCTAGGCCCTGATCAAGAAGGGGGAAGAGAGGAATGCACACATGTTTAGTGAAAGAATAATACATATGTGAGTTCAGAGCTTCTTGTACAGATGCTTTCATCTTAATTAGCTCAAGTTCCATAATAAAATACCACAGACTGGGTGGCTTAAAGAACAAGAATTTATCTCTCACAGTTCTGGAGACTGGAAGTCCAAAATCAAGGTGCCAGTAGGGTCGGTATCTGGTGAAAGCTCTCTCCTCAGGTTTCAGATGGCTGCCTTCTTGCTGTGTCCTCACATGGCCTTTCCTTGGTGCATGCAGATGAAGAGAAGGATAGGAAGCAGACCTCCTGGTGTCTCTTCTTATAAGGGCATTAATCCCATCATGAGGGATTTAGCCCTCGTCTAAACCTAATGACCTGCAAAGGCCCCATCTCCAAATACCACCATGTTGGGGGTTAAGGCTTCAACACATGTATTTGGCGGGTGGGGTGGGGACACAGTTCTGTTATAGCAGCTTCTTAAACCTGAAAAAGTAAGACTCTAAGCCGAGTAGATTGTCGAAGGACCTGCAGAATCTGAGGAACATTAAAAATGATTGTTTTTTTGGTGCACTCTGCAGGGACATGGAGAGGCTATCTGTGGAAATACAGTGAAGTCCCATTTTTTGCAGTAGTTATGTTCTCCAAAGTCACCAGGAACACTGAATTAAGAAACACTGAACCTTTGCTCCTAGTGGAAATACAGGATTCATTTCCTGCAAGCCTCTGGTCAAAACATTTTTGTCAACCTACCAATATATTACCTTGTTTAATGTGTGTTCCTGTTTGAAGACATTTAATATATATCGTTGATTCGTTAACATTGAATTCACGGCCAATAGCACTATAACTCACGTGTGAATGAAGTATATCGAACGTGCATATTTTCTCCTCAAGGCACATCAGTCTTCTTGTGCTTAGGAACACTAGACAGCACGTCAGCACTATGCTTAGGGACCATTTTAAACAGTGAAATCACTAACAAAAATGAGAAAATTTGGCACCAAGTAGATTGCAAATAGGACACTCATTAAGAGTAGGACAGCCGAAACAAGAACGCAGAGTTGTTGCCTTGGTCATACTCACTGGGAAATGTGCAGTGGGAAAAAGCATAATAGTTTTGCTTCTTTGCACACACACATCTGTGAATGACCACAGAAACAGCAGGAGTATTGCTTTGGGGGTTACTAATAAATTTTAGAGAGTAGGAATATTCACAGATATAGAATCTGTGGATAGTAAGGATCAACCATAATTGCATAACATTCTCTTTGGACTTACAGTCTAAATAATTATTCTCAATGTGGCCCACAGCAGTAAGAATATACCTCCAATGGTGTCTCCCAATGTGGATTTCATATGAAAAAGTTGACATTACCTTTATGAAGCAGCAAAATTGTGAGGAATACAAAGTTTTCCTTTGGGTTGATCCTATCTCTCTTTTTAAGCATCCATTCTCCCCACTCCTGCCCTCATGTTTCAGGTTTGCCTCTCATTCTACCTCCATGGCCCTGTACTCAATTGTCCACATCTTGAAATTAATGTTACAACTCAGTTCTGGAGAAGTTTTATCCAATAAGCACATAAGGTATTTGAACTTCAGTAGGAAACTTCAGTGGGAAACTTACCTAGAAATCCAACAAGTTAAATTTGGATTCAACCAACATCTCTTGATTACCTATCTTGGTCCATATGCATTCCGTTATTTAAGGAGGAAACGTTTAATAGTGGAATGGTTGAATTTCAAAGTTCATATGAGAAAAATGAGAGCGTCACCTTCCTGACACATCTCAAATCACACTACATAAGTCGCGTCTACTGGTTCTGTCTACTCAACCTATATCTGTCGTAACTCTGCCTAAACAAAATGAAGTGTAGGGCCTTGGCCTCTCTCTTAAAAATGTGTGTGCCCACTGTAACAACTATAGAACTTCAGGTAGATACAGAATATGACAAGGAACATCGCCACACACACCCACCTTTAAATTAAATTATGTTCCAGATTTAAGTAGCCAAGGTAACAGGAACTGATCCAAAGTGAGGAGCTTCAGAGCAGGAGCAGATGCATTGCTTCCCAGTACGGTGTCCTTCAGGCCCCAGAATCTCTAATGGAACGAATCAGCTGCCAAGGATGCTGTAGGCACAGAGAAGGATCCTACAGGATTGGAGAGGCCAAATTCCTTCTGTGCCACTATTCTTTTACTATACTCAAGATTAGATTACTACTTTGAAAGAATTTATACTAACAATCTATGGACTTCCCTTTAAGGGAAGGTTTATATATATCCGTATCATGCCTTCTTGGTTCTTGAATCAAACTCTGCATCATCATGTGGGGAGAAAGCCATCAGTGCCCAGAAGCCCTCTAGCTTTCTGTCATAGGTTGGGTTTCCCAGAGAACAGGCTCCAAGACTCTGAGATCTATATGAAGGTTTATTGGGAAATGCTCTCAGGAATAACAGCTGTAAGGGGAAAAGGAAGCAGGAATTGGAAGGGGGGAAGTTAAACTGCAAGGCAGTTGTAGCAGAGGGTTTGGCCTATCCTCTGGGGAGCTCTGGAACTGGGATGGTACTGCAGAATTGTCCTACCTTGAGGGGGACCTGGCCTTTTTAACGTTTTATGAGTAGTCACTGGACTTCCCCTGGGGGAAGAGTGAGACATGTTGGTGCTCTTTGGCTGTGGGAAACTCCTAGAGAGAGGCTGACCCAGGAAGCTGGGGTAAGGAGTGTCTCAGTGTTGTAGGGGAAATCTGGGTGTGCACCACAGCATCGACTACACTTCCCTTACAGGGGTCAGGGCCTATACTGGACACCTCATCAAAGTCCATTTTCCTTTTCTTACTCAACAGTAAGTACCTTGCTAGGTGATAAGGGAGATACAAAAAAATTTTCTCTGTTGTATTACCGTCTAGATGGGAATTAGATATATATGCCTTAGAACATTTGAAAGGACCAAACAGTAGAAGGTGAACATGTGGTAAGAACAATGAGTACTTTAGATTTTCAGAAGGTAGAGATGTCACAGAGAGGACTGGGTTTGATCTGGGACTTAAAGCCTAATGGTAAGGGGCTCAGCAGATGTTCAGTAAAAGAATATGCAGAATGTATCAGTGGTTCTCAGGCCATGCATCTGAATCACCTAGAGGACTTGTTAAAATGCAGATTTCTGGGCCCGGCCTCTGGGTTTAGGATTCAGCAGGTCTGGGATAGGACCTGGAAATTTGCATTTCTAACAAATTCCCAGGTGATGCTGATGCTGCTGGTCCTGGGACAACACTTTGAGGATCTTCAAGTAAAACATCATAAAAACAGCACATTGCTTATAAAGGAAAGCACACAGTATGTTGCAAAGACTGTCTAAAGCCGTCTGGCTAGAATGAAGGAAAAGCCAGACATTTAGTTAGGATTTTAGATTGGAACCAGATTATGAATGATTCCAAATACCTTATTAAGAGATGTAATTTTTAAGTTAATAAATACCATGGAAAGTTTTAGAGCGGAGGAATAACATGATTAAAAGATTGCTCTTAAGGCAATATGTAAGGTCAATGAAGACAAGGCATCTTGGAAACAAAATCTTTAGAGGGGACTTGACATAATCCCAGAAGTATGGGGCTGAAGCCCTAACTTCTTTGTCAACTCTTACTTTCTTCCACCACAAACTGACCTCAGTCAAACTGGCAGTTCAGAAACCGCCAGATTCTTTTGGTAAAAATTGGTAGCTAGTGGTGTCTCAAAGAAGATGTCTTCCCCGTACCATTTCTACCAGGTGCATAGTATAAAAAAAACAGATACTAGTCCAATGCCAAATATATATCCACTTGTTATCAGAAAGGCACAAAAACAGTTTAAAAACCTTGTTATTATAAGATGATGATACCTCTGCTTTCTATCCTTAAACACTCTTAACAAGTGCCTTGCATGGAAGAGTCGCTCCAAGATGGAGACAAGAAAATTCTTTAGGTAAGAACCACCAGCTTTTTAACTGGTTCCTTTGATGGGAAGTGGGGAACAATGGATCAAATGGAACTCTGGTCTTAGAGGGCAGTTCAGTTATTGGCTTTTGGAGCTGGCTGGATTTTTATAACCTGTTCTAATCTAGCACATGTCTTCCATACCCCTCATCTCACCACCACTACCACCAACAAAAGTTATTTTGAATATTTCTTAAGCTAGTAAACCCCTGGTGCAGATTTGTATAATAATATCTCAAGTGTAGTACAAGTTATAACCATCGCTGGAGTGTGTATTCGTGATTAGGTTGCTTCAAATGCAAACTAATTGCCCCTAGGGTGTGGATTAAAGTTAATTCACAAATGTACCTAGTTTATACTGATATACCTCAAAGTAAGTTACTGTGCAGAAACTATAACCACTGTCATTACTTTTATTTTTATAGCTCTCAAATTTTGTCTCTAACCAGTGGCGTGCTGATAGACTACTTCTGGAAGAGGTTAAAAAACAAAACAAAACAAAGCTAAACAAACAGACAAACAAAAAAACACCCAAGGCTGATTTGTAGCCTTTGCCAGTTTCTGTGTCATAAATACTCCCACATTATCTGGTTTCAAGCTACAATGTTTTAACAACCAGCACACAAAATTCCTGAATATTTAACAGTCAAATCTAGCAAGCTTAGAATAGGCTCTAGCATACCACTGTCTTTAATCCAAGTTTTTTTATGTATTAAACCTGTATTTGCAAAAGACTTACAGATATCTCTCCAGTTGCACTCCCTAAAATAGAGTATTTTCACTGCCCTGAAAATCTTCTGTATTCTTCTATTCATCCATCCCTTTCCTCTAACCTCTGGCAACCAGTGATCTTTTTACTGTCTCCATTCTGCCTTTTCCAGAATGTCATATAGTTGGAATGATATAATATGCAGCCTTTTCAGATTGACTTGTTTCACTTAATTACATATATTTAATGTTTCTCCATGACTTTTCATGGCTTGATTGCTCTTTTTTTTTTCTTTTAGTGCTGAATAATATTCCGTTGTCTGGACGTGCTGCAATTTATTTATCAATTAACCTACTGAAGGGTATCTTGGTTGCTTCCATGTTTTGGCAATTATGAATAAAGCTGCTAGTTAAATTAATATTTACCATATTTGTTACTGTTTTCTATTCATTGCCTTCTTTCTTTGTTCCTGTTTTCAGTCTTCCACTCTGTATATCTTTTGTGGCTTTAATTGAGTATTTTATAAGATTCTATTTTTTTCTCCTTTCTTAGTATAGTAATTATACTACTTTTTTTTTTTTTTTTACTTTTTTAGTAAAAAAAAGTAGGGCATCCTACTTTTTTCTTTTTTTAGGGCATCCTTTAGTGGTTGCCCTAGAGTTTACAATATACATTTAGAAGTAATCTAAGTCTACTTTCAAATAATACATTGTTGTTATTCATTTCATTTATACATAAGCTATAATCACCAAATACATCTTTGCTATTATTATTATTTTGAACAAACTCTTATCTGTTAGATCAATTAATAATAAAAAATAAAAGTTTTTATTTTATCTTTACTTACTCCTTCTCTAATGTTCCCTTAAAAAAAAAAACATAGATCCAAGTTTCTAACCTGTATCATTCTCCTTCTTGCTAAAGAAATTCTAACATTTCTTGCAAGGGAGGTCTACTGGCGACAAATTCCTTCAATTTTGTTTGTCTGAGAAAGTCTTATTTGTCCTTCACTTTTGGAGGATAATTTCACAGGATATAGAATTCTTGGTTGGTGGGGTTTTTTTTCCCCTCTTAACACTTTAAATATTTCACTTCACTCTCTTTTGCTTTCATGTTTTCTGAGAAGTTGGATATAGTTCTTTTCTTTGCTTCTCCATAGTTAAGGTTTTTTTTCCTCTGGCTTTTTTCAAGATTTTTTCTTTTTCTTTGATTTTCAGTTTGAATATGGTAGGCCCAGATGTCTTTTTTTTTTTTTTTTTTTTTTTGCATTTATCCTTCTCAGTGTTCTCTGAACTTCTTTCATCTGTGGATTGACAACTGACATTAATTTAGGGAAATTGTCAGTTATTATTGCTTCTAATATTTCTTCAATTTCTTTCTCTTTTTCTTCTCCTTTTGGTGTTCCCATTTTGCATATGTTACTACTTTTGTAGTTGTCCCATAGTTGTTGGGTTTTCTGTTTCATCTTTTCAGTCTTTTTTCTCTTTGCTTTTTAGTTTTGTTAAGTTTCCGTGGACATATCCTCGAGCTCAGAGATCCTTTCCTCCACCATGTCCAGACTACTAGTGGGCCATTAAAAGCACTCTTCATTTTTATGACATTGTTTTTGATCTCTAGCATTTCTTTTTGATTTTCTTAGAATTTCCATCTCTATGCTTACATTACCCATATGTTCTTACATGCTGTCCGTGTAATCCATTAGAGCCCTTAGCATATTAATCATAGTTGTTTTAATTCCCAGTCTGGTACTTCCAACATCCTTGCCATATCTGAGTCTAGTTCTAATGATAACTCTGTCTCTATAAACTACTTTTTTGCCTTTTAGTATACCTTGTAATTTTTTGTTGAAAGCCAAGCATGATATAGTATATAAAGGATAGGATATATATATATATATATATATATATATATATATATATATATATATATATATATATATATATATATATATATATATAAAGGATAAAGTAGATAAAGGAACTAGATAGGTCTTTAGTGATGTGGTGGTGAGGTGAGAGGAGGGGGAAGGTGAAGCATTGTATAGTCCTATGATTAGATCTCAGTCTCTTAGTCCGTGCCTCTGGGTTGTGAACTTCACAAGTACTTCTCAGTTTTCTTCCCTGTTTAAGAAGGACAGGATGACTAGAAGATGCTAGAATTAGGTATTTCCCTTCCCTCAGGTTGGTTAGGCTCTGATAAAATCCTGATAGGTTCATCTGTGATAAAAGTTTCTCTTACGGGCAGAAATTATTGAGAAGAGTATTTCAAAATGGTTACTTTTGCCCTCCCCTCTGCTGGAAGCATGAGGGGATTTTTCTCTAATATTTACTGTGAGAACCTGGGAGAGCTCCTGGAGGTAAAAGCCTCAAAAGTGTGGGGACTGCCCTATGACTGGACCCACCTGGAGTTTTTAACTGTCATACTCATCCCCACTGGACCTCCAGCAATTCATCAGTTACAGTTCAAGATTTCCTACCCCAGCACCGGTTCTTACAGTGTTTTCTGCTTATAGGTTTCTATTCCAATAAGTTGTGATTCTCTGTAGCCTTCTGTCTGTCTCTCCTATGTTTGGGGCAGGGCTCTTCCCTGTGATCTCACTTCTGTGATGGATCTAAGAAGAGTTTATTTTTCACTTTGTTTAACTATTTAAAAAATTATACATTTTTATCAATAATTTTTAATGTATGTAAATATGATACTGAAACCAAAACATCATTTAAAAAAATTTCTCCATGGGTAAAGACCTGTGAAAACATCGTTTTCTGAGAAATTTTTTTCAGAGATAAATAGTTGTGTCCACGTCTGTAATTTCCATTAATAGACCTTATCTCTGGGCTATAGATATACTCTTAGTTTTTAGAATAGTAGATGTATTAGTCAGCTTGAGCTGCCATATAGGATACCACAGACTGAGTGGTTTAAACAGCAGAAATTAATTTTTTCACAGTTGTAGAGGTTGGAAGTCCAAGATCAAGGTGCCAGGAAGGTTAGTTTCTGGTGATACTTTCTTCCTGGCTTGCAGATGGCTGCCTTCTCACTGTGTCCTCACATGGTCTTTCTTCTGTGTATGGGTGGTATCTCTGCCTCTTCTTATAAGGACGTCAGTCCTGTTGGATTCAGGACCACCCTTCTGACCTCTTTTAACCTTAATTATCTCTTCAAAAGCCCTATCTCCAGTACACTCACATTGAGAATTAGGGCTTTAGTGTATGAATTTGCGGGGGGGATACAATTCAGTCCATAACAAGTAGATTTTATTGCCATTTGTTGAGAAAGGATGCTAGAATGGTTCTGAGTATATAGGAGTCATGGTTCTAGTTTCCAATGCTAGAAACATAGATATGTGTGTGTGTGTGAGTGTGTGTGTGTGTGTGTGTGTGTGTGTGTGTTTCCTCCAAGTTTTAAAATTGTATTTTGTGATTCAGTTATATCTTTTTTGAATTTTTTTAATCGACTTGAAAATGACTTTTATTTTTTTTATTTTTATTTTTTATCAGTCATCAATTTTATACACATCAGTGTATACATGTCAATCCCAATCGCCCAATTCAGCACACCACCATCCCCACCCCACTGCGGTTTTCCCCCCTTGGTGTCCATACGTTTGTTCTCTACATCTGTGGCTCAACTTCTGCCCTGCAACCCGGTTCATCTGTACCATTTTTCTAGGTTCCACATACATGTGTTAATATACGATATTTGTTTTTCTCTTTCTGACTTACTTCACTCTGTATGACAGTCTCTAGATCCATCCACATCTCAACAAATGACTCAGTTTCGTTTCTTTTTATGGCTGAGTAATATTCCATTGTATATATGTACCACAACTACTTTATCCGTTTGCCTGTCGATGGGCGTTTAGGTTGCTTCCATGACCTGGCTATTGTAAATAGTGCCGCAGTGAACATTGGGGTGCATGTGTCTTTTTGAATTATGGTTTTCTCTGGGTATATGCCCAATAGTGGGATTGCTGGATCATATGGTAATTCTATTTTTAGTTTTTTAAGGAACCTCCATATTGTTCTCCATAGTGGCTGTATCAATTTACATTCCCACCAACAGTGCAAGAGGGTTCCCTTTTCTCCACACCCTCTCCAGCATTTATTGTTTGTAGATTTTCTGATGATGCCCATTCTAACTGGTGTGAGGTGATACCTCATTGTAGTTTTGATTTGCATTTCTCTAATAATTAGTGATGTTGAGCATCTTTTCATGTGCTTCTTGGCCATCTGTATGTCTTCTTTGGAGAAATGTCTGTTTAGGTCTTCTGCCCATTTTTGGATTGGGTTGTTTGTTTCTTTAATATTGAGCTGAATGAGCTGTTTATATATTTTGGAGATTAATCCTTTGTCCGTTGATTCATTTGCAAATATTTTCTCCCATTCTGAGGGTTGTCTTTTCGTCTTGTTTATGGTTTCCTTTGCTGTGCAAAAGCTTTGAAGTTTCATTAGGTCCCATTTGTTTATTTTTGTTTTTATTTCCATTACTGTAAGAGGTGGATCAAAAAAGATCTTGCTGTGATTTGTCGAAGAGTGTTCTTCCTATGTTTTCCTCTAAGAATTTTATAGTGTCCGGTCTTACATTTAGGTCTCAAATCCATTTTGAGTTTATTTTTGTGTATGGTGTTAGGGAGTATTCTAATTTCATTCTTTTACATGTAGCTGTCCAGTTTTCCCAGCACCACTTATTGAAGAGACTGTCTTTTCTCCATTGTATATCTTTGCCTCCTTTGTCATAGATTAGTTGACAATAGGTGTGTGGGTTTATCTCTGGGCTTTCTATCTTGTTCCATTGATCTCTGTTTCTGTTTTTGTGCCAGTACCATATTGTCTTGATTACTGTAGCTTTGTAGTATAGTCTGAAGTCAGGGAGTCTGGTTCCTCCAGCTCCGTTTTTTTCCCTCAAGACTGCTTTGGCTATTCGAGGTCTTTTGTGTCTCCATACAAATTTTAAGATGATTTGTTCTAGTTCCGTAAAAAATGCCATTGGTAATTTGATAGGGATTGCCTTGAATCTGTAGATTGCTTTGGGTAGTATAGTCATGGAAAATGACTTTTAGATTTGTTTCTCAAACTGTGCTTTATGGATCAAGTACATCAGAATAAATTAGTGGCATTTTATAAAATGTAGATTCCCGAGTTTCACCTGAGAATTATTACTTCATAGTAACTAAACAACTTGGTCTGAGCTCATGTTCTCCAGCCCAGGGTTATATTCCCCAGCCATCAAAGGAAAGAACCAGTCCCTTCTAGTATATGAGCTTAAGTGCCATGATACTTCTTGTGTATAGTATCATTAAATATCCCCCAATAGCAATGCCTGTGGAGCATTGTTATTTCCTCTTCAGAACCAATAATATGTGTAAATTCTGTCACAGAGAACCATGCATTGGCTCTAAATGCTTGTATTTTGAAAATCTATTTTTGCATTCACCAAGTTCCCTATCATTTCTAAATTTCCTATGGCATTATTATCTTCTCATCTTTGTCTTCTATCTTCTAGGCTACTATTTATAATTTACATCTACCCTGGATTTTAAACAGTAGATAAACATTTAAAGAGAGTGCTGAAAGTAGAGCTCACTAGACAGACAAGAAGAGTAATTTTTGCTTTTTGTGCCAAGTCAAGGAAGCAAGAGCAAGCTTGGGGGTTTGACATGACTAGTGCAGTGATTCTCAAGTGCTGTTCTTCATGGCACTGCAGAATTGTGGGCAGCACTCTGTAGGGGATGAGCAGATTTAAGGCAACACTAAACTAACCAGCAATAGTCATAACCCAATTGGCACTAGACTGTAAGAATATTTCCCAGCATATATTAAAGTACCCATAGTTATCACACTACTCAAGCAATCACCCTTCAGCAATGTGATTGTACTTGAGTAGTTTACTCGCTTGCTTAAATATGCTCATGACGTAGTTTACTCCCTTGCTTAAATATGCTCACCTGATAGGCAATGGCAAAACACAATACACATTCAGTTCCAACAACAAGAAAATTTGCACTTTTGTCAAAACTTGGTGGTGTACCTTGCATATGATTGCCAGGATGCCTGTTAGGCTTGAGGAGAGGGATTATGTGGGAGAATAGAATAAATGTGGTTAAAAAAAAAAAAAAAAGCAACAACAATAATAATGAAGGCATCCACCATTTATTTATCATAAGAGAGGCTCTTGTGATAAATCTTATTCACATTATTTTTAATCCTCATAGCTATGTGCAAAGTGTTGTGATTAATTCTTTCATAGAAGAGAAAAATGAGGTTTATAAAGGTTAAGGATTCAAACGCAAATTTATCTGATTCCAGAGCATAAGCTTTTTCCCATTTTGTTTCTAAAGTTAGATGGAGCCAGATCGCAAAGCTCCTCATATGATATGATGTTGGGAAGTTTAAATACTATGGCCAGCATTTCCTAAAGTGCATCCTGTGCAATAGTAATGCTTCAGCATGGGAACGTTGTTACTCTGAGTGAAGGGCTTGGGTGCCCAGATAGGCTTATGAAATAGTGGGTTTCACCAGCCACTCACATTCTCCTGATGCACATCTCTTGAGCAATGATGCGTACGTATGAAGTCGCTGTTTGGGGTTGGGGGTTATTCTGGGGCCACAGAATAGAGCTTTTGTATGTGTGATGCTAAACTCACCGGATTCAAAGGCTGAACTCATGGCCTTAATCTCATTAGCAACACAGGGATGAAATGTACGTTGTGGGAAATATAGTCAATAATAATGTAATATCTTTATATGGTGACAAAGGTGGTCAAAACATACAAACTTATAGTTATAAGATAAATAAGTACTAGTGATGTATTGTACAACATGATTAATATAATTAACACTGGTGTATGTTATACATAAAAGTTAAGAGAGTAAACCCTAAGAGTTCTCATCATAGGAAAAAATAATCTTTTTCTTTTATTTTGTATCTGTATGAGATGGTAGATATTCACTAAACTTATTGACGTAATCATTTCATAATGTATATAAGTCAAATCACTATGCTGTGCACCTTAAACTTATACAGTGCTGTGTGTCAATTATATCTCAGTAAAACTGGAAGAGAAAAAAAAGCAGCACCATTCTAGATCTGTGCTATACCTTCCCAACCAGTCATGTGATACATCTTTACTTTGAGGATATACAGCAAATTCCTTAGGAAGCATGTTTTGTTTTCCTTTTCTTTTTAAAGAAATCTCATTTGTTAAGCCAAATTATTTTAGAATGTTTAAAAACTGCTCAATCTATAGATTTTTAACTATATATTTAAATGTATAATTAAATATATATGTATGTATGTGTGTTCGTACTATACAAAGAGAGTAAGCTTCCAATTTTGTTATTTTTAATGTGTGTATTTATACATGTATATGAACATATAAGAAAAAGATTAGAAGGAAATATAGAAAAGGGTGAACGTTGATTATATCTTTTGTGGAAGTATTACAGATGATTTTAATTTTCTTCTTTATATTTTCTAAATTTTCAAAAGAATATTTATTATTTTCATAAGGAGAAAAATATATTTCCTATATGTGTCCTCATTACCTAGTTTTAAAATGTGTTGTGTTGCTTTTTCTTTTCAGTCTGTCTGGGCATGTTCCCTTTTGCATATTTTATTCATGGACTAAAATCCTTGTCTGACTTTCACAATGAAATCAGCTTTTTAATGCTGAGAAGAAATACTAAAATTTGCACTGAGACCAAATGAGTGATCTTGAGCAACGTAGAAACTCTGCAGTGTGTGTGTGTGTGTGTGTGTGTGTGTGTGTGTGTGTTTTGACTACATGATGGAATTTGAATGAGAAGAAATACAAAACAGGGGTTAGCTCAAGCAAGAGATGGAAGGGAAAGTACACAAAGGAGAGGGTGGGGAAAGAAGCCAGAAATGAGAAAAACACAGACAAAGGCTAGAAAAGAGCTGGAGAGCAAAGCCAAAGTGAGGGTAAGGGTTATGCATTCCAGAGCATGCTACAGAGATTCCAGATTACTGGATGCTAAGTGGAGTATATTTCTAATAGAATTTGGAACTATCTTTTCTTTTCTATATTATTTATTTATTTATTTGTTGCTAGTCTCCATGATCCTTTCTACATAAAGTTTCAGACTCTGCTGTTTATACGAACTATAGGTTACTGCTTATAACCTATAGTCCTATAACATATGTTAATAATATTAATAATGTTAACATATGTTAATAATAAGTTTGAATCAACATTATTTTCAAAGAAGTACATTTTCAGGATACTTTGACTTTAGCCTTATGATGCTCACGAACATTAAAAGGAAAAGAAATGAAATAGTCCTATTTCTAGAACTGTGGATAACTCATTAGTTTTGATATATATAGATTTGTACAACCTAATTTTATTTTGGTGGTGGTGGTCCTTTTCTCCTTTTGGGGAGACTTGTACAGCCAGGGTCTTGAGCCCATATAAATCTGAAACTTGGCCTGCAGAATCCTGAAATTACCTATACCTGCATGGCTTTCACTTAAAATTATGAAGTTAGTTTGTTTCCCATTAACCTACCTGAGATATCTAGATCACCAGTTGTCCAGTTACCCATTACTTGGTTTGCATGCATAAATGCTTCCTCCTCAAACCAAAACCTTCTACACTAAGTTGATTCATGCCTCGATTCCATAACTTGAGGTTCATTCTTTGTGATCTTTTGTATTTCGTTGCCTATGAAAATATTTCCACGTCTAGGAGAGAATTGCTCATGGAATGGTAAGCCATTTTGTATTGGGACTGATGTTTTTTATAAATTTTCTTGAGTAAGGTTTTGACCCAAAGGTAAATAGAAACATTTCAAAGATCTCTATACTTAATAAATAGATTTAGGATAGCAGAGAAGACTGAAACAGCAGAGGCAAACTTGATACGTGGCCCAGGGTACACTTATACTCTGCAAGCTGTATTCATATGTGGCCCTCCTTTTAACACATTGATTAAATACTAGCCAGCTTGTTTCAGAATATTCTACTCTAGATTAGGATTTCTCAGTCTGGGCAGTATTGCTGGACTTTAGGTTGAAGAGTTCTTTGTTGTGAGCAGTTGTCACGTGCATTGTAGGATGTTTAGCAGCATCCTTGACCCCTACCCACAAGATGCTATTAACACACACTCTACTCCTACAGTTGTGGCAACGAAAAATGTCTCCAGACTTTGCCAAATGTCTTCTGGGGTGCAAAATAACCCCTGTTTGAGAACTGCTGGTCTCAGTTAATCTGTGTTTTTCTCCCTAGTGGCTAAGATCTAATCAGCATTTCTTCAAGTTCATATTTAGCAGCTATGTGTTTACTTTAAACCATTCTTCCCTCATCTCTAGCCTACTCTTCAGCTCTCAGTTAGTATGATGACTCTTGTGGTCCCAAAAGTTTATAATTAACCACCACATGTAACCATTGCTACTAAGGCTGATGTAGAGAGAATCTTTACAAAATTGCTGAAGGCTTGAAATAGGGGATCTCTCACATACTCAATTCTTTGACCATACTGACCCATACTTCCAGATGACATAATGGCCCTCAAAATCTGGTTTTCCACTTCATCTGCCAACTCACGTATTTGTGTATGTGTGTGTGTGTGTATATTGAAAAAATAATCTAATATAATGAAAGATGATTCTCCTTTGAAGATCTTTGTAGAGTTAGTGTCTGATTTATAACAAGTTGCTTAGTTTATGTTGTTGAATTTAGGATAACTTTGACTTAATAACATCATCCTAATTACATTTAGCACGTCTAGATTTCTGTTCAAAGGACAGCACAAACACAACAGTACTGCTACCTTTATGAAACATGCCAAATCAGAGTGTTCTAAGGACTAAAATAGACCATACTGGGTCTTAATGCAGAGAAACTGAAGGTTGACTTGCTAGGGGAAAACTCAAATCATGATAGGAAATGCAAAAGATGTTGGAAGCAATCGAAGCAGTGTTGCAGAGCAAGTGTGAGAGCCAAGGTGAGGGCATAAGCAAAGCTGGGTCACAAAGTCAGAAGCCAGGAAGAATGGGAGCAGGTAAGGATGTATAATAAAAACAGCCAAAGGCAAATGGTTCTGCATTAACACAGAGAACAATGCATGGATTGTAGAATCTCACTTCTCTGTGTGCTGGCTACATGGTGCCCAGCAAGACCTGAGGGCTTAAAGGTGCACAGTAGGACAAGGCTATACTTTAAAACCTAGATTGTTAACTCATGTACTCTAGATAAAATTCCCAGTCTACTCGCAGGACTATGAGTATATTCTAATATTTGTTTCTAGGTCTCATTACGTACTAAATCATGGCTCTACAGAATGTGCAAGATAGACTTAAAGTAGACAATCATACAATTCTGCTACATTTTTGGCCCTTAGAGAATAGCCTTCACCTCTAATTCACCTAGCAATATGAATATTAAGAAGTTTTCAGAATAGCCTACTTTTTGAAAAGATATCCACATATTAGTCACAGTTATTGGCAAACACCATGTGTGACTTGTATTACGCATTGGGTACTAATTTGAAAATCAGTTACTCATTCTGAAATATATTAGTTTAAAATTTTTAAGGGTTAGTAAATGTATTTAATATAAGAAAAATTCAGGAATATTGTTGGTTAATTGATCATCATGGTAGTTTGTTATGTTATCAGTAAATACTGGCACATAATTATTCACATAGGATATTATCACACCTTTCATATCTGCTAGCTATGCAGAAGGAAAAAAAATTTTAAATTAGGTTGAATCAATTAGATGAGATAATGCATGTGAACATGGTTAGTGGAGTACTAGGAACAAGTAGGTACTCAATGATATTTTTCCTGGGGAGACTAAAACAGGGAGTGGCTATCTCAGGTTATCCAGTATGATTGAGGTGGAGCCAGGGAGCCAGGGAGAGAATTTAGAATTCTTGTCGTGAAATGTGTTGCCTTTTGTTTGCCATATTGGACCTAGAAAAGGAGTCTTGCCTGACCATAATTTTTCTCTTTGTAGTATTGATTAATGTGACGATTATAAAATGGGACAAACAATATGGCCACAGTTTGCTATTAAATGATAATCGTGCCTTAACAACAGTGAAGTCTTGTCTACTATAAGCTCCACTCAATGTACTTAACATTTCTGAGCCTCAGTTTTCTCATCAGCGAAACGGGTTTACTATCACCTGCCTCGTAAGACTGGTCTCAGGGTTAAATGAAAGACTGTGCGTACTGTGTCTAACACAGGGTTTGACCAATAATATCTCCTCTATGGAAGAAATTAAAGGTATTTCATTTTAAGAGAATCTAAATATTTTTGACAATATTTTAGTCCACTCATGGGAAGCTTTTGTCAGAAGGTATCTGTATGATATATTCAAGCTTGAGAGTTTCGCTCATATTTTTAGCATTTCTGATTAGACATTTTTAATGGTTACATCCTTGAAAAATATATTAAAAAGGTTTTTACTCTATTTGCTATAAGCTTTCTTGTTATTTGGCAGAGAACATTATTTTACACTATCCCTTAAAGGATCCAAATGAAAGTAGATATGGCTTCTGAAAGTCTTGGGTATTTTTAATCTTCTAAGTCTTCAACCAATTGTCATTTCATTAAGGTGCCTTGCCGAGATGTTCTTTCACATACCATCATTAAGATGAATTGTAGCTCTGCTCCATAATACACGTATTACAAGCTCAGTCCGCATGTGCTGAAATTATAACTACAGACACGATTCCAGTTCCTGGAGAGCAGTGAAGAATCACAGCTGCTGTTTCAGGCAGCTTTGCTGTCAGTTTCAAGTTAGAAACCACCTTCCTAATGATAAGAACAAAAGCCCAAAATCAGAATAAAAATGTTAGATCTTTGGCAAAAACCAAGGATTGAAGTGAATATCAAAGATTATTTTTAAAAATTTCTTTCATTGTGGTAAAATATATATAAAATATAACATAGCAATATACACTTACCATTTTAATCATTTATAAGTGTACAGTTCAGCGGCATTAAATACATTCACAGTGTTGTGTAACCATCACCACTATTTATACCCAACAGTTTTTCATTGTTCCTAACAAAAACTCTGTACCCATTAACCAATCCTGGTAACCTCTATTCTACTCTCTGTCCCAGATCCTGGTAACCTCTATTCTACTCTCTGTCTCTGTGAATTTGCCTATTCTAGGTACCCCACATAAGTGGAATCATACAGTATCTGCTCTTCTGTGTCTGGCTTATTTCATTAATCACAAACCCATGTTATAGCATATATCAAAATGCCATACCTTTTTATGGCTGAATAGCAGTCCATTGTCTGTATATCCCACATTTTGTTTATTCCATCATCTGTTGATAGGCACTGGGTTGTTTACACATTTTGGATATTGTGAATAATGCTGCTGTGAACATTGGTGTACAGATATCTGTTTGAGTCACTGCTTTCAGTTCTTTTGGATATATACCTAGAAGTGGAATTACTGGATGATATCATAGTTCTGTGTTTAACTTTTTGAGGAAACACCAAACTACTTTTCACGATGGCTGCACCATTTTACACTTTCACCAGCAGTGTACAAGTGTTCCAGTTTCTCCACATCCTCACCAGTACTTGTTATTTTCTAGTTTTTGTTATTACTATTATTATTCTTGTCATCTTAGTAGGTATGAAGTGGTATCTCATTGTGATTTTGATTTGCATTTTCTTTTTTTTTTTTTAAACTTTGGGTTTGTTTGTTTATTTATTTATTTATTTATTTATGGCTGTGCTGGGTCTTCGTTTCTGTGCGAGGGCTTTCTCTAGTTGCAGCAAGTGGGGGCCACTCTTCATCGCGGTGCGCGGGCCTCTCATTATCGCGGCCTCTCTTGTTGCGGAGCGCAGGCTCCAGATGCGCAGGCTCAGCAATTGTGGCTCACGGGCCTAGCCGCTCCGCGGCATGTGGGATCTTCCCAGACCAGGGCTCGAACCCGTGTCCCCTGCGTTGGCAGGCAGATTCTCAACCACCGCGCCACCAGGGAAGCCCCGATTTGCATTTTCTTAATGACTAATGCTGAGCATCTTTTTATGTACTTATTGGTCATTTGTATATCTTTGGAAAAATATCTATTCAGGTCCTTTGCCTATTTTTTTCATGTTTTTCCATATTTTTTATAAATTTATTTATTGTATGTATTTATTTTTGGCTGCGTTAGGTCTTCATTGCTGTGCACAGGCTTTCTCTAGTTGCAGCGAGCAGGGGCTACTCTTCGTTGTGGTGCGCAGGCTTCTTATTGTGGTGGCTTCTCTTGTTGTGGAGCACGGGTTCTAGGCACATGGGCTCAGTAGTTGTGGCTCGCGGGCTCTAGAGCGCAGGCTCATAGTTGGCACACGGGCTTATTTGCTCTGCGGCATGTGGGATCTTCCCGTTCCAGGGCTCGAACCCATGTCCCTTGCATTGACAGGCAGATTCTTAACCACTGCGTCACCAGGGAAGCCCTGTTTCTCCATTTTTATTGATTCTCTGAAGTGCAGGAAATCCAAGTGATTAGCCCAACATTAGTAAAAGGCAAAGATAAGACTTAATCCCCTTCTTCTGACTCTCAACCCAGTTTTCTTTCCTCTACAGAGTTAGCAAACCACCCTTTAGTCAAATGTGGTCCACAGAAGCACATGAGAGAGTTTTCAATGAATCTGGCTCAACATGACCCCTTCAACATATTGTTTGGAGCTGACATTTTACTATGGCTAGTTTCTGTGGGTCACCTTTGCCAATTTTTAAATTGAGTTGTTTATTTTTGTTGTTGTTAAGCGGTAGGAGTTCTTTATATATTCTGGATATTAATTCATTATCAGATATATGATGTGCAGATATTTTCTCCCTTTCTGTCAGTTGTCTTTTCACTTTCTTGATAGTGTCTGTTAATACAGAAAAGTTCTTAAATTTGATGAACTCTAGTTTATCTCTTTTTTATTTTGCTGCCTTAGAATGGACACCTTCTAAGGACATGACAATACCATAAAAAGTTTCTCTTCCATCAAGGTGCACTGGCAGGTAATGCTTTCTATCTCATTACTGATGTCTAAAGTTGCATAATGAAGACTATTCAGAAATAGCTGAAAGTTTCAGCCAGTCTGGGAAGTGTGACGGTTCCCCTTGCCATCCTGGCTTTATGAGAGTGTTGAGAAGTGAACATGACCATCTTGTTACTGTGATCATGCTGGTGGCCGACAAGCAGCACACAGGGGTTATGAGGATGAATGAGATAATGTCTGTGAAGTGCTTTGAGCGCTTTAGAAGAAATTTTCTTTGTAATTAGGGAGTAATGCTGCATTATTACAGTTACTATGATTATCATCATTATTAAAGGTAGAGCCAGAAAACATGGCCCTTCCAGTGGGGAAAGTTGTGAATAAAGCCCAGCAATTCGTAAAGGAAGTGGTTCATGCACCAGTTATGAGCTTCCAGTTTGTAATTACAGTGTACTGGGTGGCTTTGCGTGCACCAGTTTGTTATTCATCCAGAAGAACAACCTTTTGCATGTATAACAGCTCCCAAAAGGTGCCCAATACACAACAAACACAAAAGAAACAGAAGAAGCCTCTGCATGACCACTGAGTTGCAAATTTGAAATTCAATTACCTATTACGGATTGTCTTTAAATTTGCACAGAAACATGGTAAAATTTGTCAATGAGAAACTTTGGTTAAGAAAAGAAAAAAATGCAAGCATGAGTCTTACATGTGTGGACAAGAGGATAACAAAAGGAACCATATATTCACTTCACTCTCCCATCATATTACACATTGATAAAGCCTTTACTTAAGTACTGCTGATGCCAAAACGTAAGAGTTCAATTTTACCCTCTTTCTTTTGTTCTGAAATGCTCCGTTTATTTTGCCACATCTCTGGTCCCACAGAGGGTAGAATGGGAAGGAATGAAAACAAAGGGTAAAGAGTAATCAAAAAGCCATCCTGAGGGGTTTAGAGCATCCTTGCTTGTCAGTCCCTGATCCAAACCCAAATGGCCACTGGGACACTGGAGAATGTGTCCAGCAGCCAGCCTGTGCCCTTCTATATTTATGCTCCTTAAACTCTGCTATAAGCATGTTCAGAACATGGAGTTTAAGCTGTGGCTTAACCCAGAGCTCAGAGATCTGAAGCTGGGAGACAAAACACATTACTGAGAACATCAGAGACTATTGTCTCCCTGCTCCCTGGGCAGGGTGTTCTAGACCTTCTTTCTGTGGAAAGGGTTGGTTATTTACCACTTTGACACTCTGAGTGACCAGTCCGAGTTCCTGCAATTTGACCTCTCACCCCATCCAGCACGCAGCTGTTCACATTTCCTTTTCAAGTTCGTCATTCAGAATCCACAGACGGGAACCGTGTTCTCTTACAGGTAGTGACCAATGGAGGAATAGATACTGTTTAAGCCTGGTGAAGGATGTAAAACATGTCATCTCAAAATATGCCACTCTGCAACAGGGCTTATTTTTAGCTAAAGAACTTAAAAAACAGCAGATGCAAGATGGGTGCTCTGATAAGAAGGAGGTAAAACCCCATGAGGAAGGTGTCCATCCTACACCAGGAGGAAAGTAACATTCTTATCATCAAAGATGGGAAGTGGAAGTAGAGAAAAGTCTGTACAAACAAGCCTTGTTAAACTAACCCTTATCTTCCTAGTTTCTTTTCCACCATTAACCCTAGCCCAAGCCCCTTTGTTTTGTCACGTTTTCATGGTTTACCGCTCTGTCCAATTCAGTATTTAAACACTCAACTCTAACTGGTCTTTGGGTCTTCATTTCCTTATGAGGGCTCCCATGTCATGTAAAACTTATATTAAATAAATTTGTGTGCTTTTCTCCTCTTAATCTGTCTTTTGTTACAAGAGCCCTAGCTAAGAATTTATAAGGATAGAAGGAAAGGTTAGTTTTATTCCCCTACACTGTGGTGAGCAAACATTTATACAAAGGCTAATTCAAAAAAAAAAAAATTAATGGGTCTCATTCTTTTCCATTCAAAATAAACATATTTATTAAATCCTGGAAGAAAAAAATTTATATATATTCTACAAATTATATTGCTGACCTTATTAAATAAGTGAAAGTCAATGAGAAAATTGGCAGAGCCTTTTAGACAATAAAATGTTAAAAAGCCAAGCATGTTTGAGGAGGAATCAGAAATTACATTTTAATCTTTCAACCCTTATATTTGTAAAGTGCCTTAGAGTTCACAAATGATGGCCACATGTCCACTCTCATTTACTATCTGTAACACAGGAGGTCCATATTATTATCATTTCTATTTTTCAGCTAAAGGAACCAAGGTTCAGAGAGGCAAACTGATCTATGTGAGATCATATATCCATTTAGTGGCAAAGCTGTGGAGAGAAATAATTTGTTCTAATATCAAGTTCATACATTGAGAACTATGCTAGGCTATAAGTTTGGCTCCTGTAACAAAGGCCCAAGCAAGAAAGAAGTTTATTCCTTTCTAATTCAGTTGTCTATAAGTGTCTGGGCACAAACAGTCCCAGGCTGATAGAACAGTTCCACAATGCCTAGGACCCAGGCTCCATCTACTTGTTGGTCCTCAGCTCACAGCTTCCATCTCATGGTCTAATGCAATGGCTTCATTCCCATTACCACATCTTAATTCCAGTCAGCAGGAAGGGAAGGATAAAGGGAAGAAGGGCTCCCTGTTTTACTCTAGGAGCACAGTCTGGAAGTTGTATACATCTCTTCTGCTCCCATTAGCCAGAACTTAAAAACACCTAATGGTGAGCAGCCTTTCACTCAACTAAACCAGGGCATTCTGTTAACAAAGGACAATGTGTGAAATGCATATTGGGCGGCAACTAGCAATCTTTGTTATTTTGACCACTATTGTGTCAAGCACCTATATAGTTAAGATACGGAATAAAGAAAAAAAGAAAATATGGCTACTGCCTGTCAATTTAAGCCAGTCTGAGCTTTTTTCCCCCTCTGGCTAGATTCTTCTCATCCTCAGCTAGGCAGGACAGTTTGAATCAGGCAATCAATAATGAGAATGATGGTGCCCAAAGATGTCCACATCTGTGAATGTCACCTAATATGACAAAAGGGACTTTGCAGATGTGATTAAATTAAGGATTTTGAAATAGGTAGATTATCCTGAATTATCTGGGTGGGCTCAGTGTAACCACAAGGGTCCTTATAAGAGAGAGGCAGGAGATCAAAGTTAGTAAGAGGAGAAGACAGTGTGATGACCGAAGCAGAGATTGTAGTGATGTACCGCAAGCCAAGGAATGCTGGCAGTCTTTAGAAGCTGGAAGAGCCATGGAATTGATTCTCCCTGGACCCTCTATAAGGAATCAGACTTGCCAACATCTTGATTTTAGCCATTTAAGACTCATTTTTAACTTCGAACCTTCAGAAATGTAAGAGAACAAATCTGTATTGTTTTAAGCTCTAAGTATGTGATAATTTGTTACAACAGGAGTAGGAAACGAATACACCAAGTGAATGTGAGCCCAGATGCCATTAACTTCCCATAAGAGCCAGATGCCAGGACTCAACTCTGTATATGATAGAACAGCCCTGGCACCACCTGGCTGAAAGGCACATGTCCAGGTTCCTTATAAATGATGTGGAGCACTTGAGAGCCTTTTCCCACTGAATCATTTGGCTTTGACTTTAGATCATAAGTCTTATTATAAAGCTGGGCAGGCCATACATGGCCTGGCAATCACTGTTCATTCATACTTGGTTTAAACCATCTGTGGAGATTCTGTTCTTTGTATTCTAATCATTTTGTAATAAAAATACAAGGTTCATTATAAAGCTGCACTGTCCGTGTGTACCTTATTTTCAGAGATGGGTAGCCCTGTGATTCATTTTTTGGAAAGGAATAACTCATATATTCTCAAAAAAACTTAGAGAAACTTAGAGGAATATAGCCGACCAGAAAAATATGACCCACAGTAGGACTAGTTATCAGTGGTACATTGAATTCCTATGGTCTTTGGCCACTGTCACAAGGAACATTCTTGCTGCAGTCCTCCTCCTTCTCACCTGGAGACACTGAATGATGAGTCAAGAATGGCCACAGGCTCCATCGGAAACAGAGGTGAATGAATGAGATGTGGCTCGAATATTTCTAATGTGAATTGCTTAGGACTGAATGGAATCATGCCCTGAATTTGTGCACGATGCATTTGATAAACACAGCACCTGAACCAAAAAATTGAGAATTAATTTGTCCTTATGGAGAGAAGCCAGAGTCAGATGCTTCATCTAAAAATGCTAGCCAGCTCTTCTTGGTTGGCAATTCTTAGGGAAAGAGAGGATAAGCATATATCTATAGTAGCAGGTATTTAAGAGGATAGTCTTAAAAGCATCAAGGCTGGATTTGGTTCAGGATGAATAAATTCCAATGACAAATATTTGTATTATGTTTTGGAATGAGCAAAGCATTTTTATAGGTATTGATCTCATGTCATTATTGCAATAACTCTGTAATCTTAGTTTCATCCTTCTGGATATAGATGAAGAACCTGAGACTCAGGTAGCTGGTCTAAGTTTTATTTAATATTGACAGGTGGAGCCCAGACCTGAACTCAAGTCTTCAAACTCTGAGTCTGGGTTCTTTCCACTAAAACATGAGGCCTCTGTAGTGACACTGAATGTGGCTGCATTCGTAAAGGTTGTTTCAGTGCACTCTGAGAGCTGCAGAGTCGCACAGGATTCAGGGATTATTTTACCTCTGCATGTGCTTGTCGGGGTAGAGCTAGGGAGTATCTTTGGATAGGTTGTCTTCAGACACGTTATCAATGTGAGGGCATTGCCGACTGTACACAATTTCTCTGTCTTTCCCCTTCGACTCCAGCACATCCATTAGCATATATCAGAGGCTATAGGACTTCCCCAAGAACCTTTGGTGACAGTTGTTTATATGTTCACCAGTGACCCTAGAAGTCAAGTAAATTCCCCAGTGCCACTGTAACCAGCATGTCCAAGGTTTCCTGAAGCAGTGCTGTTGTTTCTGCCCCCCAGTCTTCTCACTGATACCTCCTTCTCATCAACTAGGTCTGCAGGGTGGCCTGGCCAGCAGCCCTGGATGAAGGACTCACCCACTCACCCTATTCTAGGCACTCCAGATTCTCAATAAATGTCTGTTGAGGGAATGGATTGAGTGAGATTTACATGAATGCCTCCAAATTTGATGCTCTGAGTCCCTTCACTGAAAGACAGCCTGGTCTTTTCTCATAGTGACTCTTCCCAAATATTTCTGGAACTCTCTTGTGGTCCTTATATCTGCTTGCAAATCCATCTTCATAATTCTTGCTGCCTGCCAGGGCACTACAATCCAGATGCTCACCTGCAAGCTGGACTCCATATCTGATGATTGCTTTGTTGGTTTTGAGAGGGAAATTTACTTCTTCTAGTACTGTCTTGATTCTCAGTTTTTGCCAGCTCAGTTCCTTTTAAAGTGAGAGAGTGGGCACATCTTCTTTCTGTGTTATGATCAGCAAGAGGTGTCCATAGGGCTCCAAAGTGTTACTGACCTTCCGTTTCATGTAAAAACTGCCAGAATGACCGGGGTCAAGATGAGCTCCAATATCTGGAGTCATCCATGTTCCATGATGCATAGGTTTTGTTGCTTAAGGTCATCAAGCTGGTATCCTTCCTGAATATGTTGGAAAATAATAAGTAGTCTTCACACCCATGCAAAACTTACGTTTGATACCACGAATGGTCTAAGTATGATTGCAACGTAAAGATATATGCAGTTCCAGAGGTGTTGTCAAGAAAATTCTCCCGGATGTTTCCTGGTGCTGTACCCCATGGTCCCTTCATACAGCTGAGATCCTTTGCTGGGTGCTGGTGTTAGCTCTTCACACAAGGTAGACACTAGACTGTCATCTTTCCCCCACTCCATGGTTTTCTATGTGGTAGCCTTATATCTCCACGTATGTCGACAGCTCTTCTGTGGACCTAACATCTTATTTTTTATTCTATTTTCCCAGTGTCTGAGCATATAGGAGCTGATCATTAAATACTATCTGATGATTCAGACATTTGCATGGTATAGTCAGGAAGCTCTAGCAAATGAACCTGCAGTTGTATAACCTGTTTTGGCTACATTCACACCCATCATTTAAGGATATTACATACATGAAATTTTTAGCTGTATTAAACTGATCAGTTTAATCATGAGCCAGAATGGAAGAGAAAAGAATGCAGCTGAAAATGTGTTGTTCATCAACTCTTGGAAAAGGCTAGAATCATGACTGAACATTTTGACTCTCCTTTGCCTTCCTTTCACTACAGGCCCAAGTCTCTTCTTGCTCTTGTTGAAATTTAATTCCATATTTCTCCTGACTATTTCAGATGACAACCAACCTCTACACCCATCCCCATTATCCCTGACAAATGTCTTCCTGGATTTTAGGAAGGATTCTAAGAAACTTGTTCAGCTTATTTTTCTTTCACACACACAGCTCTGTTCTCCACACAAGCCAGACCAATTGCACTCACATGGGCCCTGAGCTGCTCGTCACACCAACCTGTCATGTCATATGTGTTCATCTTTCCATCATCAATCTGTGTCCTTTTTCATTTAAAAATGAACTTTAGAGTTCCCTGGTGGCCTAGAGGTTAGGATTAGGTGCTTTCACTCCTGTGGCTCGGGTTCGATCCCTGGTCGGTGAACTGAGACCCCACAAGCCACGCGGTGTGGCCAGAAAAAAACAAACAAAAAATGAAAAATGCCTAAAAAAAATAAATTTATTTTAAAGTATGACATACTTACAAAAAAGTGCACAGATCTTAAATGTAAACTTGGATGGATTTTCAGAAAGTGAGTACATCCACGTAACCAGCATGTGGGTCAAGCAAGAATATTACCAGCACACATGAATCACTCAAACTAATCATTATTCACCTCTAAGGGTAACCATATCGCACCATCCTGACATCTTGCACCATAGATAAATTTTCCTATTTTAAAATTTTATATAAATGGAATCATAAAGTAAGTATTTTGTGTGTCTGGCCTCTTTTGCTCAAAATTATGCTTGTGAGATATATCTGTGTTGTTGTATGCAACAATAACTTGTTCATTCTCATGTTATATAGTATTCCATTGAATATATGTGACAATTCATTTATTCATTCTATTCTATCCATTTGATACTACAATTCATTTATTCATGTTCTCCTCTGAGCAGTCATACATGTCTGTTAAACATATGCATTCATGTGTTGGGTATATAACTAGGAGCAGAATTACTGTGTTTTAAGATTGTCAAAAGAAGACTTGTAGATTTGAACCAGAAAAGAAGTTTATTTGCAAACGGGTAAAAAGATTCAGATTTCAGAAGGCTCATGAAAACCAAAAACCGAGAAGTTATTGGAATGGGAAAAAACCCTCAAGATTTCCAAGTTTCCATTAGTTGATTCATCTATTCATGATGGGAAAGTTCAGCTTTCTCACATGATTACCATATCCACAAACGTCATGATCTGTTTTCAGATACGAACATTGCAAAAGTCAGAGATGAATTTGTTTTTGCAAGGCAGGCAAGGCTTATAGGAAGTGTTCAAGGTTTTATTTAATGAGTCCCAGACTGCACAGGTAGACCTGTTACATTTGCAGTATCTCAGAGTGCAAAATATTTTATCATCTCTGTGTAAGTGACACATATGCTTATTCATTATGTAGCAGGACAAAGGGTTAGCTATGCTTTCACAGGAATGTACACATTCAGCTTCAGGTGATACTGCCAAATAGTTTTTCAGAGTGATTGTACCAATTTACACTTCCACCAAAAGTGTAAATTAATTTCAGTTGCTCTACATTATTACTACTCTAAATATTGCCTGTATTTCAAACTTAGCCACTGCAAGTATCTCATTGCAGATAAGGTGTGCATTCCTCTGCTTTCCTGTGGCCACTTGGTAATCTTTTGTTTAGTGCCATTCAGTCTCACCCATTTTTATGTTGGGTTGTTTGCTTTTAATTGTTACTTTTAGGAGTCCTTTATATTCTGCATATGAATTCTTTGTCTGATATATGTAGTGCAAATAATTTCTCCCACTCTGGCTTGCCTTTTCCTTCCCCTAATAGTGTCTTTTGATGAACAGAAGTTCTTAATTTTAATGTAATCCAATTTATCCTGTTTTTCTTTTATGATTAGTGTTTTTCTGTCCTGTTTAAGAAATCTTTGCCTATTCCAAGGTCATGACATATGCTCCTAAGTTTTCTCCTAAAAGCTTTATTTTTTTTTACCTTTCACATTTAGATCTACAGTCCAACTAGAATTGAATTTTGTCGATGGTATGAGATAAAAGGTTCAACATTCATTTGTTTCCAAATGGATATCCAATTGACCCAGCACCATTTATTGAAAAAAATAATTGTCATCCTCTCCCCATTGCACTGTAGTGTCATCTTTGTCAAACATGAGGTGACCCCATGTGTTTGGATCTGTTTCTGAATTGTAGTCTGTTCCATTGGTTCATTGTCTGTTTTTGCACCAATACCAATTTACTAGTCATTACTATGTCTGGTAGTTTAGATCTTCCAAGTTATGTTCTTCTTCAAGATTGCATTGGCTATTCTAAACCCTTCACATTCTGCATACATTTTAGAATCAGCTTTTCAAATTATACACACACACACACACACACACACACTGGCTGTGATAGTTAATTGAGATTGCTTTGATTGTATAGATAAATTTTTGAGAATTTTGACATCTTTATACTATTCAGTCTTCTAATCCATCAATATGGTATTTGCCTCCATTCAGGTAGTCTTTAATTGATCTTAATAATGTTTTGTAGTATTTGGTATAGAAGTTTTAAATGTCTTTGTCTGATTTTCTACCAAGCTCTTGATATATTTTATTCCTTTGTAGGTGAATAATTTTTACTATTTTATTTTCCATCTTTTTGTTGTTGGTATATAAAAATATAATTGACTTTTGTTTATGTCTGAATGATATGTCTTTTTCTATCCTTTTACTTTTATGTTTTCTGTGTCCTTATATTTAAAATGAATCTCTTGTAAGAAATCTATTGTTGTGGTTTTCTTTAAACCCAATCTGACAATCTTTGTGCGTGTGTGTGTGTGTGTGTGTGTGTGTGTATAACGGAGTTTTGAATCTCACTTATTTTTGCTTGAATAACATTTCAGGACAGTATACATAAATATACATAATTTTTTGATATGACTATAAGTAGCAATGATAATGGTGCCTACTCCATAGGGGTTTTGTGAGAAATAAATTATGAATTTTTAAAAACTTATAATAATATTTAGAATATAGTTGCACTCAGTAAACTAGCAGTTATAATTTTTATTACAGATATTTAATTTTTCCTAAATCTTTGCTATTTCAAATAATCAGCCATGAACATCCCTGTGCTATTTGTTATATCATACTGTTATCGCTACACCCTTCCACAGCTGTGTTGTTAAATGTGCATATTTACAATTTTCATAGATAATGACAAATTTTTTTCTTTCTCCTATAAAATGCATCACTTTTATTAATTAGCCTAGAAAACTTTTATTTGTAGTAAGAACCTCAAAAATTTCTTGGTACTTACATGCAACTCTCTGATTTGTTTGTGTTTAATAAAACTGATCTGTCATTCATGTACTGAGGACTTATACATATCAGGCACCATAGAAAAGTTGTATCACATAACTAGTAAATGTTGACCAAGAATCAAGTGTAGTTTGGTTTGAATCCAAAGCCTATAGTCTTAAACACTATGCTATGATTCTTCTAAGAGCAAATCTCTCTTCTCACTTTATTCTTGCAACAAGGGAAAATGGAAAAGTTAAGTGGCCTGCCCAAAGTCACATAAGAGATGGCTTTCTAATTTTTAATTTAAGATTTAATTTTAAATTCTTGTCAGCAGTAGCTTTGCCTCGGACTTTCTTTCTACTTCAAAACCACAGACACAGAGAAAACTCAATAAATGACAGCAACCTGACTGACTGACTAATTTCTCTGACCACACAGGTTCTGCAAGACTATAGCTGTAGATAGCTCACATGTTGGCCTTGAGCAAATACCTTGACATTTCTTGCATCTTTTAGTTTCTTAACAAAAGTGAACAAGTCTGTACCTGTGTTTGTAAGTTAGAATGAAAAAATAACATGCATTACCTAGAAATAAATCAGTTCATTAATTAAGAAAGCACATCACAGCATAACTCTATTGATAGCTGCTACTTCCTTACATAATTGAGTGTTTCCCTTCCCCTAATTATGATCTAGGCTCTCTTGATAATCCTTCACGTTCACCTTCACTGATAGGATAAAATAAAGTTGGGGTATTGCCCCAGGATTCTTATCACCGTTCCTTATGGGTTTCTTTATTTTATGTCCAGGTTATCATCTCTTTTGGACATATTGTTCTTCAATAACCTGCTCAGTCAAAAGTCTGAAGTAACTTAATTTGTTAACAACAATAACAACAAATATATTCCTCTTTTTCTTTTCCTGAATCAGTAGGGTTTTCCCATTCTTATGACATAAACCTACTCGCCGTCACCAAATGCCAAGTAACATTTTGAGCTATAGCATTTGCCTCCCAATAAGCTTTTTTAATCAGGTCAGGAGGCATTATGCATCACACACGGAGCTGAAAAATAACATTCACCAGCTTCACGTAGGCTTGGCTTATTGCATTATAAATTCCTGCAATAGAGGATGGTAACAGTAGTATCAAGTCCCAACCATTCTTTACCATCTAGAGAGCACTTCATGTTTCTTGCTTATTTATAATGGTATTTTTAATCGTTGTGTCACTCAAATACAGCAAGTATTGATTTGGTATCTAAAATACTTCATTATTCTGGAATAGTTTTTCTATTTCAGAAGCAACCACAAAGGTTGCTAATTTTTCTCTTGAGAAATAGAATGAAAATTCAATAGAAATGCTGATTGACACAAGTATGTTACTCCTCCTTTGTAGTTTTCCATAAAAAACGGGGAATCATGCCCTTTTTCATCCAACACACTTTTGATAGGTAGAAGTAAAAGTATTTGCAAATCATTAAGAATTGATCCATCACTTTTTAGAAGGAAATGAATGGTTACACTTACATTAAAAAGCAAAGCTTTATTATTACAATAACAACTCAATTCAAACTCCTTTGATTCAGGTATTAAACTCATAGTTTGATAAAGTGAAAGAACACTGGAATGGAAACTAAATGCCTGAGATCAAGACTCATCTTTTACTGTAACTTGGTGTTGACTTTGGGAAGTTACTCAACCTCTTTCTGCTTTTTGCATCCTCACTTGTAAAATGAAAGTTAAATTACAGAAGTCCCTTCTAGCTGTGAGAGTCCATACCATTATTCATAATAAAGAAGTAATTTCTGTAAAATCTTAGAATTTAGATTTCTATCTTTTAAAAGTTTGATTATTCTATAACCCCAGAAATAAAGTAATTGTATACTGATATCCCACTAACTGTTGCCCTTACCAGGATTAAGAACTATAACATGTTTTACCAAAGCTACAGCAATTCTACTATGGTGCTTTTTCTTAAAATTTTGCCTTAGGCTAATAAATTATATTTTCCAATTAAACCTTAACAATGTATATATAATCAGGAGTCATTAAACAGTCACTCAACAAACACAAGTTTAGGTGTTTGTTGAAAAAATTACATCTGTAAAGTCAATTTGACCCAAAAAATTAAGTCAAGCATGAATTATCTGTTTATCATCTATTTATCTATCTACTGTGTTGTGCTTGTGTATTCGTTTTGTTGTATTGTATTTTAGAGAAGATTATAGACACTTCTGTCATTTGATTTACCCACCACCTGAGATAAAATTGATTTCATTGTTATTTTCTTCCTGGGTCCATCCTTTGCACTGGGGTAGTAGAAAGAATAGGATCATCAGGGAACCTAAATGCAGTCTCAGCAATTCACTGCCAAAGGCAGTGAACTTCTAGTTCACCTCACAGGGTTATCAGGAGAGTGAATAAGTTAAATGAATGCATTTTGTAAATTGTAAAGTGCTAAACAAATGCAAAGTAGCGGGCCTCCCTGGTGGCGCAGTGGTTGCAAATCCGCCTGCCAATGCAGGGGACACAGGTTCGAGCCCTGGTCCGGGAAGATCCCACATGCCGCGGAGCAACTAAGCCCGTGTGCCACAACTAGCCTGCGCTCTAGAGCCCGCGAGCCACAACTACTGAGCCCGTGTGCCACAACTACTGAAGCCCACGCGCCTAGAGCCTGTGCTCCTCAACAAGAGAAGCCACCGCAGTGAGAAGCCCGCGCACCGCAACGAAGAGTAGCCCCCACTTGCCGCAACTAGAGAAAAGCCCGCACACAGCAGCGAAGACCCAACACAGCCAAAAATAAATAATAAATAAAATAAATAAATTAAAAAAAAAAAAGGTCTTTAAAAAAAATGCAAAGTAGCATAATGCTAATTGTGAATTCCTCACTCAAGCTATTAACTCATTCACATATACTCAGCAGATATTTTGAGTACCTGCTATATGGCAGGCCCTGTTCTCAGCACTGGCAATCAGCAGTCAAAAAGTCAGACAAGGAAAGTCTGAGAAACTGTCACAGCAGAAAGGAGCCCAAGTAAACATAACGAATAAATGTAATATATTATCCTGGATAGGATTCTGGAACAGAAAAGGACATTAGGTAGAAACTAAGGAAATCTGAATAAATGATAAACTTTAGTTAATAGTAGTGTATCAATATTGGTTCATTAATTACAACAAATTTATTATGCTAATATAAGTTGTTACTAACAGGAGAAGCTGTGTGAGGGAGGGGAGGTGGAGAGGGAGATACATGGGAACTCTCTGTAGTATCTGCTCAAATTTTCTGTAAACCTAAAATTGTTCTAAAAGCCAAAATCAATTTTTAAAAAAGGCAGACAAGACTCTCACGGAGCAATGGGAAGAAAAACATTAAAAAGTAATAAACAAATGATTTCAGGTGGTCATGACTGTTACCACAAATATGACATAAGGTGCTGTGACAGTTGAGGAACAGTTATAAATGGACCTCTCTCTGAGGAGTGATTTTCCATCTGAAATCTGGATAAAAAGACAGCCAACAAGATCACCTAGGGAAAAGTATTCCCTTCCATAGGGACAGCAAATACAATGACTCTAAGGAAGGGACCAACTTCAAATGTTTGAGAAACAGAAATAATCTGTGAGGCTGATGTGTAACGAGCACTGGCAAATGTGAGGTGAGATAAGTTCAGAGAAGTAGGACTTACATTCTCCAGAAAGGCATAGAATGTTCTAGAATTTTTTTGGGGTTTTTTTTTTTTGGCCATGGGCAGCATGTGGGATCTTAGTTCCCCAACCACGGATCAAACCCGTGCCCCCTGCAGTGGGAGTGTGGAGTCTCAACCAGTGGACCACCAGGGAAGTCCCCCTGTACTAGAATTTTGGAGTAGTATAGACTAAGGATGTTGTTCACATAAAATGGTGCAGCTACTTCTGTTCTAAAAAGATTTAGAGTAAATCCTGGGGGCCAACTGCTCTGTACAGGTTAATAAAAACTTCATGACACCTACATGCTATTTCCTGAAGTCTTGTTTTGGTGAAGCTGGACTTCAAAGGAGAAATCATAACCAACATGTTTTCATCATTAGCTAAAAGCCAGCTTCCTTTGTGCAAGTACCAGAAAAGAGCTTCAAATGTTCTGCCCATCAGTTTTCTCAGACAGCATTTCTGTTCATGAGAAGGTAAACTACCCAACGTCTAAAGTCGTCACCATTATGTCTACATTGCCCTGGCAGTTTTTTTGCAGTAATAGGTGTCACTAAGAGGTAGCTGGGGAGCTCTAAGACCTACTTGCTTCAAAGGACCCTTGAATCATCCAGTCCATCAACCACAATTGTGTCCTAGTCCCTCCTTCCCCTCACCCTGCCCAGCACAGATTTAAGCCTGTTTTCAAGGAAGGCAATATAGCAGCAGCCTTTTGTCATTGCCCTTGCCTTGGCTTCCTGCCCTAGCCTAAGAGAAGCAGCACCCCCAAACCCTGCCTTGGCCAGCATGCAGGTGCTTTTCACTTCTTTAAATCA
This sequence comes from Eschrichtius robustus, assembly GCF_028021215.1. NCBI lineage: Eukaryota > Metazoa > Chordata > Mammalia > Artiodactyla > Eschrichtiidae > Eschrichtius > Eschrichtius robustus. The sequence goes on along the minus strand of NC_090831.1, from coordinate 55,894,674 downwards.
AATTCTGATGATTCAACTTTGTGAAAACAGGCATCAAAGAGAGAGTAGCAAGAACACTGCATTGGGAGTCAAGAGAACAGAGTTCAAGTTTAGAAGCTGCCACTTTCAGAGCCTCAATTCCCTGAGGTGTGCAATCAGGACAAAAGTCTTTCCCTGCCGTTCTGACAAGGTGTGGTGGGAATCAAGTCGCTCTTATCCATGGAAAGTGCTTTGTGAACCTAAGCTGCTATATATAAATGGAAAGAGTGAGAAATGGAGTCGTTTCAAATTGGAGAGTGTGTTTTAATTGACCATCAGTTACAGGAAGAGCACTGAGGAAGCATGGTAGGGGGGCTGGGAGTGTGAAAAATAAACCCTTTGCCCTTAAAGAGCTAGGAATTATACTAGAGTGGAGGTCCATGCATTCAGGGGCCACTGTACTACACAACTCTAGGGGGTGCCATTTGCATTGTGGTCTAAGCATATATTTGAAAGAATTAAGTGATAATGTATGTTAACATCAATTAAAGGATAAGCAGTACGTACTGTTAGGAGCTCAGTGGCTGGAGACATTGAAAAAAGATGAATAGAAATGATGGGACTTCAGCTATTTGGTAGAAGAGGAAACATACTCATGGGAAAGAGGCTAGAGACAAAAGACCTTTCGTAAAATTAAGAGTGTAAGAATCATTGGGTATGTTTTCATCAAGAGGAAGAGAATATGATGTGACTTTCTTGCTCTTTTCTTAAATTTCTATTCAAAATATGGGAATAGTTTAGGGACTTAAAATATTGTGGCACCCGCCTTTTCTTTTTCAACTCAAAAACAACTCTAAGTATCTGTGGGAAAGGCCAGAAGTACAAAGTGCAAACACCTAAAATCTTTGTGTTCATCTTGTCTTTTTATTGACCTATGATCTGTTCACTTCTGGTCCTTATCCAATGTTGAAGGGATGACATAAACGTCTTTTGGAACCTTTATATGTGTTCAAACTCAGAACAAGCCTTATGGTTGCTGTTGAGCTAAAGATTCGGTATCTCTTAGAACATATTTTTCAGTAACTCTGGCCACTCAGTTGTGTGTGTGTGCACCTGTGCACACGTGCATTTGGGGTTTTACATCCCACTGTCCATGAAAAGCGTTTTACTCTTCAAAAAGGTAAAGACATTTAGGGCTTCTCTAGGCCCAACATTTTTAATATTACAAAACATTAGAGTTGAATTAAATAATTTAGTTAAATTTTAATTTAATTTGTAATTCTCAAAATTAAATTTTCTTCTAGGTGTGTTACCTATATCTGAGTAAATAGATGAATGTAAAAGCCATAAGCATCTCTGTAAAACTCGGTCAGTCAAGATGAATTTTTACTGTGGTCATTTTTTTCTCCCCTTTTATTATATGGCCTTTGATTTAAAAAAAAAATGTCCCCCCCCGTTTTGTGGTTGATGTTTTATTTTAATATCTGATTTGAAAATAGCTGTGCCCCATATGAATTTTACGGAGAAATCTGCTTTCTTTCATCACAGCTTCTCAGCGTTGATAGATTGGCTGGGAATTTTTCTTTCTTTCTTTTTTAAACATTTTTTAAAAATTTATTTTATTTATTAACTTTTGGCTGTGTTGGGTCTTCATTGCTGCACACGGGCTTTTCTCTAGTTGCAGGGAGCAGGGGCTACTCTTCATTGTAGTGCGCGGGCTTCACATTGTGGTGGCTTCTCTTGTTACGGAGCATGGGCTCTAGGCATGTGGGCTTCAGTAGTTGTGGCTCGTGGGCTCTAGAGTGCAGGCTCAGTAGTTGTGGCGCACGGGTTTAGTTGCTCCGCGGCCTGTGGGATCTTCCCGGACCAGGGCTCGAACCCGTGTCCCCTGCATTGGCAGGCGGATTCTTAACCACTGCGCCACCAGGGAAGCCCTTGGCTGGGAATTTTTCGTCTGATCATTTTTGTGTTACCCATAAGAGGAGAGGGAGACAATGTGAACCAACATTCTGATGTTTTGAGGATAAAGATTTGGCAGTGGAGTTTTGTCACCACATCTCTTTTCTCTTCTTCCTTGGAGTTTTCCGCAAAAGCCGAAGCAGTGAACTTATTCAACACCTGCATCTTCAACAACCAGAGCAGTATAATTACCTTTCTTGAATATTCTATAGAATTGTCAAACAGCAATTTTCTTTTAGAAGATAGTCTTTTAAATGATGTCGTTTACATACAGAGTTTAATATCTCTTAAGCTAAAAATCTAATTACAAGAATCTGAAATTTACTGCATGTTTATAATTTGCTCTTTATAAAATTACTAAATCAGGGCACCTTTAACATACATTCTGAAGCAGAAAAAATACATTAGTGAGACAAAATTAAATAGTTTGGAATTTCTTGAATATCTGTTGATTTCTGTTAATATTACCATATTAACACTATTTGGTATTTTATTGCATTTCTCTTGATTCAAGCTGTTTGTGGAGAGAGGTGGCTCACAGTGACATGATTTATCAAGATCATCTGATGTCATCATTTCCTCTTTGCAAATGAAAAATACCAGTATTTTAAAAGGGACTGCCATTGTACCTATGTATAGATGGCATATTCAAGCAAGCTGAGACAATTCTTCCAATGGACACACTAGATAGTAATGCCAATAATAAACAATAAGATTAGGATTTAGGTAGTGTAGTGCCATTTGATAAAGCGGCTCATGCCCAGGATGTATAAACACTTATCATTTTTGTCATCCTGATTTGATAATTTTTGAAGTGCAAATGGGATTGTCAACCATTGGCAGCAGTGGTACTTTAAAATTCTACTACAAGGTGAATGTTAAAGTGGAAAATTTAACATATCACCACATTATTTCATTCTGGTACAAGCTCTAAATTAATGTTATGAAATGTTATGAGCATACCAATAAAACTACCGCTTACAAAAAGTAAAGAGTATCTTTTATAATCTCCAAATTGTCACTCTGGCAATTCCTCTGTTGCCCCACGTTATTCTCAGAATGTCTAGTCTGCTACATTTTCCTTCTGTGCTTCTGTTCAGGATTTCTGTTCTCTATGCCAGTTTGTGTCCAGGATTCTGCAAATCTTTTGTATCTTTTTCTAAGCATGTTCTCTAGGACAAAGCTATTCATCCTGAAGTCTAATGTACAACCTTCCCAGGCTCTTCCTCAAAAGCACACTCTACCATTCTAAACACACACACACACACACACACACACACTTAAAAAAGAATTTTAATAGAGTCTCACATTGCATTGTTTTGAATTTCCATCAACTGTCTAAACTAGTTCATACCATTACATTCTATAGAAATGTAACTGTCATGTAAAATAATTTTTATACTGTTTGTATCTTGGTCATATACAATATGATTTTTGTGCCTGAAATCTTAAATATGCCAGTAGGAAGAATCACAAAGTCTGAAATGCTGGAAATGTATTCTTTATGCTGTGATACTCAGTTTAAATCTTGACATTTCCTGTTAGGAAAATAACATTTGAAAAAGGAAATGATACTCAAAATATTCCACCTATTCATGAACAATGCTCAATAGCCATATTTTATTACATAAAACATTGCAATCCTCATTTCTCGCCTGTATTTCTAGGTCCTTTATAAAATATTCACGTATGATGCTAGATATGTGTGTATGTAGGTTGTGTATATTTCACATGCAAACACCGGAGAGCAAAAATAGCGTTTTCATTCAACTTATATATGGACATAATGTCACTAAACAACAAGCGATTCTCTCTCTCATTTTTTCACTTTGCCTTCCAAGCCACTGCTTTATATTTTATAGGGTTTCTCCCATACTATCTTAACTGGATTAGAGAGTAAGGACAAGTTTTCTCCATTACAAAATTCTCATTTAATCCTTATCCACACTTAATTTATCAAATTAAATCGGACAAGATTGATGCCAGGGCTTTTCAAGCTGGACATCATGTGTAAAATCGGCAGACAAGGGTTTGTAAAGGGTGCCCACCATGACTTGTCATAGCATCTTGCCTCAGCCTCAGCTGCCCTTGCGTCGATCCAGGCGGGGTCAGGATGCTTCTTGGTGTTACACTGTGGGCTCTGCGGGGAAACAGAGCAGCTACACAGCCTCCAGCAGAGTTACTTATTACACCCTCGGCCCCCTTCACCTGCCCCAGCCATTCAAAATAACATCACACCATAAAATATTCATGAACCGCGCAATGCTGCAGCCAGGGCTCGCTACTGCAGGTGGCTGTTACATCAGTAATTGCCCAATACTTCCCTCCACAGCGTAAAATTGTTTTCATTATGTGTCATGAACACAGAGCCAAGCAAAGCCCTCTTGAGTGGTTTCCCAAGGGCTGGAGGGAGGTGGTACTTAAACAGGCGCTTTTTGGCTTAGATTTCAAAAAAAAAAAAAAAAAAAGAAGCCAGTGAAAGCTCATCATTAACTCTCCTTCGAAGTGCAACAAAAAGCAGAAGCTCATGCAAAACTCCTATAAAGATTATCCTAAATGTCTCAGTTACGAGGAAGAGCTTTAGGGGCTTTAGCAGGACTTAGGATACTTCAAGCTGCTTCAGCAGAGAAGAGAATAACTTTCCACCTGACTGAAGTTCCCATGGAGTGCGGAGCTGGGGGATAAGCAGGTTTCAGCAATAAACTCCTGCATTGTGAGGCAATAATGCCCAGCCAGGTCCCCCCATTTTGATTCAAGGGTGTCTTTTTCTTTCCCCCCTGTGGAGGACTAATCACAGCTCCACTTTGTTTAATTGCAGCAAAGAGAGAAATGTGTTTAAGAAGTCATTCTGGACGCCTTTAAATGAATGCTGGGGTTCTTCAAGGACAACAAACAGGATGCATAATAAATAAGATTTAATTTTCAGATCAAAATAGGCCAAGTTAAAGATTTTTAGTGACGGCTCTAGGAGAGATGCTGCCGAAAAGAGAACAGAAAGTGGGGAAAAAAAGATGGGGGGAGCAACAAGTGGGATTAAAGTCTTGGTTTTTATGTAGCACAAGCTGCTTCTGCATGGGGGGAGGGTCCTTACAGGAATAGAATCTTTACAGATTTGGGAGCTACTAGCTTTCCCTAGCATTGTGATTCTGATTTAGAAAGAAGGAAGGAAAGAAAGAAAGAAAGAAAGGAGAGAAAGAGAGAAAGGGAAAGGAAGGAAGGGAGGAAGGAAGGAAGGAAGGAAGGAGGGAAGGGGGAAAGGGAAGAAAGAAAGGGAAGAAAGAAAGAGGAAGGAAAGATTCTTCTTATAAACGTCAGCAAACCTTGATAATTGACAGAGAATGGCCTGCTCTCATTTTCCTGCTCTGGCCTAGCAAAGTCGGGTGCAGTGTGTCCCTTGAGATGGCCCCAGGGTCATGAACTCCCTGGGGGTGGGGTTGGGAGGAAAAGCATTTATCCATCACATGCTTTCTTTCTGAGTCTGACACAACTAAACCACAGACCAAATGATTGGGAAGCACCCTTTTTCATTAATTTAAAGTCTATCTATTTCTTCCCATTCTGGGCTTCAGAACCTCCTCTTAAAGGAAAGCTAACTATATCCCTCTAGTAAGATGTGCATTAGTTGACCTATATCACTGTCGTTAGAAACTGTTTACCATGGATGAGATGACAAAATCATCCAGTTATGCAGCTATCTGAAATGGTCTTATCGAACTTGAAAATGTGTAATATGAATCCCCCATGTTCAATGGCTTGTACATTTCTGATTTGTCTTTTTTTCCCTCAAAGGAGTTTTCATCAACTCATCTAGAGAGAGATTTTAAATCTTCAAAAAAATTTTATGGCACACTTTTGGTAGTATTTTCTTTTACTAACACAGTATCCATTGATAACAAATCGACCATAGATAACTGTCAGTGTCATAAATTGAAGAAGGCAATGGGCATAAAACCTCTCATGAGCATCTGCTGAAGGGGGTTTTCCTCTGAGTTAAATGGAAGATGTGAGGTTACTTAGCACCTTGCAAAAACAATATAGAGTGTGTGTGTGTGTGCGCACGCGCACCCACCATATACATATGTATCATGAATGATGGATTTCCTTTGCATCTGGTAACTACTGACTTTTTTTTCCTGAATACAGCAAATGACTGTTTCAAAATGAAAAACCACTATGTGTTTGAATGTTGTATTATGCCTAGTCCTTTTTTGAGTGAAAGGCGGCTTTTAAAAGTTAGGTATATCATTGCCAAAAAGGGGCTAAATAGTATTGTCAGCATTTTGAGAAGGAATAGGTCCTTTTTCCCCTTCCTTCTCAAACTCCTTTCTGGACAGCTGTTAGTGACTTAGCGAACTTTTCATATGGATATGTATGTTAATGGCAGGCAATGAACTGGAGATGAAGAGGCCCAAACACAGGCCCAGCTCTTCAGTACACATCAAAAGCCTTTACAAAAGGAGCAGTAAAAGAGGCAGCGATGGCGGAGCCTTCACTTTTGTACCCTGAATTAGTTCTGCAAGCAATGAAACTGATCTTTTCTCCTTGCCAGAAAAGTCTGCTGATTTTTGTGAGTGCTCATTAGCACAAGAGGCATTTGTGAAGATAATTGACTGACGCTGATACTGCTGGCTGTCACAACAGTGCCAGCCAGCAGTGTATGTGCATTTTAATAGTTGTATTTTCTTTCTTCCTTAGACTTCATGGTTTCTAAAAGATACCCGTCTTCCAAAGGTTTACACTCTTATCTGAAGCAGATTTTTAAAATCTTTCCTTTGAAAACTGACAGCCAAGCTTACTTTAATAAATGTTGTGTCTTTGCGCAGTACCTGCTGTTTACACGTATGCATGATTTAAAAGGTCTCAGCTCTTAAACGCATGCAACTGGACAGAAATTATGCAGAAGGAGACCCAAAGTATTTGATCAGATGAACATTCAGGCAATGGTGTATACCATACGATTCCTGGAATACAAACTGTCATTCTGGAGGAATAATAAGTAAAATGATATTCCATTATCATCATAAGCAACCACAGTGATTTAATAAATTTTGAAACTTTTTATGGTTTCCACTTTGGAGACATGTTCTCAAAATTAGAAAATTTCAAAAGAAGATATGGGGGCAGTGGAAGTGTTCTTGGAAATCCTAACTTGCAGTGTTTTGACATGAGGCTCTCTTCTGTCAATGGTACCAGCCAGAATGGACTTCAAGGTATAAAAGTGTAGATTTCAGGGGACAGTTGAGTCTGTGTGCTCACAGTGTCAAGGAATTCAACATCAAACATGATGTGAACGTTCCTTTTCACTGAGTTCTTGATCACAATTCACAACATATGGTAGAAACCTGTATTACTTGGTTGACATATGCCTTTCTCTTTTCTGAAGGAACTTCTAAGACATTTACTTTAATTATACATTTATCTGTTCTTTGTATAGAAGAACACATCTGGGAAGTTGTGTGTCATTGCATCAAAACACAGATTTTGCCATGTGTGTTGTCCCAAATGAATAGTATATCATAACGATATGCTAAGTCTTCTGTAGTATATACATATATTAAGCTGCTGAAGGACTTTGTACATTGAATATTCTCAAAATACCATTTTTCTAAAGCACTTCAGAATCATGCCTAGTTGTAACATTTCACGTAGAGAATGTTATCTTTGAGAGAGAAATAAGTTATTTTCTCAAGTTAAGGGTGACAGAATGAGTTGAGTGAATGCAAGAGTCACTTCTGCACTATCACCGCTTTAGAATGAAAATGAGTTGTCTATTATACCCTCCGGAATATATGTTCCTAGCAGCTCAGCTCACTGATAAGCCAGGTTGCTCTGAAAGGGCTCCAGGGAGGGTAAACATGTTGGTCATTTTGCTGAAATTGCTTACGAATCTGCTCTTGATTTCTCAAAATATAGCTGTTGTGTCAACATTTTCTGAAAAGTTAGCCATTGAATCCTTGATGTTTCACCTTAATGGGGTTGTATATGTTCACATCACAGACAGATACCAAGTTAGAGCATATCAGGGAAAGAATCAAAATTCTCTTGGCATTCTTTTCTGCCATTTGGCTTTCCTTGCATGATAATCTGATAAGCAGGAAGCTGGCCGTCTTTCCAAAGGTGAAGGGTGGGGTGTACTATGATGGGGTGTGTTTGGGGGTTGAGACTCTTCCATTTCTGTGCTAATGAATGCAAAGAGGACATTTGAATGACACATGGACATTTTCTTTACCAAACTATCACATAAAATCATATTTGAGGGCTTCCCTGGTGGTGCCGCCGTTAAGAATCTGCCTGCCAATGCACGGGACACGGGTTCGAGCCCTGGAACAGGAAAATCCCACATGCCGCGGAGCAACTAAGCCTGTGTGCCACAACTACTGAGCCTGTGCTTTAGAGCCCGCATGAGCCACAACTACTGAGCCCGCGTGCCACAACTACTGAAGCCCACGTGCCTAGAGCCTGCGCACCACAAGGAAGAGTAGCCCCCGCTCCTCGCAACTAGAGAAAGCCTGTGCACAGCAATGAAGATCCAACACAGACAAAAAAAAAAAAAAAATCATATTTGAGAAAAAGGTGCTCAGAGAAAAATAATCCACATGTGATGCCGCGGAAAAGCGCTGTGTCCAAAACAAATAGGAAATAGGAAAAACAGATAAATAAGAAAAAGAAGAAAATACCCACTTCGTAGGTCATTATGCTTCCCTCTTCAGAGATAATTAAACTCATATGGGGAAGCGTAATGGGTATAATGTCTTTAATGATTATTAACTCTCTTTCAAATGCCAATACTCTGGTTTCTCTTCAGATCCCATAAATCTTTCACCTTTTACAAATGTCAAATGTTGCAACAAGAGGTAACAGAATTGCAGTTAAAACCCACATAGCATGTATGTTGCCTAGTCATTGGTGGAAACCATTTTTGTACAAACGTATTTTAGACCAATGAGATCCAGTGTCTATAATGAAATCATTTATGTTGGAGAAACATGATGAAGGCTTGTAATCTTTCTAATATGAATGATAAAACTTTCACCACCAATTTTCTAAATGAAGTTTGTCATTATCATCTACTTCTTTAAGTGTTTTATTCATTTAATAGATAGGAATGCATATATAATAGAATATCTTTGTATATTTTTAAATGAAGAGAGAAGAGACCAGCCAGTTAAGAGAAGTCAAATATGGAGGAGATTACTAATATGATCATTAGAACACATTTGCTGATAGATGAAAAATGGGAGAGAGTCTTCAAAAAGGGCCAAGTAAACAATGTATCTGAATATATATATATATATATATATATATTTTAAAATATTTATTTATTTATTTATGGCTGTACTGGGTCCTGGTTGTGGCACACGGGATCTTTGTTGCGGCATGTGGTCTTCTTAGCTATGGCAGGCGAGCTCTTAGTTGCGGCATGCAGGATTTAGTTCCCCAACCAGGGATCGAACCCTGGCCCCCTGCATTGGGAGCACGGAGTCTTACCCACTGGACCACCAGGGAAGTCTCTGAATATATTTTTAAGCAGTGAATATATTCTGGGAAAGATATATGTTTGGTGAATTCACATAATCCAAATCATAGCATAAATACACAAAGAGAACTTACTATGTAATGTAGGATTTGCAAACCCCCAGCCTAGGAGAGTAGAACAGCAACATAAGTGAAAAAGGCATGTTGTGTCTAAAAGCTACAGCCTCTCCTAATTCACTGAGGAATAGAGAACCCAATAGTACAAGATTTTCTGATTTTTCGAGAAGAGTCAGAAATCTGGATTAATTTTATGTGAAATTACTTGATTTTAAACTCTTGGCAACTAATTTTAAAACATACATGTAAAACATGCCTATGGGGGTGAATTCTGCCCACTGCCATATAGTTTGCAGCTTCTGATTTAAAGAAGTCTTAGAGATGAAATTTTTTTCATGTAAATAAAATTCTATAATGGAAATAAATATACCCCCTTTAAAAATTTTTTAGTATGTATTTTATAAATAAATAGTTTTTACAAAGGAGTACTTCTGCACCAGTAATGCAGTGTTTTCATTGTTCCACTGGGTGCTATGTGCCTATTTAAACACTTTCATGGTGCTCATAGAGACCATGAACAATAAATGTTGATGCAGAATTCAAGTAGAATATGGTAGAGATGATGTTTTAGACACAAATCATTAGTATTTACTCCATCATTTCACAATTTTTTTTAAGAAATTCACGTTCTTTTATTTATTTATTTATTTATTTATTTATGACTATGTTGAGTCTTCGTTTCTGTGCGAGGGCTTTCTCCAGTTGTGGCAAGCGGGGGCCACTCTTCATCGCGGTGCGCGGGCCTCTCACCATCGCGGCCTCTCTTGCTGCGGAGCACAGGCTCCAGACGCGCAGGCTCAGCAATTGTGGCTCACGGGCCCAGTTGCTCCGCGGCATGTGGGATCCTCCCAGACCAGGGGCTCGAACCCGTGTCCCCTGCATTGGCAGGCAGATTCTCAACCACTGCGCCACCAGGGAAGCCCCACAATGTTTTAATCCAAATGATTGGAATATAAAAAGCCCTTGTGAACAGTCATTTAATTTTCCAAATTGTAGTCCACAAAGTATACAGTTCCCTACCACTAGCAAGCTATAGATGGATATGTCACAATCCCTGTCCTCAACACATTGGCAAACCCCTGATAAGCATGTGTGTACACATGTGGGATGTGTGTGTGTGTAAGTATTGTACCATCTTGCTATTCACAGCATGGTCCCTGGGAGCTTGTTAGAAACGCGATGTCCCAGGACCCACCCGAGACCTACTGAACCAGAACCTGCTGCTTAACAAGATCCCTAGGTGGTGTGTATGCACAATAAAGATTGACAAGCCTTGCTATAGCAAAAATTGTAACAAAGAGCTAACCACTGAAGAGAGAGGTCGCTACCAGCTGTGGGGCCTCAAGAAGATGTCAAGAGAAAGTTGACCTTCAGTTAAAAAATGAAAGCTGACAAAAGCCAGAGAAATGCCCTTTCTTATGTGGATTCACATAGCAGTGAGGACATTTGATTTACAGGTGCCCTCAACTCCAAATCTGGCCACCCAGGAACCCTTCCACCCAGGTTCAGCCACCTGCCAGGAATCCTTCCATTGACCCTAGCCCTTTCTCCTGTCAGTGGTGTGGTGTCAGTGCATCAGCCCAGGCCATGATGGTGTAGTTTTTCATTCCCAAAAAAGGATTTGGTCAGTTGACGTAGTTGGCCTGTTGATAGCATCATTAAATATTTTTAAATGCCACTGAGTGAATAGTATTTATCAAGCTTACAGACTCAGAAGTATATTCCAGAGCTGTAAAAATTTTCAGTAGTGTTAAAATGGATCTGATTTAAGTCATAAACTTTAGAATATATTTAAGAGATTATCTATACCAGTGACCTTCTAACTTATTTCTCTCTCTCTCTTGCTCTCTTTGTGTGTGTGTGTTTGTGTGTGTATATATACATATATAGATCTTCCTCGACTTATGATGGGTTATGTCCTAATAAACCCATCCTAAGTTGAAAATATCATGTCTAAAATGTATTTAATACACCTAACCTACCAAGCATCATAGCTTAGCCCAGCCTACCTTAAACATGCTCAGAACACTTCCATGCAGCCTACAGTTGTGCAAAATCATGTAACACGAAGCCCATTTTACAATAAAGTGTTAAATATGTCATGTAACCTACTGAATACTGTACTGAAAGTGAAAAACAGAATAGTTGTGTGGGTACAGAATGGTTGTAAGTGTATTGGCTGTTTACCCTCGTGATCACATGGCTCACTGGGAGCTGAGGCTCACTGCTGCTGTCCGGCATCGTGAGAGAGTATAGTACTGCATATTGCTAGCTCGGGAAAAGGTCAGAATTCAAAGTTCAGTTTCTAATAAATGTGTATAACTTTTGCGCCATAGTAAATTCGCAGAATCCTAAGTTGAATCGTCAGAAGTCAGAGACCATCTGTAATATATATTTTATATGATGTATATGTATAAATATCATACTAGAATATAAGCTCCACCTTGACAAGCCCTTTTATCTGTTTTGTTCACCTGATTTTGGTGTCCATTAAATAGACATCGAATATTTGTTGAATGTAACTATTTTTTTTCCCCACTAAGTAACATGGATCCTTCTTATGTGTGGAGTACTCTCTTTTCTAACCTGTTTTATTTCATTAGAAAACAGTGATAGTGGCCTATGAAAGGTCACAAGCTGCAGTTTGCACGTACGGCTGGGCTCTACCGCCGTGTGCCGTGGATGTCCTAAGGGAAGGAAGGGGACCTGCAACTAGAGGAGCTCAGTTTTATCTGCTGGAGTTCCCTGTAAGATCTCACCAGAAAAAAAGATTCCAATATTGAAAAAGAAGAGGCCTGAAAACTACTACTCACAGTCAACTTCCAAGTTGAATGAAACACTAAATTAATGCATTGTCTTGTTTTTCGCATGAAGCTAGGGAAGGGCTGAGAAGGTAAGGGGCGTACCTCAGGTTTGACAAAGAGTTACCGAGGCACGGCCAGAACAAGTCCTTCCATCTTTCCACTACTGAATAAGTTGAGATTGTGAAAGCCTGGAGAGCTGTGAATTCGGTACACACCAACAAAAGTAGAGGCTTCACCATACCACACCACCTCCACATTTGTGTCACATTGGAGTAAGTGGTTTGCCATTTTCAGCCGATACCCTTCTTTTGGGGCAGAGTGGGGTTGTGTTAATTAGAATTATTGCTCAAACGTGTATCCTTAGTACGCCTTTAAAAATTTATCTACTGACATTTGTAAATCCTCAGTAGAAGTATAAGTTAGTATCTTTTTATCTTCAGTGGCAAAACCACAAACAAACCCACATTTAAATATTTTCAAATTATTGTCAGAGATAGTGAATGGCCTAACTAGACATTTTGCATCTGAATAAAAATATCAGAAAAGTCCCATACTGCTTAGCTTTAGTTATTTTCTCAATAAGCCAATCAACATTCCTTTGTACCACCTGTTTAGAAAGTTACAATAATTTTTCAAGGAGAAAAACAAGTGTGCTGATTGATACCATCTCCTTATCTTGTCTCTTTCTTGCTTTCTCAATCACAGAAATAATATCCGGTGACAAGGGGAGAAGTAGAATAACATTTTTAGTAAGAAAGTAATGAATTATGAGTTTTGATTCTTAAAAGAATTTGGTTATCGTATGGCTTGGACATATCTGGCTTGTTCTTCCTTAAGATCCTAGCCCTTTGCCTAGAATATAGTTTTCCCAGATCTTCCCATGGTTTCTCATCATTCAGGTCTTACCTCCAATGGCACCTTTCCTTGGAGATGCCTGTCCTGAGCACTCCCTGGAGGTAGCTCCTTCTCACCATTACCAGTCCCTGATCAGTGTCTTCTCCAGGCTCCTGGTTCAAGCAGGCATTGCTCATCTCACTCCCCCAGGAGACTAGAAGCTGCACAAGGGTAGCTTTCTCTACCCCAGTGCCTGAAATGTGTCTGGCATACAACATGTGCTCAATAATATTTGGAATGAATGAATGAATGAATTTATGTAAGGTTTATGGCATATTGAGGTTTCTGATAAAGTTCTGCAGGTCAAATTTGTTAAATTAGCAACACTCTTAAACAGTATTAGCTCATATGCAGGGGGCCCCACCCTTACAAGTGGCTTCTCTTCTCAAAGACCACTTCTAGATCAGTTGCTTAAGACTCAGAATGAATTTTCCCATGGAGCCACTGCTTTCAAGGTGGTTCTTGGGCAACTGTCATAGTCTCGTTACCGAGAATGTACAGAATTATCACTGACAACAGTCTTGAGCCACAAGTCCTGACCTGAGTCCAGGTCACTGAGTTTGAGTTGTTTCAGGGCCAAAGAAGCAGCTCTGAGGCCTGAACCCAAGTTCCCATGGCTCTTAACTTAATCAGGTTTTAAGGCTCTCTGAGCTTCAGAAGAAATAAAGACATGGAGAGAGGGGAACTGGGGGCTGGTTGGAGGTTTGGGGGCTGAATGAGTAGCAGGGGAGACGATTGCCAGCATCAGAGGAACAAAGAGCAGGGGCAATCTTGCAGAGGTTTGGGCCGAGTTGGAATTCTGGTTGCTCCCCTGTTGGGGATGATAATGGGACGGGGTGCCAGAGGAGGGCCATGGGGACAGTATGGGCCTGCTGGCAGGAGAAGGCTGCAGGGAGGGCCAGCATCAGGAGAGAGAGGGCTCCACAATTATGAACAGTCATGTCTTCAGCATTTTCCAGGTATTTTGCATATGCTACTTCATTTAATTCTCAAAACAATGGTTTTAGACAGTTGTATTTTCATCCATTTTGCCAACAAGAAAGCTGGAGATCAGAGAAGTTAAGTAACGCACCCAAAGTTGCCAGTCAATGATAGACCTGGATTTGAAACCAGATCCCTTAGGACTGCAAAACCTGTTCTCATAACCATTTCATGACTCACTCTCTCCTGTTAAAAGAGTGGGGTGGATAGAATTAGAGGCAAAAAACAGCAGTATAGCAAAGTTTTATTGATTTGGGAGCCAGTTAGATGTGTCCTGTTCTTTCAATTTTATGATTGTTGTCTGTTGGGTTGACTTTTTTCCCCCAGTTTTATTAAGGTATAATTGACAAAAATTGTGTGTATTTAAGGTGTACCGTGCGATAATTTGCTATATGTATAAATCATTAAATGATTACCACAATCAAGCTAATTAATACATCCATCACCTTATCCATCACCATTTGTATGCGTATATGTGTGTTGTGAGAACACTGAAGATCTACTTTCTTAGTAATTTCAAGTATACAATACAGTATTATTAACTATAGTCATCATGCTGTACCTTAGAGCCTCAGAACTTATTCATCTTAAAACAGAAAGTTTGTACCCTTAGACCCACGTCTCCCTAGTTCCTCCACCCCTCAGTCCTTGGCAACCACCGTTCTACTCTCTGCTTCTACGAGTTCTACTTTTTCAGATTTCACATATAAGTGAGATTGTCTTTCTGTGTCTGGTTTATTTTATGTAGCATAATGTCCTCCAACTTCATCTATGTAGTTGCAAATGGCAGAATTTCCTTCATTTTATGGCTAAATAATATTTCATTGTGTGTGTGTGTGTGTGTGTGTGTGTGTGTGTGTGTGTGTATATATAAAACATATATTTTTTTAGTCTCTTCATCCATTGACAGACACTCAGGTGTGTCCATATCTTGGCTGTTGTGAATAATGCTGTAATGAACATGGGAACGCAGATATCTTTGAGATACTGATTTCATTTCCTTTGACTATATACCCAAAGAGTGATTGCTGGATCATATGGTAGTTTTATTTTTAATTTTTTGAGGAACCTCCCTTACTGTTTTCTATAAGTGGCCTGTACCAGTTTGCATTCCCACCGACAGTGTACATGTGTTCTGTTTTCTCCAAACCCCCCACCAACACTTGTTCTCTCTTGCCTTTTTGATAAAAGCCTCCTGGGTAGTCTTTTTAAAAACAAATTTTCTATTTCCTTTTCATTTTCTTGTCCTCTCACACATTCATATCTTGTACATATATCCAGGTTTGAGAAAGGTGGGATGGAAATGTACATCTGCTGAGACAGAGAGGGAAATTGGATCGGTGCTTGTCATCCCTCTTTTCCGCTGTTCCTGTTGCTCCTGGAAGAAGCTGTTTTTCACTCTTGGGTTTATTTAGGCCTTGCCCTTGATGTAGATGACACCCTGGAGGAATTTCCAAACACAGTCGAAAGGATACTCACGGGCCTCATTTCAATCCAATAAATAACTCCACATCCTTCACAAAGAACAACTGTGAAAGATACAGCGGGCCTTGCAAAAATGAACATATCATGGTTCCTTTTCCTGAAAGCTTTACAGTCTTATAGAAGATGCAGAAATATTCATACCTGAGCTACAATAAGTGTGAAAAATGGCAGAGTTCAGTGGAGGGAAATTTCACTTTTTTTAATAATTAAAAAAGCAATGCAAATTTGTTGGCAACACTCAAAATCCAAAATATTAAAAAATTAAATACCCTTTATCCTATCCCATTATCATTTTTCACAATAAACACCATTATTCATTTTAATGTCTCTTTTAAAATTTTTCTAAACATTTACAAATGTGCTCATATACACTTAAATAGCCTTTCTCTCCCTTCCTTCTTTCCTTCCTTCCTTCCATAAAAATGAGTTTATACTCAATATTCTACAGTTTCCTTTTTACTTGTGCCATATTTATATGTTGACATTCTTTTCCTGACACTATACAACAATCTACTTAGTTCTTTCTATTGGCTGTAAATATTCTAATATATAGCTGCAACATAATTTGTTCGGATATTTCTCTCGATGAGCATTTCCATCGTTTCTATTTTTTGCAAGTACTAACAGTGCTTCAGTGAACATCCATGGACATTCCTTTATGCACAAGTGTATTTTTGTGGATAGAGTTTTGAAATGAAATTGCTGTTAGTTATGGCATTTTGAAAGGTTTTGTTAGAGTCTGGCAAACTGCCCTCAATAAAAGACCATGAAAATTTACAGAATGAGTAAACGTGGTTGGGAGGAATCAGAGGAAAGTTTATTTGATGTGGTCCTTGAGAGATGAGTGGGATTTCCATAGGCAGAGTTGGGGAAAGGAAGGGTGGATAGAGGAACTGGGTGAGGAAGAGGAACAGAGGCGGGAAGCCCACAGCTGACTGTTACAAAGGGGGGTAGGACCATTGAGTGGAGGTTAAGGTGTAGGGATGGGTAGAAGGAGATATGGCTGAAAGCATGTTTAGGTCATGAGTCTAAATTATTTTCCAGACTATGGGGAAAACATTAGGACTTTTTGTTGTAGTTGGTGTCATAATTAGATCAAATTTGCCTTTATTCAGGGGGCACAGAGATACCACGGGTGTTAGTCACTTTCCTCCTGGCTGGAACCATCATATTGATTTTGAAATGTTGCTCTTTTATTCTATTTTTCATTTCTGTTAACCATCCAAAACAAAACTCAGGACTTTTTTATTACCTAGAAAGTATAGGACCAATGTGCCCTTTTATATCAGCAAAAGTTAAAACAACTTTACTTCCTTTCTTTTTGTTATATTAACCAAATTTCTGAAGAATATGGATTTCTCCTCTGGCTATTTATCTATGGAGGCAAAGAGAGTTTCTGAAACAATGCCTTATTAGTCTTACTATATTTAGGATTAAATGAGTGTATTTTTATATAGTGGGGTGAACTGGATTGGCGCAAATCCCCTAGATGTTGAAATCACTTGTTTGTTCTTGTTGTAGCTCTTAGACAAGGGAGAAAGGGGGTTTAATACCTAGAGATTAGCATCCCAACATGCAGGTCCTTTGGCATTTGCTAAGCAGTACACATACTGAGATCCTTCAATGATGTTTCTGCTATAAGGTGTTCTAAGCACCAATAAGCTTTCTCTAAACACTTCAAAAAATAAGAGAGTCTGGGAACATAGTTCATATCCAAATAGCTGAGATAATTTGGAGAAATCTTAAGGATAACTTCTCTCAGTTACATTTAACTGGATTTATGTTCTTTTGCCTATGAGAACTTCTGATGTAAATTAGGGATGGGGTAGAGCTGGAAAATTATCACTGTAATAGCCATGAGAGTTGGGGGGATGGTAGGATTTGACTTTTGTTACCATGGCTTAACTGAGCACCCACAGATAGCATTATTACATTTCTATTTAATGATAGTTATTTATATAACACAGCAATTCTCATATTAGATAGGAAACTTCTTGTGTGAAGACTGTGTGTAGGATTCATTTTTGTGCCTCCCAAACAACCTGGCACTGTGTCTTGCATATTGGAGAAACCCAATAAATATTTGTTGAATGGTTGATTGAATGATTACGCCAGTGAATGGAATGAAAACTACGTTGTTATTCTCATCTATTCCATCAATTCACGTGCTATCACATTCATTTCCTCTTTAGGATAACTTCCTTCGTGGCAAATGGAAGAGTCTAAAACGTGGCTATGAGATAGGTACAGTGTTCTAAGAGCTGGGCTTTTCTGTTCTGTTGTTGCTGTTGTTGTTTTGGTTTAACAAGCACACTGTACCTTAATGAGATGCATGCCAGGGTATTTACCTCTAATGTTTTGGAAAACAATGTACCTGATACTGCAGTCACCATTTATGTAAATATATGCGTGCAAATTTAGAAAAGTATAACTTCATTAAATTAAATCTATTTTATCACAATCAAATGATTGAGGTAATAAAGGGGCAAAGAAAGATAATGCTGAATTTTAATGGCTAAAACCTGTGAGTGGAGCGTTATCTTGCTGCTGGTATTGTAAGGACCAGTAATTGCGGCAGTCTAGACATAGGAACAGATGCAAAGTAGAGTGTTATTATATTAGACATTTGCCCTACTACGATACAGTCTAATTGCCCAGAAAATACATTTCTACATGAATTATTCTTAATTTGATTTGAAATAGGCCAACTGTTGTGTTTTACAGAACTTTACCAAATGATAGCATGGAGCATTAAATTTAAGAATAGTTTCTCTTCAATGCCAGTGCTTTTGAAAAAGCAAATGAAAGCCTCAAAGGTAGAAATTATGTAAACTTTTCAAATAGGTAGGATATTTGCTTGGCAGTGTAATTAGAATTGTGGTCATCATTGTCACCTGCCTGGCTTTCTAAGTTCACAGAGCTACTACTTCAGGTAGTCTCTCCTGTTCTGTCTGAATATGTCTTCTTTAAAACTAAAGAGAAAATCGTGTTCCCTTATTGAACTTGAAAGTTCCTTGAAAGCAAAATTCGTTTTTTTAAAAATACAGTGCCTCTTTTTAGATTTATTGCTTGTTCTGAAAGTGGTTGATAAACTTAAATCCTTTCCCATTTCAATCCTAAAAGATTTTTTAAGACTTTCCTAAGCATTAAATGGGAATGGTTTTTCTGAAGGAAATGTGACCCATATAACCAGTTTTCTTTCTTGAATTTTTTAAGGTCCATTAGAAGTGAGTAATTCTGTGTGTCTGTAACTTTATGCCTGTATTTTTAAGAAATTCAATTCAATTTTTCTCTGCCAGCAGTGAATTTGAAAAGTCTTAAACATGCCCAAACATCTCAGAGGATTTAACGAAAATTATAATAGTAACTAGTTTCTTCCCCCCTCCCTAAAAAAAATAGAGCACACACTACTGAAATTATTTAAATTGACTGAGCCTTTTAAGCAAGTAAACACATTTTAACTAGGTTTTTTTCCCAATCCCTCCATTCATGCCAACTATAGAAATTAGCCTTCACTCTTCCTTCACTTACACATGGATACACACACTTGCATGGACACAAGAAAAATTTCTTTTCTCCTGTCAGCATTCCTCCTTAACAATGGTTAGATTAGTGGCATGAAGGCGGCCGCAGAGAAAGGACATTCAGGCCAGAAGGCTCCCCACAGGCACAGCTGGTAGGGGTTAATGGCGGCTGAACCTCCCAGCCAGGGCCTTTTCTCTATTGTGTGTTCAACTCCTGGGAAGGAGGGAGACTTGTGACAGCCACTGGGGTGCAGCGGATCAGAGGTATAGCAACTGGGTCACAGAAGCAGTGTTCAAGGGGAAGGAGAGTTTAGGACTGCAGGAAAAATGAACTCTGAAATACAAATGGCCGTGTCTCTATCTGCACACAACTGCTGCGGGAAAATGCAGAGCATTGTTTAGTAACACGGCTTATAGGCTTTTAATTCATATCGTATCCTTACAGGAACAATTGGGCAGGGACGTTGAATTATTCATACTGGAGAGCAGTTGAAATCTGAGTCAAAACCGTACATGTATGACTAATGTATGTTATTAAAGTTTGCGTGTTACTGTCTGGGAGTTCTCTTTTCCACATGGTGTAAAGGATCCAGCGCTCAGACACAATGGTCACCGAGGGAAGCTGGGGGCCTCTTGATAAATAGCAGGTTGAAATTTAAGGAGAGAGTGATTAATGCGTGTACATTTCCAGATAAAGTATGTGGTCTTGAACATGTACCATGGGATGGGGAGTGGCATGGAAGCAGATCCAGGCTTCTAATTTATCTTTTGAATTAAGAACAAGACAAAGCAATAACAACAGCAGCAATGTAGAAACGATTCTAGACGTCTGATCTCTTTAATAGATTTTTATATTTAACTCAATAAATGAAGCTTCGTAGGCAAAACATGTCTTTTATAGAGAGGCTGGATTGCTTAAAAAAGAGAGCTTGCAACTTTGAGGGACACTTACCTGTTAGTGCTGTAGAGGTGGGTTCTGTCACAAAGCGTGATCCTATGGCTCAGGGCCTGCCAAACTGAGGGTCTACAATAAATGTTTGTTAGATAAGGACCCTACAGCCACAGACATTGGGTCTGCTGTTCACTTTTCGCTGAAGAGGTCTACTTGTTTGCAAATCAGAATAAGGCCCAAGGAGGACGCTTTTTATATTGGTGAAGTGAATTTGTTTCTTTTCAAAGAGCTGAACATCTCTACCAAAGGATGTTAAACCAATTCACTTTCAAATTAAAGTTGGCCTAATTTCTTTTCAATAAACCTGGCCTTAAGAGCCGTCTAATCTGTCTAATTGGAGACCCAGTTTTTGGCCACATCTAGGCACTGAATGCTAGAGGCATCCATATTCTAATGCCTTTGGCTTGGTTTATCTAATTTGAAATTTTAGTGCCCCTTGATAAAAATTTGCCCTCTACTTGAGTTTGTTTTGACTTATTATACTCTGGGAAAAGGAAGCAGGAGGCTGGAGAACTGATTAGGGCCCTTAGGTTTTACCTGCAGCATCAACATCTAATACTTCCTCAAGTCACAGTCGTTTTGGGGGGAAACAGTACAGCCGAATGAGCTCATTCAAGTTGGTCTCTTTAGCTTGTAACAGGGGAGGGAAGGCAAGTGAGTCACAGCACTTTGAGGCAAACTGAAGAGGTTCTGCTTTGCTGAACCTTGACGTGTCTTCTTGGAAGGGCTTGGCGTTCAGAGTGCACGAGCCTCCTAGGCACCCCTAGTCACAAACAACCAACGCCAGTGACCATCTTATTAGAAGCATCCTCACTGATGCCTGGAAGCCGGAAGAGGATTTGTACACTATTTAGGGCAGTTGGAGTTCAGTCGACAATCTGGAGTACCATAACTATTTTAATATGCCAAAATATGTGTCCGCAAACATACAAGATCACAGGTCAGTGCTATTTACAAAATTCATAGGTGTAAAACACCAGACATTATTTGATTCACAAATATTCACTTTATCCCTGTCATTTCATTACAAGTGTTGAGGATTATCCTAACATAAGATTAGCTAAGTATACAGAAGTAAAAATACGGAAGCTTTTCTAATGTACACAGTAAGTCAGCAGGAAGACCAAAAATGTATCCTCAACACATCCATACTCTACTAGAAAGAGCTCCTCCCTCTCTTGAAAGCACTTCATTTTCTTTCCTTTCCATCCTTTTTAAATTTGGGGCTGAGGGGTGTGGCAAACAAAAACAGTCAGAGGATGCTACACTTCTCTGATCGCTCTAACCACCAATGAATCATGAGAGTTAAATTTCATTCTCTTTCTTTAAAATTCTAAGCCCTTTGACCCCAAACTTAAAAGTTCTCGTGTGTGTGTGTGTGTGTGCGCACACGCGCATGTGTGTGTCTATACACTTACATTTCTTTTTAATTTGAAAGAGGGAAAACAAGTCACACCTGGACTGAGACTTTTCTCTCCTGCCAAATTTCAACTCACATTACATTTTTATGACTATGTTATTATAAATCCCAGAAAACACGGCTAACGTGAACTTCTTGTAGCAGAGCTTGCAGGAGCTGGCATAATGAGATGTATTTACATTCCCTGTTTTTTTTTTTTTTAATAAAAGAGAAGGTGAGACTAGGGGAGTTTGTTAACCTTATTGCCCTGGTTATGTGTATTAAGCACACAAAGATACAAAGAAATATTAAATTAAGAACACAGAAAGAATTGATTCAAATGACAGGCTCGCACATTATGAAGGTTTTGCATTTAATAAGCTCCTGATCTCCCTGGGGTGAAGCAATTGATTCAAATAGTTTGTTGTCACTTTTTTAAAAATGTAGATAATTCCATTTTCAAAAACAAATTTAACAGAAGATTCTGTTTACAAAATCACGGCACTGTTTTTAAACCACTTGCTCCAAGATTATACGATACAACTACCCAGGACATGCTAGGGAAAGGGTTAAGCTTTTCTGACTTTCAGATACAATGAAATTATGACAGGAAGAAAATTGTGCCATTTTAGCATGAAAATGCTTGTACAAATACTGTCGTTCCTTCCTTCTTACTTTCTTTATAATGCCTCAGCGATAGCTAAGATGACAGACATTTGACAGGTATCTGTAAGCATACGGCCCAGGCAGCTCATTAAAGTTTTTCTTTCTATGCATCAGCTTTCACAAAGGCAAAAACCCATTAGCATTGACTATTTTGCAGATTAGAAGAATTAAGGGCTTCAAACGTTGGCTTATACCAAGCAATGTCATTTGTGAAGTGATGTTTGCTTTATTATTTCCCTTTCTCTCCCTCTGAAACCAGACTGACATGACTTTAGCTCAACGTAGGGCATAATGTGCAAACCAAAGACTGGTTCATCGATGAAAAGAAACACATTCCCTTTTAGACATGACTGGAATGGCAAAGAGGGGAGACTTTACATGTACTATTTAGGCTCATTAGAGGACTGATTATGATAGTTCTCTGGTGTAATCTTTAATCGACTTTGACACTAGATTTGCCCCGTTACAAATCCTGTCATGCAAATTAAGTCATTTGTGTTGTTTGATATGGAAAGATCTGCTATGAAATGAAAGATTAGCTCGCAGATGAGGCACAAGAGACTGCTGCCCTCGTGCACTGTGCAACTGATTACAGGGATGAGAGAGTCCATTTCTACACTGCTGTTAACATTTAGGAAAGGGGATTAAATTCACGTGGCTTTAGGTCTTCCTGCATGAAGATATTCAAAATAGGGGTTCATGTTTTCATAGCTGTTGTTCTTGGACTCTACCAAACAGGTGCTCTGAAGGCAGTGCCATAACGTCCAGTTACTTTAACCTGCTTTCCATAGGGTGGGATTGTGTATGCACACGTTCATGGATGAAATCCCTTTCTATACAGGTGATTGGTGTTGACTGACTAATGGGTGGCTCGACAAACTAGGTTTGAGTTCCAGTTGTCCCAGAAAACCATAATTTAATTTGGGCCTTCTACTCCCATCCCTCCTTCTGTTTTCAGTGTTGGATGGCCATACTCTCAGGTTTTTGGCCTAATTGATTGTAAAATGGAAAAGGTAGTGACTTGTAAGACTTAAGGAGAGTTTTCTCAAAAAGGTTCAAGTGAAAAACTAAACCATGTAAATAAAACAATAACATGAATATTAATGCTATATAATGACTCTAGCAACTGGAATCTTGTAATTTCTACAGTCTGGTTGAGCTTTGCTGGCTATGTCTGGCCCTGAAAATACGAAGTAAATATTAGCAGGAGATGGGGAGGAGAAACTAGATTTAATTAAAACTGCTCATCCTACAAGTACATCATAGAATATACCTGTTTGGGGCTTTTTTTTCTTTTCAAAACTCTCTTCTGATTTATAACAAGAAGTTCACCATATTCAGACCAAATCAGACATGGCTTATAAACAAAGACATCTACCTAGCACAGAATGTTCTATGATGAGTTGAAAGTAAGCATTAAGGGTGGTTGACAGGAAGAAAATCATAAACTGCGTAATCCCATGGGTATAGAAAAACTTTAAAAATAGTTTGGGGCTTCCCTGGTGGCGCAGTGGTTGAGAATCTGCCTGCCAATGCAGGCGACACGAATTCGAGCCCTGGTCTGGGAAGATCCCACATGCCGCGGAACAACTGGGCCCGTGAGCCACAACTACTGAGCCTGCGCGTCTGGAGCCTGTGCTCCGCAACGAGAGGCCGCGATGGTGAGAGGCCCGCGCACCGCGATGAAGAGTGGCCCCCGCTTGCCGCAGCTAGAGAAAGCCCTCGCACAGAAACGAAGACCCAACACAGCCAAAAATAAATTAATTAATTAATTATTTAAAAATAGTTTGACTTGCTGTACATAATAGTCACTTAGCATTACTGTATTCAAAGACCAGAGGTAAAAGTTGAAGTAATTCCTTCCTTCTGTGATACTTTAGCCAAAACTGATCAAGAAGCTTATTCTTCCTGAGACTATTTTGGGGGATTTAAAGAAAGTGACACTTTCCTATATATGCTGATAGTTTCGTGATTGTCATTTATGAGTAATTACTTTAGGTTAAACCAGATCTTTAGGTGTAAGAAAGTAGCTATATAAATGAAAAGTTTTTAAAAACTAACTTTTAAAACATTAGCCATATTTAGTATGTAGTCTTATTGGTTTAAAAACTTTCTAAAGCCACACATTTGAAATAGGAATTAAGAGTTACAAAGTTACTAGGCATAATTTTGCTTCATTGAAAATTAAAACAAAAAATTGTGACCCAATCAAGAGGCCCAAACCAAATATAATCCAGTTGTCCTTACCTTCAATTATTTCTTATTTATTAATCTATGGCTTGTATTCTATTTCTTTTCACAAATAGTTTGTTAAAAAGTGACAAAATATGATTATAGACTTGCTTTTAAATGAAAGGTCAAATGCAATACAGCAGTCAGCTGCCTGGAAAGAAAGTAGGTGCTCTGCATTTCAGGCACCAGATAAATATTCCGTGTAATTCAGGGGCTGTCATGGAAGGTACCTTTGATTGAATACTAATGTAAATAGTCATTTAAAATCCCTTTTAAGTGATCATAACACAAGTTAGAGTGGCCTCCAGCAGCTTCATCCATTTATCTTCTTTTGGAACATTTTTAATAGACATGCTTTGTCTTTTGAATGAGTCACACACCTCTGTTTTGATTAACTTTGATCAAATTTGGAGATTTCATTTTCCCTTGTAGCTAGGTAGGGAATTCGCCATTTAGATCATTGGAAGGAATTTTAATGAATGAATAACATGTACGTTTTCCTTGGCAATCCCCAGGAGAAAATTAGTCCATAATAGAATTTAACTAAAGATTTGAGAAAGTTTTCACAATTTCTCATTCTTACCTCACCAAGGTGTAGGAAAATGTACACGTAGATTTCATTCCCCTTGATGTTCATGAAAGACCTAGGTATATTTTAATAATGTGAATTTGTACAAAATCATAAAAGCATGGAGGAAGGGATCCTAAAAAATGCATAAAGGAAGAAAAATAAAATATGAGTTTTGCATAATAAAAGAAGTTGAAAAATCTGTAAGTTAAGAATGGATTAATACTGTAGCTTTTATTACTGTTACACTGACATATGACTGAGAGTTCCTACAGTTTATGCACAGTGTTTCATTCATAAGGTATAATCCTTGCTATTAATGTAGTACTTTAATTTTGTAGCACAGTAAGCTTAATTGTTGCTATTCCTCAGCCATCGCTTTTGCTCAGAGACCTAGACAAGCACACATATTGTTTCAGGCCAGTGATGGGCCAGTATTAAAGGGCATGCTGGTACTTCTAGACAGGGCAGTCGTTCTCAAACTTAAGCCTGGAGGGCGAGTTAAAACAGATTGCTGGGCCTACCTGCAAACTTTCTCATCCAGCTGTGGGGAGCGAGATTTTGCATTTCTAACAAGTTGATGCTGATGATACTGGTCCAGGGACCACAGTTTGAAACCATTGAAAGAGGGTGTCATAGAGATTCCTGAGGCTGTGAGATTATGGGGAAATCTCTGAGCACAAGGGAGAGAAGGGAAATAAATTGCCAACTGGCTTCCTTTAATGTTCTGTCTTTTACTCCTTTCTTTTTTTTTTTAATTAATTAATTAATTAATTAATTAATTAATTTATTTATTTATTTTTGGCTGTGTTGGGTCTTCGTTTCTGTGCGAGGGCTTTCTCTAGTTGCGGCAAGTGGGGGCCACTCTTCATCGCGGTGCGCGGGCCTCTCACTATCGCGGCCTCTCTTGTTGCGGAGCACAGGCTCCAGACGCGCAGGCTCAGTAGTTGTAGCTCACGGGCCCAGTTGTTCCGCGGCATGTGGGATCTTCCCAGACCAGGGCTCGAACTCGTGTCCCCTGCATTGGCAGGCGGATTCTCAACCACTGCACCACCAGGGAAGCACCTACTCCTTTCTTTTTAATGTAGGAAATACCCAACTTAGTTCTCAGAATATATTTTTCAATTTTTATCAAAATTCAGATTTTTTCATAGAAAAAGAATACAATGTCTAGGACATAATAAGTCCTTAACAAATATTTTTAACTGTTTCATTCTCAGGCTAGCCCAAAGAGAATATTTAATGCATGATGTTTTTGATACCTAGGATTGTGTGGTGCTGATGATTAAGAAAATTTTACTTTAAACACCTAATCTCCATCATTCTGTGACAAAATGTATTCTGAGTTCTGTTGGGCACTAGAACAACATCTGAATTTAGAATGAAGTCTCCATGGGTGAGGTAAGCAAAGGTAATAGGTTTAAGGGTTAGGATGGAGTGGGTTGTGGAGAAAAGCAGAAATTCTTGGATATCAAGTGTTTCAATTTCCAATTACAGTCCTTTCAGCAACCCTTAAAAAGCCCTTGTTATGTGCCAAGTTCTGGGTTAGGGGCTGGGGGGATAGAGATATGAGCTCCCTATCTTCAGGGAACAGTGATCTTATTTGTTCTCTGTACTTGCTTAGATTAAGGAAAAACCAGCTCTGGGTTCTTCTAGGACCACAGTGGTCCTAGGCTTGGGCCTGCCACTTATTATGTGGGTGATCTTGCATCAGTCATTAAACCTCTTTGAGCTTTGTGTGTACTCCTCTGGAATGACTGTGTATCACATCGTTTTTTTCCATGCTATAGATCATGCTCTATCGCATCATGATTTTACTTAACTTTCACAGCTATTCAGAAATATAAGCATTGTCCCCATTTCACAGTGGTCATCATTTTTCTAAAATGTTGATAGTAAGTTTTGTCCTGTACTTCGCAGAAGACTTCTGAGGGTCAAAGAGATGATTTTGGGTAAGAGTTTTGCAAACTTTAAAGTGCTTTGCAGATGTGAGGCATCATTGTTCACTACACGTAAACATGTGTTTGTAAGGTTTTTCTGTATGCCAGTTACCCTCAGATGTTTATAATTTGAGAGAAAGAAAGCAAAATAAAAGCATTTGCCTCTATGAGGCTGGAGTTCCAAGACCCCCACGTCTCTTCTTTTGGTTACTGGGTACAGATGCTTTTTGAATTGAGTCTCACACACAACAGCGTGGCCTAAACGCTCTGTTTATGCCTGGGCTACTGGCTGATTCACAGTAGTGCCCTCTTGGCATTTCAAAAGTGGACCTCCAGCCTTGTTACATCTGCCATCCTGTCCCTGTCACTACTTCCAGCTTTAGCCTAAATTCCTCATGGCCATCCCTTTCCATGTCTTTACCTCTGACAATTCTGACATCCACACTAATGACCCTTCAAATGCCCCACATTCAAAAGGTATACTGCCTTTTCCCTTGCTCTCCTTCTGAGCTGCTCTATGTCCGAAATTCAAAATATCAAATCCTCAAATACTACTTTCCAACCTCTTTCCTACACTTGTAAATCCTCCACCCTTATGTCTTTAGTCATGGCCTCCATGTGACCTCCTCCTGTGCCCATATTACTCTCCCTGATTTTGTTTGTTTGTGGGGTTGCTACTTATCCGTACCTACAATGTGGTAAGCACTGTGCTAAGCACTAGGGGTGGAGAGACAAAATAGAGTCTTCATTCAAGGTGCTGTTGACCTAATGGGGAAGACAGTCTAGACTTACTAAACCAACAAGGATAAGATGACATGGGAAGGGCCATGTGGAGGTTTGTACTGGGTACTGCAGAACTTAGATGAATGGACAGTTTCCTGGATGTGATGCTGGAGTCTTAAAAGACAAGTAGCGTTGGCCATCTGTGGGTGCGTGGAAAGGATGTAAGAGTAAAGGAGGAGTATAAGTGAGGACATGGAGACCTAGACAGGTTTGGAATGCTTGAGGAAACTTTAAGTAGCTAGATTCAGCCTTAGCATAAAGTGCAGATGTGAGATGCTTAGAGAAAGAAGGAATCTGGGCCTGGGCAGGTAATCAGGAGTCAGATCATGCAGGTGCTTGTGTGCTCTACCATGAAGACTTATGACCTGATTTGTTAGATCATATCACAGTTAGAAAAAACACGCTGGCATCAAGATTGGTGGCAGGGACACCACTTAGGTGCCATTGCACTCATCTAGGCAGGAGACGATGCGGGTCTGAACCAAGGCAGAGGTTGACCTAGACTCTGGGTTTTGCTCCTCTCTCTTCCCAATCTAAACTCCATCATCAATCATGCCAGCACTGATTCTGCTATACCTTTTCAAAGTCTTTAAACTATACGTATCTGTTGACTCAGTAATTTCACATCTTGGAGTTTAACTGAGAGAAGTCTTCAAAGATAGATGTATAAAAATAAAATATTACTGTAAAAATTTACAAATAGCCTAATTATCCAATAATAGAGGATTAGTTAAGCAAATTTTTCTGTAACACTCAGTGATATTTGAGGCAACCATGAAAATAATCATGAAACCGGATTTGACTATTTAACTATAATCCATAAATAAAATACTGAGTTTATTTGTAAGGATTCTCAAACCACATTCTTCTCAGCTCCTGGTGTTTTACTCTCTCATGACTTGATTCTCTATCCCCCTTAGATCCTCATTGTCAAGATATTAGTATTAGCCTGAAGACATCTGTTGCCATCTTAATTTTCCTACTGCAGTTTTACTGATAGGCTGCCTTACTTTGGGAGACTTTTTTTAGGTGTACAAAGCCACTGGTCTCTTACTAGGCTTGGGGCAGGCTGGGTCTTTTCTTCCACTTGTTAATTAATGTACTGGAAAGGCAAGAGCTTTAATTTTGGCTCTGCAGCTGGCCACACCAGACTTGTGGTTATGGCTTATGGCCTAGGGGAAGTATTTTCTTACATATTTAATCAATCACTGACTTAAGGTGAAACACCAAAGCTAGGCTACAGTGCTCATTCATTTCCTCATTGGACAAAATCTCATTAAAGAGTGTTCTGGGCGTGGCACTGCAGTGTGGTGAAATGGGGAGGAACCATGTAGGTATTTATGGCCTGGATCCTGCTGTTTAGGAGTTTGGACTTCTGTTGCATGTAAGAGGATACATGAGAAGAATGTGAGGTGGGAAGATTAGCTAAGAAAACAACAACAGCAGCAACATGAATAACAGTAAATAACATTTGTATAGAAAGTTTGACAGTGTATAATTTGTATTTCACATACATTAGCGTGCTCTTCTAAGGCGGGTGTCACCAAATCCATATGTATCTTAAGTGTTCAAGAGAGAAGGAAAGCACTTTGGACTAGGGTGATCGGCCCAAGAAGAAGCATTAGGATTGGAATGCGAAGGGGGATAGGTAGGTAGAAAAAAAGACCACTCCGTTTGGTGGGAAAGATATAAGAAAAAGCACAGAACAGGGAAGTACAAGTCGAGTTAGGACTGGAAATTGGACTGGGGCTCATAGTTTGGGAAGAGGAGTGGGTGAGGGTCAGGAAGTGGGAGACCGGGGGTGATGAAACATGGAAACATAGCCGACTGTGGAGCTCCTGGATGCCAAGCTTAGGAATTTGTGAATAATGGAATATCATGTTAAGAGTAGCAGTTTTAGAAGAATAATCTCACAACTGAAGGCAAAAGGGACAAAAGTGGGGACTAGAATGGATATCAGATATGCAGCACTGAGATGCTAAGCCCCTGGATTATGATGGCGACTATTACAGTTGTCTATTCCTGGTTAACAAATCATCCAAAAATTTAGTGGCTTAAAAATAACAACTCTGTTATTTCTTCTGGTTTGTAGGCAGACCGGGCTCCACTGGGGGTTCTTTCTTGAGATTACTCAGGGACTTATAGGCAGATGTGGCCAGGGCCGCAGTCATCTAAAGGCTTGGCTGAGCTGGACATTCAGGATGGGTCACTCTCCCGACTGAAATGCCGGCTGTCATCGGGGAGCTGAGCTTGACTGGAGCACCCTCACATGCCTTGGGCTTCTCACGGAGTGGCAGCTGGACTCTGAGAGAGCTGCAAGGCTTCTCATGACCTGGCTTTGAAAGCCCCAGAGTGACATTTCTTTGAAGTCTGCCCAGATTCAAGGAGAGGGGAATTAGACCGCATCTCTCAATGGGAGAACTGTCAAAGAATTGTGGGCTATTTAATTTGCCACAGTAATTGTGAGGATGGAAAATAGGCACTTCCTGGAAGTAACTTGTTGGGCAAATGTAGTGGGGGACATACATAGAGGGCTGGGCTAAGATCACTAAGAGATTTTTACGCCTGATTATCAGGGAAAAGAGCTCTCATATCACCTTCTCTTGCCTTAGCCCAGTGTCTACTCAATGTGCTATAAGTGCTGCTTATTTGCGTCTATCCACCTCTGTTCCCTAACAGCAAAGATTGGATTGAAATTGCTTCCCTTGTATCTCCAGTGCCCCATTCAAATCTTGTTATAAAATAGGCATTCAAAAAATATTAGTTAAACAAATGGATAAATGAGTCATTACCAGGAATACATAGGGCAAAGGGAACAGCTGATCTGGAGAGAAAAGACATTATTTGATGTTAGATATATTAAAGTTTAAGAGGCCAGGGATATCTGGAAATTGCCAGCTATTGCTGAAATATGAAACTGGGGTTCAGAGAGATCCAAGGAATGACACAGATTTGTACCCCTGTACAAAGCTGATCATTGTCAGGCTACATGAGTTCTCCAAGGGAGAGATGTAGAAAAGAAGAAGAAGGTTAAAGAGTTAGCCAAGAGCTTTTTATTCCATGAGTAGGAGGAAGAATAGGCCGTAAGAAAATGTGGTAAGGAGGCCTCATGAATAAGATCATAGTACCTGTGAAAAGCCAATATTTATCACCTTTGATTTGGAATCTTGGTAATTGATTCCTTTCCCCAAATACTCATACACTTTGATCTAGGAATACTGAGAAATTTTCTTGGAGGAATCACTCAAACAACCTAAAAGCTATATATGCAAAGAACTTCCTTACAAAATTACCTGTAACAAAAGAGTCGTATTTTCCAGAGAAGTCAAGAAAGTTAAAGAGTGAGAAAAGACAAGTGGAAATAGAACATTGGCAGATAAAAAGTCAAAACTTTTAAATTAATCTTTTTATAAAAAATAGTGTGGAACTTACTTCTTTCTGTACTGTCTTGTTCAAAACATTGGTTAATGTCACCTTGTTAATACAGAAATTTACCTTTGCAAAACATGTCTCTCAACTCTACCCGTCAGTCCATGCCCCATATGCCTTGGATTTCAAGATTTCAAGGTAAAAAGGAATTCTAGATCGGTGAGTAGGAATCCGCAGATACTTGTTCCTGCTTTTCCTCCTGATTTCATCAATTTAGCTTTGATGAATCTTAAGTCTCTTATCCATAAAATGATTAGAAGTGCTGGAAATTTCTTAAGTCTTTTCTAGCTTTAAAAGCCTTTAACTTCATGGTTCCGAAGTCAAAAGTTTGGAGTCTCCTGATATTTATATAGTTAGGGGAAGAGAAATTTCCCCAAAGTGTAGCTTTGGTAGAGCGATCAGTCATGACAGTTGGATTCAGGTTACTTCCCATGTGATGATTACAAATAAAGGGTTGTTGATAATAAGCTTTAGGTCTTGTTTAGCACTAGGTGATAAAAACCACTTTTTGGTCTTGTGAGTTACTTTCCCCTCTGATACTGACCACACCTGGGCAGGTGGGGACCCTGTCCTCAAACAGCTGGCTCTGGGTCTTGATTTTCAGTAACCTATGGCTAATAGTCATGGAGGGTTTTGACTCCCTGATCCAGCACTTCAAACCTCCAAGAAAGATGCTACAATGTTAAGAATGAGGTATAGAGGCACTCACCAAATAAAAATATAGAGTGATGAATAAATTATAAATAATAATAGAACATGAAGTATTACCAAAGAAGATTTATTTCTCAGCCACATAAAACTTTCTAGAACTTGTTAGAGTATCTGGCCATTTTGGTAAAACCAGGATGTTACAAATAAGTTATCCTACAAAAAATAGGGGTCAGTGTGTTTGAATATCGGCCATTTGCTACCCAAGTAACCTTAAAAGTCTTAGAAAGATGTGGCTCTGAGTCACTTTGGAAACAAATATACGCAGATATATAGATATAAAGGCAAATATGTACTTTTGGGGCTTCCCTGGTGGCGCAGTGGTTGAGAATCTGCCTGCCAGTGCAGGGGACACGGGTTCGAACCCTGGTCTGGGAAGATCCCACGTGCCTCGGAGCAACTAGGCCCGTGAGCCACAACTACTGAGCCTGCGCGTCTGGAGCCTGTGCTCCGCAACAAGAGAGGCCGCGACGGTGAGAGGCCCGCGCACCGCGATGAAGAGTGGCTCCCCCTTGCCACAACTAGAGAAAGCCCTCACACAGAAACGAAGACCCAACACAGCCAAAAATAAATAAATAAATAATTCTTTAAAAAAAAAAAAAAAATGTACTTTTGGAAAATGAACATATTCTAGATCACTATAGTAGTGTAGGCAAAATGGGGTGTCATAAATCAAATTTGCCCAGGACTCAATTTAATATGAAATCTAAGAGGGAAAAAAATTGGTACATGTTTAAATTTCATTTTAGTATAATTCTGTAATGATGATGATGATGATGGTATGAAATTAAGTACATGTTACAAAAAATTTAGGAGACCTAGCATAGGCATCTTGTTCCTTTGTTGTTGTATTGACAAAAAATGATATGTGAGAGAATAAACTATTAAGGTGATTCAGTCGAATTCAATAAATTATACATTGGCACACTTAGGGCAAACTAGACCTTAGATTTTTTGAAACATTTGGAGAAGATGGACGCAATTTTAAAAGTTTGATTGAATTAACATAATTTAGTCAAAATTCAGCTTAATGAATAAAAACTACATAAATTAATATATCGTCCATAGAAAAATTTAAAAACTATAAAAATTGATTAAATGAAATGAAACTAATAGCATAAATATAAGCATAAGTAAGTCACACATGTAAAATACTGTCAGCTAGACACTGAATGGTTGCCATTGTGTGCTAGGTGTATGCTCAGTTCTGTATTCACTGATACGATAGCGTTCAATTCCTGTAACAGTCCTTTGAAGTAGGAACTAATACCTCCATTTTCAGACAAAAAAACTGAGTCTTTGAGACTTGCCTCTAACGAAACAGCTGAAGTTTTCATTTGAACTCCGTATCTGCCAGTTCCAAGGCTCATGATCTTAATCACCATGCCCTCGAAGAACATGAAATAAACACCAAAAATTCATGGAGACAGAAACTCATAATAGTGAGCTGCTTTTATTTGTTCAGGGGAGTAGGTATCATAAAGTATAATTGAATCATCTTTCATAAAGAAATGAGTATAATCTAAAGAAAATCATGCACATAGTATGCCTCATTTGCTATGCAAAATAAGCTTTCACGGGTAGTGAATGAAGATGAATCCTCATGGTAAAGAGTTGTGCCTGGTAACAATTTCCAGATGTAACATATTATATAAACATAGTATATAAACTGTAGTTTATATAAATGCAGGGCATAAAGAGTCCCTGTTTCCCATGTTTTGTTACTGAGTACTTGCAATTATAAATAGGTAATGTTAAAAGGTATGTTTAGTGAAAAATGCGGGCTAGCAATCCAGTAGCTGCTATACCTTTCAGGCAAATGCATTTTTCTAAAGGACACGCAGGTTTTTTGAAGTGGCCCCATCTTCTCATATTGACACATTATTATTTGTAGTTACTTCATGTTTATAAATTATATTGCTTCTTGCCACATCCGAATTTGCACTGAATCTGAATTCTGTTTCCACTTCCACCCCTGCGACCCGGCCTCCCTCCACCAGGCAATAGATAGAACGGGGAGAAGGGAGATAAGCAGCCTGCACCAAAGTTTCCTCTATATCTCCCTTATAATCTACACATCCCCGGAAAGAATGCTTAAAAGAGTATGGGAGAAGGAAAAAATATGCAATTCCATCCATAGCACCTCAAGAAGAGATACTGTAGTGATCTAGAATATGTTTATTTTCCGTCTAGAATTCTAAAATTATCAAAAGGGCACCAACTTGTTTGGTTCCACAAATAAAATAACATGTAAAGAAGAATGAAGGACCAGAATTATGCCCCTTTTAAAAAATATGACTTGCATTGTCTTGTTGCCTTTGTCCAGGGTATCGTTCTGCCTCCTGACTTGGTGATGATCTGTCAAGAAACACAGATAGGAGGCTTTTTACATGGAGTGACTCTTTCCTTACGAGAGCCGGTCCTGCGGCTCTCAGCACCCTAGCATTACAAACCACACTGCTTGTGAACATGGGCTCTGACCGTGACATAACCCACAGGCCTGCACATTTGCATGTCTCCTATTTCTCCTTCTCACTAGCAATCAATTATAGGTTCCCCCCTAAGACCGGGTCAAAAGTTTCTCAATTGCGGAAGACTGATTAATCTCTGGAAAGAAGCTCTCTCCTAGTTTGGAAGCCCCCGTCCTATAGGTACAGTGGTTTAAGCTTTACCACTGAGTCTCCAAGGAAACCATTGCTATTTGTGACTCTGTTTGGAGCTCAAGAAGTAACCCTTACCTGCTTTAGCAAGACTGACAATGTCATGACAACTTCAAGAGGCTGTCATTTCCACAATGAGAGATTCTGTAAATCGATTATTAATGAAGCACTGCCGTATTTTAAGTGACTGTTCTTTGAGGGAGCGTGTTTATATTTAATTATCGAAATGGGAACTGTGCAATGGCATAGCAGCACAAAAGTCAGCTATTATCCCCCCAAAACGGTTCAAAAATCAATCTTCATTCCAAAACCCATAATAAAAAAATAAAAAATAGCAATTTATTGAGAAAAACTAAAGACATCCTGTGTCAGAAAAGCTATCATTAGTTGTGCTAAAACTAATATGTACACATTTTTAAGGAGAGATGTGCGTAATTATGCAAAAGAACTTTGAGTACTTAGATGAATGGAGAACCCACTGAATTGTCACTATCATTGGTAGTATGACATTTGCCCTGCTTCTGCCTGTCACACCAACCATGGAGGCAGCTGTCATTAGAGATGTGTATGAATAGTAATAAAAGATCTACCCGGGTTACCATGCTTCCATTCTTTCTTGAGTGTGATCGGCTAGTGCTGACAAAGTTTTGACCTTCTCTAGCCTCAAGAATTTTGCCTATAGAGCTACTTCTGAAATTGTATGATGATGCAGGGGCATTGAGTAGAGGGTAGGAGAGTGGGGTGACAGGAGAGCCTGTGCAGTTGACAGTAGTAGCCCCGGAATTTCTATATAAAAGGGACTGGGGCAGCAATATGAATGGATGATGAATGGAGAACTTGAAGTAGCATTCACGTAGCATTTTACATAAAGATGAAAAAATACCAATTGTTTTTTAATCAAAGAATGAATGGGCACTGTTGAAATTTATGGGGAGTTTAAATCTCCTAACCCACCCATCATGCTGTCACTGGCTCTTCACACTTGGTTCCTATGTTTTGGAAGAATGAGGGGCCACTGAAGTCTCATAAGTGGTGTATGATGTGATCAGCTCTGTGTTTGAGAAAGATGCTCTGAGACTAAGCAGGAGGAGACGTACCACTGTTATCCAAGGAAGAGAGGATAATGACCTGGACTCAGTTACAGTGGGAGCAAGAGGGCAAAGGTTACGACCATAATCACAACTGTCATTTACTATGAGAGGCTTTTTAAACGCCTCATTTTATTTATTCTTTAGAACAACACTGTGTGATAGCATAACCATGTCCATTCTAAAGAGTCTTAGGGATGTGAAGTTAGTGATGGAGCTGCTTTCTTTTAAAGCTGTGATGTTTCAACAGTTAAAAAGGCAGGTAGCCCTAAAAAAGTAAGCAACTGTTAGCATGTAATGGGCAAATGATCCAGGTCGACTCTGAGGCTTCCAGCTCAGTTTATAGATGGTTGATGATACTCCTTAGAGACAGAGAAAAGAGGAAGAGGGACAGTGTATTTGGAAGAGAAGGTAATGAGTTCATTCAGGAAATAGTAATTTGTTAAGTCTAGGCAGGATGTGCAGAGGGAGGTTAGCAGAATGTGCTAACAGGAGTTTGGCAGCTCAGGTCTAAAGATGAGGTTTAGGGATATCTAGAGGTTACAGGTGAAGCTGAAGCCACGGGAGTTGGTAAAACTGCCCGTGGATATTAGAGAGAATAAGAAGAGGAAAGGAGAACTGAGGATAGAACCTTGGGAAAATCGAGTTGTACATTTAGAGCCAACTGGGTGGTTTATAAGAAGTATAGCTGCCCTGAATGATTCCCCAGGTCAATTAATTCAGAATTTCTAACATGGGGCACAGGCAGAGGCAACTTATAGAAGCCGCACAATGGCTCTAAGGTGCAACGTAGGCTGAAACCATGGTCTAAGCAGTGGGCAGGGTGAAGGCAGAGTGATGTGAGGTCTGGGGACCACCAGGAGAGAGTAGCAGCTGATCACAAGCTGAGAGGGGTCTGGTAAAATGGGGTCCCAAAAGAGGCTGCTTTGAGGAACAATTTTATGGGACTGTGAAAGAGGAAGGCAACTGCCTGGATAAATGACTAGAAGGGAAGCAGGGAGTGGGGCTTCCCTTTTCAAGGGTTTAGATGGCAAGCCAAAGTAGAGAGCAAGGAATATTTGTATGTGGGGGAGTAGAGTGGCTGGGAGTGACTGCATCATGTTTGTAGGCTGTGCAGAACAATCCAGTGGAGCTGGAAAGACGAAGATGTAAGACGGAAGAGACTATTGAGATCCTGGAGGAGGTGGATGTGTGAAGACTGAGTCAAGAGCATAGGCTGGTCTTGGAAAGGAGGGAGCACGTTTTTCTGCAGTAAGGTGAACATAAGTAAGGATAGATGGACACGGAGGGGAAAATGGAGGGAAGATCAGTTTGGAGTTCACATCTGACTGTCTTTATTTTCTTGAAACAGAGGGCTATTTGTCCTCTCTCCCCTAAAAATGTGCACCCAGAGAGGTCTCTCAGCACAGTCTAGGTGGGCTGAATCCTGTGGTGGGGATTTGGGCACCCATAGCCTCACGATTGTGGTATGTGCCCTGAGGGCAAATTCCACAAGTCAAGTTTTAAGATCAGAGGCTTAAAGCCAAGAAGTCTAGATAGAGAGAGGAGACAGAGGTATAGCCTTGAAACAGCTTGAGAAGCCAGGAGACCTGATTGAATAAGTGGTCAAAATGGACAGTAGGCAAAGGGCCCCCAAGCTGGAGGAAGCCAGGGTCTGGTGCCCAGAGTAGCTGTTTGTGGCACTCCTGCAGCTGCTTGCATACTCTTCTGGCACATTCTAACAGAGTACAGAGGTTGAGCAGTTTCTTGAGAGTGACCGGAATGATGGCAAACTGTGGACCTCAACCTCCATCACCAGTCACCATCACAGCAACCCAGAGCCAGTTGCTTTCAGAGGCACACGGTTTGGTAGATAAGTGCAACAATCCCTCCCTTACAGTTTGCACTGTGACTTTCCCACTCTTCCCTTCGAGAGGTGGAGTCTATTCCCTTTCCTTTTGCATTTGGGCTAAACCTGTGACTTGCTTTAACAAATACAGTGCAGTGGAAGTGATGCAGTGTGACTTCTGAACCTAGATGTTAATGGACCTTGCAACTTCTGTTTATTGCTCTGTTGGCAGTCAGCTGGCATGTGAAGAGCTCTGAATAAGGAGAGATCATGAAGAAAGAGGGGAAATGTAGAGGAGAACTGAGATACCTCGGCCAGCAACCAGCACCAAGGCCCCTGACATGTGAGTAAGACCTTCTTGGCTACTGAAGCACCAGTTGAGCCAAGCCAGGCAACGCCATGTGGAGCAGAGACAAGCAGTCCCCACTGAGTGCTGTCTGAATCCCTAACACAGAATGGTGAGCCATAAAATGGTCACTGTATTATGCCACAAAATTTTGAGGTGTCTTGTTACATAGCAATAGGCAACTTGTACTGATAGCATAGAAATGAAAGCCTGGGCCTTTGAGAGGGTATTTCTTTAACTGAAATTCTCGTTGTATTGCTTATTCCTCTTGTGACCTTGGAAACACAATAGGTTTTAGTTTTGACAAAATCCAGTGTATCTATCTTTTAATTTTGTTGCTTTTGCTTTTGGTGTCATTTATAAAAAATAAAAATTAAAAAAAAACTATTGCTTAATCCAAGGTGACAAAGACTTAGGCCTATGTTTTCTCCCAAGAGTTTTATCATTTTACATTTAGGACTTAATGCATTTTGAGATAATTTTTGACATGGTGTGAGGTAGAGTTCCAACTTCATTCTTTTGCATGTAGATCTCTAGTTGTCCTAATACTGTTGGTTGAAAAACTATCCGTTACCCACTAAATGGTCTTGGTACCCTTATGGAAAGTCAATTGACCAAAAATGTAAGGGTTTATTTATGGACTTTCAATTCTATTCTATTGATTTAAATGTCTGTCCTTATGCCAGGCCCACAATATCCTGATTACTATAGCTTTGCAGTAACTTTTGAAATCAGGAAGCATGAGTCCTCTAACTTTATTCTTCTTTTTCACGATTGTTTTGGCTATTCTGGGTATCTTGCATTTCTGTACGAAGTTTTGGATCAATTTGTCAATTTCCACAAAGAAGCTAGCTGGGATTTTTGTAGCTATTGCACTGAATCTGTAGATCAACTTGGAGTATTGCCATTTAAATAGTATTAAGTCTTCCACTCCACTGATGACTATTATGATGAGGACTTATTGCTTTCAAGATTCTGTCTCTGCTTTTGGATTTTTACAACTGATCATGATGTACCTAAGGGTGGATCTCTCTGAGTCTATCATACTTGCAATTCATTGAGCTTTATAAATGTGTAGATTAATGTTTCTCATCGAATTTTAGAATTTTGGTCAATTATTTGAAATATTCTTTCTGTCCCCTTCTCTATCTCTTTTCCTGGAACGTTCATTATACATATACTGGCGCACTTGATGGCGTCCCACAGACCTGTGAAGCACTGTTCATTTTTCCTTATTCTTTTTTCTTTCAACTTCTCGGATGGGATCATCTAAAGTGACCTATCTTCAAGTTTACTGATTCTTTCTCTTGCTTGCTCATATGTGCTGTTAATGGTAAGTTCCTCTAGTGGGTTTTTCATTGTACTTACTGTACCTTTCAGCTCCAGAGTTTCAATTTGTTTGTATTTTATAATTTCTGTTTCCTTATTGATATTTGCTATTTGGTGAAGCATCATTCTCATATCTTCCTTTAGTTTTTAGATATGTTTTCCTTTAGTTCATTGAACATATTTAAGGTAGCAAATTTAAGGTGTTAACCAATGTTTGGACTTCCTCAGGGACAGTTTCTGTTGAATGGGACATGCTTTTGTGTTTCTTTACATGTCTTACATTTTTTTAATCAAAAATTGGACATTTTCAATAATATAATATGGCAACTCTGGAAATCAGATTCTTCAATCTCCCCTGGGTTTGTCATTTTTGTGTTTGCTGTTGCTGAATGTTTTTGTGACTTTCTTGAAATAATTCTTTGTTATGTGTGACTGTTGAAGTCTCTGCTTGGTTAGCTTAGAGGTCAGCTAGTGGTTGGACAGATTTTCTTTAAATGTTTGGAACCAGTAAGTGTCCCAGCCTTGGCCAAGGGGTTTTATGTGAGTGTTGGGGTATTCCGTAAACATTTAGGCAGGTGGTTTACAACTTTGCCTTAGCCTTCACTTCCTACTTGTTCAGAGACTCAAGGTCATCCAGAGGTGAGAGTTTAGGGTCTTCTCACGTCTTTCCTGAGCATGCACACAGCTCTGGGCATGCTCCCAACCCTACACATATGCATGATCTTCTGGATTCCTAAACATACGTGAGGTCTTTTCAGGGTCCCCGTGTTCATCTCATTTCCAGATTTTCTTTGTAAGATTTTTGGCTAGCGTGTTGTTTGCCCCCAATTGTTATTGCTACCTCAGGCAGCTATGGTGTTAAACCATTACCATTGGTTGTTTTCAACAAATGCCTCCAGAGAAAAGTCTGTTTGCACTGGATGAGCTCTGAATCAGATCAAATAAAGACAAGCCCTGCAAATGGAATTCCCAGGCAGGTCAGATAATGACAATTCTCTAGGAATGGACTTGAAGGAACTCCCACCCCATTCGCTCGCCTCTTGTGGCTGCTAGGCTGCTGGTTTTCACTGTGATTGCAGGCTGTTGATTTTTAAAACTACCACAGAGCCGAGTAGGGGGATTTGAGACCAGCACAAGTTAAAATGCCACAAAACAACCTGTTCTTACCAAGATTTCACCATTTTTTTCTTGAACTAGTGCTCCCTAGACTGAAATGGCCTTTGCTTAATTTCAAATGCTGATAAAGTTTACTTGGGCAATTTTTGCCAGCATTCTCATTGCTTTAATGGAGAAAAGGATTTTCAGAGGTCTTGATTCCATCTTTCCTGCTAATATCACTTTCTTATGACTTGGGTAATTTGTGTAACCTCTCTAGGATACAGAACTCAAGATTAAATGTTTTGGATTATATAACCTAAAAGCTAGGTTTATATAATGGTAAAGTGACTCCAACATAGGAGAAGCTCAGTAAACAATGGTTTCATGAGTGAGTTGTTGAAATGGAGGAAAAGCTGGTGTTTATGTTGTAGAGAGGTCAAAGAATATGCCTTAGTCCTCCCATCCCAACTTCAACTCTCTTATGTGGTCTGAGGAAAGAAGGGATAAGTTAGCCTAGCCAGAGCAAGCCAGACTCATGGTTACTATGGAGATCCCTAGGACTTGAGATGTAGTGAAAATTCCCACCTGTGTCTGCAAAAATGCTGAGAGACAGAGAAGCAAGCCAAATATGCCCTGAGAAACTGCAGTTTAGAATCCTGGAGGAAACTAGTCAAAACCCCGTATCTCAGGCCCAGAGGAATGGTTAGGATAAGGTCCTGAGACCAGGGTATGGAAGCTAAGTAGGGACCGGGTGAGTGCTAATTTAGGTCAGAAGTAGGGCTGGGAGATTAGATGGAGACGGTAAGTGGCAGAAAAGGGTTCCAGCATGCTTCTTAGATCAGTAGGACCTAGTAGCCTGTGTTGAACTAATGAAATGGAGGCTTAAAGGCTGAGGGTGAAAGAAGGGGACTACGGTATGGGGCATCAATACCGCCTGCAACCTTGGAGAGGGGTGAGATCACTGTGGGGTTGGCCAGGCCATGAACACGGGCCCAGGTCACATGGAAAGGTCATGCTTAAAACTAAATGTTGGGGGGACTTCCCTGGCAGTCCAGTGGTTAAGACTCTGCACTTCCACTGCAGGGGGCACAGGTTCAATCCCTGGTCTGGACCTAAGATCCTGCATGCTGTACACAGTGTGGCCGAAAAATTTTTTAATTATTTAAAATTAAAAAAAAAATAAATAACAGGAAAAGGTATATTAAAAAAAAAAATGTTGGAAAAGAGATGAAGTGTTAAGGCAGGGAGGAAGAGGCTGTTTTTTCGTAATCTTTCCACACTAGAGAAAAGTCATCCTCCTCCTGTGTATGGTAGAAGGAGTAGAAGTGGCTGTCTTTTCTCCTTGCCAGAAGCCCCCCAAAATCCTTTCATCACCTAATTAAACAAACTCATGAATCGGTGAGAAAGGCAGAGTTGGGCAAAGGTAAGCACAGAAGTTAAAGACAGCAAACTGCCCTCACTGAATCCATTATGAACACTTCTCAGTTACACACACCATGTTCAGCTGGTATGCCCCTGGCTTCCTCAACTATCTTTTATAAAGTGAGAACTTTTATTTTTACTTCCTATTTCATGAATTACATATTAACATTTGTGTATAAATTTATCCCCTATATAATAATTAAAAGTAAGACTGTAATACTGCCTTTTAAAAAGTATAGCTAGCTTTGCACAGTGGCAGTATCGTAGCCAATGAGGTTTATCTGAGGCACGATTATTGCTAATTAAAAAGTATAGCTATTTGAGTTTCTACTTTTAAATAAGAAGTTCCATCAACTCATGAGCAGAGTAGAATTTTAGAGAACTTTCTAAGTGAGCTATAGATATTTTCATGTTGTTTATTTACAATCAAATCTTAATTACCCACAAAATTTATTGACATGTTGGTAAAATGATGTTCTTTCTCTCCTTTAATAAAACCTTTTGTTTTACAAAAGACTGTGAAAAAAACAAGCTACAGACTGGGGGAAATGTTTGTAAGCCACATAACTGACAAAGAACTCATATCTAGAATATATAAAGAATTCTTAAAACTCAACAGTAAACAAACAGTCCAACTAGAAAAGACATGAATGGAGATTTCACAAAAGAAGATATACAGATGACAAATATGCACATGAAGATACATTTAACAACACTAGCTATTAGGGAAACACAAATTAAGACCTGATATGATATCACTACACATCTGTTAGAACAACTAAAATAAAAACTGTGACAATACCAAATGCTGGTGAGGATGTGAAGAAATTCAATCACTCATACTGCTGGTGGGAATGTAAACTGCTACAGCCACTCTGGAAAACAATTTGGCAGGTTCTTAAAAATCTAAACACATACTTACCATACAACCAAACAATCACACTCCTGGGCATTTATTCCAGAGAAAGGTAAGCTTATGTCCACACAAAAACGTGTACATGAATGTTTGGGGCATCCTTATTTATAATTGCCAAGATTGGAAATAATCCAAATATCCTTCAGTGGGTGAATGGTTAAACACTCTATGATACATCCATGTGATGGAATACTACTCAGCAATAAAAAGAAATAAGCTATTGATTCATGAAACTACCTGGATTGATCTCTAAGGAATTATACTGAGTGAAGAAAACAGTTTTTAAAGTATACTAATACCATATTATTCCACTTACATAATATTCTCAAAATGGCAAAGTTAAAGAAATGTAGAACAGGTTAGTGGTTGCAGAGGTTAGCAATGGGATGCGGAGCTTGGAGAGAAAGGTCGGAGAGGGTTGAGTGTGACTACAAAGGAGCAGCAAGAAGGATCTTTGTGGTGATGGAAGAGTTCTGTATGTATATTGATTGTGGTGATGGTTGCATAAGTCCACACATATGCTGAAATGGCATAGAACTGCACACACACACACTCAAATGAGCGCATGTAAAACTGGTGGTAAATTGAATAAGGTCTATTGATTGTACTGATGTCAACTTTCTGGTTTTGATGCGGTACCATAGTTATGTAAGAAGTTGTATAAGATGTAACCTTGGGGGGAAACTGGATGAAGGGTGCAGGGGACCTCTCCGTGCTATTTTTGCGACTTCCTGTGGATCTGTAATTATTTCAATATATAAAGTTTAAGATGTTAAGACCAATAACTTGGTAAATATGCTTTTTATTGTCTTCAGGCCCTCTGGGGGAGGTGAAGGTATGAGGAAGATATAATGCTACAAGCACCTTGCTTTTTCTTATATCTTATTGCTTAAATTGTGTCATGAATTGTTCAATTGACAGAAGGGCCAAAATCTAGATCTCTATGCAAGTTGTGTGAGACCAGTGGGAAGATTTTGTTTTTCAACTGTTGCTTAACTGCTGTTTTTCAAATTAAGTCTTCCATACACTCTCTTTGTGGAAGTATTTATTTCAAGATAAAGTGTTTTAAGGGGTGGCAGGAGTGTAGGTATTTGCTACAGCATCCTTTGTGCTTCTCATTATTGTTCCAAAACCCAACAGCCATTACAGCCAAAAGGCACTGAACCAGAGGCTGAATTTCCAAACCTGAAAGTTCCAGTGCCCATCCTCAGAATCTGGTCTGAGATCCTCTAATAGAATTTAAAAACTGTCGTGAGGTGATTCTGACAAGCAGCCAAGTTGGGGAACTTCTAGACTAGAGGATGCTGGAGCCCTCCTT
Source organism: Eschrichtius robustus (assembly GCF_028021215.1). Classification (NCBI taxonomy): domain Eukaryota; kingdom Metazoa; phylum Chordata; class Mammalia; order Artiodactyla; family Eschrichtiidae; genus Eschrichtius; species Eschrichtius robustus. Next base: position 55,850,794 of record NC_090831.1, on the reverse strand, counting down.
CCTGATATGAAAAGGCAAGGTCTCCTAGAATCCATGTGTAAGATTTGATTTCCACTTAAACATACTTCCTCGTGAGGAAACGTGATTCTTATGAGATGCAGTATGTACAACCCATCCGGTTTTATTTTGTTTTCTTCTCTTGGTTGTATGTGTGATTCAGCCATGACTTCTCACCTCATTTCCACTGAGGTGGAACTCCTTAGGAACAGATGCCCTGCAATCCTTATCTGTGGTTCTTTCCTAACTTTTACCACAAGGTGTGGAATTCTGGGGTAATTCATTGCTTTACATTGCTGTCATTAAACACTTCCATTTTTATAACCTAATTTGCATCTTTCATCAGTGAGAGAATATATTCTAACTCAGGAGCCTACACTAATTCTACAGGTTACTCTAGCAGGTGATGGTTTGAATCTTTTCAAATATTTGGCCGGATTATTGTAAAGGACTTCTGAGTTGGAGCTACCAGTTGTTTGATTTGGAATATGGTAACAAGGATAATGACCTTGCAGGCAGTGGAGAGAGGCCATGACCTGGAATACGGGGCAATGACCCAGAAGCTTGTCCTCAGCAATTGGAGAAGTCCATAGTGCTTACCTTTTATATATCATCACCATCTTCCTTCCTCTTTCTTGAGAGTTCCTTGTTCCTTCTCCTCTTGCTTCACATACCCAGTATTTAACCCATTCTGACTTTCAGCTGCCTGCCAAATAAATCTTAATAAAGTCTCAACCCAAGATGATATCTGGTAAAGTTGCATGCATGACTCCATCCAGAGGTGTCTACATTTGAAAGGGATGCTGCTGTGGCCTGCTACTGGGATGAAGGAGGGAGAATGTCTGTCTTCATTGCCCCTGCCTTCATTCCCACTTTTTGTTCTGCTACTAGTATCTTAAAGGTCAAGGATATTTTAAGCCACAGCAACTTCTAGGAAGTTACCTCTTTCATTCTTACACTTATCCCTTTGATAAAAGTGAGTAAATTTATAAAGGAATATTCTCTCACAAATGTTGAGAATGACTAAACCCACAGTATGGAATAAAAATTATCTTAATTTTCTATTACTGTTAAAAAAAAAAAACTGCAATTTTATTCAACAAGTTACAAGAGCTATTCGGTGGAATTTCCTGTATCAGTGCTAAGAATTCAGTAGAAACCCCTTAACACTATAAGTGAGGGAATAGCCTTGGATCTAGTTCAGTCCAGAATCTTCTTTTATCCCATTTTCCAAACTATGCTGATCCTCTTCTGTGTGTCCAATGCCATCCTTGTTCCATTACCGTCTGTGCTGGGATGTTATTTTCTGGTCTCTGAATGCTTATCCTCAACCCTAAAAATAATTCACAACTACGTGCCTTATACTTCCCATGTATGGTCTCATTTAACCCTTAAACAATCCAAATGCAGTTATTTTATACATTTATACTTTTATATACATTTTATAGATGCTGAAGTACAAAACATTTAAGTAATTTACTCAAAGTAACACAGTAAATGAGCTGGAATTTAAACCCAGTTCTGTGTCATGTAATATTTAGTATGTAAGGTGAACATTGTAAAGCCATCATTCATCCTAGGAATTAAACACCAATGATGCTGTTGAAAGAGTCAGTGTTCTTAAACCATTTCTTGAGGATGCCTCCTTCATGAGCATGTTCAATCTTCCCTTTAAGAGAACTTTCTGAACAAGTTCCAGAGTTTTGTTACATCCAATACCTTTATAAGATGCCCAGCACTATACAGTCATTAGCTTTGGAGAAGTGTTTCTGGCAGTGTTTGCTTGGGCCTGCAGCTCTGCCTTTCTCTCTCCCTTGCTCTGAGTTTCCGTGTTTTGCCCCTCTACACTCGTTTTCTAACCCAGGATGGCCAACTGGTGGTAAATGTAACTTAATGATTGAGTTCTGAAAATAGAGTCTCCATTGAGCTGAAGCGTTGATTCCATGGTGCTGCTTTGGCATGCTAGGAACGGCTCCCAACCAGGTCCATGTCACAGCCCTTCAGCTGCCGACTTATCAACACAGAATTTCCCTTTTGCACCCATAATCTAATCATCTTGTATTCACTTCTCTCCATGTCCTTGGAAGCGTGCTTGTTTTGGCTTGTGTGATAAGCCCAGCCATCAGTGGTCCATAGACATTCAATATTTTTACCTGCTCTTCTTTCCTTACCATGTTTCGTTAGCTCTAACCATCCAGATCCAAGGCAGCAAGATTGTTAAGTGATTGAACTCATTTTCTTCATTTGCTGTGCTGTCAGATTTCTAGCTTCTTTATAAAACTAGCTCAGTCATGTGGCAGGTTCAACCGGAGATTCCAGATGCAAATCATTTTTTCCACCATAGACTATCAGTCTTAGAGTCTGAACTGTAAAGTTGGCAGAAAACAAGTTTTTTGTAACATGCCCTATTATAGTGACCTGTAAAATGAAAAGATTAAAAGATTAAGAAAAAAAAGCCTAGTGATTTTTATTCTTCATATGTAGGCAGACAATATAGTTTTCTTCATAAATTGAATATTTGCATAGCACTGAAGAAATTTTTCTATCAGCTTTTTTCTATAACAATCTTCAGAGTACCAGGCCAGATTTCCAAAAAGGACAATATATGGAACGCTTTCATTTTTCAACTTTTCTGAATCCTTTTCCTCATGTTCAGGTACTCATTTTTCTAATTTAACATCTAATTCCATTTATAATGATTGAATTTTTATGTATTAAGAAAAAAACTGGCATTACATGTATATGTTTAAAGGAAAATGGTTAATTCATAAATAGAATGATAATTTGATATTTATGAAGCGCCAGCTTTATCTATTAATATGAGAATTCTGCAATTATCATTGAACTGTTCTTTGAAATTTTAGAAAATGGCAAAAAATAGGGGTTACTAAATTTCACAATTAAAATTCAAGAATGGAAAAATCATTTTGCATAAATGAGTGTTTAGATACATGTTCCTCTGTATTGACGGAAGTACTGGAATTATGAGACTTCACTTTCAAACTGAATATTGTGTTCAAATATCAAACTACCAAGCAATGACTATTTACGCTCTAGCCTCCTGCACACAGTAGGCACTTCTGAATGAATGAAGTTGGGTGATCAGTTAGTTGAAAGATACTTTGAAAGGGAAACAGATAGGATAAACATTAAGGAAGTGATTTTACATTACCTATGTTAAAGGAAGTATAAAACTATGTAGATAAATAAAGTTAATGCCTTCCCATTTGTTCTAGTTCCTATCACTGCATAACAAAACACCCTAAAACATAGTGGCTAAAAAGAACAACCGTCATTTATTTTGCTCACAAGTCAGCAGTTTGGGTAAGGACAGCTCATTTCTGCTCCACATAGTTTCAAGTAGATGGCTCTGCTGGGAGCTGGAGGACCTACATTCAAGAGAGCTTCCTCACAAGTTTGGCAAGTTTGTGCGTGCTCTCGGTGCCCGTGGCGAGGCTCCCCCTGCAGACTTCCCAGTGGGCTACTGGGTCTTCCTCACAACATGGTAGCTAGGTTTCAAGAGACACAGAGCAGAGGAGACACAGAGTCAGTTTCTTAAAGTCTGAGCCCAGAAACTCACACAGTATCGCTTCTGCTATATTCTATTGGTTGAGGAGTCACAGAGCCCGATTCATGGTGAGGGGGACAGAGACGCCAGCCCTAGAAGAAAGGAATGTCAAATAATCTGCATACCATTGCATTAAAGTGAAACCCAAGCCTCTTCCCTCAGCCTCAAGGCCTTAGGGATTGATCGTCTTTTTTCTGTAAAAGCCAGATAGTAAATATTTTAGGTTTGCTGGCAGGTAAAACAACAATCTCTATTGCACCTACTCAACTCTGCTGTTGTAGTGAGAAAGCAACCATAGGCAGTATGTAAACAAAAGGAAATGTCTGTATTCCAATCTAATTTTATTCACCGAAATATGTGGCAGGCCCACTGGCCATCGTTTCCCAACCCCTACTGTACATGACATACCTCCTCTTGCTTCTCCATTCTCGCCTCTCCTCTGCTTACTAAGCTCCAGTCACACAGCTTACTCTTAGCCCCTCTAAGACAAAAAGCTTGTTTTGCCTTGGGGCCTGTCCACACCTATTTCTAATAACATTTGCCTTGGCCTAAAAACTACATCCTCAGCAAGTTCTTCACTAATTGTACCTTACAGAGCTCCCCTTGCTATCTATTCTCACTGATAATTCTCTATTCCCTTAGTAGCACCTTGCATCTTATAATTTATATATGAATTTGTTTTCTTCAGCATTCCACTAATATTTGAGTATTGACTGTGATCCAGGTGTTCTAGACGCTGGTGTTAAGTTGATAAACATGGCTGACAAAGTTCCTGTCCAAACAGGACAAACATTCTTTATGAAGAGTCATAAAATAAACAAGAAAATATCAGACAGTGTTTAGCGCTCTCAAGAAAATTAAACAGGACTATGAGAGACAGGTCAGGGAAGGCCTCAGTGAAGAGGTGACATTTGAGCTGAACACTAAACTATAAGGAGGCAGCCAGGGAAAGATTTGGAAGAAGAGATTTTTATGCAGGGAGCAAAGTCCATGGGTCATGCGGGGTGTGGGTGGGAGAGTGAAGCTTGGCATGACCAAGGAAACAGAGAGAAGCAGTATGGGTGCAGCAAAGTAGGTGAGGGGAAGGATGCTAAGAGGTAAGGTCGGAAAGGCAGGAGCCAGATGTTGCAGGGCCCACAGACCTAAAGAAACAGTTCAGATTTTATTCTACGTGTCTACAGGCATTAAATGTCCACCAGCACGTATGGAGCATGTGCATTGTGTTGGGCCCTGTGTTGAGTCCTAAGATATAACAGTGAACGTGTTGCATCTCTCATTTTTGTAATTGCAGTATAGTTGATTGACAATGTTGTGTTTATTTCTGCTGTACAGCAAAGTGACTCAATTATACATACATATGTGTGTGTATAAAAATGAAATGAAGGAAGCAATAGAATTTTTTCATATACGCATTCTTTTTTATATTCTTTTCCATTATGGTTTATCCCAGGGCACTGAATATAGTTCCCTGTGCTATACAGTAGGACCTTGTTGTCCATCCATTCTATGTGTAATAGTTTGCATCTACTAACCCCGCACTCCCAGTCCATCCCTCCTCCACCCCCTGAGTCTCCCATTAGACTTTGTGCTTCACAAGGGCAGGGATTCTTTCTTCTTTCTCATCACAGTGTTCCCAGAGCTTGGCACTTAAGAAGCACTCCATAAATATTTGTTGAATAAATAAAGGCATGAATGCATGCATGAGAATATTTTTGAAATTTTTTGGCATTGTAAAGGTATTCTCAAGCTCAAAAATATGGGAGACCTGATGTAAATCTTCATGAATATGTTATCACTAAAATATAACTTTTTCTCAGAACTATGATGGAAAAAAATGATATGAAGGAAACCATAGACTTTTTTTTAGAGCATATAGTTATTCAAGTTGGACTAAGCATAGTGGGAAATTTTCCTGGGTCTTGAGACAGGAGCCCTGGCTCTGAACAAGTCACACCCCCAATTTCTATGTATTTCTTTTTTTTTTTTTTTTTTTTTTATACTGCAGGTTCTTATTAGGCATCAATTTTATACACATCAGTGTATACATGTCAGTCCCAATCGCCCAATTCAGCACACCACCATCCCCACCTCACCGCAGTTTTCCCCCCTTGGTGTCCATATGTCCATTCTCTACATCTGTGTCTCAACTTCTGCCCTGCAAACTGGCTCATCTGTACCATTTTTCTAGGTTCCACATACATGCATTAATATACGATATTTGTTTTTCTCTTTCTGACTTACTTCACTCTGTATGACAGTCTCTAGATCCATCCACGTCTCAACAAATGACTCAATTTCGTTCCTTTTTATGGCTGAGTAATATTCCATTGTATATATGTACCACAACTTCTTTATCCATTCGTCTGTCGATGGGCATTTAGGTTGCTTCCATGACCTGGCTATTGTAAATAGTGCCGCAATGAACATTCGGGTGCATGTGTCTTTTTGAATTACGGTTTTCTCTGGGTATATGCCCAGGAGTGGGCTTGCTGGGTCATATGGTAATTCTATTTTTAGTTTTTTAAGGAACCTCCATATTGTTCTCCATAGTGGCTGTATCAATTTACATTCCCACCAACAGTGCAAGAGGGTTCCCTTTTCTCCACACCCTCTCCAGCATTTGTTGTTTGTAGATTTTCTGATGATGCCCATTCTAACAGGAGTGAGGTGATACCTCATTGTAGTTTTGCTTTGCATTTCTCTAATAATTAGTGATGTTGAGCATCTTTTCATGTGCTTCGTGGCCGTCTGTATGTCTTCTTTGGAGAAATGTCTATTTAGGTCTTCTGCCCATTTTTGGATTGGGGTGTCTGTTTCTTTGATATTGAGCTGAATGAGCTGTTTATATATTTTGGAGATTAATCCTTTGTCCGTTGATTCATTTGCAAATATTTTCTCCCATTCTGAGGGTTGTCTTTTCGTCTTGTTTATGGTTTCCTTTGCTGTGCAAAAGCTTTGAAGTTTCATTAGGTCCCACTTGTTTATTTTTGTTTTTATTTCCATTACTCTAGGAGGTGGATCAAAAAAGATCTTGCTGAGATTTATGTCAAAGAGTGTTCTTCCTATGTTTTCCTCTAAGAGTTTTATAGTGTCCAGTCTTATATTTAGGTCTCTAATCCATTTTGAGTTTATTTTTGTGTATGGTGTTAGGGAGTATTCTAATTTCATTCTTTTACATGTAGCTGTCCAGTTTTCCCAGCACCACTTATTGAAGAGACTGTCTTTTCTCCATTGTATATCTTTGCCTCCTTTGTCATAGATTAGTTGACCATAGGTGTGTGGGTTAATCTCTGGGCTTTCTATCTTGTTCCATTGATCTATGTTTCTGTTTTTGTGCCAGTACCATATTGTCTTGATTACTGTAGCTTTGTAGTAGAGTCTGAAGTCAGGGAGTCTGATTCCTCCAGCTCCATTTTTTTGCCTCAAGACTGCTTTGGCTATTCGGGGTCTTTTGTGTCTCCATACAAATTTTAAGATGGTTTGTTCTAGCTCCGTAAAAAATGCCATTGGTAATTTGATAGGGATTGCATTGAATCTGTAGATTGCTTTGGGTAGTATACTCATTTTCACAATGTTGATTCTTCCAATCCAAGAACATGGTATATCTCTCCATCTGTTGGTATCATCTTTAATTTCTTTCATCAGTGTCTTATAGTTTTCTGCATACAGGTCTTTTGTCTCCCTAGGTAGGTTTACTCCTAGGTATTTTATTCTTTTTGTTGCAATGGTAAATGGGAGTGTTTCCATAATTTCTCTTTCAGATTTTTCATCATTAGTGTATAGGAATGCAAGAGATTTCTGTGCATTAATTTTGTATCCTGCAACTTTACCATATTCATTAATTAGCTCTAGCAGTTTTCTGGTGGCAGTTTTAGGATTCTCTATGTATAGTATCATGTCATCCGCAAACAGTGACAGTTTTACTTCTTCTTTTCCAATTTGTATTCCTTTTATTTCTTTTTCTTCTCTGATTGCCATGGCTAGGACTTCCAGAACTATGTTGAATGATAGTGGTGAGAGTGGACATCCTTGTCTCGTTCCTGATCTTAGAGGAGATGCTTTCAGTTTTTCACCATTGAGAATGATGTTTGCTGTGGGTTTGTCATATATGGCCTTTATTATGTTGAGGTAGGTTCCCTCTATGCCCACTTTCTGGAGAGTTTTTATCAGAAATGGGTGTTGAATTTTGTCGAAAGCTTTTTCTGCATCTATTGAGATGATCATATGGTTTTTATTCTTCAATTTGTTAATATGGTGTATCACATTGATTGATTTGCGTATATTGAAGAATCCTTGCATCCCTGGGATAAATCCCACTTGATCGTGGTGTATGAGCCTTTTAATGTGTTGTTGGATTCTGTTTGCTAGTATTTTGTTGAGGATTTTTGCATCTATATTCATCAGTGATATTGGTCTGTCATTTTCTTTTTTTGTAGTGTCTTTGTCTGGTTTTGGTATCAGGGTGATGGTGGCCTCATAGAATGAGTTTGGGAGTGTTCCTTCCTCTGCAATTTTTTGGAAGAGTTTGAGAAGGATGGGTGTTAGCTCTTCTCTAAATGTTTGATAGAATTCACCTGTGAAGCCATCTGGTCCTGGACTTTTGTTTGTTGGAAGATTTTTAATCACAGTTTCAATTTCATTACTTGTGATTGGTCTGTTCATATTTTCTGTTTCTTCCTGATTCAGTGTTGGAAGGTTATACCTTTCTAAGAATTTGTCCATTTCTTCCAGGTTGTCCATTTTATTGGCATAAAGTTGCTTGTAGTCGTCTCTTAGGATGCTTTGTATTTCTGCGGTGTCTGTTGTAACTTCTCCTTTTTCATTTCTGATTTTATTGATTTGAGTCCTCTCCCTCTTTTTCCTGATGAGTCTGGCTAATGGCTTATCAATTTTGTTTATCTTCTCAAAGAACCAACTTTTAGTTTTATTGATCTTTGCTATTGTTTTCTTTGTTTCTATTTCATTTATTTCTGCTCTGATCTTTATGATTTCTTTCCTTCTGCTAACTTTGGGTTTTGTTTGTTCTTCTTTCTCTAGTTTCTTTAGGTGTAAGGTTAGATTGTTTACTTGAGATTTCTCTTGTTTCTTTAGGTAGGCTTGTATAGCTATAAACTTCCCTCTTAGAACCGCTTTTGCTGCATCCCATAGGTTTTGGGTCGTCGTGTTTTCATTGTCATTTGTCTCTAGGTATTTTTTGATTTCCTCTTTGATTTCTTCAGTGATCTCTTGGTTATTTAGTAACGTATTGTTTAGCCTCCATGTGTTGTCTTTTTTACGTTTTTTTCCCTGTAATTCATTTCTAATCTCATCGCGTTGTGGTCAGAAAAGATACTTGATATGATTTCAATTTTCTTAAATTTACTGTGGCTTGATTTGTGACCCAAGATGTGATCTATCCTGGAGAATGTTCCGTGCGCACTTGAGAAGAACGTGTAATCTGCTGTTTTTGGATGGAATGTCCTATATATATCAATTAAATCTGTCTGGTCTATTGTGTCATTTAAAGCTTCTGTTTCCTTATTTATTTTCATTTTGGATGATCTGTCCATTGGTGTAAGTGAAGTGTTAAAGTCTCCCACTATTATTGTGTTACTGTCGATTTCCTCTTTTATAGCTGTTAGCAGTTGCCTTATGTATTGAGGTGCTCCTATGTTGGGTGCATATATATTTATAATTGTTATATCTTCTTCTTGGATTGATCCCTGGATCATTATGTAGTGTCCTTCCTTGTCTCTTGTAACATTCTTTATTTTAAAGTCTATTTTATCTGATATGAGTATAGCTACTCCAGCTTTCTTTTGATTTCCATTTGCATGGAATATCTTTTTCCATCCCCTCACTTTCAGTCTGTATGTGTCCCTAGGTCTAAAGTGGGTCTCTTGTAGACAGCATATATATGGGTCTTGTTTTTGTATCCATTCAGCCAGTCTATGTCTTTTGGTTGGGGCATTTAATCCATTCACGTTTAAGGTAATTATCGATATGTATGTTCCTATGACCATTTTCTTAATTGTTTTGGGTTTGTTTTTGTAGGTCCTTTTCTTCTCTTGTGTTTCCCACTTAGAGAAGTTCCTTTAGCATTTGTTGTAGAGCTGGTTTGGTGGTGCTGAATTCTCGTAGCTTTTGCTTCTCTGTAAAGCTTTTGATTTCTCCATCGAATCTAAATGAGATCCTTGCCGGGTAGAGTAATCTTGGTTGTAGGTTCTTCCCTTTCATCACTTTAAGTATATCATGCCACTCCCTTCTGGCTTGCAGAGTTTCTGCTGAGAAATCAGCTGTTAACCTTATGGGAGTTCCCTTGTATGTTATTTGTCGTTTTTCCCTTGCTGCTTTCAATAATTTTTCTTTGTCTTTAATTTTTGCCACTTTGATTACTATGTGTCTCGGCGTGTTTCTCCTTGGGTTTATTCTGTATGGGACTCTCTGCGCTTCCTGGACTTGGGTGGCTGTTTCCTTTCCCATGTTAGGGAAGTTTTCGACTATAATCTCTTCAAATATTTTCTCTGGTCCTTTCTCTCTCTCTTCTCCTTCTGGGACCCCTATAATGCGAATGTTGTTGCGTTTAATGTTGTCCCAGAGGTCTCTTAGGCTGTCTTCATTTCTTTTCATTCTTTTTTCTTTAGTCTGTTCCGCAGCAGTGAATTCCACCATTCTGTCTTCCAGGTCACTTATCCGTTCTTCTGCCTCAGTTATTCTGCTATTGATTCCTTCTAGTGTAGTTTTCATTTCAGTTATTGTATTGGTCATCTCTGTTTGTTAGTTCTTTAATTCTTCTAGGTCTTTGTTAATCATTTCTTGCATCTTCTCAATCTTTGCCTCCATTCTTATTCCGAGGTCCTGGATCATCTTCACTATCATTATTCTGAATTCTTTTTCTGGAAGGTTGCCTATCTCCACTTCATTTAGTTGTTTTTCTGGGGTTTTTTCTTGTTCCTTCATCTGGTACATAGCCCTCTGCCTTTTCATCTTCTCTATCTTTCTGTAACTGTGGTTTTTGGTCCACAGGCTGCAGGATTGTAGTTTTTCTTGCTTCTGTTGTCTGCCCTCTGGTGGTTGAGGCTATCTAAGAGGCTTGATGGGAGGCTCTGGTGGTGGGTAGAACTGACTGTTGCTGTGGCGGTCAGAGCTCAGTAAAACCTTAATCCACTTGGCTGTTGATGGGTGCGGCTGGGTTCCCTCCCTGTTGCTGTGGCGGTCAGAGCTCAGTAAAACCTTAATCCACTTGACTGTTGATGGGTGGGCCTGGGTTCCCTCCCTGTTGGTTGTTTTGCCTGAGGCAACCCAACACTGGAGCCTACCCGTGCTCTTTGGTGGGGTTAATGGCAGACTCTGGGAGGGCTCACGCCAAGGAGAACTTCCCAGAACCTCTGCTGCCAGTGTCCTTATCCCCACGGTGAAACAGAGCCACCACTCGCCTCTGCAGGAGACCCCCCAACACCAGCGGGTAGGTCTGGTTCAGTCTCCCCCAGGGTCACTGCTCCTTCCCCTGGGTCCCGATGCGCACACTACTTTGTGTGTGCCCTCCAAGGGTGGGGTCTCTGTTTCCCCCAGTCCTGTCAAAGTCCTGCAATCAATTCCCACTAGGCTTCAAAGTCTGATTCTCTAGGAATTCCTCCTCCCGTAGCCGGACCCCCAGGTTGGGAAGCCTGACGTGGGGCTCAGAACCTTCACTCCAGTGGGTGGACTTCTGTGGTATAAGTGTTCGCCAGTCTGTGAGCCACCCACCCAGTAGTTATGGGATTTGATTTTACTCTGATTGCGCCCCTCCTACCGTCTCACTGTGGCTTCTCCTCTGTCCTTGGACGTGGGGTATCCTCCTTGGTGAAGTTAGGGTCTTCCTTTCAATGATTGTCCAGCAGCCAGTTGTGATTCTGGTGCTCTCGCAAGAGGGAGTGAGAGCACGTCCTTCTACTCTGCCATCTTGGTTAATCTCCTCTATGTATTTCTTGAATAACATATTATTTTCCTGCTTTGAGCCATGGATACCAGGGGAAAGGCAGCTGTAACACGTTTTAGTGAACATAATACACTGTCACTATAAAAAGTGTTTGCTGTTATAAAACATTGTTTCTCACTTCATTTCACATAATCATAACCCATTAGGCATCTCTGTCTTTGACCTTCAATAAATATCTGAGGACACAAAGAAAGCTACACATGATATAATGGATTTCTCCACTTTCAATTTGTTGGAGAAAAAAAGACTTCCCTTAGGTTCTTTGATTCTCATTTGCATTTCTTTCTTTATAGTGTGGTTACCCTGTTCAAAATACACACGATTTTTATATTTGTATCTTAATTTTGTCAGGTTCAATGTAAACGATCACACAAATGTGGTGTTTAACACACAATTTCTTAGCAGTTGGCCAAACTGCCAGCATTTCAGGGGACTTTTCCTTTTCTCTGTGCATGGCATTGGGAGATCATTCCACAGATACTTTCAACCCTCTCTAAAATAAAAGCCAACTCACTCTCATTCTCAAACTTAGCACCTTTTACTCTTTTTTTTTTAACATCTTTATTGGAGTATAATTGCTCCACAATGGTGTGTTAGTTTCCGCTTTATAACAAAGTGAATCAGTTACACACATACACATGTTCCCATATCTCTTCCCTCTTGCGTCTCCCTCCCTCCCACCCTCCCTATCCCACCCCTCTAGGTGGTCACAAAGCACTGAGCTGATCTCCCTGTGCTATGCGGCTGCTTCCCACTAGCTATCTATTTTACGTTTGGTAGTGTATATATGTCCATGCCACTCTCTCACTTTGTCACAGCTTACCCTTCCCCCTCCCCATATCCTCAAGTCCATTATCTAGTAAGTCTGTTTTTATTCCCGTCTTGCCCCTAGGTTCTTCATGACCTTCTTTTTTTTTTTTTCTTTTTCTTAGATTCCATATATATGTGTTAGCATAAGGTGTTTGTTTTTCTCTTTCTGACTTACTTCACTCTGTATGACAGACTCTAGGTCCATCCACCTCACTACAAATAACTCAATTTCATTTCTTTTTATGACTGAGTAATATTCCATTGTATATGTGCCACATCTTCTTTATCCATTCATCTGTCGATGGACACTTAGGTTGCTTCCATGTCCTGGCTACTGTAAATAGAGCTGCAATGAACATTTTGGGACATGACTCTTTTTGAATTATGGTTTTCTCAGGGTATATGCCCAGTAATGGGATTGCTGGGTCATATGGTAGTTCTATTTTTAGTTTCTTAAGGAACCTCCATACTGTTCTCCATAGTGGCTGTATCAATTTACATTCCCAGCAACAGTGCAATAGTGTTCCCTTTTCTCCACACCCTCTCCAGCATTTATTGTTTCTAGATTTTTTGATGATGGCCATTCTGACTGGTGTGAGATGATATCTCATTGTAGTTTTGATTTGCATTTCTCTAATGATTAATGATGTTGAGCATTCTTTCATGTGTTTGTTGGCAATCTGTATATCTTCTTTGGAGAAATGTCTATTTAGGTCTTCTGCCCATTTTTGGATCGGGTTGTTTGTTCTTTTGATATTGAGCTGCATGAGCTGCTTGTAAATTTTGGAGATGAATCCTTGGTCAGTTGCTTCATTTGCAAATCTTTTCTCCCATTTTGAGGGTTGTCTTTTCGTCTTGTTTGTGGTTTCCTTTGCTGTGCAAAAGCTTTGAAGTTTCATTAGGTCCCATTTGTTTCTTTGTGTTTTTATTTCCAATTCTCTAGGAGGTGGGTCAAAAAGGATCTTGCTGTGATTTATGTCATAGAGTGTTCTGCCTACGTTTTCCTCTAAGAGTTTGATAGTGTCTAGCCTTACATTTAGGTCTTTAATCCATTTTGAGTTTATTTTTGTGTATGGTGTTAGGGAGTGTTCTAATTTCATTCTTTTACATGTACCTGTCCAATTTTCCCAGCACCATTTATTGAAGAGGCTGTCTTTTCTCCACTGTATATGCTTGCCTCCTTTATCAAAGACAAGGTGACCATATATGCGTGGGTTTATCTCTGGGCTTTCTATCCTGTTCTATTGATCTTTATTTCTGTTTTTGTGCCAGTACCATACTGTCTTGATTACTGTAGCTTTGTAGTATAGTCTGAAGTCAGGGATTCTGATTCCTCCAGCTCCATTTTTTGTTCTCAAGATTGCTTTGGCTATTCGGGGTCTTTTGTGTTTCCATGCAAATTGTGAAATTTTTTGTTCTAGTTCTGTGAAAAATGCCAATGGTAGTTAGATAGGGATTGCATTAAATCTGTAGATTGCTTTGAGTAGTAGATTCATTTTCACAATGTTGATTCTTCCAATCCAAGAACATGGTATATCTCTCCATCTATTTGTATCATCTTTAATTTCTTTCATCAGTGTCTTATAATTTTCTGCATACAGGTCTTTTGTCTCCTTAGGTAGGTTTATTCCTAGATATTTTATTCTTTTTGTTACAGTGGTAAATGGGAGTGTTTTCTTAATTTCACTTTCAGATTTTTCATCATTAGTGTATAGGAATGCCAGAGATTTCTGTGCATTAATTTTGTATCCTGCTACTTTACCAAATTCATTGATTAGCTCTAGTAGTTTTCTGGTAGCATCTTTAGGATTCTCTATGTACAGTATCATGTCATCTGCAAACAGTGACAGCTTTACTTCTTCTTTTCCTATTTGGATTCCTTTTATTTCTTTTTCTTCTCTGATTGCTGTGGATAAAACTTCCAAAACTATGTTGAATAATAGTGGTGAGAGTGGGCAAGCTTGTCTTGTTCCTGATCTTAGTGGAAATGGTTTCAGTTTTTCGCCATTGAGGACGATGTTGGCTGTGGGTTTGTCATATGTGGCCTTTATTATGTCGAGGTAAGTTCCCTCTATGCCTACTTTCTGCAGGGCTTTTATCATAAATGGGTGTTGAATTTTGTCGAAAGCTTTCTCTGCATCTATTGAGATGATCATATGGTTTTTCTCCTTCAATTTGTTAATATGGTGTATCACATTGATTGATTTGCGTATATTGAAGAATCCTTGCATTCCTGGGATAATCCCCACTTGATCATGGTGTGTGATCCTTTTAATGTGCTGTTGGATTCTGTTTGCTAGTACTTTGTTGAGGATTTTTGCATCTATGTTCATCAGTGATATTGGCCTGTAGTTGTCTTTCTTTGTGACATCTTTGTCTGGTTTTGGTATCAGGGTGATGGTGGCCTTGTAGAATGAGTTTGGGAGTGTTCCTCCCTCTGCTATATTTTGGAAGAGTTTGAAAAGGATAGGTGTTAGCTCTTCTCTAAATGTTTGATAGAATTCACCTGTGAAGCCATCTGGTCAGCATCTTTTACTCTTGAATTGATTCCTTTTTCTTTTTTTCTGCAAACAAAAGTAGTTTCGCCCTCTTTAATGTCATGGTTTTTATGAGCATATTTCTAATAGGCTTGATCAATAGTTTTCAACCAGGGATGATTTCGTCCCGCAGGGGACATTTGGTGATATCTGGAGACATTTTTGGTTATCAGAACCTGGGAGGATGCAGAAGAGGATACTGGCATCTAGTGGGTAGAGCCCAGAGATCCAGCTAAACATCCTACAATGCACGGAACAACCACCCACAACAAAGTATTATCTGGCCCCAAGTGTCAATAGTGTGAAGTTTGAGAAACCCTGAGCCAGATTAAGATCTTGCCTCCATCTTTTTGAATAGATGGTTGCTTGCAATAGTTTATATGCTTTAAAAGCACTTGGTAATTCAAATCTGTCTTCAGGTTCCCACACAGTGATGAGCAAATCGGTTCAGAGAAGGTTAGTAGGGCTTGGTTCCCTCAACCTTCTACCACAAGTGGAAGTCAGATACCTGTCCTTGAGTTTATGAGAAGAAGCCTAAATACTAGGGCTCTGTATGCTTAACACCCTGTGCCACTAGGCGGGTCACAGTGAGGTGACTGAGCCTCTCATCTCTTCCTCTGGTAGATGATTAATTATGAGAAAGGTCTCTGCATGAACTCAGAATTTCATCTGTCTCCTAGAGTAAGTTGTCTGTGTTCAGGAAACATCTCTTTTGATTCAAGCCACCAGAAATTGATTATGCTTAACCCACATATGCTCTGCAGAGCAAGCCTTCCGAGGCAGGTGAAAGCCATGAAATTTCACAGGTACTGTAAAGTGCTAAAAATTTGGATGGCAAATGCACAAATACTGCCATCAATATCCTCAGGCTTAGAGCTGTTATTAAGCATACATACTATGACTTTATTTCCTAAACTACATAGATAGTGCTTAAATGTATGGATTTATTATCACATTTGGCATATTTTATTTATAGCATAAGAAAGGTGAAACATTCTGCAGCATTGCATGTTAAGATTAGGATTTATTGTCCAGGAATCCTTGAACAATTTTATCAAAAGCCCATTTCTAGGTGGTGTTTTTCTGCAGTAAATCATACAGCAAGAATCTATCAGTGGACACCAGGAAGAGATAAATGAGTGTAGAGGACAGAGGGTCATCACAGATTTTTTTCTGTATCATGACCTGTCATTGGCAGAAATCCATTTATTATGGTTCACAGATGATTTTTTTACCTACTTGCTCTGTTTTCTGTTCAGGGTGTTAGCTAAGATAAAATGAAAACCTGGCAAAATGTAAGCTATCAAAATCCATGAAGACAGACATAACTTAAAGATCATGAGACACAAAGAGTATCGATTTTTTTCCCTCCTCTCATGTAACTACAACTTTCAGGGGAAATATATTTTTAAATGTAAATATTTTAATTTTTAAAGTAATTGCTCTGCTCAGGTTGGTAGTATAATTACTGGAAAAGCAATTTCCATTGCAGACTAGAATTTTCCCCCCAGAATGTTCCTTCAGTAGAAAAGCAGTAGAAGAAGTATCTAATAGTTGTTGAGTAGTTTTCAGGCACCCCCTGAGTGAGTTTTCTGGTTTTTTTTAACATACCCTATCTTATTGAATCTGTCATCAGAACTCTGTAATTTGGAACAAGACCAGGTACATGAAGAAATACATGCTAACTGCCAGGCTAAATATGGGAACAACTACAGTTGAATTGACATTTGATTGAAAGAATTCAATAAAATATAGTATTTCAGGTTTCTTTTTAAAAACATATTTATTTTTGCACTGCCTTTTCCCCTTCAAGTTGTCTTGGCTAAGAAAAAACTTGCAAAATATGTTTCCAGCTTTTTAAAATGAAACACTAGCAAGTATACATTGAATGAGTGCCGTATTTCCACAAGCATACTTAAAACATGTTTGTTTTTTGGAAGGGAGGCTGTGGAGCTCCCATCTCTACATACTCTGGGATGGAGGTTCATCAACTTGAGTTAATGCTACATGACACCCTAGAGAGCCACTCGCTCTCCACATCCCTCCACAATCCTAAAGACCCCCCAAATAGATACTAGCTTTAAACATAATCTAGATGAGCAATAGAGAAAATATAGGTAGACGATGGCTTTCCCAGTATATGACCCAGAAGAGGTCCCTGGGCTTCTATTAAGAAATCCAGAGCAATAGAGGTTCCCATCTCACCTCCTTCCTGAGCAGGTGAGGACAAGCCCTCTATCTGGGGGGCTCATAAACCTGCACACCAGCCCTGAGCTCACAGACAAGAGCCAGTAGCAAAATGGAAGTGAATACTTCCTTCCTGTACCTTCTCAAATACAATCTGCCATTCTGAAATACTTGGTGGGAGAAATTGGATAGAATTTTTTAGTCACAGGTAAAGTACCAGGGACTAGATCAGGCAAGTAAGGTACTTGCCTGAGGGGGTGGGCACAAAATTTAAGGGGAGTAGGGGTGCCCAAAAGCTCAGTCACCAAAAGAATATTTTAATGACACTCTTAAGTGTTAAAATCACTGCCTAAAAATCCACAATGAGTAAAATACCCATATTTTAAATCAGACAAGATCAGTATTATTGATTTTTGTTTTGCTCTGATATGGCTCAGTGTGACCCTGCACCGAATCCACTGAAGTGGAAGGGGACGTTAAAGAAAGCCAACTGCCATCTTTGTAACTGCAGCGGGTCTGCTTTGACAAGCTGGACATCTTCTGGAAGCAGGAATTTATCACATGTTAATGCTGTGAAGGTCGTGCTTGGGAGCAGCACAGAGAAGATTATGGAGAGAGTCTAGTCACAGGCTCTAATCCTGGTCTGTGACCCACCAGCCATAAAACCTTGGGCCAGTCACTTGACTTTCCCTGTGGCCATTTCCTGATCTGTAAAAGAATGGTGGAGAAAAATCAAGGTTTTGCAATGTTTCGGGAGCCTACCATATCAACGAAAGATATCTATATTAAAATAGATGACTTGGTCACTGAATTGCATTTATTCAAGGTTAATCTGAGTTATTATTTTGTTTATTCTACTAATAAAAGCATTTCATTAGATTAGCTTTTAAATCCTTTAATCTGGGTACCAGAAAGCCCTGAAATCAACTCTGAGCGCCAGCAGTAAATTCCATTCCACTCCTGCCAAGATATATCTGTTTTGAGGACCCATAAAAGACTTTCAAGTTTATGGATTCTATGCCTTTAATAAACATTGTGCATGTTTGGTTCTTAGAATATGGTGTGGTATTAGATGACTCATTCTTTTCCAGGTTAACAGTCCCTTCCTGCGGGGATCTAGGTAGGACTAAACCTGGGGAAGTGATCAGAGACACTGGTCATCGCTAATCAGTTTTGGAGTGAAGCCCGTGAAAGAGAAGATTCGTGAAGACAGCAGTTTTACATCGCGTAATTGTCTCAGACTTCTCTAATTTGCCATGTTAATCAAAATTTACCCCGGCATTAGTAACTTAAAATTTTTTTAAAATCCCTTGTCCAATAATTATCCCATCTCTTCCTTTAGCATACTGTGGTACTTCACTTATAGAATTTTGGACAGTCATTTTTCTTTATTTTATTTTATTTTTTTCCAGACAGAATTTTATTTATTTATTTATTTATTTACTTACTTATTTATTTATTTATTTATTTATTTATTTATTTTTGGCTGCATTGGGTCTTCGTTGCCGCGCGCAGGCTTTCTCTAGTTGCTGCGAGCCGTGCGCTATTCTTCGTTGCGGCGTGCGGGCTTCTCACTGTGGTGGCTTCTGTTGTTGCGGAGCACCGGCTCCAGGCACGCGGGCTTCAGTAGTTGTGGCACGCGGGCTCAGTAGTTGCTCTGTAACATGTGGGATCTTCCCGGACCAGGGCTCGAATCCGTGTCCCCTGCATTGGCAGGCGGATTCTTAACCGCTGCGCCACCAGGGAAGTCCCGTCATTCTTTAAATGTTAGCCAGTATCTTGAAAGAAGGAGTGTGCCCAGTTTTTTTGGCATCAGTGGAGTATTTTTTTGAAAGGAGTACATAATTATGAATGATAAACAATAGAAAGCAGACATATTTCATTCTTTTTGGGGAAGGTTACAGTGAACTAAGAAAACTTGAAATATTGTACCAAATAATCACACTTAAGGCATCTGTTGTGCTAACATCATAGAAGGGAGTCTAATTGTGTGTATATGTGTGTGTGAGAAAGGGAGAGGGAGTGAGGCCACACATGGGTGTGTGAAGATCTGAACTTACTTTTCCCTTCTTCCCCAGTGACCCCAGAACTGTATCTTTTGCTGTTCTTTGGTTATGACCCCTGCTCCCCATCTACTCAGCTAGAAAGCTTATCATCAGCACAGGTATATCTGAAGCCTTTATATGCTCATCATGAAAACTGAGATAATAATTCATGGAGCTGATAATCCATGTGGTGTTTGATTGCAGTGCCAATGGGGAGAATTTAAATACTTTACCATTTTAAATAACTTAGTTCAATTATTATAAAGAGAGTGACTGATAGAAACAAAGAAGACTGACTGGACTCTTAACCCATTGCAAGGTGTAAATTAAAGGCTGTCTTTGGCTTTTTTAACTTTGTCCAGACATTTTACACAACTATTGTCTCAACAGGGTAGAAGAATAAAAGGAGCTTGCTTCCTTTGCACATATGTTTTTCTTACAAATGGGGGTTGGAAGAGAGGAGAGACAGAGAGAAAGAGAGAGGTATTCCAGGTTGTTAGTTTGGAGAATTAACCTGAAAGGGATATAAGTTACATGGTTGTTTAAAGTATCCCTCATGTTAATTTATCCAGATATCTCAAGTTGGCAATAAAACATTATGAATCTAGAGGCAGAAAAAGTTCCATTTGTTATCTAAGAAATAAAGTCGTGTCTTGGGAGGTGACAATAACAAAAGGTATGTTCTTCAAAAATAACAGTTTGGTCATTCTAATTGATAAATCTTTTTAAAGATAAACAAAATTACAAGCCGAAGAGATATTGACATATTATATTTTCAGCTTCTTTGGCTCCCTTCTTGGGCTGATGTTTAAAGGATTAGAATGTAGCTTACCTTCTGTGTGTTTTTGAAACTTCCCACTGATCAGCCTCTGAGAAAAATGCACTGGTGTATCATGTTTCTAACATTTAAAGATCTAATTGGGATATTGTTCTGTACATGCTGTTAGACACTGTAGTGACAAGAAGAGTCCTAGCCCACATTGGCCGGGAGCCAATACATACCTTCCCTGAACAAAGTGCAGGATAATTAAAGTGCAGCTACTGAGAGAGCACCTCAGAGCACACACAGAAATAGCCATCAGTAAAGTGTTGGAGATCACGCTCCTTGGGAATCTCAGGAGCTCATTGCTACATTCACTTTCCTTTTCTTTTCAAATATTTTCTTTTTTCCCTCACTTATTGACTATTATGTGAGAAGTTCTCAATTAAAAAAAAATTAAACTAATATCCCCATCAATCATCTCTGCAAAATTACCTGAAGAACACTGTTAGGAGATCAAATATGATATATAAAATTTAAGGGAAACGAGGCATTTTAGAAGCTTCATTTCAATTACAAATGGAGAACTAAGAACTAAATAAAATGCAGGGGGTATTTTTACATCAGTCACAATTCCTATTCAAACAGCCTATTTAAATGTGCACAGGCCTTTCACGCAGAGCCACTCAAATGCCCTTGCATAGCAGGTTCTGCAAGGAAATCAGGAAGGCGTTGGGATTGTATAAGCCTGCAACATGACCCCGGGTAAGCTCAGTTACCTTTCTAGCATAACCATTTAAAAAACAGTTTTTGCATTCACTTTTTAAAGCCACAATTTTGTGCGAATCATCAAGCATTGGGAACCTCTGGGGAGCTGGTTCCTACAGTGAAACCTAAAGGATTTACACTGGAACTTCCCAACACCACTAAAGGGAACAATGCAAATGAATCCCTTTTGCGGTGAGGGGGAAATGGGATCCTTAGAAAGCTTCCCTAGTCAATGAAACCTACCAACTTTTTACTCTTAAAATATGATTCCATCCACAGGGCAACTTCAGAATGTTTTCTCCACATTTCTTTAGATCATGTGTAAATCAAGGGCTGTTCAGCAGATACCATGGATAAATCATCCATATTTTATTCCTTCTCTTTTTATAGAATGCATTTGCAAGATCAATTTCTGATTCTTCAGAACTCCCTTGACCAGGTTAAACTCTAGCTGGCTTGCTTTTTTATTTTGTTTTGCCTTTCCCTAAGTGACCCTCTGGAAACGTGATGATAGTCTAAGTTCAGTACACAATCGTCTGGCAAGGTCAAATGGAGAGTTATAACAGACAGGCGTCTATTTATTTATACATGTTGCTGTGCTATGCTGAGTTAACCTCAACACATTCAAGTTTTTAAATCATACAACTTGCTTTCAAATCAACTTCCTCACGACAGCTGAAGGATTCGAGTCAATAGCTAGCTAATGTTTTTTTAAAAAAATTAAATCTCTTTATAGGGTCACTTAATGATTGTTAGGAAGCTTGATGCAGCCCCCAGGTGGAAGACTTCCTGCAAAGCATAAAGAATGAGCTGCTCTCCCTCTGCCACAGCCTCTGCTGATTTACAACCACTTTGTGTTTGATGCTGGACAGGATAATTTCATCAGTCTCCAACCCTTGTGATCACGTCTCAAAATGACTCATCAGGTGAAGCCCCGGCGGAAGATTGCTTGTCACCTGTAGGAAGTAGCTGTCTGCTCTGAGTACTCTCTCCTCATAAATGTAATCATCTGTTAGTTATTCATTGAGCTATACTTCATGGGCTCGATGGAGTGGCAAGGGCAAGGGACCAACTCCTCGGTGGGGAAACACTTAGAAACAACGCTAGTGCCCACTGTATTTTTGTTTCTTCTCTCTCATCTCTTTCGAATGTTGGGAGGGGAAGTGTACATCTGGGCTCATTTTTGAAGGTTACAAAGGAAAATATCCATGTTAGTACATTAAAGAATATTTTCTTAATTTTTAAAATTTTTACCAGTGAGGAAATGGACTTGGAGATGGTAATTTGCCAAATGTCAAACAGTTGGTCAGGTTTGCCTGATTTTCAATTCTTTATTCTTAACCAATTAGCAGTATTCCAGAATAAATCAATGTTTAAATGAGGTGATACAATTGCCTCTCTTACACTTTTAAGCCTAATCTAGAATGAAATAATTTATGTATTTAGGCATCATGTTTAATTCAATCCAATTCCTAATTAGCCACTTCATTAATTCATTTATTGACACAAAACTACATGCTGGGTACTAGGGATCGATGGTAAACAAGGTAAATACGGCCCTTGCCCTTATGGGGCTCACCCGAGGGGGCAGGTTATACTGTAAATTACTCTAATGCCTGTATGATTACTGCCTATAAGGGCCACAGAGGAGAAGTCAAGGGCCGTGAGCATGTTTAATCAGAGTGACTGGAGAAAGCCTGCAGAGGACAGGCCACTTGAATTGGACCTAGATGATGTCTGCATCCCCAAATGGCACAGGGCTTTTCAAGGGCCAGCATGCACCAGAGCCATTCACGACACAACCTAACTTGTCCCAAATCAGTGCATGATTTCTCTAGTATATCTTGGGAAATTTTGGCAGAAATGCTTCTGGGACCTATGCAGTGGGGTTGCCTTGGCAGCTTGGGGAGGGAGAATAGCAGAGCCTGGGATGGACAGGGAGTTTAGAGCTGTGCCCAGCAATCCCACTCACAGAGTTTGCTCTGGATCAGTCTCTTTATCATGGGGTACTGAGTGGTGCGTGAGACACGGGTATAGGAATTTGAGGCAGAGCCCATGCTTGAAGTTAGAATTCTTGGTGAGTTTCAAACAGGATCTCAAACAGCCTGGTGGGTCCTCATCCAGTTTGATTCAGGGTGCTGAGAAGCATTCCGGGTCTAGGTAGGTACAGTACAGGAGCAGATCTGAAATGCATTCAAGGTGTACAAGGAATCTTACTGGTTGCCATGGTGAGGATTAGATCATGTCCTGGGAAGGGCTGAACCTGTGGTTGGAAGGGCTGAGCCTGTGATTGGAAGGCCTAAACATAGAGACTTCCAGAGCCCTTATCTTTTCCTTTGCTTAAAATGAACTTTGCCGATGCTTGTAGGTTGATCCTTCTACCCTGATGAACTGGACCAGAATATCCTTTCCATCAATAGTTTTGTTTTAATAATTGAATTCCTGGTGCACGAATTTGCTTTCCACATCAGCAAATACATCTTTGTCAGAGTTTACTCTCTGTCCCCAGAACTGTAGGCCTTTGGTTGGCATTTTGCTCAAACTCTTACCTACAAAAAAGTAAAAATCAGTGCTCCTCATGAGGGAGTCATTCTGATGTTCTCTGGAAGACCTAAGACTTTTGCCACAAACAATACAACCACATCAACAAATGGTTATTAAATACCTAATACATTCATGGTGTACTAAAGACATGGTGCCGTAAAGGTCGGAAGAGTCACCGGAGACATGGCATGAGTTTACCTCTGGATGCTGCAGAGTATGGAACTTACTGGTACTTTTTTCTCATATGGACCCAAATACACCTCTGTGTGGCTTGATGTTGTTCACTTTGTAGTATGAGAACATAAAGTAAATTACTTTTAATTATTGGGTTCTGAGGCATTGAAAATTGGTACTTCTGTCACCAAAGACGGCAGTGAAATGGGGGAGAATGACACAGGGGTAAATCATTTCCACTTACTTACGTTCATTAGAAATTGCCAAGTGGATTCAATTTTTATTCAAAAAATAAAAGTGTTCCCAAGCTGGGAGATGTCATGGTCAGCTAAGAAAAAAATTTTTATGATCAAATTGAAACACAGAATGCTGGGAAAAAAGTTTATTATAGATGTTGTAATGAGTTACTTCCAACCATAATGTTCCTAGTAGGCACCAGAGTAACAAGGGTTTCCTTTTAATAAGGTTGCATCTCTTTAACAAAACCATATCAAATGAAGATAGAGAGAATGAAAAAATAATATCTTTGGCAATGAAGCAGTCTTTTGTGGCATCACTGCCATCAGCCATAAGCACAGACAAAGAATACTGGCATCAGGGATCTTCTAAAAGCAGCCCTGGAAGGCATAGATTTGACACAAGCCAAATCATGTATTCCAGAATTGCCTGCTGTAGTTGTGAGACAGGTAGTCTACCTGCTTCAGCTCCATTTGGAGAACACTGACTCCTCTGAAGCATGGCAAGTTTCCCAGCCTTCCCTGGAGGAAGGTGAGTTGGTCCACTGGGAAATGGTCTTGTAGAAAACAAGTCTAATGGCTGCTGGTAACTTAGGTATGGAGTTCTGCAAGACAGAGGGAAGGCAGTTTTTGCAAAATGAAACAAATGTCAAGAGTTCATGGGAAATCACACTTTTAAAATAGACCATGATCTTTTTCTAAACAATTATAACTTAAATGAAGAGAAGAAAGTAATTTGGACGTTCCCCCACAAGAAAAGGAGATGGAGAGCTTTCTTTACTCTTTAACAAAGCTCCATTGTTTCCTTATGATTTTGCTTTATGGGGTTTAAATTAAAGGGAAGCTACTCTATGGCAAAGCAAATCTTTGTTTTAAAACATTTAAGTAGCACCTATATTGGAGAACTTCCTTGAGGGCCAATGCTTGTTCTGAAATGAATTTTTTTTTTAATTGAAGTATAGTTGGTTTACAATGTCGTGTTAGTTCCTGGTGAACAGCAGAGTGGTTCAGTTTCATATTCTTTTCCATTATGATTTATTACGGGATATTGAATATAGTTCCCTGTACTATTCAGTAGGACCTTGTTGTTTATTGAGACAAATGTTTTTAAATTGGAAATATTTCAAATCATTATCATGTAAAAGCAACTACAAGGCAAGAAGTAAACTACCATTAATACCATATGATTTTACATAAAGAGTGTCCCAAGAATCTTAGTGAAATCCTCTCAGACATCCAATGTATACAATGAATTGACTTCTCTTTTAAGCACCCAGAACTTATGAGATATGTACTAACCTTGGGACAAGAAACAAAAGGATCATTCACATTCTTTTGCAGCATCCTGTTAAGGAGCTAAGTTATCCCCAGATCTTCAAGGGCTAGTTGTCCCAATTGTTCTCTTGACTCTGGGATAGAGAGTCTTTAAGTAAAAAGTTGACTTCCTTGGTAGGGATTGTAACCTGGTACTTGCAAAGTGATTTTATTAAGTTTCCCACATAATTATAATTGAAGAAAATATAAGGTTCATTTTTTTTAACGCATTATTACAAAATCCTCCACTTTCAAAGCTGTTGTTTAAAAAAGGGAAAGTAGCCTTTCAGCAAAAAATACGTTGGAAAGCATTATAGCATATAGAACAGACATAAGACTTTTTGATTTACTGTGTTATAGGAAAGACAACTGAGAGTTTTAATCTTTTAAGAAATACTTCTGAGTTTCTCTATTTCCATTTTCATGGAATTTCATGAGGACATCAATATTAATATCATGGTGGCCGTGAGCCATACTTCAGCAATGTGTGGACTACTTATCTTTTTCCTTTTTGCCCTTTTATTTTGTAATGAAGATGTATTAAATGCAAAAAATAATTTCATCAGTCAGTTTTTTAGATGTTTGAAAACATAAGGTCATTAGAATTAGCTTATCCAAAATTGTACACAATTTTTGGAGTAATATTTAGTCCAAGTGAGGGTGATAAGCACTAAGATCCTGCAAGCACAAGATGTAGGAACATAGAGCAAAGACTCAAGAAAAGTCTCATTAAAGAGATGAACGGTAAACTAAGATTTGAATGATTGTGAGTTAGCCAAGAGAAGAACTAGGAGACAAAATGTTCCAGGCAAAGGGAATAGCGTGTTCCAGAGCCCAGAACTGAGACTTAGCAGTTTATTAGGAGATTTAAAGCTATAGAGTGCTGTGAGAATGGCAAAGAAAGGACTGAAGGGATAAATGGTTCAGAATGCGGACTTTATCTCAAGGACAACAGTGGTTGTTGGGTTTTAAGCATGGGATTGGCAAGATCAGACCTGCATTTATTAAGATCAATTTCATAACTGCTCAGGGGGTGGATTGTTGTGGAACATTTGCATAAGCAGTTAGGGAAAAATGCAAGATATTTTATTTAAAGCACAGATTAATGTGAAAAAAAAATTTGAAAATTTGGACAGGGTCCAGATTCTCTCTGGCCATATATAACATACCCAGGAATTGTATGATATCTATCAGGAGAGAAAGCATTAAAAGGTTTAAAGCCTAGAGAAACATGATGGCTGAACTGTTACTCTTGTTGGTGAGATCATTCTGGCATTGACAAGATTTTTTGCCCTTTATCTATTGTGAACTAAGAAAACACCCCATAGTTAGTAGTATAAAGTTACTATTCATTTCATATGCTCACAATCTATTGGTCAGGAATTTGAGCAGGGTTCAGTTAGGAGATTCTACTGCTTTATGAGGCATCAACTGGGGTCACTTGGTAATATTCAGTCAGTGACACGTCTGGATAGGAGGGCCCAAAAAGTCTTCACTCACATGTTTGGTGGCTTGGCCAGGATGGCTGGAAGGCTGCACTAAGCTGGGCCAGTCTCTCTCTCCACATAGTTTCAGGATGTGTCCACATGGTCTCACCAGTTGGGTGTTCACACTTCTTACGTGGTGACTCAGGGCTCCAATAGCAAGTGTACTCTTTTCATTTTGACCATTTCAGTTCCAGCTGACATATTCCTTTAAAAACTTTGTGGAATTTTAGTATATCAAGTTATATTCCACTCCATAAAGTTCTTCAAGATAGGTCCTTCTCTACCTTGGGCTCCCTGAGAAGCTGCTGCAGGACAGTGCCTCTAAGATTCTTAGAAGCCTATCGTTTAGTTGAGAGAATCTTGAGGGAACTTTTATTTTTTTTTAATTTATTTTATTTATTTATTATTTTTGGCTACGTTGGGTCTTCGTTGCTGCTTGTGGGCTTTCTCTAGTTGCGGTGAGCATGGGCTACTCTTCGTTGCGGTGCGCGGGCTTCTCCTTGCAGTGTCTTTTCTTGTTTTGGAGCATGGGCTCTAGGTGGGTGAGCTTCAGTAGTTGCAGCACGTGGTCTCAGTAGTTGTGGTTTGCGGGCTCTAGAGCACAGGCTCAGTAGTTGTGGTGCACAGGCTCAGCTGCTCCACGGCATGTGGGATCTTCCCGGGCCAGGGCTCGAACCCGTGTCCCCTGCATTGGCAGGTGGATTCTTAACCACTGCGCCACCAGGGAAGCCCTTGAGGGAACATTTTTAAGCTCTTTAGAAGACCTTTTGTCTAGCTGAAAATATCCACAAGTTTCATCTTTCTGAGGTTTTAACAAAGAGTTTTATAATTTCATCCTTAACTTCATCTTTACCCTGAAACATTTTATTATGCTGGAATTCAGTCCTTGCCCCAAGGCCATTTCTTACTTTGAGAATCTTTTGATATCTTGAGAGACTATCCTGGGCCCTCTACATTGCCTCTAAATACCGCTCAAAAACTGAACAGTTCCTCTGAGAGTTTTTATCTTCTCATGCTTTATTATAGGGAGATTCACTTCAGGTTTAAAAACATATAATGGCTGAAAGTAAAGGAATGGAAAATATATTCTACGCAAGTGGAAACCAAAAGGGAGCAGGGGAGCTATACTTATATTAAACAAAATAGACTTTAACTCAAAAGTTGTAAAAGAGACTAAAACGGTCATTATATAATGATAAAATGATCAATTCATCAAGAGGACATAATAACCATAAGTATAGATGTACCCAACATCAAAGCACATAAATATATTAAGCAAATACTAACAAATCTGGAGAAATAGATAGAAATATGATAGTAGGGGACGACAATATCCCACTTTCAAC
Organism: Eschrichtius robustus; assembly: GCF_028021215.1. Lineage (NCBI taxonomy): Eukaryota > Metazoa > Chordata > Mammalia > Artiodactyla > Eschrichtiidae > Eschrichtius > Eschrichtius robustus. The sequence continues at coordinate 55,823,064 of NC_090831.1, read as the reverse complement.
AATGGATAGATCATCCAGACAGAAAATTAATACGGAAATGTTGGACTTGAACTATACTGAACATTCCATCCAACAGCATCGGAATACACATTCTTCTTAAGTTCACATGGAGCATTCTCCAGGGTAGATGGAATGATAGGTCACAAAACAAGTCTTAGCAAATTTAAAAAGAATGATATCGCACCATGTTTCTTTTCTGACCACAATTCTATGAAACTAGAAATCAAGAACAGGAGGAAAACTGGAAAATTCACAAGTATGTGGAAATTAAACACCATACTCCTGAATAGCCAATAGGTAGGTCAAGGAAGAAATCAAAAGGGAAATAAAAAATTATCTTGAAACAAACAAAAATGGAAACACAACCTACTGAAACTTATAAGCTTATTGTATGCAGCAAAAATAGTCCTAGGAGGGAAGGCTTACAAGGAAAAGAGAAAGCTCTCAAATAAGCAACCTAATTCTACACATCAGGGAACTAGAAAAGGAAAAAATGAAGCCCAAAGTAAGCAGAAGGAAGGAAATAATAAAGATCAGAGCAGAAATAAATGAAATGGAGACTAGAAAATACTACAAAAGATCAGCAAAACTAAGAGCTGGGTTTTTGAGAAGATAAATAGAATTGACAAATCTTTAGCTAGACTGAAAGGAAAAAGAGAATGAAGACTTGGATAAATAAAATCAGAAATGAAAGAGAGATTATGACTGATACCACAGAAGTACAAAAGATTATAGAAGACTGCTGTGAACAATTATATGCTGACAAATTGGATAACTTGAAGAAATGGATAAATTCCTAGAAATATACAACCTACCAAGACTGAATCATGAAGGAACAGAAAATCTGAACAGACCAATAAGGAATAAAGAGATTGAATCAGTAATCAAAAACCTCCCAACAAAGGAAAGCCCAGGTCCAGATGGTTTCCCTGGTGAATTCTACCAAACATTTAAAGAAGAATTAACACCAATCCTTTTCAAACTCTTCCAAAAAATTGGAGACGAGAGAATACTCCCAAACTCATTGTATGAGGTTAGCATTATCTCATACCAAAGCCAGGTAAGGACAATACAAGAAAATAAAACTAAAGGCCAATATCCCTGATGAATATAGATATAAGAGTCCTCAAAAAAAATATTAGCAAAACTAAACTCAACAAGATGTTAAAAGGAGCATCACCGTGATCAAGTGGGATTTATCCCTGGGATGCAGGGCTGGTTCAATATACACAAATCAACAAATGTGACACACCACATTAATAGACTGAAAGATAGAAAACATATGATCTATTGAGATGTCAGTAAATGCAGGGAAAGCATTTGACAAAATACATGTTTTCATGAATTGATGAAAGAAACTGTCAACAAATTGGGTATAGAAGAAGTGTACCTCAAAATAAAAATGCCATATATGGCAATCCCACAACTAACATCATACTCATTGGTGAAAGGTTGAAAGCTTTTCCTCTAAGATCAGGAACAAACAAGGGTGCCCACTCTCACTACTCCTATTCAACATAATACTGGAAGTCCTAGCCAGAATAATCAGGCAAGAAAAAGAAATAAAAGACATCTAAATCAGAATGGAATAAGTAAAATTGCCTCTGCTTGCAGATGAGATGATCATGTACAGAGAAAATCCTAACGACTCCACCAAAAAAAGTGTTGGAACTAATTAACAAATTCAGTAAATTGCAGGATACAAAATCAACATACAGAAATCAGTTGCATTTCTAAACACTAACAACAAACTAACAGAGAAATAAAGAGAACAGTTACATTTATAATAACATCAAAAACAATAAAATGCTTAGGAATTAGTTTAACCAAGGAAGTGAAATGCCTGTACACTGAAAACTATAAAACATTGATGAAAGAAACTGAAGAAGACAAAAATAAATGGAAAGATATCCATGTTCATGAATCAGAAGAATTAATATTGTTAAAATGTCCATATTGCTCAAAGCCATCTATAGATTCAATGCAATCCCTATCAAAATTGCAGTGGCATTTTTCACAGAAATAGAGAAAACAGTCCTAAAACTCATATGGAACTACAAAAGACCTTGAGTAGCCAAAGCAATCCTGAGAAAGACAAGCACAGCTTAAGGCACCACACTTCTTGATTTCAAACTATATTACAAAGCTATAGTAATCAAAACAGTATGGTACTGGCCTAAAAATAAGACACATAGACCATGGAAGAGAATTGAGAGCCCAGAAATAAACCCTGGACCCAAGAATACTCAATGAGGAAAGGATAATTTCTTCAATAAATGGTGTTGGGAAAACTGGATAATCACGTGCAGAAGAATGAAATTAGACCCTATCTTACTCCACTCAAAAAATTTACTTGAAATGGATTAAAGATTTAAAAATAAGACCTGAAACCATAAAACTCCTAGAAGAAAACATAGGGTAAATGCTTCTTAACATTGGCAACAACTTTTTGGATGTGATACTAAAAGGACAATCAACAAAAGCAAAAATAAACAAGTGGGCCATCATCAAACTGAAAAGCTTCTGCACAGCCAGGGAAATCATCAATAAAATGAAAAGGCAGCCTACAAACTGGGAGAAAATATTTTCAAACTGTCTATCTGATAAGGGGTTAATATCCAAAATATATAAGGAACACATACAACTCAATAGCAAACAAAAACAAAAATTCCAATTGAAAAATGGGCACAGCAGGACTTCCCTGGTGGTCCAGTGGTAAAGAATCCGCCTTCCAATGCAGGGGACGTGGGTTCGATCTGTGGTTGGAGAACTAAGGTCCCACATGCTGTGGGGCAACTAAACCCATGTGCCACAACTACTGAGCTCGCATGCCTCAATGAGAGAGCCCATGTGCTGCAAACTACAGAGCCCACATGCTCTGGAGCCTGCGTGCCACAACTAGAGAAAAGCCCACGTGCCGCAACAAAGAGCCCACACGCTGCAACAAAATATCCTGCATGCCACAACTAAGACTCAACGCAGCCAAAAAAAAATAAAGAAAATTTAAAAATAAAATAATAATAATAATTTAAAAAATGGACAGAGGACCCGAACAGACATTTTTCCAAAGAAGACATATAGAGGGCAAACAGGTACATGCAAAGAAGGTCGACATCATATTAGTCAGCAGGGAAATACAGATCGAAACCACAATGAGATATCAATTCACGCCTGTTAGAATGACTATTATCAAAAAGACAAGAGATAACAAGTGTTGGTGAAAATGTGGAGAAAAAAGAACCCTTGTGCATTGTTGGTTCAAGTGTAAATTGATACAGCCCGATTTTCCCACTTGTAGTGACTGTTTTATCTATTTAGTCTTATTATGTTGTGTAGATTCCTATGTGTCACCTCAAATCCTTAAATAGATAAACCAATAAAAGAAATAATTTTGGACATATATTTATTGTGATGTTTAAAACACAAGATGTTAAGACAGAGAATTGTATTCTTGTTTACTTTCTTTCTTTTAGAATTACTGCCCTTAAAAACAATCATCTAGGGACTTTCCTGGTGGTGCAGTGGTTAAAAATATGCCTGTAAATGGAGGGGACACAGGTTCAATCCCTGGTCCGGGAAGATCCCACATGCTGTGGAGCAAATAAGCCTGTGCGCCACAACTACTGAGCCTGCACTCTAGAACCCGCGAGCCACAACTACTGAGGCTACATGCCACAACTACTGAAGCCTGTGCACCTAGAGCCCAAGCTCCACAACAAGAGAAGCCACCACAATGAGAAGCCTGCGCACCGCAACGAACACTCAACACAGCCAAAAACAAATAAATAAATAAATTTATTTTTAAAAAAAAAGAAAAGACAATCATCTGAAAACCAAAATGCAGAGCATGACCCCATTAGTGTTACCACAGAAAATGTAGGAGGCTTTTAGCTGATAAGCATGCACTGTGCCAATCCAGTTTGGTCTCAGACAAGTGTGAATTTGATTCCTAATTTTAGGTGGTGACTGGAGGGGAAATATGTCCAAAAACAAAGGAAAGGGGGAAAATCATGCTATTGACTTTTTAAACTGGCTTCAAAGGAAGAGTGGTGAAGTGCTAGTCACCAGGAAGGGGGATTTGAAGACCTGGATTCCAGTCGTGTTTCTGCCATCAGGTGACTGAGTGTCCCTGAGCAAGTCACACAGCCAGGGCACTGGTTCCTACCCTTTCCATAGTCCCACACTCCAAAGGTGGAGGCTGGCTTCCATGCCCTCCTCAAGCTCTCTCTACTTCCAGCATCTCTTTCATTGCATTTACCATGTGGGTGGAAACAGTTTGTTTATGTGCCTCCTCCAAGTCAGCTTCTCCTGAGTATGTGTGTTTTTCACTCAGCTTCATATGTGTAGTTTCTAACACATAGTTGGTGCTCAATAAAAAAGGGGCAAATAAATGTATGAATGAAATCACTTGTCAATATATCTTTCTTGGTCTCAATTTCATTTACAGAATAAAAGAAGTAACTCAGCGAATCCCAAATTTCCTTCTTTGATTCTGCCACCCAGGCACCTAAGACCTTTTTAGACCATAAAACATTCAGTCCTTAAAACATTTTCTTAAACTTAGAAACCATGTGACTTTTCAGTCTCCATTTTGAGTGTTGAGACACCTAACAGGTAGTAAAGCAACTTTAATCTGAAAGTGATCACCTGGGAGAGAAAAGTGGATACAGCCCTTTATACTCCCAGGACAGATCAACACTTCCTGCATTTCCTTCTGTTTCATTATACCCTTGAAAAAGATGATGCATGATAGAAAGAAGCACAAGAAGCACATGTCATTTGGAAAGGAAAATGCAACAAGGTGGAGCAAAAAGGATCAGAAGCCACTGGAAAGAAGAGTGAGTCTAAGGCATGTTTAAAAGAAGAGAATTGTGGTCAAGGATACGGCTCTGAAAATGGAGGGAGGCTGTAAGAGGCATTTGATCTACACTTTTACTTACAGAGTAAATCCAGAAAATGTCTGAAGCTTCTTGCCTTTTTGTCACTAATACTTTATTGGAGCTGCTTCAAAATGAGAGTTTTAACAGAAGCACTTTGAAAAAGATTGAGACAAAAATGTAATAATTGCACACTCAGGCTTGTAATTTCAGAACTTCATGATGCTAAGGACTCCAAACATGCTAATTCAGATTTGGATTCCTTTTTACTTCTTCACGAAAGTCTAATCTAGTCAGATTGGAGCTGATTGCTGTTTTTGAGTCATACCAGTAAATGGTTAGAGTTCCATTGTCAGAGTGGGAAAACTACTTTTTCCATAATTCAAAAATAATTGAAAGAATGTAGCTCAACAATTTTAAAGTAATGAATTTTTTAAGATAATGGTTCAGTCCAATCGTAGAAAATTCCAGTCCCAAAGGATTCTTTTTTGAGAAAATAAAGAGGAAGGAATTGATGAGCAAAAATGGCGTGTTACAGCAAAACCCATCGTTTTTAGCTATCTGTCACATTGCCTAAAGGAATATAGAATACATTTTTAAAGAGTATCTCTGTTGACAAAAGTCAAGAAAAAATGTACTCTCACGCGTCAAGAGGAGTCACAGATGAATTGTGTTGTGTTTAATTGTTCAGAGTAGATGCGAAGTGGATGAGGGATGGGGATGGGGGGAGAGAAGGGGCTATATTCCTCCCGAGGCACTGAGGACATTTATTTTCCTGTATTTTACAAGTGGTTCACATCAGCCTAAAGCAGAGTGTGTGCAGGCTCTTACCTTGTCTCTCTTAGAGAAAAGGAAGGGAAAGGGATTGCAAAAAAAAAAAAAAAAAGGATGGTAAGTAGAAGAGTCACTTGTGCGGCCCTGGCCTCCTGTCATTTCTCCATCGCAAGCGGCGTCAGATCTGTCACATTAGGTCGCCACCACAGGGTGCATGCAAATGGGGGAGCACAGAGCAACCACCACCTGCACATTCCAGATTGTTGGCAGGTACATTGCAGTGGACTAGAACAGAATAATTACTGGAGATAGAGTTGGCAAGTACAGTGTACGGGAGAAGCATTCACTCGCACACGAGTATGATAGGTGAACTTTAAAAAAAAAAAAAAATGGTGGGGAGGGAGGCAGGAAAATTCCCCTTTGAACAACAGACAGCTGGCAGTTGTGATCTTCCATTTTGTTTCCTATGAAATAAGAAAGGCTGACCTGTGAAGTCAGATGCTAGCAGATTTTGGACAATTGATTTAAACAGGGGACATAAAGAGTAAAACTGGGGTCTTGAGAGAGGCTTCCTGAACACCGAACGGAGTAAGCCCTCAAAGGCCAGAGGTGCGTAGGGAAATGTGTCATAACAACACAGTACATGAGGGTGTGGTAACCACACAGTGCGTGAGGTAAAGGGTAGACCGTTTCTTTGGGAACACTGGGACACTTATTTTATCTATCAAACATACAGCACTTACAGGTCAGTCACTGTTCTAAGCACTTTACACTTGTTAATTCATTTAACTCTCAGAGCGACCTTATCATTGCTTCTCTGGTCTGTGTCATTTTACTTGCAAAGCAGAAAACTGAGTCATGGAAAATTAAATGACTTGCCCAAAACTAATTAGCTGTTCAGTGGCAGGGCGGAGGATTCGGCTCCGATCACCTAGCTCCCGGGTCCACACTGTAGACCATCACTCTGAGCTGTCTCCCAATGAGAATATACAGGGATGCTAAATGGGATGTTGGCAGAGATTCACTTAGAACAACAACAACAAAATGATCATTTTATGCAAGTTATCTAAATTATTCAAAGTGAACAGCATTATCTTCCTGAGTGTGGTTATTTGCATAAAAGTTATTTTTTTCTTTGTAAATCTCTGACAACATCCCTTTTATCAGAGTTTTGCCAATGGAATGCCTAAAACATGTTATGACTTCTCCTTTAAAAAGCTGAAAATATGTACATACGTATGTTACATATTTTCCCTGAATTGCAGTGTGTGTTAGGCTGGGAGGATCTGCCTCAAGGCCATACGTAGTCCACTTGGCCACTCGTGGGACAATTGTCATCTCCCTAATTTTTTCATATCTTTTGAGTCACTTCTCCTAACAGTAACACTTTAATGTTTCCTACCCAGAGTCCATCCTCCTCTATCTTCCTAACAGAACTCCTCATTTTCTCATATATTTACCCCCAAATTAGTATATGGCTTTCCCCTGGCAATCATTATTAATCCAGAAATAGGCTTGTGACTTAAGTGACCCTAATTAGGATGAAGGAAAGATGTTATATTCCATGGCTCTTCCTCATTTCTCCCCCTCCCCCTCGACCTCCTCCTCCCCCCCCCCCACCTCTTTCTCTTTCTGTCTCTCTTGAGGCCAAGGAAACATCCAGTCCCAGTTACCCCTGGCAGCCATCTTGCATCATCTACAAGATGAATCAGTTGAGTACAAAGCCTGAGAACTGCAACTGGGAGAGAACTAGGTCCTTGATGACAGCATTGTATGGCTACTGTAATGTGCCTTACTCTACCTTTGAATTTCTTGTCCTGTGGGACAGATTTCCGTATTGTTTTCCTCTAACTTGCAGCCAAAACATTCTAGCTAATGCAAGCCCTAAGACCTGCACTTCTAAGTCAAATATTTCCCTACCAGCTCCATTTAGGCCCTTAGCAGCTTTGACACTGATCTCCAAATACTTCTGCATCTAGATTTTCAGCTGTGAGCCCCTTTGAATCTGGGAACCTCTTAGAGAGGCTGGAGTCTTGAGCTAAAGTAAGCAAGTCCTGAAACTCCCTTGAGATACTCTGGCAGTACTCTCATGTATTCAACAAATCATTATTGAGCACCTACTACATTGCCAGGTATGGTCATAGGCACCAGTGCTTGATAACACTTTTATTGCACATAGGGATCTTTCATAAGGAAAATATTCATGTATGTGTTGCCAACAAGTGTATACATACCCTTATTTTCAAATCTTTCTTTCAAGCCTAATATTCCTCCTTTCCCAGTCTTATTATAACTTACTCAAATGTAGTTTATCTCTAACCGGTACAGAAGCCAGGCCTTTCTTTTAGAAAAATCACATTGTTGTCTCCTTCCAGTTCAAACTTCATGGTCTACTTTGTTATGGAAAAGATATTCTAAAGTTTAAAATGAATATCAAGAGCTCCATCTGGGAAGAATGAGGAAAAGTCTACTCCCTCCTCCCTTGTAAAAATAGGAGTTGAGGTGATCATCCTGATTCATTCTATTGAAGTTAACTCTTATCCAAGGTGTAAGGAGCCAATTTCCCTGCACGCCAGAAGGAGCCATACCTTCTGTCCTTCAGGATGTTCTGTCTCTAGACACTTCTCATCATTCCTGGACAGCTAGTGTAAGGAAGTCGGTGCATTCCTTTACATGCAGTGGGACCAGAAATGACCATCAAAGGGAAGAACAACCTCTGAGGCAGGAGTTCACAGGCGTGGGTTAGTGGTTCCTGCCCACGTGGAAATTCATCCTTCAACTTTACAGAAAAGGGCGTGATTGATGGAGGGAAGAGTGGTTTATCTTTGCTTGAGCTGGAGCTTTAAAGTGAAAGCAGTACCCCTGAGGCCATTCTGTTGGTAGAAGCAGTAATCATTAAAGACATTTCCCAAGGGAACGGGGAATCGCAGAGTTTTAGGAACATGGAGCTTATTTGCCCTTGGCCATTTTTTCCCCTCCATTGCCAACCCTGGAATTCTTAGTGTTACTTTGTTAAGGGATTCTGCAGGTCCCATTTGCCCTTAACCTACATGGATGACCTCACAGAATTTTTCTCATTTCCCTCCAACAGGAAAACTCTCCTTTGGAGACAGGTGGAAATGAATATCCTCAGGAAAAGTGATAACATAAGGAGCTACCAGCACTTCTGCTGTGTCTCCAATAAGGGCAAATAATATGTAAATCTTGCCAATGCCTGCTCTATGAGTTAAGTAACTGACCACGTACATCCAAACCAATTACCAGCATTGCGAGAAACAGTTCCCTTTGACTTTCTGAGGAAAGTTACTGTTGTTCTTCTACTTGACTAAACATTCTTATAGTCATCTCTTGACAATTACTCAACTGGTTCCTTTCAAATATTATCAAGGTAAAAAAATTTTAAAACACAAACTCAACAAAGCTCCCATTTTCCTATCTAGGAAAATCGTGGAGCTTTTTAATCACGGAGATTTAAAAGGACTGTCTTTTTATGGTCCCCGACTCCATCAGAAGCAAGACATAAGGCAGATTAAGAAAGTTAAATAGAAACGTCAGACACGTGAGGAGGCAGAAGAGGTTGGTATTGTACATGACCTGAGGAAAATGCCTGCCTTGAGGCTCCTGTTGGCTGGAGTGATCGAGGAGGGAGCTGTGAAAAGACCTTGAAGAAGGGGTAGGGGATAAAGAATGACCAGTGAGAGAAAGGGTGTTCTGTCAGGAAAGAAGAGTGTCAATGAAGGCTCCCTGCTGAATTCCCAGCGTCACTGGACCAAAGGTGGGCTGAGCTGGTGTGCTGGTGCCGCTGAGTTGAGTTTTGAATGTGAGATTCAGGTGTTTACGTTGTGTCTTACAAGCACTGGGGAGACATTGAACACTGCGCAGGGGAATACTATGAAGTGTGTGGAATTTTTGACTGTAAATCTGGCAGGTGTGGGCAGGAGGGGTTAGAAGAGGGAAGACAGGAAGTGATTGCAGAGGCCATAGTGTCCTAAATCAGGATGGTCGTGGTGGGGAGAGCATGAAAGGAGGTAGCAAGATGCTGACAATCAAGCATCTTCCCTGTGGAGACTCACTGAAGGTTTCATATTTCTTCACTACATTTCATAGGGGAAAAAATCACAATATTGTTTCCAGCAAGTTCAAACTGCAGAACACGATCAGGCTCTGATGTTGTCAAACCTTTTGAAGTGTAATATTAAAAGCTTATCAGTTATATATTCAGTATAAACCAGCATCCTTTCCCTTCATTGCATGTAATATGGATAAGTAAAATGTACATCCTGTGTATGATTTGTGTGTAAGTACATCAATAACAATGTATAAAGAAAACATATCTAAAATTTAATCAGTGTTTCTGATTATAAACTGTATGAATCAGTAAAATAACATAGGGTAGAATTTTCAACATCACAAATCTCAGCGTTACAGATATCAGCCTTTAAATTAAACTTTCGTCATCAAATCAGGTCATAAAATGTCATAGCCTAATTCTCTACTTATGACTGAGGGGAGTAACTAAGGAGAGAGAACCGATTTCCCACCTCCCATGCTTGCTTCTCCCTTCACATATCTCTTGATTATAGCAAAAGCCATATTGTGAGTTACATGGTGGCGGAATGAGACTTTCTTAATCTTTCATCTATTCTCACACACATAAATTAGAATGAGGTGAAGGCATTTTAAAAGACATTACTAACTGCCAACTTGTCTAACCCATTTGCTTCATGCCCTGCTCTATGCCCTGATTGGGATCACAAAACCCAAAGAAATATGGAAAGAGTCATCAAACTTGACAGATGGGAGCAGAGAATAAGGAGAGACTCTTCTTCCTTCCTCCCTCACACCCCTCAATGTCACTCCCAATGGGCTGGGCTTCCTCCTCTGTAGGGGAAATTCATTACAAACCTTAAAGAAAATCTTTTCAGCTAAGTTCCCATGTTTAACTCTTAAGATGCAAAAAATACTTTACAGTTAGGGAAATTATTAAACCGATAGCTTCTTAAGGCAGATACCATGTTCTGTTCATTTAAACATTCTTTTTCTTTGCTCTGTCCCCGCAATGCCTACCTCAGACCCTGGCAAATAGCAGGTACTTGATTACTATTTATTGACTTGAGTTTTTGAATCATATCTTCCTAAAGTTATAGATTGGAAATATATGAATCAGGTGGATTAATCAGGAGTGAAGAGAATTTTAATAAATTATACCTCTTAGCTTTCAGTTTTAGTAAATAGCCACTGTAAGGGTCTTTTGGAAGAACACCCTGGGCCATATGTTTTAGACAGTGGCTGATGCTGGTATATCCTTAGAGCCATGACAACATGGATTTGTGGAACTGACAAAATGCAACAGAGGGTGAGTCCTTTATTGAATGGCCCTCAGATGGTTAATTTTGTTTGCTGATGGCAGGTACTGAAGCTACAAGAAAGCTACTCTTGCTGTTCAAAGAGCCTTTTCAATTTTTAATTTGACCTGGAGAATTACATGGTCTATGATACATGCAGAGCAGCAGTTATCTCTCCTTATCAACTTCTGTGGTTGGTTTCAACCCGTCTTGGCTGAAAGCAGCTCTATTGTAGGTGCTTTTTCTGGCTCTAGCTTACATGTGTGGTTCAATGACAAGATTCCTGATAAACTGGAACAGAGAATGAGGAAATGGCCTTTTAAATGATCAGCTGATCATTCACTTCTCTGAGTTTAGTTTCTGCCTGACAGCCTTACTAAAGGAGAGAGTCGCACAAAGACAACTTGGGGTTTGTCTCCCGGGTCCTGGTCAAATAAGAATCCTAGACTTTCCCAGCTGGAAGGCCTTTTTAGAGGCTATCTCACCCAGCTTTGCTATTTTAATGTAAGGGGACTGATGGCTCAGAGGATTAAATGACTCACCCAACGTCATGCAACTCACATTAGAATCAGGATTAGAATTCAAGCTTGTTCGGGGCTCTTACCTTGCTACTATTTTTGCTGATTGATGTTAGGGAAATCTAGAGAAAAAAAAGAAAACAGAGATACCCTAGTTTTTCCATGGCTTTTTTCCAAGAGTATCATTCTCAGGGGAATTATTATGAGGTTTCTAGGTTTCCTTAGTTAGGCCACTACTTTAAATAGATGGGGTCCTGGAAAAAACACTGACTGTGAATTTGGACTTGGGTTTGAGTTCAGTATATAACCATCTCTGTAACTTATTGAGCACCTATCTTATGCTAAGTATTGTGCATATATTATTTTTATCTTCACAATGAATCTAGAAGGTGGTATTATTAGCCCTACTTTGCAGGTGGAGAAGCTGAGGCTTAGGGAGGTTAAAGATCTTTCCCAGTGTTGTGTAGGTGTTCAGCTCCACTGTCTGATTGATTCCCAAATCCCCATTCTTCCCCTATACATTACACGTATTATTGTGTCTTCAAGCAAGTTACTTAATGTCTCAAAACAAGTTTCCTCAACTGTAATATGGATTCATTAATATTCTTCCTAGCATTGGTGTAGGATGAAATGAGAAATAATGTATCTAGAGTACCTGGCTTTGGACTTGACACAGAAGACACTCAACAAAAGTCCATTCCATACCTATATTCCTCTCCCCTCTGATTTTTTTGGTAGGATTTATATCCTGAACTATATTGACTCATTGAAAAGAGAAAATGGAAACACTTCTAAGGTGTCAGACAAGGTCAGAAGTGGATTAAACATTCCAGATGATAATCCCAATCTGCCAAAATAACCAAATGGCAAAATTGAAATTGCAGGGAATTGGGCTCCAAGCTTGTTCCCTGTGAGTGAAATAATTGAATCAACCACAGTCAGAGAAAGCACGAACTTGAATTCAGCATCCTAAGTTTAAAATGCAGACAGTGTTTCCAGAAAAATGTGTTCAACATTCAGGTGAAACGTTGGACAGTGGATTTTTTTTGTATGTCCCATTTATTGATCCTTCTTGTATGTTCTATACAAAATGAAAAGACCCAGGCATATTCATTTAATAATTCCCAGTACGCATCACAAAGTATTTGACCACTTCTTGAAGCAATATGCATTCTTTTGTACTACACTTCTGAAATTATAGTCTAAGTACAAACGTGATTCAATTTATAAAAGTTAAGTTTGCATGCAGTACTCCAGAGATACATCTATTGTATTTAGCCAGGAACTCTTTTTACAGTTGATGGCAATCAAAGAGGTTTATATTAAGAGGATATCAATGAAAAGAAAATACAAATAAAAAGAATATCATGCTTGATTCAGCCCCACAAAGGAGAGTGGAGGACAGATAAGGAAAAATCACAATGATATAAAACAAGATCAGTAAGTGTTCAGAATTAGTAATTGACCTGAGGAAAAATCATTATACAAACCCCTGAATGAAAAGGTGTGTGTTCATGGCTAAAATCTGAGCAGACTGCTTCAGTCTGCTGACTGCTTCATTTAAACATTCTGTAGTCATAGAGAAAGATGACTACCAAACAGAAAGTGCTCTTGTTTAGAAGACTGTAAGTTGCAGGGGGTCTGTTCATATTTATCATTTATAACTTTTTCTATTACATAGCACAGTGCTTTTCCCATAAAGAGTACACAATAATTATTGAATGAGTGAAAATAAAGAAGGTCTAATATGTGGTAGAAGAAAAGTTTACCAGAGTGCTACTAAATGAAGATTTGACCCAAAATATGCATGGAGTAAGGTTAAGAATTCCAGAGGGTGCTGGTATAAGTTAGTGTCAGTGTGCTGTTTTTTCTGAGGGTAAACCAGGATAGAGAAATTTGCCTAAGCACATTATATGCTATGACGTGGCCCACCTAAGGCATAGCATCCTTTTCCATTCTATTCCAGGGTCCGCCTGATGTTCTTCCCCATGACAAGAGGTAAATTATAGCTGCCTCATGTGTTTTTCAATAAATTTCCTGTAAAATATTCCAAGACCCTGACTACAAGTTACCAGCCATGGAGTGAATCCTGGACAAGTCACTTGACTAATCAATAGAAATAGAAGTTTCTCTGGAAAACTAAGGGATGTTCCAGTTTTGCTTAAACAATGACTTTCTGACTTCAGGTACTTTCAAAACCTTCTATTGAATTAATCAGCATACATTCTCTAATTGAAAATACATTTTTCTTATAATAGGGCAATAATCAGGTTGAGTAGCTTATATACACAGGATTTGCTGTTATAGAAGTCCTCTCTGTTTAGTGAGCTGTAGTTCAGGGTGGCGAAGCTACCCGACCCCAGAAGCACATTGATGCTGTTGGGAATCGGTGTCATCTTCACAGGGCTCCGGATTAGATTGTGATGGGAAATCTGTGAACTTCTTTCCTTGTCTGTCCCTACTCCCTCTCTTCCACGTTGCAGGTCATCCCCATTTTTACTACTCAGGAATTTTCTCCATCTTCTGGGCACTTAGCACGACATCTCTGCTATGCTGCAGTCTTCCCTGGCTTGGCAGTGGGATTCTCATCCTGTCCCAAACTTGCTTCCACTAAGTGCTGGATGAGATCTCTAGAGAGGCTGGCTCCCAGTGCCTACTGGGCATCAGCGAGCGGCTGGACTCTTCCTTTCCACCTGCATCCTACATAGCAGTTATAGAAAGGAGCAGCCGCAGACCAGAAGCAGAGAAGACTAGCATCACTCAGCTTCCTTTGGAGGGTTCCAAGGGCCTGGGCATAAGGACGAGGAGGAAGCAAGCTTTTCCCCTTTTAAGTTATAAAAATAGAATTAATCTGTTGCACCAGAGGAGGTAATTCATCCAAAGCCATCTAGGGGGACAAACGACTAAGTTTTTACTTACATTTGAGCTCCAAATTGGCCCAGTGCTTTACAATCACTCTTCGGTTAATCCTTTTCAGAATTGTTAAAAGAGAGGTACGATGGGGTGGGGGGGTGGGGGCGGAAGGAATTTCTTTCTGGAAGCCATAGAGGCATTTAGTTTCCTGTCGCAATGATTCAGAAGTGTTAGTCTTGTCTCCCCAGCTACAGCGCAAGCTCACTGAAGGAAGGAACCATATCCTGGCTGTGGTAGGCAGCATTCTAAGATGGTTGGTGATCTCTGCTCCCTGGGGTCATACCAGTATCATCCTAATGCCACCCCCTTGAGTGTGGACAGGACCTGTGACTTGCTTCCAGCCACTATGGCAAAGGTGATGGAAAAGAGGAGGGACATTCTTTTTCTGGCCTTCAACAAGCAAATAGCCATGTGTGATCTGCCTAGGGAGGGGACCATTGGCAGAAAACTGTAGCTGCCTCTAGCTCTTGAGAGGGGTCCCCAGCTGACAGGCAACCAATGAAAGTACAGGGACTTCAGCCTTAGAATCACAAGAAGATGAATTCTGCCAGCCACTGGAGGGATCCTGGAAATAGATCTTTCCCTAGTCAGACCTCCAGATGAGAACATAGCTCAGCCATCACCTTGACTGCAGCCTTATGAGACCCTGAGCAGGGAACCCAGTGAAGCTCTGCCCAGACTTTTGACCCACAGAAACTGTGAGCTGATAAATGTGCATTGTGTTAAGGCACGGATTTGTGGTAATTCTTTATGCAGGAATAGAAAATTCCTATCTCTCCTCCTGTAGTCTCTCCCAGGATGCTGAGTACATCCTAGGTGCTCAATAACTAAACATATCTTGAATGATCCGTCAATCATCTTGAAACTTTGTCCTTCAAGGTATTAGATTTGGGGCCTTTGAGATCTCACTAATTTTATTCACTTTTTTTTTTTTTTTTTTTTTAAGGTAAGTAGGGGCCAATTCAAATCTTGTCTTATCCTTAGAGGGAAAAAAAAGTTACCAAGAAATAAAGTGCTCTTGAAAAATACTTACTACTCCAGGAGTAAACGTCAAGAGATATATTGAGATGCAGGTGCTGTGGGAGAACCTGCCAGTGTTCTGGCTGGGAGGGAAGTGTAGGTGTGTTCTCATCATGTTGTCTGGTGATCTGGTTAGGTTTCCTGACACTGAAGAATGGATTGGGGTTTAGGGAGTCTTTCTTTCTACACTACCACCCCACCCATGTAGGATTTGGGGCGCTGCTGGGGCTGTCCAGATGGGTGAAGGTCCATAAGGACTGAGCAGGATCTCAGGGAACTGACAAAGGTCACTTGTGCTGGGAGTTCACTTCAGTGTACCTGAATGTCCTGGGGCCACTGAGAGGCAGAGCTACGTAATGAGTGGGGCTCAGTGGGAAGTGAAAGTGCCATCCCCATGTTTAAAAAGTAGGAAAAACATACTCATATATGAAGATACTGATACTTAACTTTTTCTGTTCTTCCACAATCTCTTTGTAGACCTGTCCTGGTAACTTCTACTTGCTACTTGAGGGCGTGCGCCCTCGGGCTTGGGGATACGCCTGGGAGAGTGCAGGCTGCCAGGCACTGGGCCCTTGCCCAGTCTTGGTGTACACACAAGCACATGCAACCCTCCTGCTGCCAGGTTCCCCTCCCACCAGCAGCCAGACTGAAAGGCCAGAGATGGAGAATCCAATCTTTCCTTCCAAATGACGTGCCACTCCAGCCCATCGTGGATGGCGACACCACAGAGGATGCAGCCCATGCCAGGATGAACTCTGTACCTGGATGGGGCATGGGTGAGAGGCTCACCAGGTCAGAGCTGCCGCCAAGTGCATGTGGTGTCGCCAGCTCAGGGCTGGGACAGCCACCACCGTGCCCACAGGGAGGTTCCATGGGGCACAGACAACCCGGCTCCGACCCTCCCCACACCCACTCCCAGGCCTCCACTGCCGGTGGAGGGCAGTAGAAATTGCTGAAAGATGAGAAGACAGAGGTTGGGGAAGCCCAGGGCACCCATTTCTTCACTAGGGAGTGAAGAAATGGGTGTCCGGGAGCCCATCCCAGAGAGGGTGGGAGACAGGTGGCGGGAAGTGAGACCACACGTGTGAGTCAAGGCTCCAAGTCCCCAGCACATGCTCTGTTGTCCCGGCAGCCTTCGCTGGCAAAACACATTAAACAAAAAAAAAAAGAATCTTAAGGCAACAGTAGCCCAGCATGAACCATGAAGTGTAGGACCTCTCTAAGCTCAGGGTCCTGCGTGACTGCACTGGTCACAGGCCCGTGAAGCCGCTGTGGCCTGAGGGGGACGCAAGGCAGGGCGCTGTGTGGGGGTGTTCTCTACACTGATTCTGCTCCTCTCTCTATGGACCCTCATGTCCCTTCTCTGCACTCCCTCCATCCCATGCGTTTTCGTATGCCCTTGGGGGTGGGCATGAAGCTGCGGGAGAGGCTTCCTCCAAACCATGCCTTGAGTCTTCTTTTCGGAGCATCAGATGCCTTTTATCTACTTTACTGTGGCAAGACACCCACCCCTGAGGAAATCGATTCTTCATAGTCCAGCTAAAATGGGAGGAAGGCCCCAGGGAAAAAGGAAATACTTGGAATGGAAAGCATAAGTTGTTTAGTGTATCAAAATTAATTTTTCTACCTATAGGATTCCTAATACTTTACCAGGAAAATCCATGTCTCTGCTTGCACGCAGCATGCTTGTGCATGTATGCAAATGAGGAGCTTTGCTGAACAGGTCAAGGAATGCATAATAAACACACATATTTAAATGCGGACTTTAATGTCACACAGGGTATCCTTTATGAATAGTTACTACTCTTGGAGAAGGCCTTCAGTGAGTCCAGTAAGCCACATTCTGCTCTAATTGGCCATAATAATGTATTTCTTTAACAAACACCTAATCTGCACAGAACTGAATCCTGGGTCTCTACCTGCTACTTCACTTCAAGCAAAAAGGTTTGATACATAACCAAGGAACACGATTTGATTTTCAAAGGCCATTAGGGAAGGCAGTCCACAGAATAATCCCGTTAATATTTCTGCTATTAAGATATCTGTCTCCTATATTTGGAATACCCAGGAAGAATGGAACCTCAATATTTAAACGTCTCACGGAAAAAATATCTGACAACTGGAAAATGTCTTAAAAGCCTATAAAGTCTGGCGCTGGATAATCAGAATCAGCTAACAGAATTCGTTTTTATTAAAGCATTTTAAATGATCAAGTCACTGATGCGTTTTAACACCATAATGGCATAATACCCTTGCCTCAAATCTTCAGAGAGGCAAAATGATCACCGATTAAGCAAGTTCAACTGCACACAATGTTTTCATAAACATAGGAATATTACTCCATAAGAAAGACTTCTGGTATGAATGATGAGATTTTGAGAAAGTACCATTTTGGTATAAAATGATCTAGTTGCCTGTGGATATAAATTACCTTAGGCCCAGTTCTCTTTCCCCTCCTCCCCACCCCCTCCACCCCCCAGGCTCACTTTCTGCCTGATGACAAAGGGAGTTCTGAGCATGGAAGAAATGAACCAAGTGATGAGATGAAGGAGAATCTACCCTCCATAGTTTTTTCTTCTTCTTCCCCTTCCCCATTTTGTTACATGTAATAACTGACAGGAAGTAATCCACAGAGAGGGCACAGACACTTGAAGCTAAGAGACAATAACATGTGCCGCCAGGAAGTAATCTGAACTTTCAGCTTTCATTCCAGCCTAACACTCATCCTCCTAAGGATGAGAAAAGAAGTGAACAGCCATACTTCACGCTCTCCAGGAGAGCTGAGGTATCCAAGGGCCCGACTTGCAGCCTTGAGGATATGGGACGCTGGGGCGATGTAATCATTATTATCCAGAAGAGGCATGTGACTCCCGCGCCCCCTCTAGAAGGCATTATAATAGAGCAACCTCACTGGAAATTGGGAGGAAGAGACTCATTTGCATGGGAAACCCCAGCACAACTGTCTCAGCACTGCTGTTCTATCAGCCCCTTGTTGTAAATGCAGAATATTGGAAGGTTGCAGGGTCTTTTTTAGGCTGTGGAGGACTGACTCAACACAGTGGCATGGAAAGGCAGGATAGCAGAGGTTAAGAGTGTAGATTCTAAAATATGACACACCCTGGATTCAAATCCCTCCTCGATCTCAGACAAGTCATGGGGTATTGAGCAAGTCACTTAACTCCTCTAAGATCACTTCACTCATCTGTAAAATAAGGCTGCTGAGAATACGTTTTTCATGGAGTGCTGTAAGGTTTCAATAGTTTACATAAAGACCCCACTTGCTGCCTGGCA
Organism: Eschrichtius robustus; assembly: GCF_028021215.1. Classification (NCBI taxonomy): domain Eukaryota; kingdom Metazoa; phylum Chordata; class Mammalia; order Artiodactyla; family Eschrichtiidae; genus Eschrichtius; species Eschrichtius robustus. Next base: position 55,804,326 of record NC_090831.1, on the reverse strand, counting down.
CGTGGTAACAACTCGATTCATGGTGGCTCAATATCATGACCACAAATGATTTTTTTTTTAGTACAAAAATCTATTTATTTCTATATGAACAATTGGAAATTGAAATTAAACCACTTACATTAACATCCAAAAAAAACCATGAAATACTTAGCTAAATCTTTTTTTTTGAGTTTTATTTAATTTATTTTTTTTTGTACAGCAGGTTCTTATTAGTTACCTATTTTATACATATTAGTGTATACATGTCAATCCCAGTCTCCCAGTTCATCCCAACACCTGCACCCCACCCTCCACGAATGATTTTTTAAATAATTAATGATATGTTGTCCACATATTCTTCTTTACAAGCCCATCAACCCAGTAGGACAGGGTCCTGGTCTTTTTCAAGTGTTTTGTAAATGGTCCTGTACACCTATGGTGATTTAAAAATAATAAAAATGATAAAAATGCATGTGTAATCACTTCGCAGCCAAGCAGACAACTTAAAGTTTTCATAGCATCAAAGTCATTACAAGGGAATTAGGGTCTTGATATTATCTACATGCTGCCTAGCTGCTGCTTCCAGCTGTCGTCGGTGCTCTCCTTATTTTTTCTCTTTCATTTTTCCCACATTATTCCACCTCTAGGAGCAGGACTTAGCAGCTGGAGTCACCATAGGACCTGGTTGATGGCTGCAGGACCCAGATGGCAGAAGCTTGAAAATGTTTCTGGCAAATACCTCTACAAGCTGGAGTGTGTGTGTGTGTGTGTGTGTGTGTGTGTGTGTGTGTGTGTGTATACTCTTCCCTTTTATTGGCACTTGAGCTAAATGCCCAGCAGCCGCTTCTTGGCTGGGTTCCATTCAAACTACAGTTGGCGCCTGTGAAAATGGCTTTGGCTCCAATATCTTATGTGTGACTGTCTATCATGAAGAATTTTCCCACTGCTGATAATTTCTATTTTTATGAATACTTGAAAATACATGTCTCACGTAAGAGTTCTGACCTCCTTTTATCTTTCCAGTGAAAATTCTTTCATAAAGAAGTATCATCTCTTTTATACAATTATGTTTTGTGAGGGGCTATTTATAGCACTGTGAAAATTAGAGAACATAGTATTCCTTTTGACTTTCAGAAAAATTGTTAAGCATCAAATTGCATGTCAAGGGAAAAATGATCTCGTGGAAAAATTAACAGGCCTCACTATTTTCCACTGCCTCCTCACAGCCCCCACTTGCAAATATATAGAGGATGGGTAGTCATTACCCTCCAAGAAAATAAAACTAGCATCAAAACTAAAACCATGGGCTTCCCTGGTGGCGCAGTGGTTAAGAATCCGCCTGCCAATTCAGGGGACACGGGTTCGAGCCCTGGCCCAGGAAGATCCCACATGCCGCGGAGCAGCTAAGCCTGTGTGCCACAACTACTGAGCCCACGTGCCACAACTGCTGAAGCCCGCGCACCTAGAGCCCCTGCTCCGCGACAAGAGAAGCCACCACAATGAGAAGCCCGCGCACCGCAACGAAGAGTAGCCCCCGCTCGCCGCGACTAGAGAGAGCGCGCGCGCGGCAACAAAGACCCAATACAGCCAGAAATAAATAAATTTTGGAAAAAAAAAACAAAACTAAAACCATGCCTTACCTCCTTTAGTGCAATAAGTATGCTGCTGAAAGAGGGACTTTTTAAATACTTTGAAAGAACTAGAGAATTTTCTTTCCGAATGGAAACTCGTGGTAAATGCTTTCTGAAAGAAATGATTATGGAGGTGACTATCCAGAACCTGATATATGTGGTTTATTAATTGAGATTTTTTCATACTGCCTATCCTTAAAGCTGGGGTCACCTGTAAAAAGGCTAAGTCTGTTCTATGACTTCAAAATCTCTCAGTTTATCCATGAGCATTCTTTGTAGACATTTTCTCCCTCTTAGCTGTCATTTATGTGATTTTCAGAAACAGTAAAATTTTCATCTTACCTGGAAATTGAAAATATACTGAACCACAATAATAACTAATGTGTCTCTCCAGAGCCATCCATTTAAATGTCGAGAGTGTACTCCACACTGTAGCACGTGTACAAAGGAAGAAAGGCAATCTCAAGCTTTGGGAATCCTCAAGTAAGGAAGAAGTTTCTTTAAAAACTATAGCTAAGGCAATGAGTAAATATTACAGACTTGCTCATATTTCTTAAGTACGGGGAAAACAAAAGATATCGAGACTTTCTCTAATATGAATTTTAAGAAGTTTGTGCAAGAAGTAAAAGAAGTCTCTCCTGGAGACCTGGCAGGTCCTGTATCCAAGGAAGGTTGAGATCAGGGGCTCGGGTGATTCACTGTGTGGAAAGAGCACCTGTGAAACTGTTGGCACTAATCCTAGAATCTGGAAGCTGAATCTCTCTGATGAATCGTGATTCAAATATGTGAATGCTTATGGTGGCTTTATTTGTAATCTCCAAGAACTGCAAACAACCAAAATGTCCTGCGGTCTGTAGTTCAGCAGTACAACGGAATAATACTCATCAATAGAAAGGAATGAACTATTGATACACACAACAATGTGGTTGAATCCCAAATGCATTCGGCCAAGTCCAAAGGCTATGTACTGTGTGATTCCATTTATATGGCATTCTGAAAAAGCAGAACTTCAGGGGCAGGAACCAGATTAGTGGTTGTCAGAGGTTGGGGCTGAGGGAAGGGATTGACTATAAAGGGGCATGGGACAACTTTTTGGGGTGATGGAACTGTTCTATATTCTGGTTGTAGTGGTAGTTATATAATTGTATGCATTTGTCAAATCCTGCAAAATTGTACGGTAAAATAAGTGAATTTTGCTGCATGTAAATTATATCTTAATAAAAATATTAACAACCTATTCCATTAAAAAATGAAATGATAACTAAGCTAATTATACGTTTGACAGTTATATTTATAAAGAGGCTTTATAGATACTTTCAGTATATTAAAAAGGGAGAAAATGGATTGCTTAAAAATAAATCCTAATTCAGACTCTTAGTACATGCCTGTCTTTCTAGCAGAGTATCTCCTTCTGATCTCAGTGGTGGTAACGACTCTCAGCCTGGCATGTATTGCTGGGGATTTAACCAAGACACTTCCTATGTTCTGAGTAGCCATGGGGCAGAGTTTTGCATAAGCCCAAGAATATCTAGACACAGTCCCAAAGACTCAGAAGGGTTCCAGACCACTGCTGGGATGAGCAGGATTCCCCATGTGAGGCTGACTGTGCCTGGGTATCTATTTTGGAGGGGTTAGTGGGACGTAAGCAGTGAAACTGATCTCTCAGGTTTGGGAACGACTGGTGCCAATCAATTAATTTAATACTTATCCTAAGATGTGGGAGACCCAGGGATATGCCCAAAAACTTCCTTTTTCTGGGTGAGATCAGGTTAAAATAAACCAGAAGGTCAGGCCTGAATAGGAAAGGAAAAGGAAAGATAACGTACAGCCTTGGGAACATGTGGAAAGCAGGAGAAGTGTCAGCCACTCATTGATGTTATCTGGTCAGGCCATGGTAGGATGTAGAAATATTTTTTTTTTTGCATATTCCTGATGTGTGTGTGTGTGTGTGTGTGTGTGTGTGTGTGTGTGTGTGAACAGTCAAGCTATCTCTTGATTCCTGAAGGCCACGTCCTTAATCCACTGCCTTACTGGTTAACACAAACTGACTATGGCCCTACCCTAATGTAAGGGCCTAAAACAAATTTCTTGAGTCCTCTAAGTGTTTCAGACACCACATTCTGATCTGAACACCCATCTTAGGCCCTTATCTCTGAAGGGACATATGAGCACATCTCTGTCATGGTGTAAACCAATTACTCTTTCATCTAGTTTGGTTCTTCTTGGCATCTTTCTGCCAAGTACACACACATTCAAGTAAGAGAGGTCACAGGGCCCAGTTGATTACTAAAGTTCCTGCAAATTGATTAATTCAGGACTTCTTCATTTCATATATAACTGCTTCAGAAATCCAACTGGCAATGGTCATTGGGATTTCCCATTCAAGTAATCTGTCTTTCTAACATACCTCGCTATTCAGACCCCTACCTTTCTGTAAACCTCCCAAGTCAATACAATAAAAACAAGGATACATAGTCTTCCGAAGAAATTGCAAGTGCTTCGATGAGTACATCAGAATCGTTTGTAATTAGCTCAGTAATTGGGGGGCATGCATGTAAAGTAGACGCTGCTAAAGTGATTTTTAATGTACTTGGAAAAACAGTTTGCCTTTCCTCTGGAGTAGGCTGGGCAGTGTTCTCTTCAGTCCTGTTGACACTATTAATTTGCTTTGCAATCTCCGTCCCTCTCCCCGCTTTTCCCCCAGCACTACTGCAAACAGAAGCGAGGAAAGCCAGGCTTGGAGAGCTCTTGTGGAGAGAGCCATTTGCTCTGGCTCAAGCAAAAAGCAAGGCCAATCAGCCTGAAATCTGAATTTTTCAGACACATAATAGACCCTTGGCTTATCAAAGCCTCTTATCTGATTGGAAAAAAAATCAAAGGTAAACTTCAGGGCTCATGGAATTAAAAGACAAATGAGATGTCATAATTATCGAAGTGGCTAATTTAGAAAATTAAGCTGTTCACATAGGTGACATAATTGCTTGTCACAATCACTCGTTTCTCATTAGCTTCTTCCATCAGCACCTACAGGCTGCAGAACAGACTCTGGCCTTGCTCAACAGTCTGGGTGTTCTTTTGTGGTTGAACATCACATTGTTTCTCTCATGTCCTATAAGTAATGCATATTTATTAGAAGGTTTATTCGAAGAACAGTTTTAGAAATACCAATCTTTCACAATTTGGTATTTGGTCATATTTTAAATTTGTTTGTAACCAAACATTCTTTTGAAATAATTAGTTAATTATCAAGAAAGGTTTTATGGAGTTGATCTAACATATTAATAGTCTGTGGAAAGCATTAAGCGTTTTGATATACGTAGTGATATTTAAAAAAAAACAACCTCAGAGGTTAGGTAGAATTTGTCTTTCATTGTCTTCGCAAATTCTGAATAGAAGGAAAAGAAATATATTTTTAAGGCATTAGTTTGTTTTAGTTGTCTAATATTTTATTATTTGATTTCTGTAGATCCAGCCTAATAATAAATTCCCTATAAGACAGTTGTTTGTAAGACTGACAGAAATACTGTTTATGTGTCAGCAAGTTCAGAAATTATTAAGGATAATGTCTAAGAAAGGAAACGAGTCTTGCTTGCTATGTGCTTCTAAAGCATGCCATTGTAAATGGGTAGGTTAAGCACTTTGGATTAAAATCATGAGTATGAGATTGACTCCGATCCTACTGTCTTGTAAAGATGTAGAACATGGCTGGCAGGAGTTACAGAAGGACTACATTGATGTAATTCATTTGAAGAGATAGCCTATCCTGAACGCATACAATGAAGCCGTCATCTGTATGTTTCTGGACTGTTCATGTAGCTGTTGTGTTTTGATTTCACTAACATTGAATTAGTGAGGTAATTGTGCTACAGGAGCTCTTACAGTTATATTCTAAAAGCCATAATTTCAGAAAGAAAAAGAAAAATCTGATCCAATCTCTAAATGTATGAGGTTTCTAAACTTTGCCTTTGTATATAACTGAACCTGAAGCGGTAGTATGTACTCAGAGGACCTATAGACATAGAATTTTTTAGAGACTTTATTCCCCAAAGAAATAGATAGAAGTCCAATTATGTTGTTATGTTTGTTCCCTTGACATTCATGGGTGGAATCACTGGCAAGAGGAGTGGCCCACTAGATACTCTAACCAGACAAGCCTTAAGACTAAGACAGGAAAGGAACGGAGTATGGGCAACTTGTCTAATCTTTCTTTGTCCACTATTCTCTTCATGCTCCAGTAATACAGCAGAGCCCTGGGGCTGAGTTTGTTATGGGTTTTTGAATAAGAAGGTGTGCTAGTTTGTGGCAGAGTAGACACTGGGGTAGAATTCACACAGGAGGAGACAGATACAGAAAGACTGAGAGAAGATGGTCTCATGAAGGGCAAAATGGTAGTGGACTGCCATGAGGCAGGACAATCAATGGCAAAATCTTGCAGCTGTCCTAAGGGAGAGCTGAAAGCTAAGGGGACACCTGCCAGTTTTAGATGAGAACAACATTTGGCTATTTTCAGCAACTTGACCATTCACTCGACTCATCATTTGGACTTTCCGTGGAATTTGAGTGCAGAGATTTTCAAATCGTGCTCTGTGGTGTCCTAGGCATTTTGTGTAGGGAAGGCAAGATAGGCAAAGCTCTAATTCTTCCACCTCCTCCTGCTTCAGTCAGCACAACCGTGATTTCATCTGTTTTACACAGTAGGCTTCCATTTAAAGTTACGTCTGAAGATAGATTTCATGGCTAAAGATATTTGGAAGACTCCTGGTCCAGTGAGTAGGCCAGTGTACACTTGAAGATAGTATGCTTGAGATAGTAAAATAATAATGGTACTGCATAAGAGGTAATACATCATCTGTGTTTCCACCCAATGGACCAATCTGTTGTCAACTCAGAGTTACTCTTTGTAATCGTCATTCTACAAATATTTAGTAAGTTCTCTACTAATTACTCTCCCCTCAGGTCAGCCTGAGGCCACCTAACACATCATCTGGGAACTTGAGTTGCTCATTTTAGCTCTTGCTGTGGCTGCAGTTAGACTGTTTTTCCAATCTCCCAACCAGAAACCATTATTTCTAGCTTTTGACCTTTCCTGGGATGCGTTGTTAGCAAACCTTGGCTTCATTCGCACCTGTGATAAACTAAAATTATATCATAACAGAAATGAGGAAAACTAGAGAGGGTCTGTCTTCTGATAACAATTTCAGGTGGCAGCAACAAAGAAAAGAATTTGGGGATATCTCAGTATTTTAATATTTACAACATGGATCATGGATCTGGTACCTGATACTAGGAAGATTAGGAAATGTGTGTTGATTCCGTGATCACTGGGACATTGTTAAACAACTTTCTCAAGTTACACAGATAATAAGTGACACATGGGATCTAAACACAAGTCTGTCTGAACCAGAAGTCTGTTCAGCACACTAGTTACTCACCAAGCATGGTCTGTACCCCTTGCCTGTCTGCAAAGAGATGAGCCCAGGAATTAGGAGTCCGCGTTTGGACATTTTCATAGTAACTTGACGGAGTAGTTTTATACGTGTTGAACATAATAGTAAAAAATGGAGCGGTGTAAATTGTATGCCTTTGCTTTGTTGTTTGCATTTTAGTAATACACTTACATTGTATTTTATGAAAAGTATCTGTATGTGACAGGTTGGAAAACAAAAGCCAAGAAAAAAACCTAACCTGCTCGACAGATCATTTAAGGGGCATTACTCTGCACCAAACTGTCCCTAAATTTTAGCTCTCCAAATAAAATGGATGCAGGACAGAAAAGGAGTGTCACCACTGTCAGCCCACACCTTCTTATCTTCTCATCTAAGGATGACATGAATTCTCAATGGCTTGGCTCAGTTTTGCTATTGAATCATTTTGTACCCAAGCCTAAGAACTTTCCCACAGCCTTCTCCCCACTGGAGGGCTGTGTCAGTCCTTGTCTCCAAGCTCCCAGCTCTTCTTCCAGCCTAATCAACTTTATCTAAGAGCGGGTTTAATTAGTTTCCTCTCAGAATTGGTTGAAATAAAGAGAGGCTTTCTAATGGCCTGTTCAGGGGCACCCCCTGAAGAGAGATCAAATTTATTTATGATGCCCTTTGGCTAGGTGTTTGATTTCCTGGACAAAACATCACTTGAGTCTTTAAAGGTTTGTTTTTAGGTGTTCTATAGCTGGCCTGAAGCCATGTTCTCTTAAATAGTGATCAAAGGCACAGATAATACAAGTCAGTCAATACAAAGTGTGTTCTATTTAAACATATTGCTTGGAACTTCCTTTTTAGTTTTTAAAGGGCCGTGTATTGGAGACAGTTACAAACAATTCTACTGTACCGTAATTATGTGCATTTTAATTTATCTATCTTATTTTCTCTCTTGAGACTCAGAAAGGACTGCCCCGAACCAAATTTATTTACTTACTTAAATAACAAAATCATTAGGACTTTAAGTAATATATATGGTAAGACATATTGTTACAATAGAAGTGCAGCTCTGTCATAATTATATCCAAAAATTAGAAACCATAATTCATGAGGCTTTTGTTTATCAAAGGTGGCCGTGTTAAAGACAGGTTTCTTAGCAACTAGAAATGTCCCTCTGTTTACCGCCAAACTCTTATGTTTGGGAGAAAATTGTTAAATTGTCTCTTGGGTCTCCTCTTACAGGGTTGCCACTGTACAGTTTAAAATGATCACAACGAGTCATTGTTTTTAAAGCTGTACTACTAAAATACATTTAGTTGTTATCCAAAGTCAGACTGATATGACAAGAAATAAACTTACCATTTTAAAAGGATCAATTGCTCCTGCAAATTAAATCTATCCTAAGTAGCATTTTCCTGGCTGTTGCTTGTTCTTGGTGTACATCTAGTCCTGCCAAGGCATCTGCCCCTGTATTATTTTCAAAATAGAGTATTCAAGATCCCAACAGAAACTGTCTCGTCACCTCTCTACTGTAAACACTGGTCTTTTGCCAACAATGAATATACAAACCAAGCAGAGTTGCTTGTGATTTCATGTTAATGTAATAATCTTCATTGGATTTTCCTTATCAGAAACTTCTCGGAGAATCAAGGGGGTTCTGTCAAATTCTTGTAGGCAAAACTGCACATCGCTAGATTCAAGAGGCCCAAGCATAGGTTATCCAAGGGGTTATTGGACCCATTTTTGAAATACTTTTTACTAATTAAAGGAATGATTCCTCAGGTGCAAATGAAAACAAGATTATAAAGATGGAGAATTCACTCAAAATAAACAAAATCCTTAGCAGTCATGAAACAATCTATTTAAAATTTCCTTTCAAACTGAGATTATACTTAATGAGTCTATGTAGAAATATTTTCTTGGTCCAAAGCTATTTCTTTTACGAAATGGAAGCTTAATATTGAGTTACCTGGAACTATCTAAGGCAAGGAAACTTACTTAAGTAAGTATCTCATATGGAACTGACGTTGGTGAAAAAGAAAACCTAGCAAGCTCCACAAATTGTGACCAGGTTTTCCACTGAACTCACTCGAAATCCTCACGATAGAGAAGTCTTTAATTCAGGACTAGATTCGTTAAGTAAATGCATATCGACTAAGCAGTTGGCTAAGTTCACATATAGGTAATAATATTTGCCTAGTACCTCTTGTGAGCCTTATTCAATGGCTCTTCTCCCCAGAAACCAAAATGGACTGTGGCCAAAGTCTCTAGTCTCTTTTGCAAAGTTCTCTGGATTCTATACTTGTGGCATAGGGATAAGTAACTCCTTCTATGATAATTAGACCTCTTGAGTATGAGAGCTGTGCTAGGTTCTCAGACTTAATAAGTAATTTCCAAATTCTGTTGTATAACACTTCTTCTCTGTTACTGATCATTGACCCTGTGGTTGGAGGTCTTCTGCTAGTGTCATCTTTCTGCTTGTACCGCTCTCTCCCTGTGTGCCCTTGCTCCCTCTAAGGCCTTGTACCCCATACAGAAAGGCAAGCACTGCTCTTTGCCTTTTTTATTAAACCTCTTGTCCCTTCCCACGTACTCATTTCTTGAACCCATTGCTAGCTAACCACTGGGCTATGGTAAGTTGAGCTCCTTATTCATTGCCCCAAATTTGAATTCATTTCTAGAGGTCACCACTTTTCCGTAGAGCCCTCTGACTCCTCAGGATTAGGCCTTGCTCATGTGAGCACTGTGGCAGGCAGCATAATGATCCCCTCCATTGATCCTACCCAGGGCCTCCAGAAGAAACAGTCCTGTCGATGTTTAATTCTAGCCTGGTGAGACCTGTGTCAGACTCCCAACATACAGAAATGTAAGATGGTAACATACCAAGTTTGTGGCAACGTGCTATGGCAGTGATAGGACATTCGTACAAGTCCTCTAGGCTCTCTATGCTGGGCAGCAGCAGGCTGTCAGGGGCTCACTGTTTCTATGCTGGTTCTGGCCCTGCTGCTGTCTATGGCTTCCCTAGCCAAGGGGACATTTCGCTAGACCTACTTTTGACCTTGGCGTTTTGGGTTCAGGTAGGAAAAAAATGTTTCCCAGCAAGATTCTGTCTCCCTGAATAAACAGACCCCTTTCTAAATAAGCTTTGTCTAATTTTCTCCCATTAAAAACTGTCCCCTTCCCTCCTTACACGGTAATGAACAAATGCTTGGGTTTGATCCATAAAAGCTGCGGCACGTATCTAAATTGCAGTCAGCCTGGCAGAAAATTGTGTCAGAACTCTTCAATCCTTCCCTTCCTTCTCACTCCCTTATACGTATGTTGTAAAAGCCAAATAATTTGTTGAAAATATTAAAGCAGGCACTGTGTGCATTGGTGTTGTTAAAAATGTAATTTAACAAATTCATTATCTGGCCAAAAAAGTATTAAGCACAAACTACGTCTTGAAAAGATGAGAACATATTCACGTCCCTTAATAATTTTCTGATTTAAGAGAGGACTAGAAAGTCTGCAGTATTTGTTATTATAATCACATACTGAGACATATATATACATTTATTAACTATTTAGCAAGTATTTATTAAGCACTCACTACAAGTGTGGGAACACAAAGGCATACAAGATGATCCCTGCCACTTACTGATGAGGCTTTAAACCCAGGATTCCTTCCTGAAACCTTGTATCCAGCCAAGGTTCTTAAATTTTTCTCTGCCATGGTCCCTTTTGACAGTTTGATGCTGCCTACGGGCCCCTTCTCAGAATGTTTTTAAACTCATAAAGTCATATACATAGTACTGCAAAGGAAATCAATATTAAAAACACATAATTGCAATATGGAAGATACATGCCTCTTTACTAACACATTTTATAACAAGATCTAAGGAAACTTTGATCAGTGACATCATAGGTACTGCAAATACTACTGTGATTTGTTGCCAGCACTTGTAGTGGAAGAAAAGGCTAAATTTCAATACGGGGTAAATAAAGATGTAATTATTTTCCCACCCATGTTTAAGAACCCCAATTTTAGTTATGTATCCCTGCTCTAAGTTAATGCCAAAGAACAGCTTCAAAAAAAGTGGATCTTAAAATGTTAGTCCTAAATCTGGATACACTTACTGTATGTTTTTTCTAATTATTAATTTTAATTTTGCTGGGCCACCACTTCTTTTCTCAAGTACACCATGTTCTTCTCTGGGGAAAAAAAAAAAAGGAACCTTTAGAGGAAAGAAATCATATCTGTAAAAGGAACAATGCACTCTTGTCTGTTTGTTTATTTATTTATTTGTTTATATCCCACCTTGTTCTAGAAAGGATTTAAGACGGCTTGTTCCTGTCTAAATTCCTAGAACCTGGTTAATTAAGTCTTCTGAAAATGTAAATTAAAATGCAGTAACATTATTTGACAAATGGGACAAAATTATTATCATCTTTTGAATAATTATGTGATTGGGAATGTCTACATCATATTTATCTAATCTGCAATTAAATCATTTATATATGCAATTAAATCATTTATATCTGCAATACATAAATTCACATCATCAATAACAGGAAATGTGGCCAATGGCCAAGTTTGTTGCAAGAACAAAATAGCCTGTGTCAGGAGGAAGGGTCACCAATGATGTTCTAATTGAAATGCTGACAAATTAAACAAGGGCATAACTCATTTTTTCAGCTAGCAAGTGACACAAAGATTGCCACACTGAACTGGCACTATTTTGTTTACTCTTTTCTGCATATTCTATAGCACACATTTGCCTTGTGGCACCATCACTGTTAATCACTGAAGTAATGGCTTTCTAGATAGTTTCTAATGTCTCTTGGGACAAGTGTCTACTTTAGTGTGTAAACCTCAATTAACATTACTACCATAAATTTCCACCTGCAATTTCACTCCAATTCAAAAAAATTCACCATACACCTAACATGTGCAAAGTTCTTTGCTAAGGCACGTGTGGCAGTACGACTATTTGTCTACAAACTATAGGGTCTACAAGACAAGTCTCTTTCTTTTTATTATCTAAATAAACAAGTCTGACTCTGAACTCCTTACCTATAAATGCAGTATTAGAGCTCCATCTCCATCTCTCTTTAGGTCATATAAAAATCCAGAAGATTTACATGGTGCCCAGAACATCAGGAACCTCTGAGCTATCCAGCCAACACTGGTATTAAAACCAATGGAGTCCTTGAGTTCTGGCAGCTCTCTGATGCCATGTTTTGTGTGGGTCACAGGAAACTTTTCAGAGGATGGAACGCCCCATTTGATGTCTAGGTCTGGATTCCTGAAGTGCACACACAGCCATTTCCTTGAGAACTTACCACTTCCCCAAGGTTCTGACACCAATTAATGCGAGAGCCTATCCCTCCCCCTTTCTCTCCTTTTACAACCTTCCTCTTTCTTGCTGCCCTCCACGACATACATATTGTCACTGATGAGTTTAGGCTTGTACGGAAGAACAGGGGTGCTGTTGACTCCAGGTAGCTTCAGTGTTCTCCCCCCATGGCAATAACCTCTCCGTCAGATAGGTCCCTTTCCCACTCTCCAGAAAAAGGAAAGCAAAACCTTCTTAAGGGGGAGGTGGGTAAAAAACAGAGTCAGAACAAACACAAGTCAATATCTCGATAAATCAGTCTGTCCTCTTAGAAGATGTGACTTTGGCCCATAAGGAGCCGGTAAACTAGGCTTTTAAATCCAGACATTCTGAAGTCTGATGAGGCTGAAAAAAAAAAAAAAACAACATAATCAAAAGAAGGTTTTATATTCCAATAGGCTGAATTAATATATTTCTTTTCATATGGTGTTTGGTGCTTATTAAATTCTCAATTAAATTAATAGGTATCTGATAAATGTTCTTTGAGGCTAATAGTAAAAAGCTAATAAATTAAAACTCTATAGAACTATAATTTTATTACTATTGTTAATAACATGTAACATTTAAGCCTGTATAAATTAGAATGCTTAGATAATTTTTATATACTAAACTGCATTTTAAAGTAATTCTTTTTCCACTCTTTAATTAGGGACATGTAACAAATGTCACTAAATTATAACACCATCAGAAGCAGAGAAACTTAACGTTTCAGTCTATACAACCTTCCTGAGAATAAACATGTAATTTCCAGTGACTTGTTGGAAATATTGATGAGAGTTTGTGAATCCTGATTATTCATTTGCAGAGGAAACCAGGTTGCAATCATGTTTACAGAGTGCTTACTCTGAGTTAACTGCTGTGCTAAGTGACTTATGTAATGATTTTATTTCAGCCTTGCCAGAATTCCCACTTTTTAGATGTAGAAACTGAGGTTGAGACAGGCCAGATGATGTGCCCACCATCGGTGGTGACTGAGGTTGCAGAGTATCGACTCGGAAGGACGTGGCGAGGCAGTATTGTTTGGGTGCTGGGAATCAGTGGGAGCCAAAGCTTTAGGGCGGCATTTGCAGGCAAGCATTCTGTTTCAGCTGAAGAGTAGAGGCTTATTTAGGGTGGCAGTGGCTGACAGAGTTTATAGGACTAGAGTCACCACCCCTGCTCAAGGCATCCATTGGAACCATCATGATCCACGGTCAGAATTTAAGTCCAAGAGAGTCTGATTCTGGAACCCCTGCCTTTAACCACTGAGCTGTACTGAGAGGCATAGCCCATCAGAGATCACAGCTCCCGTCTCTCTTTTCACAGCCTCAGCTCCATACCCCAGGACGTTAATCCCCCGCGCTGTTCCAGGCACTGTGTTGGGCTAGGGACACAGAAATAGAGAAGGTAACCTGTGAGACTGACCTACAATGAGGCCCTGTGGGAACTCCCACAGGATGGTGTTCAAGTAAGTCTCACCTTATCCCAAATTCTGGGTCATGTTGAAATGTATTATAACATAAGCCATTAAAATGGTTTCTCTTTTCCTCGTTGAGGCAGCCTTGTATCTGGAGCCAGATTGCTTGCGTTCAAATTCTAGTTCATTGTCGAGTAGTTATATGACTGTGGGCAATGGACTCAACTTCCTGGTGCCTCTATCTCTTCATTTGTATACTGGGGACCATAGTACTCCCTACCCTGTAGGGCTTTACACAGATTGATTAATTATGTTTTATCTATCTATCTACTTAATGTGTAGCTATAAACATTTACATTATCTGATAAACCTGATAACTTAGGTTTTCCTAAGACAGATGGTTTCAGAGTACAGCAGAAGGAATACGTATCTCAGAGTCTTGATTTTCTACCAGTCAGCACACTGCAAACGTTTAGCGTTTTGAGACCTTGTGGTCGCCTTGGTGTAGCAGCAGCAAGAACCTCTTCATACAACACCTGCTTTCCTTTCTTTGAATAATAATAATTCATCCTTCTTAGCAGTTATATGAACTGCCATATAAACCTAAGTGACTTGAACAGTTACATATCTAAACTCATTTTTACAAGTAGAAAATGACATCCTCCTCACTGACATATGTTGAAAATATTGGCACAAACTTAGGAAGCCACCTGAGTCAAGCCACAGACCAGCGGAGGATCTCTCCTGGGGGAAAAAAGACGCCGCTTCGCTTTCTGCAAGTCTAGTCCAGCGTGAACAACCATTTGCCTTGCCAGCAGTCACTGCAAATCAAAAGTGAAACAGGAACTGGAGCCAAGGCAAGGCAACAATTGCTAATTCTATTCATTTATTTATCATTCTGTGCTCAGTACCTACAGCTAATTTCCACAGCCATCTTTGGTTTTTATTAAAACATCCTGAATTCGTTTTTGAAAGGCAGAACGACTTTTCTAACTGTCTTGCTAACTGTATCCTATCCTGGAGTGTTCCCATTTTAAAACAGGTGTTGGATTTGTTGGATTATGATAATACAAAAAAAACCTTGTACTTGTCACTATATTTGTATATATTTAGATGTTTTAAATGTTAGAGATAACTCCTGAGAGAATGGAGCACATTTTTCAAGGTAGCAGTTCAGGTAGCTTGTTGGGAAATATCTATCTATTCTCACTCACAGTGGAGTGAGAGGCAGGTCAGAATTGGAGAGGGGGCTTACAATCTCATGTGGGTACCAAGGGGTCACAGAATAATAGCTTGAAACCACAGGGAAAACTTACAGCTAGAATATGGATGAAAAACCATGGCCAATGTAGAGCAGTGGAGGTCAACACCAATGTATTGTCAGTTTTGAGTACCAGACAATAGTAAGTCAGAGATAAGGAGTTTAGTAAATGGAGAAACTGACCAGAAGGCGTGAAGCAAGGTGAAAACGAGGAAAGGAGCTACTGAATGTGTTCTATAAAAGGTCAGAGTTGAACCGTGGTCAGAAAGAGATGGCAGGAAGAGAAAAATCATCTCTCATGGAGTTTTGATCAAAGAAGTAGCATATGGGGCTTCCCTGGTGGCGCAGTGGTTGAGAATCTGCCTGCCAATGCAGGGGACACAGGCTTGAGCCCTGGTCTGGGAAGATCCCACATGCCGCGGAGCAACTAGGCCCATGAGCCACAACTACTGAGCCTGCGCGTCTGGAGCTTGTGTCCGCAACAAGAGAGGCCGCAATAGTGAGAGGCCCGCGCACCGCGATGACGAGTGGCCCCCACTTGCCGCAACTAGAGAAAGCCCTCGCTCAGAAACGAAGACCCAACACAGCCAAAAATAAATTAATTAATTAATTTTTTAAAAAAAAGAAGTAGCATGTGATTTGCAGTACTCAAAACCAGTCAACATTAACTCTGGTCCTAAAGAAAGGCTGCCCAGGGAACAAAGATTAATCCAGAACACCAAGCCTCCTGCATATTGCAATGACCCAACAGTGACAAGGGTCAGGATTCATGGGTCCATTTGGTTTCATGGGGGTGGCATTGTAAGGATGTCCTGAAGGAGGTATTGGTCCAGAATCTAGGGCAGAGTCAAGAGAGCTAAGGAAGGAAGGAAGGAGGGTAGTTCATTCATTTGGTTGGTTTGTTGGTGGAGGTGGTATTAGGCAGTTGTATAAATGTTAATCTAAGAATGTATATTTGACAGCTTCTGGGGTGCTTCTCTCTCTGATACTATTTAGGCAAGGTAGATCCTGAGAATTGAGACCAACATAATTCCCTGTCCGTGAATTAAGGAATGCTAGGGCCACACACACAAAAAATGTAGCTAGTTATTCCAGGAAATACTCTTAGAAGTTAAGATTATGATATAACCAAAGCAACTTACTTCAAGACCCTCTCCCAGCGATACTCATCGATCTAAAGTGATTGTGTCATAATCTATTCCCAGTTCCATTCAGGCTCCCACTTTGCAAGTCCCACCTGGAAATCACTCAGCTCAGACCCTAAAATACTGTAAATATCTGTCCCTTAGCTTTGCTTGATTAAAACAAATCAGAGTTGGTTGTGCTCTCCTGGTTTTGGAGTATCAGTCTGGGTTAGAGGATCAGAAACCAGACAGAACCATGAGGTTGACGCGTCTGTCAGTGTGGCCTTCGATGGGTGGACGTGGGCTTGAAAGAAGCTAGAACAAAATCATTTCGTACTTACTCTGGACCTCAAAGACCAGTAACTCTACTTTTAGTTAGTATTTAGACTTATTGGATATTAGTCACAATTAATATCTGGAGATAGAAAAATTAATCACGGAAGTTTTGACTTGGTGTCAAAAGGGCTGCATTGGAACCTCACATGTCCCTCTGGGACAGACAGAGCTTTCAGTATGTCTGCAAATTGTTCTAGCTGCCAGTGATTTTTCTTTCAAAGGGCTGTAGAGATTTTCAAAACCTGATGTTTGTGCAGTGGCACCCATGACATACCACATACGACTTAAACCCTCTGTGGCGAACCCTATGAGCTTGCTACCAACGAAACTATAAATCAAGCTCAAATTATGGGACAAGGGCCTCTACTGACCTTTGAATATACATCGCTAACAAGTCAGCTGGTTTGGCTAAATCCTGATTTAGATTTGTCAAGAGTCATTTTTCTTTGGGTTTCTTGGTATTTTTATGTCAATTCCCTTGACTCATCACGGGGCACCATATGAAAGGACAGAACCTCATGGAATTATTTCCCTCTTCAGAGGGTAAAAAGAAAAGTTAACTTCCCAAGTTAAAAAGGAAAAATGGTTCAGGCAGGGAAGATGGAAGGTGCTTTTCCAGAGTAAAACTGGGAAGAGGACAGCAGGAGGGGAAGCATCAGGCAGTCAAGCAGGTGGCCCAGCCAGCAGGTAAGCAGTATGACTTGCCAGGCTAATTGATAGGAATTACACCTGTTGTTTCCATAGTTTTAGAAACAGTTGATTTTAGAGATGTGGGAATCTGCATTCATATTAGGATAATTCAGTGAGAAACCTGGAATTGAAACTTTGGCCAAGTGATAACCATACTTTGCTGCCTTCTGGGGCTCTTTCTCTGGAGAGTCATAGGCATGTTAAAGGCACAGTCTTGAAGACCTAAGTGTTCCTTTGTTCATAAGGAAAAGACTTAACCTACTATTTTCTTTTTTTAATTTATTTATTTTTGGCTGCTTTGGGTCTTCGTTGCTGCGCGCGGGCTTTCTCTAGTTGCTGCGAGCGGGGGCTACTCTTCGCTGCGGTGCGTGGGTTTCTCGTTGCGGTGGCTTCTCTTGTTGCGGAGCACAGGCTCTAGGCGCGTGGGCTTCAGTAGTTGTGGCACGCGGGCTCAGTAGTTGTGGCTCATGGGCTCTAGAGCGCAGGCTCAGTAGTTGTGGCGCACGGGCTTAGTTGCTCCGCGGCATGTGGGATCTTCCCGGACCAGAGCTCGAACCCATGTCCCCTGCATTGGCAGGCAGATTCTTATCCACTGCGCCATCAGGGAAGTCCTAACCTACTATTTTCAAAGAAGTGTGTCAACGTGCAGGGTAATAAGAGACTTTTATTATAAATAAAAAGTTAGCTATGTAGCCAGTAACTTATATAGTCCTTGAGGTAAAAGATAATATCTGTTCTAAAGCCCAGCATGAGACTTGGCCCATAGTAGGTACTCACTACATTACTGGTGAATGATACAGTTTGTTTTTGCAACTTGGCCCCCTTTTAGTGGACTGATAAAACCCGGAGGGGGAAAAATTACTGTAAAAGAATTGCCTGCGACTTAGTGGAGACGTATCTATCAGGCACTGGTTGCCTGGAATGTTTTTGCTCGGGCTCATTAAGATATAACAGTAACAGAAACGCCAGTTAAGGAGTATTAAACACCCAGGCACACGAACTGGTAACATCTAGCATGACATGGGGGTGGGTGAAAGGTTTATGGAACTGCCAGTTAATCGGAGTCAGATTTCACCTGTCAGTCAGCTTTAAGCAAGAGTTCTGTGACAGGTAGGCTATGGTCGCAGATGAGATTGTGAATGGTAGAGGAACAAAAGGACAGAGGACACCACTTGGCTAGAAGCTACCAAAAGAGCAGATTTTCCTGTATTGGGCTCTGGATGGTGAGGGCAGGCAGGAGCCATGTTTTGCACAGATATGTGGGAATATTTGAATGGTAAATTCAATGAATTGAATATGACATATACCCATAATCATGACCACAGTCATCCTTTTAACACTCTGTGGGATAACAGTGTTAGGCTTAATCGGAAACAGTCTTTACTCTTTAGAATTACAAAATTCAGGACAGGAACCAAAAAGACAGGCAAAAGAGTTAATATAATAATACAAACATGAGAAAGCAAGATGTTAAGAACTGCAGGTGTTTAAAGCTGGTAGAAGTTCTACAGATCACCTAGGGTTGAGTCCCTTTGTTGGAGAGTGACCGGCAAACAGAGAGCTGACTTGTCCAAGGTCATCCTGCTTGGTGACCTGCAGTGCTGATAGCTGAGCCAAAGCCTACCCAGACTAACAGGTGCTGGAGGAAGGACCCATAAGTACAGTATTTGGGTGGGAGACAGCCATATACACCATGTATACACCAAGTTGAGATCAGTAGGATTTTAGATCTGGGAAAATTCAACTTTTTAGAGTCGAATCCCCGTATCCTCCTGCTTGTTTAAAATGTGAGTGCTTTTCTTATTGTTTGGTGTTGATTCTGGTGGACCTAACAATGGCTTATTTTACACAATAGATCCTAGAGATTAGAGGTATGCCTATTTGGCCTTTTGGTTATAGCCTAACATCACCCTTTGCAATGCCAGGCTGAAAAATGCTCACCTTTTGACAACAAAGGCACCCAATGAGGAAGCTAAAATGAGTATGGTTACAGATATGTGAGAACATTTTGGTTGATGTTTTTACTTTAAGGCATTTCTATTGATGAGTTATGAAGAGGTATTAATCTCTCCTGAGCACACAAGACGATGGCCAGCACCGGAGCCCCACTTTACAAATCATTTTACCATTAGCCTGAGCAGCTCTAACACATCAACAACCAGGGAGAGTGCATTTGCTTTAAGGTAGAATATTTATTTTGGATAATGGATTATTAAATAGATATGTATCATTTATCTCTGCAAGTCGTTTTATTGAGAATGATTTATAGCACATCAACAGCCATTGCAAATGCATTTGCTCTCTTTTGAGGGCCGCTCATTTTATTATGAACGGCTTACTGAGCAGAGAGAAACCAATTGCAGAGGACCTCCTTTCTCGGGGCTACGATGTTTTACAAGGGTTGCCTTAAAATTATTTTGTAAATTACTTATAAGTCTTTTCTTGGCAGAATATCCTGAAGTCCAATTAATATTCCAACTCCATGGGGCCATTCTGAGAAAGAGGGTCCCTATGAAAGGGCCTCTGAAACCTGGCATCCTTTACATAAAACGGTAGCCATGTACTCTGACACAGTTATATTAGGGAGACTTTGATTCCTCATCTGAAATGTCAGTAAAAATTAGACTATTTATTTATTAGAATTTGACTGACATTAGGAAAGTTTCATGGGTGAGAATGAGAAGAAAAGAACACCTCTAGCTGATCTCGAACTTTTCTGTTCTTGCCGCCCAAAGAAGTCATATTACTTGCCATTCAAGTACAAGGTGGTCCATTATGTGTGAAAATTGCACAAATGGATGTGAAACACAACCTTGGTGATAATAACTTGGGTTGGTTAAAAAAAAAATGACTATTAAGAGTATCTTTAGTACCTTAAGGTACATCTCAACGAAAAATGCAGATTCTTGGCTACTGCAGTACAATACTGTCAGATTTTTTAATTTCAGAAAGGGTAAACACTGCCAAGTTTTGAAGGTCTGCATCAAGGATACTGACATAATTTTCAAAGTCACAGTAATACCACAGCACCTCCCCTCAACAAAAAACCCAGGGGGTTGACACCAGCGCATCTCTCCCTAATCTATCCCGTGCATAACAATGCTGCCACAGGGCTCTCCTGAATATTTGGAACTGCAGGGGCAGACGTGGGTTTTGCAAATGAGGTGGGGGTGATGTATTTTATTGCCGATACTGTTTCACCTGTATTTAGTCCCACTGACGTGGCAAACCCAGGCCAACTGTCCTTGTTATAGCCCCTGTGTATTTCTCCCCAGCGCACTCTCAGAGGGGGAAGATGGGAGCGTGGCTCATACTTAACTGCCAAGCTGAATGGCTCTGTAATGTAGCTTCAGTGTGGCATAAATTAAGCTGTCATTTTTTTGGCAGCAAGTGCAGAGAGGCGATTTGCCTGTACTGTAACATTTGAAACAACAATTTTCTGGCTCGGGTACTGACTGACAGTTCTGTGTGATACATTCTCAACGTGTGTGCTTCAGGGCTGCAGCTGGAAACTGCCTTCGGGGCAAGGTATTGTCTCTATTAGCAAATCCTGACTGCGGTTGCCCTAACTGTAGACATTTCCTGACTCCTGCTGCCACTCAGCCGGAGGAGGCTGCCACCAGGCCAGCAAAAATGGCACTGGAGATCTATCAGCCTGAGCAAGGGACTTCAGCATGATTCTCGCATGCAAAAAATGGTCTTTTATCATGAAAATCAGATTGCGTGTTCCTGTGTGCTGGCTCTAACTGTGCAAAGCGTTTTACAAATAGGGAGATTTCCCCAAGCTGGGCCAAGGTTTTGTGGGCAGGAAAGACTATTGGATGCTCTGAGGGCCTTCCCGATGCGGACTGGGAGGGCAGCTACCATTCCGTTTCCCAAGCTGCAGGGTAGCTATGGGTACAAAAGCAGAATGTTGATAAAGGTAATGAGGGGTATCAGCAGGAGGGTCTCCGGAGGGACCACAGCAAACTGCTCTTTCTTTAAATGTCCTCCACCCCCTACGCCGCCCCCCACAGATGACTATAAAGCAATATGGGCACCACTACTTGCCAACTCTCTTGAATACACATAAAGGGCAGAAAAGGTTACCTTGAAAGCAGTCAAAATAAAACTGTAATCACATCAGTCAGGATGCAGCAGGGAGAAATAAGTTATGTTAACCCTGAACTTGCTTGCAGAGTTGCAGCTGGAGTACTGGAAGGTTGCTCCCCAGATCAGAGCGAAGGCTTTCACCAGTTTGGTTAAGCAAGAATGCACCTAACCTACCCCCAGAGTGGGTCTTGATCACATTTTGAGAGCTCTTCAAGGAGGAATCCATGATTTCCTTGAGTCTGCATAGTCAAGCTATTTGCCGAGTAACTTGTTCACAGTCAGTAGATTCTCTGTTGTATAAAACTTAAGCCTTTATCTGTTAGTTTTCCCCATTCTGTTTGGTGCTATCATCAGGGAAGATAGAGAACATGTCATAAGCATTCCTCATAAAATAACATTTAGAGGCTGTCTGTTCTCAGGTTCAAATATCTAACTTGTGAAAGAATCATTTATTTGTCCAAACAGCAAACACAAAATGTTTGCTATGGGTCAAGCACTGTCTTGGAGACACAGAGATAAATTGCAAACTAAAATTCAAGCCCTCCATTTATAGCCAAAGGCGTACCTTCCTTGCCCACCATTTCCCACCACCGTCCAAGCTCACATCCATGATGCTGGTCATACCTACCTCCTCACTAGCTAGAGTGGCCATGTTTTCTCTTACTTTCATGTCCTGGCTCAAGTGACTTTATTTATGGGAAATGACCACGCCACCCCCTTCTCTTCCTGATTACCTCCCAATCCAGACAGGAAGTCTTCCCTGACCAAAGCCTGCAGCCTAGTCGGGGTTAGACATCTCTGCTCTTGTTACTTGAGGGTCTTGTGTATATATCTCTTTCAAATTTTAACTGTCTTTTATCTGCCTATCTCTAAAGCTACACTTTAGGTCTTTTATGCTGGGGACTGTACTTTACTCTGTAACACTGCCACAGTGCCTGGTACATTATGATAGGTATTTAATAAATATTTCAGTAAATGAATGTATACATTTATGGTTATTGTTCTCAGGATACACCCACAAATCTTAAATTCCAAATAATAGAAAAAAAAATCTCTGATAATGGCTCATTTTTTTAATTGGGGAGAAAAAAAATTACTATATAGGTAATTCTTGTTCTATTTCTTTTATGATATTCTGTCAAAAGTGTATTATGTCCCTACATTACTAATCCATGTTCAGTCTATGGTCAACTAGCTTCTAAAGATCTTCCTGCTGTGCGTAATAGTCTACCATTCTCTAGAGCTTATTTCTGTAATTTGCTGAGCTATGGTCATCCATATTGAATTTTCATTCTGCTTATTCTAAGCCATATTACGAGCTTGTCAAAACCATTTTAAATTCTCAGGCTAGATGTGAACATTCTGTGTTTTCTCTGCCCATGACAGGATAAGGCAAGGATAATATATGTGAAATAAGAAGATCCAAAACCAAAACGGGTAAAACACTCCTCAGGTTCTGAAGTCAGCCTGTGGCAATGCCGTGTTATGAAAACTGGCAGTGGGGAGAGAACAGAGACCTGGGTTCTGGTCTCCGATTTAGCATTTACAAGCTGTGACTTTGACTAAGTCACATAACCATTTTATACTTACCTTACATACATATTTTTGTGCAATTATTAGTGCTGTAGTAATGCGTATCAAAAAAGATGTGGAAGTTAGGAAAGATTAAGTGAGAGTATTTTTGTTACTCTTAAATCTTCAACAACCATACAGATGTGCAACCAGTGGGAAAATAGCCTCTGCTAATTCTCTGCCTGTTTCTCTATATCCTCCTCCTCATGATCATCTCCATAATATTGATTAATTACATACCTACTCTATGAAAAGCACTAAACCAAGCTCTGTAGTAACGTATTAACCAACCAGCCAAACAGTGAGAAAAACCTCCCATTATATCTTGCCTTAAAAAACTTATGAAACACTCACATAAGAAAAGATAAATTGAAAACGAGGGTCTATACCTGGGGTCCCCAACGCTCCCAGACCGTACAGCAGGAGGTGATCTGCAGGCAAGTGAGCGAAGCTTCATCTGCCACTCCCCATCTCTCCCCATAGCTCGCATTACTGCCTGAACCATCGCCCAACCCCCGTCCATGGAAAAATTGTCTTCCACAAAACTGGTCCCTGGTGCCACAAAGGTTGGGGACCACTGGTCTGTACGATAAGTGCCAAGTGAGCATTCTCCAAAATACCTGCTATCAGAGGTGTCTGGGACAGCTTCAGGCAATGTTATTTGAACCCAGACTTTGACATTTTGATTGAAATCTAATCAGTGGAGAGGAAGAAAAAGGGTGTTTCCTAGGGGAGGAGATGGTGTGTGCAAAAGTTCAGAGGTAGAATTTGTACACCCATGTCCATAGCAGCATTATTCACACTGCCAAAATGTGGAAACAACCCAAGTGTCCATTGACAGATGAATAGATAAACAAAACGTGGCATTTATATACATGGAATATTATTCATCCTTAAAAAGGAAGGAAATTCTGACACATGCTACAGTATGAATGAAACTTGAAGGCATTATGCTAAGAGAAATAAACCAGTCACAAAAGGACTAATACTGTATGATTCCACTACATGAAATAACTTAGAGTAGTCAGGTTCATAGAGACAGAAAATAGAGTGGTGGTTGCCAGGGGCTGAGGGAGAAGGGAATGGGGAGTTATTATTTAATGGGTATAGAGGTTTAGTTTTGCAAGATGAAAAGAGTTCTGGAAATGGATTGTGGTAATGGTAGCACAACAATATAAATGTACTTAATGCCACTGAACTGTATACTTAAAAATGGTTAAAAAGGTAAACTTTACATAATGTGTATTTCAACACAATTTTTAAAAAGTTCACAGTTAGAAAAGTGTAATTTAGAAAAAAAATCAATAATAGATGGATGTGGCAACACTGGGCCAAGAAGAATGAATATTGATAGTAGACCATTGGGTTTGTCTATGGTGGGGCCAGATTGTAAGAGTTTGGGAAGAGAGTGAATGGTGCGAAAATGGAAATAACATCACTTGCTTAAAAAGTTTGACCGTGAATCATATTTCACCTAGTGTTATGATTAAGTTATTAGAAAGCTTTGGAAAGTATTTTTAGAGTTAAGAGCTACTGTTACCAGGCTTCCCTGGTGGCGCAGTGGTTAAGAATCCACCTGTCAATGCAGGGGACATGGGTTCGAGCCCTGGTCCAGGAAGGTCCCACATGCTGTGGAGCAACTAAGCCCGTGTGCCACAACTACTGAGCCTGCGCTCTAGAGCCCACGATCCACAACTACTGAGCCCATGCACCTAGAGCCCATGCTCCGCAACAAGAGAAGCCACCGCAATGAGAAGCCTGCGCACCACAACGAAGAGTAGCCCCCGCTCGCCGCAACTAGAGGAAGCCCGCACACAGCAACAAATACCCAACGCAGCCAAAAATAAATTTAAAAATAATTTAAATTTTTTAAAAAAAAAGAGAGAAAAAAATTCCAAAAAAAAGGAGATACTGTTACCAAACTAAGGTCCAGCTGCTTGCCACTCGAAAGTCAATACTTGAGAGGCAAGTGTTAGTAGAAAGGAAAGGTTGCTTTATTCAGGAGGCTGGCAACCAGGGGCGAAGGTAGACTCATGTCCAAAAGCCAACTCCCCATTGCTGATCGGGGGGCAAAAGCTTTTAAAGGGGGAGTTTCAGGGGTGTACAGGCAGAAGGGGGGCTACATGTCTCATCTGTTAGTTCTGACAACCGTCTTGAAATTAGTCCTGTGATGATCTGATCAGCATCATCTTGATTGTTTTAAGTACAATTAGTCTTTAGTTCCAGGGTTGAGTTGTTCCCATTTCTTTGAGGCCAGTTCTCAGAATTGTGGCAGCTTATGTCATGGCTACAATCTGGTCGTCATGTAGTTAACTTCTTCCACCTGATGGGGGTTCCAGTATCTACAAAACAGCTCAAAGGCTGTGGCTCAGAATATTATTTATAGCCCTTGAGGAGGAAGTAAATGTCCTTGACTTCGTTTAATGACTCAACTATTAGTTGGTCTTGTTTGACTGCTTTCCTTTGCTTCTGCATTTTCTCACTTCTCTGATTAAATTTATTCTTTGGCTAAAGTTTTTCTACAGACAAAAGGCAGGTGGAAGACATGGGGGGATGGGGGTCTGTCCTGGGAAGGCCCCATAGGGTCCTGCTCTGTTTCTATACTTTTCAACCAGGGATTGAAACCCAGATTCTAGCTTTGTTTTTGTAAGTAGCTGTGTGCATTGGTCAAGAAACTTAGCTCTCCTGGGTTTTTCTTCCTCCTTCTGAAAGTTTCCCTACTTCTTAATATGAAAATTGTACCCTAGATTTGAAGATGTGGTTTGACATTCAGAATGAATTAAAAAATAATGACTTTGTTTTTCTGAAAAATCAAAACCAAAGCACCACTCACCTGCACATCAGACAGTAACACGAGCTAATGCAGATTGAGAACTTGCACTGGGCCAGGTATCTCTGTAAACACGTTACATATATTAACTGATTTAATCCTCCCACAATCCTGCCAGGTAGGTTTTATTGTCAGTCGCTGTTTACAGATGATGGGGCTGAGGCAGGAAGGAGTTCTGAAAATTACTTGAGGGCATATAGTTAGAATGTAGTAAAGATGTGCAGTCTGAGGCCAGAATCTCAGGGAGTTATCAACCACATACAGTCATTCAACATCTTCATTTACTTACTATCTTGTTCTGAATAAAAGAAATACCCAAATACCCAACATCACTTAAGCTTTTTGAAAGCAACTTGACTTTATTTTTTTCTTTCAAGGATCCCTAAAGAGGCAAGAATCCCATATTGGGAATTCTCTAAATCCTTGCTCCTTGAAGTGTGTTCTACAGACAAGCATCATCCGTATCACCTGGGAGCTTGTTAGAAATGCAGGAGCTCAGGCCTGATCCCAGACCTACTGAATCAGAATGTGCATTTTAACCAGATTCTCTGTGATTCATGTGCACACTGAAGTTTGAGTAGCATGCATCTAAGTGCTCTCTAATCCCTTCCAGCTCTCTAGTGCCATGATCCAATTTCCTTCCCTGTTCTCTCACCACACTGACTTGTCCAGCAGAGTTTGCTCTGCAGAATTCTTCCAGGATTACTTAACTTGCCACCCAATATCTTGTGCTCTCTTATCAACTGAGGAATTAAGTCATTTCCATGAAATAAAACGTGGCCTCTATTGATTTTTTTGCAGCCCTCCAGTTCTGAACTTGACTAAATGTTGTCTCTTTTCACCCATAATGGGAAACACAAGTCTGTAACGGCAAAAGACTCACCCATTTCTTGGGGGTCCTGACAGGCATGTGTGGAGATCACTTCCCTATCACTTACCTTCACATATTTTGACACTTTCTCATACCTTTATTGCCTGCTGACAGAGTTACTGCAAATCCCCTTCCAACTGGCCCTCTGCAAACTTCTATCAGCAGGTTTACTGTATTCAAATGGCTACTGCCAGTCAGACAGCATCACCTGCTCAAACGCTCACTCAGACTGACTTCTTCTAGAGATCAGCTTTTCAGACCAATGGGAGACACAGTTAAGACTCCATGCTGCTGAGAGATGCTGTCCTGATCCTTCTCTGTTGGACTCTTAAGTCCCCATGTCACGGAGCTATGAGTCAGGAGCAGCCTTGAGTGGAATCTGTGAGGCATTCTCCCTTCCCACTTGCTTTTAAAGTGAATTCAAAAGATGTGGCCATTTGGTGACGGTTCATGTTACCCACAGGTTTCTAGGCTGTGTCAGTTTTTTTATGAACTAGCTTAGCATATTTATTATATCCACATTGAGTAGCATCGTTATAATTAAGCACCTGTCACGATTTCCATTATACGCCCCGGTTTTAAGGGACCTAACACGCAGCCATAAATTTTACTTTTGACTGAAATTTGGCATGCCTGACTCCAATGCCTAATCACACTTTTCATTAAAAGCATAAAATTATATTATGCTTCCCAAATACTAGTTTACTCATAATTCTTTTATGTTCAGAAGAAAAAAGATGCAACTTCTCCACTTCAAAATGGTCATCAATGGTTTTTAAATTAAAAATTTAAATATGATAAACTGGAACAAAACTATGTTATAGGGCATAAGAAATTTCATAACATGATTGATTTATAAACCTGAAGCTGTTATATTTTCAAGAATTAGCAGTGATGATTACCTTAAAAGCAACAACTTATGTGCTTATGTAATTATATGTAAATAACCTAAAGAATTGTATACTCTAACACATTTGAGGCAATTATGTCCAGCAACCTACCATATATATATATGGCTTTTTCTCAGTTGTTTGGTGGGGAGGGTTAGAGAGAGATGACACATGAACATGCCACTTTTGTGGCTGAATTTCCAGATGGGTAAATATATCATAACACAGCCTGAATGTGAAAAAAGAAAAGCCACCAAGATCCCCATTTATAACGAGAAATATTCCTCAGGATAAAATACTGTGGCTGACTGAATAGTAGCCTCCCAACGATGTCCATGTACTAATCCCCGGAACCTGTGAATATGTTACCTTAAGTAGCAAAAGGGACTTTGTGGATGAGGTGAAGTTAAGGATCTTGCAATGAGAAGATTACCCTGTATTATCTGATGGACCCAATGTAACCAACCGGGGTCCAGACAAGAGCAAGGCGGGAAGGATGGAGTCAGAGAAGGAGATGAGACTGAAGCAGAGGGTTGAGTGATATGGGGTCACGAGCTGAGAATGTGGGCAGCTTCGAGAAGCTGGAGAAGTCACACAAATGGATTCTGCCTTAGAACCTCCAGAAGGAAGGCTGCCCTGCTGACACCTTGATCTTAAGGCTTCCGACCTCCGGAACTATAAGAGAATAAATTTGTGTTGCTTTACACCCATAATTTTGTGGTAATTTGTTACCGCGGCAATAGGAAACTAATAAAAATACTTCAGGAAACTAAAGGTTCAGGGAAGAAGACAGATCAAGTTCATTATTTTTAAACTTTTAAGAGCTGCTAGTGTCTTTCAGAAATGTAAAAGGAAATGCTTTGGGAAAACTATTTATGAAAAATTTTTGAACTATTCTTCTTTCTCAATGATCAACGTTTCAGATGTCCCATTATTATTACCAGTAAACCTAATTCTAATTGCTCTGGTTCAGGAACAGGGTATTAAATACCTGGGATCTTCCTCCCAAAGTAATGGATGCTGGTTTGTGCACCGTGTTGCTGGGCTGTCCAGGTTGACTTATTGCTCAGTGCAGACTCCTTTATTGTTTGGGAGGATACTGGAAGCATTTTAAAAAGGAATCAGCAGGAAGGTTTGGGCTTTACAGTCATGTGAAACTATGGTGTTTAGCTCTCATTACCTTTTAAGTAAGCTGCTTCTGATAACGCGTGTACGGCTAAGCTCAGTTTATTCAACTCTACCTTCCTAACAGGTGCATCTTAGACCCGAAAGCCCAATCCCTGTAACTACCTCCTTCAGCCAAGAGGAAATTGCCAGTCCTCTGCTCACCTGTGTGAGAGGATGAGTGCCAGGAATGCACCAGCTTCCGACAGAACACTGGTGCGCAGGTCGTCCTGGGAATGAGATCTCAGGCATTTGCTTCCTTCTCTGAATAGTGTTGACAGATAATGTGCTAGGTGTTCAGCTAGATAGATGACCAGATTATAAAATCTCTGAGTCTTCAAACTACCCTAACTCAGCTTAGGCCCCCAGAAGCACTTTCCCAGCCTTGTGTATTGCACTAGCAATAATACCACATAGGTAGCAGTAAATTATATCCCTATACAGCCTGAACCCTTGCAACCCAGCTGCAGAAGGAAGCTATTCATGCCAGCACTGATGCTCCCTTAAAGGGTGCCAGAGCCTCTGGAGGGCTGAGATCATCATCCTGCATGTGCATCCCTGAAGACTGCATCCTGAGTCACACACGGTGATAGAGATCCAGATAAAAAAATGTTTGCAGATATATAACCATGTAAGAATGCCTCTCCCCCCTCCAAAAAACAAACAAAAAAACCCCCAAAAACACAACGTGCTCAAAAAGGAGATCTGCCACTTTTATGGCTTTATTATGTGTTTTTAAATTCTATAAGTGACCAAATGGGACTCAGCAACTCTTTCAAACCATAATGGGGCCATTAGATTATTTTTACCTGGCTTTGTACTAAATGGATCCCTAGGTAGCTGAAAAAGAACTGAAAATTGAACTGAAAGCATATGGGGGCCTGCATTTGAAAACCCTGGGCACCATTTGCACATTATGTACCAGCTCTTATCCCTTTTGGCCTTGTAATAGGGTTATTTATGTATGCGTCTAATCTCTACTCCTGGACCGGAAGCATCTAGGATCTGGGTACGACTAGGTACCTAGTCATTGCACAATAAGCATTTATTGGAAGACAGAGAGGGGAAGGGAGGAGGGAGAGATGTAGGATGGCCCCTTCCGTTTGCCTCGTATATTTCCGCAGTAGACACCAGATAAAACAGGAAATGCACCTGACATTTGGCTGCAGGGGCCAGCACTCCTGGCTTTTCTGTTTCCGTCTCCATAGGTCAGGAGGAGGTTGGCACCTGGAATGCCAGATGAGGCTACGGGAGGAGGAGAAGCCTGGACAGTGCTGAGTTTATGGTTTCACGAGTAATCCTGACGAATATGCTGTGGGCTCCTCTCCCCATGGGTCAGAAGCATCTCTCCAGGAGGTTTGCCCCCCACGGGACGACGCTGGTAGAGACCACAATGCCAGTTTGCCTGCTTCCATGCTTCCATTGCCCCCTGCGCAGCTTCAACTATGAGTAGCTGTTGTTTAAGGTAATTGACCTGAAAGCCCAAATTTCAAGCATGTTATCTCCCATCTGGTAACTGCAGGCCTTCTGTCCCTACTCAAGAATCTCTGGGCTGTCTTGCCTGTGCTGGTAAATCAGACTGAGCCAAGGCTCCTTAGAACCAAGGTTCCCCTTCCTCAGGAATTCGATCCCGTCTGGACCAGGGCAGTTCTCTCAGGCTGCCTCTGCCCTCTGCCCTTACCTGGTCACAGTTTCGTCCTCTGAGGTTGTCGGTGTCCTGGACAAAGTTTCCGCTGATTCCAGGGAGTTCTGTCATACCACTGGGTATCCTGAGGCTGGCAGCTGCTTTTGCCAAGGCAGAAGATCAGAGATTGAGGTTAGGCAAAAGGGGCAAGCTGGTTCCACAGCCCTCATCTCTAGTTATATCTTCTTCATCTTTCAGTGGACTTTGTGGCTGGTCTTTGGATTCCACATAGCAAGAGGTGGTGGTCCCTGACCTTGTTTAGAGTACCCCCTCCCCCCATTCCTTATTGTGGAAGGCGGAGTATTGATTCAAAATTCAATACAAGTTTCACTTGAGGTTGTAAGTTATGATGGTTGCCTGGCAAAGGTCTAGCTGGTCCCATGCTCTTCCCTCTTCCTTTTGTTTGACGGGCATCCTGGATTTTTCAGATTCTCCTTCAGGAATTTTTTCCAGATTTACCTGAGCCATTTGGGAGGAGACAGTGCCATTTGCGTCCTTCACCCCTCCCAGAAAGCCCAGAGGCAATACTCTGGTCCACCAGGAAACAATACTCTGATCCACCAGGAAACTACTCTTTTTTTAAATAAATTTATTTATTTTATTTATTTATTTTTGGCTGTGTTGGGTCTTCGTTGCTGCACGTGGGCTTTCTCTAGTTGCGGCGAGCGGGGGCTACACTTCATTGCCGTGCGCGGGCCTCTCACTGCAGTGGCCTCTCTAGTCGTGGAGCACAGGCTGCAGGCACGCGGGCCTCAGCAGTTGCAGCACGCGGGCTCAGTAGTTGTGGCTCACGGGCTCTAGAGCTCAGGCTCGGTAGTTGTGGCTCACGGGCTTAGTTGCTCCGCGGCATGTGGGATCTTCCCAGACCAGGGCTCAAACCCGTGTCCCTTGCATTGGCAGGCAGACTCCCAACCACTGCGCCACCAGGAAAGCCCAGGAAACTACTCTCTTGGATGCAACAAAAAGAAAATGGCAGTAGGCTTGTTTCACTGAGTCTCAGCATTTTGCCTTTTGGGGCTAGGAGTTGCTTGCTCTAATCACAGCGGCCTCTAACTGCACTGGACCGAACTCTGAGAGATGCAGTGGCTGGCTGCTTTGAGCACTGAAGGACCGGCAGGAACTTTTGAGACTCTTTCAGACAGAATGTAGTTCTCTCTTAAGCCACTGACAGTAGTAGTGATTGAGTGTGGTTCTCTCTTAAGCCTCCCCTTCCTCTGGGAAACTGCAAGCCCGCCCCACAGCAGGTTCTGAGGCTAACAGTGGGACTTGTTCAAAGCTGGCACCACCTACACTACATCTTGTGGCAGGGCCCTTGTGAAACAAGGTTTCTAACCACCATGCCTGGGGAGACTTGCCCCCTGCCTGCTGCTAGGTGTTAGGAGAACACCTGCGAGGCCGGCCATACGTATGAACACCTGACTAACCTGTCCTTTCTCATCCCGTCTGCCTGGTTCACCTGCACGGGCATCAGGCCCTCCCCCTACCACCTTCTCCCTGCCCCTTCTGCGGCCGGCCATGCTGGCCCTTCTGTGTGACCTGTGCCAGCCAGTGTTCCAGTACTTTCTTCTTCCTCAGTTTGCTGAATGCACTTCCTCTCCATCCCACCCCACGAGAGGGCACGCTCAGGGTCAGGGACATGCCCAGGTTCAAGGTAGAGGGGGGCTGTCATTACAGACGAGGATTCTAAGCCATACCTGCCACCAGCTGCTTCATTTTCTCCAGAAAAAGGTTTACTCTTGGAAATTCTCTAACCAATGTAGAGGAATTAAGGATGATTTTCTAGGAACCCTTCCCCTTTCCTTGTATTTTCCTAGAGATAGAAGGAAAATTGACACACTCGGCAAGCTCTGGAAGGCTACCAGGTATTTTCTTTTCTCCTGAGTATTCAGACAAGCACTTTCTATGCCTGAGGAGGAGTTTCAACAGCCAAATCAATTAGCTCTAATCTCTGGAGCAGTGGTTAATCCCTGGTACACAAGTGCATGAGCCAGGATTCAAATAACCCCAGAGAAACCCCATAACATGTAACTCAGACAACCCTGGGCCTCCCAGTGGTGCTTCAGTGTAGTCTCCTTGTGACTGAGTCCCAGATTTCTCTAGATCTTTAGCCCACATCTAGGTTACTTTAAAACTTTGATCCATCCCACCCGCTGAGTTTCCTCCTCCTCCCTGCAAGTTTTTTTGAACATTCCAGAGAGAACTTTGCATTTATGACCCCCACTGCCATCTCTCATCACCCGCCTCCTCCCCAACTGATTCTGAGCCATCCCCGTGGAGCCGCAGCTTGGCCACAGATGAGCCATTGTTCACTGTTGCCACTCCCGCTGCTGTCAGAAGCCCACCCAGGATCCCCCTCTACTTTGTGAATTCAGGACAGTGCCCTGCCGCCATGGCCACTGCTGTTATTACTTTGATCCCAAGTGTAGAGGGCTGAAGGCAGCCTCGCCTCAGTGGCGCTGTAAGAGGGGACTCACTGTTTCCCTTTGTGTGTTATGCTTTGCTCGGAGGGGCCCACGGCAGTGAGCTCAGTACCCTGGAAGTGTTAAGAAGTATGAGTGGGCTTCTTTCTGTTTACCTATAATCTGCAATAGTAATAACTCCAGGGTAATAATAGTAATAATCGCTAACATTTACTGAGAGCTTATCACTCACTGTTCTAAATGCACTTTGCATGCATTTACTCATTTCATGTTCACAAAGACTCTGTGAAGTACCTTCCATTACTACCACCCGCACGTTACAGACAAGAAAACGGAAGCACAAACCAGTGAAGAATAGCCGGAGGTCGACAAGGAGGAAAGGTGGACCTGGAACATGGCTGTAGAACATGCGTCCTTAATGGCCGTGCCATTCTGCTTCACATGTGCATGTGCCAGCTGGTTGGAGCATAGAAAGTTTCAGGGAAAACCAGCATGCGCCCCTCCCGAACCGTGTTCTCCTTGGAGGAGTACAAACGGAGGCCAGGTCCCAGCCATCATGCCTCCCCACCCCCCTTCCCTTGTCTTCTTTCTTCCCTTGTCTTCTTTCTTAAGTGGCTTAGAGTTCTCCTTTGCAATTTGACTCATGTTTCTCCTCCCCACCTTCCGCCCTACTCCAGGTAGTAAGACATGCCTGTGTTCTGGAACCTCAAACATAGACACGGCTTGAGGACTTTTCAGAGAAGCCCCTTGTTCTCTCAGTGAATTAGTGGATGCATATAGTTGGGGGAAAGATAATGTTTGCCTTCCCAGCCAGATGTCCCTGAATCCCTACCCCAGCCAACCAGGACCTCCCTCATAAAAATATGGATTATTTCAATTCTGTTCCCTAAAAAGCAAACTGCAAATCTTTAAAGTCAAATTTCTGATAAGGTTTTGTCAGAGTGATTATTTTTCTTCTTCTCTGAGATATTATTGAGGAAAGAAGTTAAAGAAATTAAGAGCAATCCAGACCATTTAGGAGAACTTGGCCAAAACAACTCGTTATTTCCCACTTTTGCACTATTCTCATCAAACATGATGACAAGATCAAGTAACTATAAAGGACTTGGCATCACCATGGTCCAGTGCAGCTGGTTGCACAGAACTGGTCTAAAAATGAAATGATTCTTCTGTTGTTTGCTTGTTACTCACTTCAGATAGAGAATATAAGAGCAAATGACCTTCTTCTCGGCTTGCAAGTGATGTCACTTGTATGCAGCTTCCCCCCTCCACAGCCATCTCCAATGCTGTGTCCATTTGCTTTTTCCCTTATACTATTTTGCATTCAAGCACATTAAATGCAACCCATGTTATACAAGCCATTATTTATTCTCACATCGAAACACTGTAGGTCACCCACCACATGCTAGAGAGAGAAAACCCATCAACAAATAGGCCCTGTCCATTCAGCTTAATTGACATTTCCATTGTCTTTAACTAGGGTCTCTGCATAACAGCGTATACCAGAAAGGATGTGGCAAGAACACCCATTGGCTGCTGCCGGGCTTAGCTTCTATAATTGAGCGCCATTTGCCCAATGCCGAAGGGTTTTCTGGGCGTGTTTCCCTCCTTTGTCAATGCTAATGCAATGCCAAGTGATAAAGATGCCCTTTGGCATTCAACACTCTTAGCCTTTAATAATAAACACTTTCTGCATCTCAAATTGCTGCTATACATGAACAGGTTTTAGTCAACCTCTGAAGTGAATATGTACCTTCTCATTACAGGGCAACGGTGGTGAGAAAGCAATTCACTAAGCCATAGGGTTGGCAATCACCCATATTTTCTGCTATGAGTAAATAACTTCAATTGATTTAATCATAAAAGAATAACAGGAAAACTACATTGATTTCCAAATCCCTAATGTGAACATCAGACTCTATTGACCAGGCTGCGTGCAAGGAGGTTGTAGCCATTTGTATGAACTCAAGAAACATCAATACTTGATCATTACTCCAACAAAAAAAATGACAATTTGGGCCTATTTCAAAATGGATTGAAGTAATATTATGCAGGGTGATTGGGCAATCTAGGGTGATATAAGTGATAATACGCTGCAGTGCTCATTAGGTTAAAAAGAACAAAATCCATAAGTTCTGGTGAACAGTTCTCCTGTTAATTGTAACAGGTCATTCACCTTCTGTAGTAACAGTAATAACACACTAGACCTCTATTTCTATTAAAGCAGCCAAATGGTGTTGTCGAAAATTCATTTGTTGCTCATGTAAATTTAACGGCTCAGAAGAGCAGTACATATAGAAAATCTCTATATAAATGGAGAAAAATAGTGTTTGTTTCCCTGACATTGACTGATCGTTTGGGGTTTAGAAGCAAAGCCCAAAATCTTTAGGAGGAACATTAATGTATAAAAATGTGCAAAAAGAAATAAACATGTTATTTATTTTAATTCAGGAGAAAGAATGTTGCACTGAGTAGTTAAATGGGTGAACGTGTTCATATAAGTAGGGAGAGGCTGGGACAATGGGGCCTCAGCCAGGACTATCTCAGGCAAAGTGGGATCTGGGCTCACTGTGGAGTGAGGAGACTGACTGTAAACTCTGCCACTAAATTGCTTTGAAATGCCAAGCATGTCACCTTCTAGCTTGGGGTCTCTTCTTCACCTGCAAAATGAGATAATCTGTAACCTTGAAGTCTTCTTCCACCTATAGAAATCTGACCCTGAACCAAATGCTTGGAGAGTGATTTTTAATGTCATCATTCTTTTACTTATTATATATTACTAGCAATGCCTCTTAACTATTGATGATCTCACTACAAACAGTTCCTCCTTTACTATGCTTTACTGAGGCAAACGATGATTATGTTAATGAAAGTTCTTGTCTATTGCAGAAAATATAACAGGTGGGCCCTCCCCCATTGAAAAGACCCAAGGCTCTTGATAATGTTTAAATATGCAGAACGTTGGTGAGCGTCACTCTGAGCACTTACCATGTGGTGAACACCTTAAGGGACTCAGTGGTCGACTTCGTGGGTGCCTAGCACAAAACCAGGTCTGCCGGGACAGGGAAGCCATGGAAGAGAAGATACCTGCCCTCAAGTAGCATACATTGTTGTTAGGGGAATGAAATTAACACACGAAAGAATTACTGAATCATATGTGAGAGTAGATAAATGACTCCAAAATTTAGTTTGAAGAATATGCTGTAGAATTTAGAAAAGGCTGAAGTCAATGAGAATTGGATTATTCAGCAAAGTAATGGTAGCAAAAAGGAAGCCTTATGAATTGTTGTGTTTCTCTAAACATGTGGCACAGAAGACAATTTTAGGCATAGATAGACACTAAGCATTAAGAAACCTTGAATCATTTTATGAGAAAGCTTTTCCCCTTTCAATTCCTTTAGTTATGCTAGTAAGACTTTACCATCTCTCTACTACATTTTAATTTTCCTTTGTAAGAGGAAGAGAAAATAGACCTCCAGAACAGAAACTTTGGTTGGCAAAATTATCACCTATGAGTTAATAATATGGTTGTATCCCCATTGTATTAATTTTAAGATTATCTTCTACTTCTAATTCCATTAAGTGATAATGGTTTTCCTTTTACAGCTGTGATATAACATTTACATATATATATGTGTGTGTGTGTGTGTGTGTGTGTGTGTGTGTGTGTGTGTGTGTATATATATATTGTTTTTTTTTAGGAGCAGAACAGTTAACAATGTATGAAATAAGAAGTGCTATGAGCAGCATCCAGATGTGGTCCTGAAGATATAACATTTACGTATATATATGTATGTATATATATATGTGTGTGTGTGTGTGTGTGTGTATATATATATATACGTATATTTTTTTTTTTTAGGAGCAGAACAGTTAACAATGTGTGAAATAAGAAGTGCTATAAGCAGCATCCAGTTGTGGTCCTGAAGGTGGTATGTGAATGGAAGTTTGGAAAATACTGTTGAAGTAGAAAGAGCACTGGCCTTCAAGGTAAAAGCCTGGCTTTCAATCCTCCTTCTGTGGTTTATTAATGGGGACCTTGAGTAACCACTTACTCTTGCTGAACCTCAGTTTCCTCGTCTGTAAAGTGAGGGGTTGGATGAGATGAATTCCAAGGTCGCCTTCAGCTCACATTTGTATGATTAAAGGGCTATTGAAGGCTTCTGAGCAGACAGTGACAAGATGAAAGTGACATTTCAAGAAGATTAGTCTGGCAATGGCATGAAGGTGAGTTTGGAGAGGAAGGGGCTTGGGGTCGGGGAGGCCAGATAGGTAGCTGCTTCTGTAATCCAGGAATGAGCTGATAAGGGCCATGGCTCGGATGAAGGCGGTGAGAATGTGAGGGATGAAGAGACATAAAGAAGCACATTTCAAAGGAAGACTTGACAGGATTTGGAAACTAAATGGTGAATGGAATTGTAAAAGTGACTTGGGGATTTTGAACCTGGTGAAGTAAAAAGGAAACTTTTTGATAAAATATTTATGTTGGAAAGAAGAGCTTGTTTAGTTCTGAAAATCTTGAGCTGACTGCAAGATACTGATATGGAAATGCTCTCGGGACAGATGAAAATACAGGACTGCACTTAGATAAAAAGAATGATGAAGAACTACAGATTTAGGAGCTTTCTTCATTGAAATGATGAATACATAAATTACTAGAGAGAATGAAAAACAAGAAAAGCAGAAAGCCTCAAACTGAATTTTGGAGTACGACGCCTGTTATTAAGGGAGCAGGAAAGACCAAGAGACGACAAAAAATATAGAATGCTTAGAGTGTGAGAAAAACCAGAACAGTGTGGGGTTCTGCAAGCCAAAAGAGGAATCAGTTTTCGAAAGATGAGTAGTACTGAACACAGAAGACCATGAAGGAGGAGCCCTGGAGCAACGACAAATGCTGATCGACATCATCAGTGCCCTTTGCACAGAAAACATCAGAGCGGAAGCAGCTGATTGAGATTAACAAGAGATTAATATTAAGAGCCTGTTGGAAGGGGAAAGTGAAGGCAAAAATATGGAACTTTAGCTGGAAGTGGAAAGAGAAAAATAAGATACTGGCAAGAGAAAAGCTGCCGATTCAAGGAAAGTTGATTTTTTAAAAAATACACACACACACACATACACACACACACACACATATATATGAGTAGACTGTAATGTTTATAACAGAGAGGGATCAAAGGTTCTTGGAAAAAGAAAGCTAGAAGTTTCTGGAAAATGAAGGGAGATAAGTTGTGGACCTCATATGGTCAGGTCTAAATTATGAACATGGCCACCCTTGAGTCACCAAAGGTCCTCATAATTAATGTGATGGAAAGAGGCCTCATGTATATTTCCCCTTCCCCAGCACATCTCTACCAGGTTCAGGTGTAAAAGACACTAAAAAAATTAGTCAGTGTTTTCTAGGGTAGACTTTACTGTAGGTTCACTCATCCAAGCACTCCCAACCTCAGCTGGCCCCTGGGGTGGGAATGGCCATGCACTTTTCCTGTATCACGTCTGGGACAACCTGGCTTTCTTCTTCTGATGCCTTAAGCGTGAAGTCTGCGTGCTCACATCATCAAGCCAGGAATTCTCTTACCACCCGGTATTTTACAAACTGGCTTTTAGCTCACAACCTTTAAATATATGAGGACTTTGACATCTCATAACCCAGAGAAGAAATCCATTTGCCCCAAATAACTAGTCTGAGGCCCAGCCCTTTCAGTGCCAGGAGTTCCCCTGTCCTTGAGTCCCATCCTGAGGCTTTGCCCTCCTGTTGAGGACCTGAGATCCAAAATTGCCTTTCATTTCCTGTCTGTAATCCATCAAAACACAGTTCTGTCAGTGGCCACTGATCTCCCCCAAAGGACAGAAGAGACATTATCTAACTAAAAAATGAGTTACAAAACAAGAGTGCTTTCTAGAAGGATTTGCATCTTAAAAGAGAGAGAACAATTTGAAGTGGACCCAAATCTACTTTTAAGCAGTGTGAGGGAGTAAAATAAAATGTACTGCACAGCTGGCCAGGAGATGTTTTAAGGAAGTCAGGGATCTTTCTGGATCCTTTGAGTCCCACGGGAGTCTAATATTGCTAAGGAGAAGGGCTGATTCCACCTCATTCGTTCATTCTTTCATTTGTTCAGAAAATGTTTGGTCAGCTTATATCAAGTGCTAGGCACAAAGTGGCATCCTAGTGGTAAAGTGCAAACAGTCCAGGCAAGGACCTCGTCCTCAGGGTCATGGCCAGCCTGTCAAAGAAGGCAGACATGTAGTTAGGCAATTATATTACACTGCCTCGGAGTTCCAGCACTGAGACTCTCTAGTGGGGCTGTAGACCATTGTTCTGCCCTTTCTATTCCCCTTCTTCCTATCCCCTGCCCTATAGGTCCTCCCTCACTCCAGTACCCTGCTTCCCCCCATTCTTAACTCTGCCAGGTGAAAGCGTCTACCTGACCCCTTGGCTGGGGTCTCTGAGAAGTCTGGTTTCCACCCACCAGTGGATTTAGCAGCTGAGCACCATCAGTCCACTCCTGGCTGCAACTGGCTTTGGCTTCCTCACCTGCAGACTTTTACTTGTGCTTCTCCTCCCCCAGGAATGGCATTTGCTTATTCCTTTGCCATAGCTCTTATGCTGTTTTGCCCTCCTGTTTAGTTAGTTGGTTCCATTTCTACATCTGTCATCAACCTGCAAGGTCAGGGGTCATGTCTTTTTAATCCGTGTATCCCCCGTAGCATGTTTGTGTTTTTGGTGATCAATAAATGTTGATTTAATGTGTTAGGAGCCCTCCCTTCAGTCTCAGTTTATAGAAATCCTGTGTATCCTTTGAGGAACCAATTAAATGCTGCCTCTGTCAGGCAGCCTTCTCTGATTGCCTCAGTCTCATAGGATGATCTCTTCCTGCTCAGACAGAATATCTATAGCCTTTGGTTTGAACTATTCTTACTGCCAGTCTCACACAAGGCTTTGTACTGTAAGCATTGTATATATGTGCCTCATCTCTACTAGACTGTAATTTTTCGGAGGGCAGAGGAAATTTCTTCTGAATGTCACCCTGAACATGATATTGCCTGTACCTGGATTTTAATAAGTATGTACTGAATCAGTGTGCTTGAACAAATGAATGAACTGAATAAATGAAGAGGACAGGAGCTGAGGAGCATAGCTGATTCCACCCAAATGCTGCCTTCATTTATGCTTAGATTTCAGAGTTCCATGCATATTTAACATGGGCATTTTTATGTCTTTCAGGTGCCTATTAAAAATAATGATTGTCGTTAGTTTAATTTTCCAAGTAACTAAGGACCACAAATATTCATTGAAGAAAGTCTTTTTAAAAAAAATCTATTTTATTGAAGTATAGTTGATTTACAATGTTGTGTTAATTTCTGCTGTACAGCAACGTGAATCAGTTATACATATATATTCCTTTTCATATGATTTTCCATTATGGTTTAGTACAGGATATTGAATATAGTTCCCTGTACTATACAGTACAGGGAATGTACTTAAAATACCTTGCTGTTTATCCATTCTGTAGATAATAGTTTGCATCTGCTAACCCCAAACTCCCAACGCATCCTTCCCCCACCCCACCTCCACCCCTTGGCAGCCACAAGTCTGTTCTCTACGTCTGTGAGTCTGTTTTGTTTCGTAGATAAGTTCCTTTGCGTTGTATTTTAGATTCCACATGTAAGTGGTATCATATGGTATTTGTCTTTCTCTTTCTGACTGACTTAGTATGATAGTCTCTAGGTCCATCCATGTTGCTGCAAATGGCATTATTTCATTCCTTTTTTATGGCTGAGTAATATTGCATGAAGAAAATCTTTACAATAAAAGACGGAGAAAGTTCATTGTGGTGTCCAGATTATTCTATATTCTCTAAAACATTGACCCTTCAAGGGTTGGGAGGTTGTTTAGGACTCTTTTCCTTTATTGAGTTTGAAACAGGTAGCTGTACTTTTTTCCTGTTACACCTTCTTTTCTCTTCTCTTACTTGTTATTACTATTGCTATTACTACAACCAGCAGCCTTCTCCCTTCCTGTCTTCTCAGTTCAGCTTATTGAATCAATAGCTATTTATTAAGCACCTAATATGTGGCTGTGAATCTGCTCTAGGCTTGAAGAGCTGACATCCCAGCTAGAGTAGCGTATAAAGCATGAGACACACCCATGGAGTAAGGAATCATTTGATTAGTAAAACAACCACACTTCAGTACGTGTATTTTGCAAACTCTATTTTGGATTTGAGTGAGCAAGTAGACGCCTGGCTCTCCACCGTGCTCCAGAACAGCTGGTTGAATAACTGAGCAGGGGATGAGCTTGGTACCACTGAACTTATAGCCTCTAGAAGAGAATTGATAGCCAGAGAGAGGAAAGGATTTGCTTCATTCTGCAGTGAAATCAAGTTGCAATTCAGCATCCTGACTTCTTTTCTCTTGATTTTGCTATCAAAGCATGTTGTCTTCTTATAATAAATCACTAATGAGGTCACTAAAATAATGGAGGAAAGCAAGATAAGAAAACCATAAAACCATACTTTGCCAGGACTAATGATGCAATATTGCCAAGAAATTAACAAAGTCTTTTTTCATTCCTTTATAGCAAGGGAAAACAAAAGGAGTGACCAGTTACATAACCTTTCTCATGAAAATTTTCACACAGAAAATGTGCAGAATAGGCATTGTAGTACCTTCAGTAGTGATGGAGTAGAGATTTCTCTTATCTAAAATGTAGCAATAGCTCACATATCAGTGTTTAGGGCAATAAACAACTACCTCATTAATTTCTACCTTAGAATCATGAATGATTTCACTTTCTGTCTCTAAAAGCCCATAGACTCTTAACTATTGAAAATGGAAATAATTTGCCGTTGATTTGAGCAGCCTTTTAGACTACAGGAATAATGATCTGTGGGATTTTTAATGACCTAAACTCCAGTAAGAGTCCTTGAGAGCTTTTCAAAAAAAAAAAAAGAAAAAAAGGAGGAAGAAGAAAAAGAAGAGCTTGACCCAATGTATTAAAGGTGCTTGAGAAAATAGGCTGTGCTCTGGGGAAATTTAGGTTTTATAGCAAAGAGGCTATCACAGATGCTAAGAATCGAATCCCTTGTGCCTCAGAGAAGACTGGGCAAGGAAACTTTCAAAGAAGGCAGATGAACACTTCTTAGGGGGATTTTTATGTGAGTAAATAGTCTTCAGGCATCTTCGTGGCTACAATTTTATTGTCTACATATGCCTCGGGCATGTTGCAAATCATAAACTCAGACTCCAAGTAACACCAGCGGCAAGCACGTGCCTTGGCTGCCTTTTCACCTTGTATCCATTTGTATGTTAAAGAGCTGTTATGATGGGCTCTTTTTTCCTCACACCTATAAGCCAAAGTCATTGTCCTGTCAAGTGTATAATGATTTTAGTATGTTTGGAGTGCTAGCCACAGGGTTTTCCCATTGCATCATAGAGCAGCAGCCCTATCCATAATGTGTGGGGGAAGGGAGAAAGAAAGGAAGTTACGTTGAGAAGGACAAAGGGAAGAAAAGAAATTTTCTATTTGGAACACAGGACCTGAGCTGCTCTCAGTAAAGAGTTTCTTAGGCTGTCCTAAGTGAGCTATGTGGTGTGTCTGCAGACGCTTTCAGTGCCCGAAGGCTCATCAAAGTGGCAAATATTTTTAAATGGGCCTCTTGCCCCTCAAGTTTCTGAGAGCTGAGCCCTGCAGGAAACTGATATGATGTACACCTACCTTCAGACTCCGCTTGCAGTGTTTGCCTAAGCCCACTTTTGTCTGGTTTCTAATCCATCGGGTATTTAATGTTAATCTGATATTTCTGAAGTGCTTAACGGTGTTTGTCTATGAAAGGCGAGGTGGAAAAGCGGACTGATGGATTGGCTGTGGATTTGACAGGAATTCAAATTTTGAAAAACAAACCTACTTATCTGAAAGTGCCAAATAACCATCATATGTTTCCTGAAAATATGAGCAATATATAAAGAATCTTACAAGACGGTGACACTAATTTCCATGTTTGCTGCACCATTTTAGCACTCCCATAAACCTGTAGTAGCTTTAACAGAAATATGGCCGGATGAGGCATATTTTATTCCTCAGCATGCAAGCCTAATGGATAGAAACTTTAACACGTTCTTAAACAGTCCCTGCCTTCAAACTTAGGGAAATATTTTAACAGACATACAGTTCACCGTCTCTCTACCTTTAACATTAGGGGAGATAACCTAGTATCTGGTTATGATTTACAGGATCAGGACAAGTGTTACAGACAAAGTACAATTCTTAGAAAGAAATTTTCTGCCGAAATTATAGCCCAACAATTGGATTTTAAAAAGAATTGGTCAAATTAGCATAACTCCATATTTTATCATACGTGATGATTTTACCCCCAGCAGTTTGTTTTTTTTTTAAGTATTTGTTTATTTATTTATATATTATTATGGCTGTGTTGGGTCTTTGTTTCTGTGCAAGGGCCTCCTCCAGTTGCGGCAAGCGGGGGCCACTCTTCATCGCGGTGCGCGGGCCTCTCACTATCGCGGCCTCTCTTGTTGCGGAGCACAGGCTCCAGACGCGCAGGCTCAGTAATTGCGGCTCACGGGCCTAGTTGCTCCGCAGCATGTGGGATCTTCCCAGACCAGGGCTCGAACCCGTGTCCCCTGCATTGGCAGGCAGATTCTCAACCACTGCGCCACCAGGGAAGCCCCCCAGCAGTTCTTTATTTGTTTTCCACACAGTGAATTTCTGGATGGTGGTGGCCACTCTGACTAAGTCTTTGGTAAAACTGTCCTAGGATTCCTCCATGGGGACCACGTTATAGCTGAGACTTTGAAGTTCTTCTCAGAAATGAAACTGGTGGATTGGGCCCAAAGATGTCCTATATTGAGCTAAATTCTGTGTAAGCAAGGCTGAAGTATATACGTTTAAGTATATTGAGGGAAACATTTTATCCTACTACATTTTTAAAATTAGCATTTTTAACATGAAAGCAATATATCACCTATAAAAAAATAGAACATTCAAACAAGCAAAAGGAAGAAATGTAAACATAGTCACATTTAAGCTTTGGTATCTATCCTTTGAGATTTATTCTTATGTGTAAAAGTCAACTATATATGATTATATATAATATATGTTGAGTATAATGAAATATGCTTAAATTTAATTAAAAATTATTTTTAGATAGTGGTGTTAGTTGCACAACAATATGAATGTACTTAATGCCACTGAACTGTACACTTAGAAATGGTTAAAATGGTAACTTTTATCTTTGTTTTACCACAATAAAAATACATATTTTTAAAATAAAACAAGATTCTAAAGAATGTGCTACTTTGTTACTTTTTTATGCTAATGTATTACAACTATCTCTCTGTTAATCAATACAATTCAAGAGCAGCGTCCTTAGTGTCTATACTACAGAATATTCTACTTTGTGGAGATATGCTTTAGATCATTTAAAACAGTGATTCTAACTCTGACTGCACATTATAATCACTGGGAAAGCTTTTGAAAAAAACTAATGATCAAGCCTTACTTTATGAGGTTCTTATTCATTCAGTCTCAGGAGGGGCTTGGCTATCAGTGTTTTAAAGTTTCCCAGGTCATTCTAATATTCAGTCAGTGATGACAAACATTGATTTAAATGATCTCTTTTCTTAGACTTAGTTAAGTCACTTCCTTTTTTTTTTATAATTATACGTAACTCTAAATAGATTAAATTCAAAAAGATTTTGTAACACACATTCATAATTATGTATCCAATTGCTGAGTATTTTGACCATATATTTTATCATCCCAACCAGGACCTCTGAGTGTGAATGGGGTACTATTATTCACTATACAGGATAATAGATGTGTAAGCCAGGCCTATTTGGCAAATTGTGTCATATATGGTTGCACTATTCAAAACATATACAAACTTTTAAGACATTTGGTAGTTATTATCTAAATGCCATCCAAAAACACCATATTAATTACATCAAGAGTTTTTGAAAATATGGGGATATATGTATATGTACAGCTGATTCACTTTGTTATAAAGCAGAAACTAACACACCTAAAAAAAAAAAAAAAGTTTTTGAAAGAACTTGTTTCCTGAAGCCCACAAAGACATTAAGAAGTATTCATTTATTCATGTAAATAAATATTTACTGAACGGCTCCTATATGCCAGCTCACGCTAGACATGGGGGTAGC
The DNA here is from genome assembly GCF_028021215.1 of Eschrichtius robustus. Taxonomy (NCBI): domain Eukaryota; kingdom Metazoa; phylum Chordata; class Mammalia; order Artiodactyla; family Eschrichtiidae; genus Eschrichtius; species Eschrichtius robustus. The sequence continues at coordinate 55,759,411 of NC_090831.1, read as the reverse complement.
TGTTCGGAGCAACAACACAGTCTCCATTCATAGATCCCTCAGGAACAATAGACATTCTACGAACATGTGAGGCTACAGATATTATCATTTTATTTAATCTTCATTAATTTTTTAGTCAAATAGGTATCTTGTTTTAATTTGTATTTATTTGCTCAATAGTGAAATTGAGAATATTGTTTATGAATATTCGTATTTCTTCTTTTGTAAATTGTCCATTCAGTCTTTGCCCATTTTGGTGTTATATATGTTTAAAGTATTTTTCCAGCTTATTGTTTGATGTTGAAATTTGTTTATGGTGGGTTTTGATAGAAGATTAAAACTTTTGTGTAGTCATACCTGTACATTTTTTCTTTAATAATTTCTGACTTTGGTACCATAATTTGTCTTTAATTCATAATTAATATAACTGGTATAGAATGAGGTAAGGATTTTACACTAATGATTCCAAGTAATTAAACAATTACCCAATAACATTTATTAATAAAAATTATTTTCCCTGTAAGATGGAAGGGGGAGGGGCAATATAGGGGTAGGGGATTAAGGGGTACAAACTATTATGTATAAAATAAGCTACAAGGATATATTGTACAACACAGGGAATATAACCAATATTTTACAATAACTATAAATGGAGTATAACCTTTAAAAATTGTGAATCACTATATTGTACACCTGTAACTTATATAGCATTGTACATCAACTATACTTCAATTAAAAAAATTATTTCCCCCACTAATTTGAAATGTCATCTTTAGCACACAATAAGATCCCATATATATGCAGATCTGTTTCAGGGATTTCTATTGTGTTCCTTTCTTCTGTCTGTTGGTTCTCATAATATCTCACCAATTTAATTATTTGGTGTTGGACTGTGTTTCAGTATCTGACTGTGCAAGTACGCCTGCCGTATTGTTTTTTTTAAATATTTTATTGCTTACTCTTACTTGTTCAATTCTTCTAGGTAAATTTTAGAGGATCCCCCCTACAAAAGCCATTGATTTGATAGGAATATACAGAGAGAGAGAGAGAGAGAGAGAGAGAGAGAGAGAGGACCAACAATTTTACAAGATTGATGTCTATCCAGGAATTTGGTATGTCTCCATACTCATTCAAATATTCTTGTATATCCTATATTTTTCTGGTTTTTTTCAGGGTTTTTAAAAACACAGATCTTGCATATTTCTTGTTAGATATATTTCTAAATGTTTCTTTTTTTGCTTTGCTCTGTGCGTGTGTGCATGAATGTGCAAAGGGGATTTTTTTAAACCCATTTATGTTTTCTAAATGGTTATTTCATCCTACTGATTTTCCCCCAGCTCTATCTAATAGCATACTACCATGTTACATCAGATAACAACATACACCAATAACTTGCATAAACATATCCCTCCAATTTGAGTTACTTTCCCCTATTTTCATTAAAAATATTACATAGCAATAGTCTGGCTTACTCCAGGCCCAGTCTATGATTATTTGCACTTACATTCACCAAATGTTTTTAAGACTCTTCAAGGGCTGCACACTGAGCCGGGTGTGGGGATGTGATGGTAACAAGGGGGACAAGTGTTCCGAACAAGAACACACAGGGGATCTAACTTAGGCAAGGCTGCCCTGAGAAAAATGATATTTAGGCTGAAGCTTGGAGGGTGCTGAGGATTTAACTAGACAAAGAAGAGGAGGAAGAACATTTGGGGCACAGGGAGGAGCGTGGAAGGGCCAGTCCAGAGAGTGGGAAGGAGAGGGGTCCTGAGTGAGGCTTACATTAGGCAAGGCCAATGCTGCAGGGCATTCCGACACACTGAGCTTTTGTACTTTATCTTAGGAGCAGTGGAAAGCAATGAAGAGTTTAAATAGGGAGGTGACTTAAACACATCTGCATTTTAGAAAGATAACTGGATGCAGTGTGGAGATGAAATTCAAGGAAAGCAAGAGAATTTTCAGGGAAAATAACAAGCAGGGTTTTGGAGTAGTCCACTTGAAATAACCAGGTCTACCTGAACAATGATATTATTAGACCAAGGAGGTGACCGTAGGTGGAAACAAAATGATGGATTAGGAGGGATATAGGAGCAACAACAGGATTTGGACATTGATTTGCTGTGGAATATGAGGTGAGGGAGAAGTCAGGAATAACCTCTAGGATTCTAGGCTTGAGCCATGTATTTCTCACAGGTGCCATCTATGAGCTAGAAACATAAGAGGACAGATTTAGGGGATGGGGGGAGATTCTAAGTTCCCATTTTGGAGGTTTGGAGGCTGATGTGCCTGTGAAACATCTAAGTAGAGACATCAAGTAGATAGTTGATACCTGAGATGGAACTGATGAGAGGAGTTTGAGCAGAGAATACAAATTTAGAAGCCACCAACATATAGATGGTGGTTGAAATTATACAAGTAAATAAAATTGCCTTAAAGTGAGTGAAAATAAGCATTAAAAGGACTAGATCCTAAGGAATTTCAATATGTAACAGTCAGGCTCAAGTTAGGTTAAAAGGGGAAGAAACTGACCTAGGGATGATTAAATATTTAATGGCATTTGAGAACAGGAACAGGAAAGGAGGTAAAGGCTTATAGACTTTAATTTGGTGATCTTTACCCACTGTAAAAACCTTGAGCATTTTATCACATTTCTAATGTATTCTAATGAAAACAGCATTTTCCTTGCAATTTCCCAGCACACTGCTCTAATTCCCATTGGTGGAACACAGTTTTCCAGCCCCAAATGGCTATAGACTCACCCGCTATATCGAATGGCTAAACACCCCTCTGAGTCTGAGTTAACTGCTCAGAGGCCCTGGGACCAAGTGAGGGCCCTTCTTCATTGGAAACTGCCCTCCATCTGCCAGAATCCTCTCCTCCTAAGGGAGGGTGGGGATATATGTGCTCCCTCAGATTCACCATCCCAGGCAAAATTTAGGAACATGCCTGGATCAGCTAACTGGAGCCAGGCAGGCTCTTCATTTTAAGTCAACAAGGCACATCACTAAAGTTCAGGGATTAATGTCATTACCTTGGGATTCTTGTTCACACCTTGTTAGATAGGTACAAAATGGTGCTGCTTTGGGGCAGTTTGCAAAAGCATTAGTGGGAAGTAAATGGTGTTAAAGTCAAACTAGTAGTAAAAGATGCATAGCACACTCTGACATATGGCCTGCACACAGCTTCCCTGTGTTGTGGGCCTCCCTATGACAGATAACACACAGACGGACAAGGAGACTTGGTGAATACCGCAACAGCTCATGAACCATTCATTGTGGTGATTGCAGTTTCTTGGGTTCATCTGATCACTCATTTACTCAACAAATAGTGATTGAGTGACTACAGTGTTCCAGGCAATGTTCTGGGCATGAGGGTGCAGCAGCAGGAAACTGGAGAGAGAGTTTATACTTCAGTGGCAGGGAGGCAAGAAACAAGGGACACATTAGGTAAGAGGAATTGTGAATGACTAAGTGATATGTCAGTTTGAGTTGAACAAGCATCACAAACATGTGATGAGATAATTTACTTCATTAAGTAAATTGGTAAAAGTATTTACCAAGAGTAGATGGTATTTTAGTGCAGAGTCCCATCATAGAGTGTGTCTTAGTCCTTTCGAGCTGCTATGACAAAAGTATTACAGACTGAGTGGCTTATAAACAACAGAAATTTATTTCTCACAGTCCTGGAGGCTAGAAGTCCAAGATCAGGGTGACACATGGTTGGGTGAGGGCCCTCTTCCTGGTTCATAGATGGCCGTATTCTTGCTGTGTCCTCACGTGGCAGAAGGGGCAAGGGAGCTCTCCAGGGTCTCTTTTATAAGGACACTAATTCCATTCATGAGAGTTCCACCCTCATGACCTAATCACCCCCCAAAGCCTCACCTCCAAATAGTATCACATTGAGGGTTAGGATTTCAACATATGAATTTAGGGGTGGGACAGACACAAGCATATAGTCTATAGCAGAGTAGGTCTGAATTTCCGCCTGACTACTTGCCAGACATGATCTTGGACAAATTGTTTCAAACCTTTGAGCTTGCTCTAGCTTTTCAGTTCTCTGAGCTTTAGCTACTTCATGTGGAAAGGAGAGCTAGGGAACCTACTGCGACGATCAATAGATCTCATCAAGAGTCTAGCACAGTCTACTAAACTATCTCCATCCCTTTCCTTCCCCACATGAAAGGCTTAGCTTATCCTGGGTTTAGAGCTAGCTGATCCTCTGCCTATGACCTCTGTCTCACAGCACACCTTCATAATTTCTAAACTCACAATCCCAGACACATGACAGCTTCTTTCAGTGAAAAACTACTGTGGCATTGCAGATATATTTTGAGATATGAGGGGAAAAAAAGTTCAGCTTCGGTAAAAGGCTCATGGCAGAGTCCCCTGTATGACAAGAATATCGCAGTTGGTTCCAACACCTACGTAGATGTCACCAAACACAACCTCATTAGAATAGATCCTTTTCATTGCATTTCTGGTATTGGCAATAGTTGTCCCAAGTATTTCATATGCTCTTGTTCAATCCACCACTATTTATTAATTAAGATGTAGATTCAGTTTTCTATAACAGAGACCCAAAGTGCAGGGACATAAACAATACAGAAGTTGATTTCTCCTTTATCAAGCTATCTCAGAATTAGTATTCCAGGACTGGGAGGGCAGTTCCACAGTTTCACACCTAGGCTTCCTGCCTACTCCGTGTCATCCTTGGATTATTGACCCTGTCTGCACAGCACAGAGATGACTCATCACCATCATGTGGGTATTGTAGTTAGTGGGAAAGGGACAAAGGAAGGGGATGGCAACCTGGAGATTGCACACATCACTTCCCCTCATATTCCATTGGCCAGAACTTAGTCACAAGATCATAATAACCTGCAATTGCTATTTTAGCACATCAGAGAAGAGAAGAAAGCTTATGGGGACCACTCAGTCTCAGCCATAGCTTATGATGGTGCAGCCGACTTAGGGGTATAATCTATGCCCTGCGGACATACCAAGGTGTGACTATAAAGTAAGACAAGCATGTTTTAAAGAAATACAATTGATTTTTTTACATACAAATCTATTTATTTTTAAACTAGTTACTTTTGGAAGCTACTCTTTGAAAATTATTGTTCCAAATATTTCTGGATCTTCTCTTGTTAACTGCCTTTTAGAAACAGTCCTTACACCACATGAGGATATCAATCTGACTTACTGGTTTATAGATACAGCTCAGTTTTTCTCCAAAAACAATACCACTCAACAAAGTCATAATACTTCTTTTATTCATCAGGTTTAGTTCCAAATTAGTTTTCACTATTTTCTAAAGTCAAAATCATTTTCAAAATATTGGTAAGTCACTATTGAGGAGTTTCCTAAAATATGTTAGATAGCTCTAAAAGCAATTCCCAGAACCTTCAAAGAAAAGACATTTTGTGTGAATGAAAAAGCTCTAGTATACTTGCTCAAACAATACAGGACTTTTACCTTGTGGTCATACTTCATACAGTTTTTAGGATAGTGTTACCTGGCCATTTGTGAGAATGGGTATGCTGAACAGGACCCCACCTATAACATGCAATGACTGCCATATACCAGGGGGAGCTTTGTCCCTGGGCTCATTCCTGTGACTTCCTCCAAGATATCCTATGACCTACTGATAGACATTTTTCCAAACGGTTTGAACTCTTTTGTGTCTTCGAATCTTTGATTGTTCAAAATCACCTCCTCTGTGAACTTGATATTAACTACCCTGATAGAGCCAGTTACTCTTTCCTCTGTGCTCCTGTCACATTCTATGTACAGCAAACTTTGAGTGCTTAATATACCATATGCTAATTATCCATTTACCCATAATCACTGCACTGTGCACATGCATGCGTGCATATGTGTGCACCCATGTATCTCTACGAGGGAGGGGCTTCTTTGGCCTCGTTCTGATTACCTTGTTCATCCTTGCATGCCCCCTAGTGCCTTCTACGCTGTGGCATTCAACAGTGTTGGAGGAATTTATTAAATGGGCAAACAAATATAATCTATTCTTAGAAAATAACTTGCTTTCTACCTCTGGCTCTGAGCTTCTCATCTTTATTTATAGTTCCTCTATAAAACCTGGGGAGTGGCTTAAGTGTTCTCTGAAATCTTATGATTCTAGACCATACTGGGCCAAGATTGTGATTTCAGCAGAGGTACTGGCAAATTGTAGGTACAAAGTCTGCTCAGAGAAGGTGGAGGAAATGCTGTGACTTTCAAAGACACACCTTTGTTAGGAGTCCATCTTTCACACAGATTGGACTAGATCTGTCCCATTTGGTAAGTGCTGTCTCTACATACAGGCACTTCCATTTCATTAGTGAGGAGCAAGGTAAAGAAAAGGAAGGTTTAATCTTGCTCTGGCTGGAAGCACAGTGAAGAAAGGATTACCCCTTTCCCAAGAAACTGTAAATTATTGACTGCAGTGCCTACTAAGATTATTGAGAATGAGAAAAGTTAGCAATGGAAAGCCCTTGAAACTGTCAGACCAAAATAGAAATAATAAAAGGAAAGCTTTAACTCTTAATTGTTGGTTTACAATCTAATTGGACAACAGAGAATATTATCACAAAGACATATGTAAAATAAGAAAATAAAGGAAAAGCTATCACCAAATAACATCGTTTGATGCAACTTTTAAATTTCCTCTATGTGCCATTTCCCAAAAGGAGTGTCCTGGAATACTTTTGTGGTAAGTGTTTAGGTATTCAAGTTGGAAGAGTTTAAAAAAAAAAACAAAACAAAAACCTGCATGATATATGTTTCTAGAAAAACAGAACTAACTGAACAAGGGCTTGCCAAACACCAAAACAATTTTTTTTTCATAGAAAAAAATTCTTAAAATATCCCAGCAACTTTAACAGCCTATTGACCATCCCTAGACTGTAACAATTACCAAAGTTTCCTCACTGAAGCTATCTCATGATGTAGGCATAATTTGTTTATCACAGTCTTTGACCTGGAGAGGAAGAATGGGGACTGGGCAAGCAGCAGGGAGAAAGTCAACCTCAGAGGAAGCAAAAAGAGAAATATTGGAACGACCTTTATTTCTTTTCCATTTCTCTTTAGCTGTCGGTGAATATCAATGAAGTGTTACCGCCTCAAGCAGGAGCACCGATTTGAAATCCCCCTGCCTGAGCCCTGTTTCTTTTGAGCACAAGATCAAGGAGTTCATTTGTTGTTTATTCATTCGAGATTCGAGATTCTCCCGCACTACACACCACGTTCACAAGTTAGGGGGAAAAAAAAAAAAAAAAAAGACACCACTCTGCAGGGAACTCCAAGGTTTTCCTGTCTTTAATTTGTGTAGCATTTTCAAATTGTGCCATCCCGGCAGGTGTGACCGCGATTTTGCGGAGCCTCGGTACTGTTTTACCTGCGTGAGTCTGTCAAAAACCCATTTGTATGCGCCCGGCTAATGTGCTAGAAATAAAAGCACCAACCTGTCAAGTAAACTCTCTGCACCTGTACGAAGCAGTTAAATTGTTCCATCTGCTATTATCCCTGGAGATCAAAGGCCATCCCCGGGAGGGGTGCCCGAGGACCAAAGCAAAGGTTGGAGCGTCTTGTCTTGGAGTTTAAAAAGAAGAGGACAACGAAGAGGAGAGTGGAGAGGGGGGGTGAAAACCGGAGGAGAAAAGGATCCCTGAGGCTCGGGCCCGGCTCGGCTACCTGAAGGAGCTTTTGTCTGGGCCAGGCACGCCGGGAGCGCATTCTTTCACATTAAGAACCGCAGGGGAAGACATTCATTCACTCCCCTTTTTTTGGTGACGTAGCTGGGGCATTCATGTGTTTTTAACCTTGAATAATTTTTGTCTCTAAGCTCCAAACAAGTTTTATCCTGTCCACAGGTCAGTTTTGTTACAGAGGCCAATTAGCAGTGCTACCTTCGCCTGCGGCAAAAAGCCAAGTAATGGCGGGGCGAGCCCTCCGGAGAGGTGATGAATAACTCCGGAGAGCTGTAATTTGAAAGGGGGGCCTTTGAAGCATTTACCTTACACGGGACGCTATTGTCACTGCAGGGTGTTTGATCTTAAAATAATTTACTTAATGATCTCACCGTGGGAGCAATTGGCAGAGCAAGATTAGGCTGTAAGTCCTAATGGACATGGGAAAAGTTAAAATTGCTCAGAGAAAGGTATGTACAGGTCTGAGATCTGTCCGTGTTGTGTGTTCATTACTTGGGGGCTTGGCGGGTGGGGGGAGCCTGGCTTCGATCAGCTTTGCATAGCTTGTCAGAGAAAATCATCAGATGCCGGCCTCTCCTGGGATGTGCGCTGAGCATTTTTTCCGCCTGCATTTCAACGTTCCTGAGAATTAATGATCTGATTTTTACAGTCAGTGATTTTTTTTTTTTTTTTTTTTTTTTTACTCTTTCTTTTTCGCAAGCAGGGAGCTGCTGTATCAGGAAGGCACACAGGAGGAGGGTGGCGTGCCTAGTGCAGGCTTCTGAGCTGGAATCAGAGCCAGATGTAAACGTGAAAGTTTGCCCTTTCAGTTGGCAAACAAGGACATCAAGTAGACACAAGGCAGTTATTTGACATTGTTATCCCAGGCCCAAATATGGCTTTGTCCTCTAGAAAGGAAAATTTTCTAATGTAAGCCCTGATTTGGCATATTTATAACTCATGTTTACTTGTGTTTTCTTACATACACATCGATTACTTATATGGCAATTGGAAGAAATATCTTAGTGTTGGGTTCTACCTGTTTGACATCAAGAGAGATAGTACTTTGGGTTTAAATTTCTTCATAATTTTGCTCTTTCAGCTGTTCAAAATTTGCTAACTGCCAAGCCCCTTGTAAAAAGCATCTTATTTTTCCCAATTACGGAATTAGAAGAGGCATCTTAAATGAATATTCAACCGGAAAAAAAGTAACCTAAGTACTGCTATTGCTGTTTATGTATTTGATGTTAAACCTAAGGAAATGTGATGCAATAGAACATGAATAATTAACAAATGCATTCATTTCCTCTCTAATACAGATTCTAGCTAAGCCTTATCATAGCAGCCTGTGCATGCAGCCCAATGTCTTGATATGTATTCTGCCTTTGGGAAGCAACACCCAGCAAATGTATGTCATCTGGAAGGTTTGGCTTCATAGTCTTTGTGTAAAATAGAAAATCTCAACCTTGGGCTCAAAGGAGGTGAGTCTGATTCCCCAAGATCCACAACTTTTGCCTATTTCTGGTAGGACAGTGCGATGAAATATTTTTAGTTCATGCAAGTCAAGTAATTATGAGCATGAGTATCAGCTTTATCCCAGCAAACACCAGTTTGCATGTGCCAATTTGGGGCAGCGCAAGTGTTCCCCACAAGTATGAAGCGTTTCTGAAATTTAGCCTTTGGACTCCGTTTCTGGTGAATCTGTTGAGCTATGCCTGAGAATCTCCACCTAGCAAAATAGAGTAGACTTCTTTTGGGCTTGTGTTTTTATCGCTTATCTGTACTTGGAAATTAGCAACTTATTAATTTGCTTCAGTAATTTCTTCTCTGATGCATGGAAATAACTATCTGAGGCTGAACTAAAGATGATTATCTATGCTTTGTTCATATATTCTCCGTGTTAAATTACTTGATGAGTGAGCATGGCACTCATACTGCATGTAGTGCAAAGAATGGCAGCAGATAAGGATATGCATCTATGTGTCTTTACCTTTTTCAGTCAGCTAAAAGGAGATACCAGACCCACATGGGTCATGTGGGGATTTAGGTGACATAATGTATGTGAAACACATAGGACTGATGCAGAAATAAAAGATGCTCAATAAAAGTTCTTTCCCACCCTGTGCTCTGGAAACAACTTTGAATCTCACTTGTCAGTGTTAAGTTTGGGTCACCCTCCTCCTCCTTAAGTAGCATTTTCCCTCCTTTTCCACTCACGATCCAGTAAAGTGTTACAAGTGAAGCTGTTTTCCGTGGATAAGTCTGAATGCTAAGATTGTTTATGAACATCTAACTGTTCTGGGAGAAATTAGTCACCTCTAGGCCATCTCAAAGCTGTGAGTACTAACCTAGGGGTCCAGCTGCCAGTGTTGAGTGGTCAGTGAGATTTTTCTCTTCTTCATCTTTCCTTCTTTTTCTCTTTCCCAACGTTACCTTAAAAAATTTTTTTTCAGTCTTAATGTAATTCCAGTTGTGTTAGTCGTCACAAGTGGTGAATGTAACTTAGAAACCAAGAAAACAATTATTTTATCCTCACCAAGAGACAAACTAACACCAATTTAGAAAAGAATAAGACAAGATAACTAGGAAAGAAAGGAAGTTATGAGTATTTTAACCTGTAAGTCACCATTCTAGTAACAGCATGATTACACCTTCATTAAGCCCCCCTTTGCTGCTTTTTCTTTCTTCCATGTTCATCTCTCCCTCTCTCTCTGGGCTTTCTCCCGCTCTCCCTTTATCTGTGTGTCTCTCCATTTCTCTCTCTCTCCTCTTCCCTTTCCTCCTGCCCATAATATTTTCATAATGTCTCCCTCCCTTCTTCTCTCCCGCATCTCTGTCCCCCCTTCTGAGTGGGTGACTCAGTCTGTTTCTCTGTCTCTCCCACTGTGCAGGTTCCTCCATGTCTGTTGGTGCCCTCTCTCTCTCTCTCTCCCCCTCTCCCTCTCATTCTCTCTCTCTCTCTCTCTCTCTCTCTCAAAACCCAGCATGTAAATGAAAAGGTTAAAGTTGAGCATGTGAATATTAGGAATTTTTTTCTCGATCATCATCTGTAATGATACGCTTTTCCAAGTAAAAGCTGTGAATTCATAAGCTTACTCCCAGAACCTCCCAATCTACCAGGGACCTGGATGTCAAGAAGCACTTGACCATCACAGACAGTGGGTGCTGAGCCATCTCCTGAGCCCGCACAGCAAGGAGGCAACTGCCCTGCCAGTTCCAGCATTCATGCTACAGGATGAGTCAGAAGAGAGGGGTGAAAAAGACCAAGGTCAAGGTCAAGCCACTCACCCACCTCTTCCCGCCCAGCTCCCATCCCACCTAGCACTGATTACTGTCCTGTGTGTCCGAGGTATTCCCACTGGCCTAAAGCCATCATCTCATCCAGAAGACACATAAATTCCACCCAGGTAGTTCTAAAATCACCCAGCTGATCATTCAATTTATATACAGTATCAAGTGTTCATTTCATAGCCGCTATTTCAGTCCCGCTGACCTACGGGTCCTTGACATGTGCTTCTCCAGGGCCCTCCAGTGATGTAAAAGTAACTTTTTAGCACTTGCAGAAAAAGCAATTGAAGTTCATTTCTCACAGATTGCCAGGCCCCATCAGACATGAAGATGCTGTAAAGCAGGCATCGGAGAATTGTCAAACGTCCATCGCTGTCAGGCGAAAGAGCCGGCTATGGCAACCTGGGGATCAGACTTGGTCCCCTTGCTCGGTATGCTCTGCGACATTGCATTAGGATCCCTGAGGGCACACTGCCGCCAGTGTGCTGCCAGATGGAGGTATCTGGCTATATCTCTATAGGGTTTTATTTTTCTCATTTCTCATCTGTGAGCAACATCTGTACTGGCCTGTGCCAGGAGTATCTTTCTCTTATTCTAAGATGAGCTGCAGGAGAGGAGACGAGCTGGGGAAAGTGAGACAGTTACGTTTCTTAGGGCTCCGCTTTATGATCACCTCAGACCACGCCCCTTTTGAGCTGTGCCCTTTCCTTTTTCCCGTCCCACACTGGATATTCCCATAGATCCTTGTTTCCTAATTCGCCACCCTCTGTTCTCTGCTTCATCACTCCTGCTTAATTCCCCCCACTGCTCTCTCTGAATCAAATTCACGTGAAGTGAGTTTCTGTTTGGGAACTTGAAATACGCATGCTCTGGCCAATGGCCCAAGTTCAACCTTAAGACAATGAGTACAGTATTGTTAAATGACCAGTATTTTCATAAATTTCTCCCCCCAAATAGAAGAGGGGTTTCTGGGGTAGCCATTTTGCCTAGAAGTCCAGGATAAGGGTGTTCAGAGATTGACAGACTCAAATTTGGAGAATTTGACCACAGATTGGAAGGGATGAAAATAAGATTTGTTATGATATGGGTTGTGTGTGTGTGTGTGTGTGTGTGTGTGTGTGTGTTTTAATGTTAGAAATTAAAAGCCCCAGTTCTTGAAGATTATTGGAAATTTGGTTTGTTTAAAAAAGTGTTTTTCTTAAGCAAAATGACTGCCCAGGACAACTTCAGAATTTCCACATTCTGAAGTTCTCACACTGACTGTTTCTATCACAATTCCTCTGTATAATATTACATCTTCCCTTCAGCTGTCGTTTCTCTCACACTTCCCAAGGACAAATATTAGTAGCAACTTAGAGTTAAAATGGAAAAACAAAAACCAGAAAAACTGATTTGTCTGTAGTGGATTTTTTTGTAGGTATTTTTCTAAGATGCAGTGTGCAGAGTGGAATACTCACAAGACTTTCTGAGAATCATATTCCAATGTGACCCCTGCTGTTAGTTCATAGTTGCTGATAAGTCAGGTTTGGGTGACATCAGTAAAAGAGAACCAATATCTGTTTGCCCTTAGAGCATCAGATGTGATGACTCACAGCAACTTGTACAGCCAAGAAAACTGAGGCCTGGGAGGGTCAAGTGGAAGATCAGGGATTTGAAAGCCTGTTCCTCTTCGCAGGCACCAGCTGGTTGTAAAGCTTCCATCTTCCCAGATATAAAACTTTCTTAGCGGTGGTGATGCTAGCAGCTTCTCGTGGTGGATACTCTAGCTCACGTCCCAGACATTGATTTTCCCAGCTCCTGTGTCTACAGTCTGCTGCCAATGGCTCTCAGCTGAGTCCCTCTCTCATTTTTGTCTTTGGCTTGAGAGAAAGACCTCTGCCAAGATTAGGCTCCCTCCCTGTGGGCAGCCTGCATCCAAAGTCTGGTTGATTTCCAGGAGTAGACTTTGCAGGGAGGTGACTCCTTTTATGATGACAAGGGGTATGGTTCTTATTCCTCCACTATTCTTCCAGGGCAGGAGAGAGAGGTGAGGGAGGGAGCAGGTGCTGGGGAGATAAAAGCAGGGTTAGGGGGTGAGGGAGGGCAAAGCAGCAGAAGGGGAAGAGCCAAGTTTACATGAGGTGACCTCCAAACATCACAAGGGGGAGGGGGATTAGGGTTGCCAGTGCCCATAAAGGTCAAGGGGTTAGGATTAGGATTAAACACCATCCTTGATCTCCCCAGATACCTGCTCCCTTCCTCACCTCATCCATCCCCAGCTCAGGCCCCAGGCCTCAGAGTGGGGTTACTGAAGGGCCATCTCAGTTCCAGAGCTCAGGTGGGGCCTCAGGTGTGAGAAAGGCCTCAGTGTTAACAGTTCAATTCCTCCCACTTGCGCAATCCTGTTTTCTTCACATCCCCAAAGGTATTGATCCTAAGAGATGACAATAAACTTCCTGCTTGTAAACTTCCATCACAAGAGCTGTTTCCCAGAACCTGACCTCAGACACTTATATTCATAAAGCGTGTCATAGTTTTCGAATGTTGCTGTGTGCTGTCGCTATGGTGTTCACAATAAACTGAGGCTCAGGAAAGTGAAGAGACTTTCTCAGGGCCACACATCAAAGTGCTGGACCTGAGACAGAATCTAAATTCTCAACTTCTGGTCCAGGGCTCTTCTAAGTGCATAAGTGAGAGTCATAAGGCTGTCCATATACCTAACTATCCATAAAAATGTTTCTCCTGAGACTATGATTCTTTATTGTTTCACCTTCCACCATTCATTTCTATTTCCTTAGTTGTTTACCTTTTCTCCTCCCCAAACTTGCTGTTTCCCAGTCACGCCAGCTCCCTTCTGCAATGCTTTCTTTACAGCAGCAGTAAGGGAAGGAGCAGGAGGTTCAGGGCTCCCTAGGACATTAATACTTTGGCACTTGAGACCTCTTTGCTCAAAAGGAAGTGGTGACGGAGGGATGTATCTGGTGCCCTGGCTATGTATCACTGGGCCTCTGTCCTAGATACATGCTTCTTCTAATGCTTTACACACCTGGCTTTAAAGTAGAATTTCATCAGAGCCAGTGCTCCAATCTTCTTGTTTGCAGAGGCAGGAATTTCTCAAGCTAATAACTCTGTAAGCATAGGAGCAATTGGGACACCCAGTAATTCTATGCAACTGTTAGAATGTTCTTGGGTCTGTTCACCAAGCTTACAATACCTCCAGTATCCCTGGGGACCCTCTGTCATTTGGTTCAGCTCAGCACTAGCTGGAGGAGGAAAGTTCTTTTCACTCCTCAAAGAAAAGCCTCTAGGGATTTATTCATTGCCTTGGGGTTCTGGAGCTTCCAAGGCCTCAGGGGATTTCCACCTCTGCCTGCAAATCCTCTCGACTGAACAAGTGTAGCTCTTACCAATTAGCTTCTTTGCATAGCCTCAGGACAGGTGTTTGGGGAACCAAGGGTTCATAGGTACCGTGTTTCATTTTGTTTTTGATCCTTGATTTTTCTTTTCTCTGTTTTCTTTTTTAATTCTGCATGATATTTTGGAACACAGAGCGAAGTCTGCTCAGACCCATCTTTCTCCTTATGATTTCAACCAACGTACTACCTCCTGCAAAAGATGTGTCTTCAGAAAGTGTACTCCGGTTGGAAAAGTGTGGAAAGAGCAGATGAACGTAGTGTCAGTGGCCATATGGCCCCTTACTGTTGGTCATCTTCATCACTAAGTGAGACCTACCAGATAAGGCACCAGGTAAGGCAGTCACACACTGGTCCTTTGGCTTCTCCTGGGCCACAAGGTAATAGTATGGTCTTGGAAAAAGTCCTACTCTGACTGGGTGTACAGTGTACATGTGTGTGGTATTTTGTCAAATCTCATGTATTCTAAGCTTGACTCTAAATGACCTTTTTAAAAAAGAAAAGAGGCTTAGACTTCTCATCTGTTTCATGAATTTGTCATTTATTTGGGGGGGGGGGTTCCAAAATCCTATATATCATAGGAATTTTTTCGGATGCGTCTTTTCTGTGTCATACCAATCGTCATGAGTCCAGGAATGTTCCTCTCAAACGATCTCCCATCCTAAAAGGCAGGGATTAAAAGTGTAAGACCCAGCTTTCCCGGATTCAGATCTCCCCTCTGACAGTGGTCTGTGTGACCTTGGGCAAGTTACCCAACCTCTCTGCTCCTCAGTTTTCTCATCTGCAAAATAGTGGTCCTAATGGTAGTGTTATTGTCAAGATGAAGCACATTAGTTTATTCTGAAGTCCTTGTAACAGTCTTTGGCATAGACAACATATTACATGTGATATGTTATTTTCCTATTATTGTTGCTGTCTTTCCCCAGTCAGTTACAGCTGGACATTTTAAAACAACTGTCCTTTGTATTGCCTGACTACACATTTGTGGCAGAGAGAGAAAAGAGAGAGACCCTTTAAAGCATTTAAATATCATTCATCTGTTTCACAGGCAAATCTTTTTGTGCATTAAGGAAGGAAATCGGAAGGTAAGTGCCCACTGTTTTTAAACTTGGGATGAGGTATTTTTAAACAGTTTTCAATTTCCTTAAGAATTTTAACACAGCCGATATTAGTCAGAACTGAATGTCTGAGAATGAGGTTAGTGTTCTGCATAAACCCTGCTTTTAAAAAGCTCACACGAAGGGTCAAAGACCAGGAAATGCTCTCACTATAATTCTCATTTTCAGCTGAATTGGACATGGCAACAAGAATGCAGGCTTGAATCACATTATGTTCCAGGAACCTTTAACTTTGCATCATAATGACCTACGGCCTAACAGAAGCAAATTGCGAGTGGTTTCAAAAGGAGAAACTCTAATTTATATTAAACTAGTATTATAACTTAAGTAGCTCGTTTTGAAAGCAAAACGCAAAGCCTCATCATTCATGTGATGGCTCCTAAATGCATCCTTTACATTTTACCTGTAAAATGCTCTGTGTTTGCTGACAGGTTAAATGTATGCTATACACAGAGAGCCAACGTTTCTCTTTGTAACACTGCAGCAATCCTACTAGTTTTAGCAGCATTCTTATTATTTTAAGCTGTCTCCATTGTCTTCTAAACACCATAATTAGAAGCTTGAAAAGCTTACAGCAACCAAACCCAGTAAGGTCTCATTATGAACAAAATATTCTACTGTGGCTCAACAAGTGACCTTGTGTAGTCCAACGTGATGAAGCCTTCAAACTTCCTGCCCTATTAGGGCTTCAGGTATGTATAAAAGTTTCCCTTCAGTATTATTCAGCAGCTCCATTCAAGTTTGGTTTCTTGGTCATAATTATTTTCTTACTGGTCTCTTTGTTTCATTTTGTGCATAGAAAAGAAAACCTGTCTGCTGGAAGGGGTTCAGAGTATCTCTTCTTGGTGGAGCGGGGTTTTATAAATGAGTTGAACGAGAGTCCGTGAGCAGAGAGCTGAAATAATTAAACGGTGTGACTCAAGTAAGTAGAGAGGGGGGTGATTTTAGGGCCCAAGAAAATATTTTCCCCACCAGATCAGTGACTTTTTAATTTGATGCTTAACATAATTTTCCATTTGGTTCAAGTCTTCTTGAACTGTATCCAAAAGCGAACTCCTATTGGAGCTACAATAAATTAAACATTATCAGTCATATACATGTGAGTATAAATGAGTACATAATTTTTTTTTTTCTTTCATGAGGAAATAGAGAAAGCAGAGGGTTCTAGATATCTAATGAAGGTTGAAGAAGAAAGTTTGAAGAAAAACTAAGTTAGGAAGATTAGAAAATAAGTTTCTTCTCTTCTCCTGTTTTACCTGGGACTGTTGCTGATTTGAATCCTTTGCTTCTGTACAACGCCATATCTTTTTGTGTTGCCTCTAAGCGTGGAAATATCAGGTGCGGGAGAAGTGAAATTTGTTCTGTATCCTATGTCTATGTTAGGAAACATTTTCCCATAGCCAGGGAGACACAGAACTGCTTGGTTATGAAATATTCACATTTAAACCAAGCATGTGAAATGTGAAAATACATCTTGGATTTTTTTCTTTATTTTATATTCTGCTGGTGAAACACTGAACTCTGAAAAATGGGCATGTCATGGTTGCTTTTAATAAATCCACTTACCTGTCACATGTTTTCAAGGTTTCCTGACTGTTTGCTAATTATCAAGCTGTACTTCTCTTATTTCTCTAATCTTTAGAACACAATGAAGCGTACCAATCAGCATAAACCTCAGGGAAGCTGCTTATCTCTGAAATCCCATCTCAGATATTGGTAGATGCTGGGTCTCCCAAGCCAGGACAGCCCCAGTTGGCTATATTCCTTTTCCCATCTTCGCTTTTAGGCTGAGTATAGGTGCAGATTTTCTTTTTTCCTTTTGTCTCTCTTCTCTGCCACCTCTCCCCCAGAAAACACACACACACACACACACACACACACACACACACACACACACACACACACACACACACACACACACACACACACACACACACACGAGGCTGAACCTGCTCATGAAACCCAGAGCTGATACTCATCCAATTAAGGAAAAGGTGACTTTTAGAGGTATTCTCCTCCCCAAGTCAGTGGGGTTCAAAATTCAGTTTGAGAAGTGTCCCCATGTCAGAATCATATCAAGGAGGTAGCAAAATGACCCACTGACTTGAACACCCCTGGGGACATTGCCAGGAATCTGCCTTTATAACAGGCTCCCCAAGTGCCTTGTAAGCTGTTTAAACCAGAGAGCCACTGCCTTGGGGATCCCATTCTCTACCGAAAGGAGCACTTATCCCAAAATAACATAATTAATTAATCCGAAATTCTCTCCCAAAAGATAGACACGTTATCACTCAAGTTCCTGAGTCTGGCACAGAGAGAAGGTAGAGAAAGGAGATTCGACCTCCCCTATGCTGGTTTTTTCCACACCCACTTTCATTGCTCATAGTTCCCGAGCAGAGATGTCAGCACAATGTGCTCTGGGGATGCAGGATGGGGACCCAGCCGATCAAGGGGCACTGTCCTCCACTGGCTCACTGTGATGGCAGAGGGAGGGCCTGCATCTTCCTGCCTTTCTACCCTGCTTGGCTCAGCTTTGGGACATTGTTTCCCTACAACAGTTCCCAACGTGAAGTTCTTCCTGATTTAAAAAAAGGGAATCAGGGACGTCCCTGGTGGCACAGTGGTTAAGAATCCATCTGCCAATGCAGGGGACAAGGGTTCCAGCCCTGGTCCGGGAAGATCCCACATGCCACGGAGCAACTAAGCTCGTGCACCACAACTACTGAGCCTGCGCTCTAGAGCCCGCGAGCCACAACTACTGAGCCCACGTGCCACAACTACTGAAGCCTGCGCGCCTAGAGCCCATGCTCCACAACAAGGGAAGCGACGGCAATGAGAAGCCCGCGCACCGCAACTAGAGAAAGCCAGCACGCAGCAGCAGACAGAAATTAATTAATTAATTAATTTAAAAGAAAAAAAGGAATCAGAGCTGCTATATCCCACTAGCTTTATTTTTAAAAATAAAAGGTAAATACCTGCTAAACACAAACGTTTTTCCTTTTAATCTATATTTTTCCAGATGTTAATTTTATCCTCATGCCTGTTTCAGATGATCCTTAGCAGCAAAGGCTGTTCCTATAGAAAACTTTTGAAAAAAAATTTTTGTCTGCTTCTAACTGGATATAGCCTGTTATCTGAAGATCCAGGACTGAAATTCAGTTTGTGATCCAGCGGAAAGTGAAACAGAAAAGGCTCTTCACTTTTGGCTATAACTTAAAAATCCAGCAAAATCCTGAGAACACATTGCTTCAGACCTCAGAATCACTCCAGTGTGTGTGATGCTGGATTTAATTTGCCTTGTTTGGCAGGAACTCGAAGGACTTTGTCTTCTACCTTTCTGGTGAGAAGGGGAGGGAGGGAGAAATTTTTAAAGAACAATTAAAATGAAACTATATGAAGGAATTTGAGGATGAAGCTAAATGTGGATCGCAATGAACAGATAGGATGAGTTAATGGTTCCCAAATTTTCCATTGGTTAAGGCCTCTGGATCTCATTTTTTGGGAAATAACTTCTGTATTAAAAAAATAATCAACCTTTCAGCATGGCTTCTAAGGTCCTTAGAATTTAGGCATAGCATATTCTTTTAGTCTCCCAGCTCACCAATCCCACACCTGTGTGATCCAGCCTTTGTTAATGATTTCGTTTCTAGAACATGCCACATTCTCTAATGCCTCCTTGCCTTTGCACCTGCTGATTTTCCCTCTGGAAAATGTCTCCTCTCTGCCACTCTCCCCACAGCCACTCCTCTGTGCTGTGTTTTGAATGAATGGATGAATGAATGAATGATCAAGTGAAGGACAGCCAAGAGCCATGCCAAAGAAAAATAGTTCTATGCCTGAAGTATGATTGCATGAATAATAGATTTTCCTAGAAATAGATTGCCTAAAAAGAAATACTGATAATATTTACCTGTTAAGAATAGGTATCCCAGATATCCCTCACCACTGTAGTACTAAACAGTACAGAAGAATGAGAACCAATAAGTAGATAAAACAAGGAGAATAGAGCAGGAGCCAGAAACACACTCTCAGGCTCTGAGGAAAAAAAAACTTGTCCTCCCAAACTTTTGTACAATCTCTGCGATGTTAAAGAAATGGGGGGGCTTCCCTGGTGGTGCAGTGGTTGAGAATCTGCCTGCCAATGCAGGGGACACGGGTTCGAGCCCTGGTCTGGGAAGATCCCACGTGCCACGGAGCAACTGGGCCCGTGAGCTACAACTACTGAGCTTGTGCGTCTGGAGCTTGTGCTCCGCAACAAGAGAGGCCACGATAGTGAGAGGCCCGAGCACAGCGATGAAGAGTGGCCCCCGCTTGCCGCAACTAGAGAAAGCCCTCACACAGAAACGAAGACCCAACACAGCCAAAAATAAATAAATAAATAAATAAATAATAAAGATAAAGGAATTCCTTAAAAAAAAAAAAAGAAATGGGGTGTTGGTTAGTGAACCTGGATAAAAGGCCCTGATTTCTATTCACAGTCACATGAAACAACAGGCAATTACAATGACTAGAGGTTTGTGTAGATTTTAAAATACCTTCTCGAATTATTGAACACAGACTGGTCCCCTCCTCTCTTTCCTCCTAAGGCTTTGAGCCACCTTGAGCCAAGAGATGTATCGGATTTTTTTCCAGTCCTGACATCTTGTGATTTTGAAATCTACTTTAATTCGAAGGCCCAAAGTGCATTTTAAAGATTTGAATATGGGGTTCAGCTGCCAAAGCCACCCCTGCCTCCAGGTGTTGCTATTTTGAGAAGGTGAGGATGAGGCATGCTAGGCCTTTGTTCCCTCCGCTCCACCGAGGCTGCTGCTGTCCAGGTGATGGCGTCAAACCCACTGGCCTGTTTTAAGTCCTCATCTTACGTGGCCCATCAGTAGCTTTTGACGGATAACAACTCCCTCCTTCTTGAAACCCTTTCTTGGTTTCCTTCTGATATCTCTTTTTTGATTCCACATCATTTGACAAACTCTTAACGTTGGAGTGCCTATAGCTCAGTTTGTTAATATCTTCTGTTTATCTATATTCACTCCCTAAGTGCCATCATTCAGTCTCACGGCTTTTATACATGCTGATGACTTCCAATTATATGTCTCTATTCCCAGTGATGCACCTAAGCCAGATCGCCTGGGCTCACAAGAGCACATTTCTTCCTAGCTCTGCATTCAGTGACAGCGACTTCACCTTGGTAACCAGAAGTCAGCCATGGTAAAGTATTTACACCGAAGCAATTGGCAAACACTACTATATATTGGACCTCTTTTTTTTTTTTCCCAGAATGCTAGTTGTTAAGCACTTACTAGCCCACCATTTTTCCTGAACTCCAGATTTGTGTGTCCAGATGCCTACTGGATATTTTCCTCTGCAGATTAAACATGTCCTAAACCGAATTCCTCTCTCCCAACCCTGTCATTCTCTCCCCAGCTTTCCCTTCAGTAAGTAGCAACTCCATCTTTCTAGCTGCCCAGGTCAAAATGTTTGAGTCATCCTTGACTCCTGTCTTTCTATCATATCACATATTCAAACACTTAGTAAATCCTATTGGTTTTACCTTCAAAATGTATCGAGGATACTCAAAATACTTACTCAAATGACCTGCATAGGACACATGGATTGGATACCAGAGGGAGGAAGAAAGGAGCTGTGTTGCTTGATAGAGCTGACTAATCTAGTCAGGACTGCTTGCTGCCCTTCTCCCCTACTGTGCCCCTCTCCTAGTTGACTAAGTACCCATGGTAAGCAAGAGTCTTCTCCGCTTCACTTTATATCAAACTCCATTCACGCATCCTCTTATGTGCTTGTTTCAAAGAGAAATCAACAGCATGGACCGTTTTTATCAGTATCCCTCCCACATACTTTCAACCACATGGAAGGTGTGTATGAATTCTGTATTTTTGCCACTATTCTAGTTCATGCAACACAAGGCAACAAGTCAAAGGTGGACTTCCCAGGGAGCTAATGAACCTTAAGCTTCAGGCTCACTTGCCTGGACTCATGTGAGGACGGGGAATGGCATGGAGTCCTAGAGTGTTCTCTAGGTGGGGAGGAAAAGCCAGGTTGCCACTTCAAAAGCAAGTCAAAGGTGCCAGTTATTGAAATCTAATTTGCTGATTATATAATCTGTGAAAAGAAAGTTACCACATATTCTAACTAAATATATTTGAAACATTTAGGAGAGCTTTTTAAAAGGGTGCTCATGCCATGTACCTGATTTCTGATCAAATGAGTTTAGTCCTGATTTTACTTGGACCTTCCCAAGAGTTTATACCACATTGTTACCTGTCCTACATGTGTAACTGGAACTTTGACAACTCCCCATCAAATTAACTCAAAGCAATAATACAGCAGTGATTATCCCCAGAATATATTAATGGCATAAAATGGGATTTCAGAAACATCAACCATTAACATCTGCTCAACAATATTATCTTCTAAATTACCACTTTTTTCCCTCTGACACTAATGTTTTGGAAGGTTGTACTGCCTCTGTCCACCCAGAAAAGGACAGAGCAGTGTCCTTCAGACTGAGAATACAGGAAAACCACACTGATAGCCTAAGAGAATATTGTCCAAAAAAATTTAAGTTTTCCAATTTTTACAATTCTAGTTGGCTAGCCTTTGAACGGTTGAAGTGCAGCTGGGTCATCTCCCTTAAATGTCACCCACTATCCTGTTAACAGCCAACAGCAAAACAAACAGATAGCTAGAGAATGGGGTGGGATCGGGGGTGAAGGGCAGATGGGGAGGGAGGGAATGCTGGCTGGAAATAACTCAGTTCTTGAGTTAGCAAGTTGTGTGTGCAGAACTCTGCTGGAAAAGTTCACAGGAGTTATGCTTTTGGAAAGTAAGTAAGATTGGATTACATCTTTAAAATAATTGTTCAAATAAATGGACTAGCACAGAGGAGAAGCCTATATTGACTTTCTGTTTACCCAGAAGGGGGAGAAAAGTACAAAACAAGCTTTTCTTTAACTACAATGGCAATCTTCTAATAGCAGCACCGACTCACTCCAAAATACAGGACTCAGAGGTTGATAATCATCTTTCAGCTCAGGTTATTGCATGCAATTTTTCACATTCATTCAGCTTTCTTCATATAGCTCTTAGTAAAGTAACGCTCTTAACAATAAAAGCTTTTATGGAGCCCATTACATTGGAGAGCTAACCACTCCTGTTTTTTTTTTTTTTTTTTTTCTTCTTCTTCATCTTCTTCTTTTTATTGGCTCCTTGGAATATTTATAGCTGCCTTTGTTCTCACTGCAAACTTATACATCTGGCTTTGCTTGGCCATTTTCGTTGTTTTTGTTGTTATGATTGGGTATGAAATGGCTAAGTGTGTGTGTATATGTGTGGGTGGCTTCGTTGTTGCACAGGGGAATCTATCTTTATCATCCTGTCACTGCAACTGTTCACTGTTTAGCTGTGTATTGTTCACTCCTGAACTCTTTTCCACTGTGAGCTTCATGACATAAAACTTTCTATGCTGCCATGCTACTTCTTCCTGATAAACAGGTTCTCTGGTGGAGGGAGTCTTGGCTGAGGCTGGGCTTTGGGAACAAAAGCTTGACTCCTTGAACACTGAATGAACAGATCAGGTTCTCTGGTCAAGAGTTTCACAGGAACTCACTTACAGAAACAGAGCAGGCGCAGTCTGGCCTGGATCAAGAAGGAACAAGGGAGCTTGTTCTGTATCTCAGCCTCATGGACACGGGCACAGCATGCGTGAGAAGACAGCCACCTTCACTGCCCCATTAAAGGACTGCTTTTAGGCATTACAACACTGGCACCAAAGTCTCCAAACCCATACCGAACAGCTTGACATTGCCGTCAAAGTGTCTCTTGCTATTAAGTTCATCTTCTTATCTGAAAGATGAGAGAGGGATTGAGATGGCTGACTCTAGAGCCAAGGTGTCTAGCCAAGTAATTCAACTCATGGAGCCTCAGTTTCTGCACCTGCAAAATGGAAATAATAATAATATTTACATTACAGGGTGGTAGTCAGGATTGAGACAATACAAGTAAAGTGCTTAAAACCATACCTGGCCCACAGTAGGATCTTAAAACACTGGATCTTATTAGCCCTCTAATTAGAATGTAAGCTCCACAAGGGTAAATTTCGTCTGTTTCTTTCACTGCTGTATCTCCAGCACGTAGAACTTAGTAGGTGCCAATAAATACTTGCTGAGGGAATACCTCACCAGGTTAACCTAAGAACTTGTTCCAGTAAAGGATTCAGGGAGAGGAGTTTCCTAAATATCAGGTATAAGGAAGCCACGGACCTGGTTCCTGTTTAGTGCCCATCCATCTAAGGAGGATTTAGTTGAAAGGAGTTTGGAGGTGTTTCACCTCCCAGTATTGCTTCTAGGTCAGTAACTCTCAAACCCATCCAGAAAGCAACACAGGTGATTCCCCAATCCACAAAAATCCATTTCTGTTTTCTGCCTTCCTCACTACAGAAGAACAGGAGTTGCCTTTCCCCTCCCCAGCACATCTCCTACTGGATAAATTCTCATCACCCATGGGAGTCATTGCTCATGACTCCTCTGCTGTGAGGCTCACTTTGAAGGTCTTTGGCATCGGAGGCTATAAAGGATCATGATTCCCTTGTTTCCGGCACACTGTAGCCAATGTGAACATAAAACTCTTGTTGCCAAAGGCAATTGGGTATCACAGATCTCTTGGCTTTGAAGGCTGGAGTTTGCCAAGGCAATTTTAGACCAATTTGTTCTTTATTGTATAACTATAGCAGTGTGCTAACGTGGGCCTCTTTCTGAATAAGTTTTAGCTGAGGCCCTGAAAACACAAAGCAATAGGTGGCAGGCATGTGTGTAATCTTATTAATCTATAGCTTCATTTCCCTATGGACCCATGCTCACCTTCATGGCTCCTTTAGATAGCTAAATGAGTTAAAGACAAACTTGATCCCTTAAATTCTTTCATGCAAGACGGTCTGCAATATGGGGTCCATGAAGGAACCACAAGTGGCTTTGCTGATGATGGAGTGGGGCAGAGGTGCTCCAGTGTTGCCTCCGCCCACCTCAGGGTTTGCTCTGTTACCTGATTCTTTCAGGAACTCCCTGGGGTATATGATGATCAGTCAGATGCAGTGGGTCACCTGTGCTCAGTGTCATGGAACAGGCCACTCCCCACCCAGAAGAATGTGAGCATTGTTGCAGAGATCAAGAACTTACTGGAATATTAACCACTGCCTGGTAGCCCTAGGGAATCCGGAAAGTCACGGACTGCTTCAGCCCAGCTCAGGACATATACAGGAAGGAGCTTCTTGCTTCTGTAGTTGCTGCAAAGGAAGCAGTTGGGTCATTCAGGTGTATTCCCAGTGGTCCGTGGGTATGGAAGGCATTTCTAGCACAAAGGAAACATCAGTAACCTCTGGCTGATTCTGTCCTCACCTTCTCAGTGACCGCACTCTCAGGTAGCAATTAGGGAATGTTTGCGCTGCTGAGCTCAAATTTAGCTTGGGAAGGATTGAAAAAATACAGGTTCCTTGTACTCATGTGACATATAGTTGAGAATGGATTTTTGAAAACCTAAGGACATTCTCTAAACAACAGAGAGGCACATGTTTTAAAAGGAAGACACAGAGATTCAGGATGGGAGGTCTTCTTTGGGACAGGAAACCCAAAATACAAAGAGATTGGGACTGGGCAAAAGGTAGAGGAAGGCAAGTCAGGAGATCTTGGCTGGAGCCACCAAGAACACTGTCACAAAGACATGACCAATGTGGAATTTGCCCAAGTGCCATTAGGGAAAATCTCACTTGAACAGCCCTGTCCCTTTAAGGGCAGTCACTCTGGCCCACTGCACATTTGTTAAAGCTACATGGCAGACCCCCCTGCCCCCCAGCCCCACGCCAGCCTTTATCCATTTCAGGAGCTAGAGAGGCAAAGGCCTCTCAAATGTTCATTAGCTCCCTGGGAAGTCCACCTTTGACTTGTTGCCTTGTGTTGCATGAACTAGAATAGTGGCAAAAATACAGAATTCATACACACCTTCCATGTGGTTGAAAGTATGCGGGAGGGATACTGATAAAAACGGTCCATGCTGTTGATTTCTCTTTGAAACAAGCACATAAGAGGATGTGTGAATGGAGTTTGATATAAAGTGAAGCGGAGAAGACTCTTGCTTACCATGGGTACTTAGTCAACTAGGAGAGGGGCACAGTAGGGGAGAAGGGCAGCAAGCAGTCCTGACTAGATTAGTCAGCTCTATCAAGCAACACAGCTCCTTTCTTCCTCCCTCTGGTATCCAATCCATGTGTCCTATGCAGGTCATTTGAGTAAGTATTTTGAGTATCCTCGATATATTTTGAAGGTAAAACCAATAGGATTTACTAAGTGTTTGAATATGTGATATGATAGAAAGACAGGAGTCAAGGATGACTCAAACATTTTGACCTGGGCAGCTAGAAAGATGGAGTTGCTATGAAAATGCAACTTAAATACATCTCTCTTCTGGTATAAAATAAGGCCAGGCCTCCTGCAAGCTTTGTGGTGTGTTCCTTCTACGTAAGCCTGAAAGATCAGCTGACGCTCACTGCGCTGAGTTAGCTCAGTTGTAACTGAGTCAAAATGAAGGAAGTTTAATACAACTTTGGTGAAGTATGGAAAAGTAAATTCCAAATATTGTGATATCTATAATTATAGAATATTCTAGTACAGAAAAACAGGGGTTAGTGGTGGGTGCCAGGCATCTCAGACTCATCTCTCTAAAATAATGGGAAAATTTGTGTCTTGAGTCACTGTGAACTGCTTTAAATTACCATGCTGTGTCTTACATCACACACACAGGAGATAATGGTTTTCTCTAAGACATAGCCAGATATAGCCTTGGTGGTTCTGATTTCTAGCAACAGCTCTCTGATTACCAAAAACTTTGACCTTGAGCTAGAGCAGTGATTCTCAACCATAGCCCGCCAGGGGACATTTGGCCATGTCTAGAGAGAGTTCTGATTATCACAAATTGAGGTGGGGTGGGGAGAAGAGGGGGAAGGGATTTGCTACTGGCAACTAGTGGGCAGAGATCAGGGATGTTGTTAAACATCCTGTAATGCACAGCACAGCATCCCCCCGCCCCACATAGAATTATCTGAAACAGAATGCTCTTAGTGCCACAGTTAGGAAACCCTGAGATAGAGTCTTAAAGGTGAGCCTGGTATATTGTTATAAAAATATTCATGAGGTGAGTTATTACAAGGAAGACTTCTCCACCAGGTTATCTTTTGGAAAATGTGTATAATATTATAGCAGCTTCAGTTTAATAGAAAAGAAAGACAAAATGTTTAATTAAAGTAAAATAATTTTAATTACTGATGGTTTCTAAGGAAGTCTTCTTGAAAACATAGTGATGTCCCTAACTTAACGTGAAGAATGATACAATAAACTTGTCTTTCCAGTAATAACTCACCAGCCCATAGGTGGATACCTGGGGCATTTTGTAAGTGCAGACAGTGTGTATGCAGCACTGCCTGCTCTCCTGTGGGCAGCACATCACGTGACTTCTCATTACAGTGCCTGCAATACAGATGTCAAATTATCCAATTCCAAAGCATCTTTCTTTGAGTTTATGGGAAGTTGCTCGAGAGGCACAGTGTGCATGACAAGCGCCCCACGTATGTGGGGACAGATTTCAGAGGAATAAAATGCGTTCTAACAATTCTCTCTCGTAGAACTGTATCCCATCTATGCAAAGGCCATCTTTCCTGCATTTTTTTTGTTTGCCACGTGTCTTAGTCCGTTCAGGCTGCTATAACAAAAGACCACAGACTGGGTGGCTTATAAACAACAGAAATTTATTTCTCACAGTTCTGGAGGCCATAAGTCTGAAATCAGGATGCCAGTGTGGTTGGGTGAAGGCCCTCTTCCAGGCCTCAGAGTTCTCACTGTGTCCTCATGTGGCAGAAGGGACTAGGGAGCTCTGTGGGGTCTCTTTTATAAGAACACTAATCCCATTCATGAGGGCTCCACCCTCATGACCTAAGCACCTCCCAAAGGCCTCACCTCCTAGTACCATCACATTGGGCATTAGTATATCAACATATGAATTTGGGGGGGACACAAACGTTCAGACCATAGCACCATGATTACATCAAATGATGCCCCAACTTCTCTCCCTTAGGCTTTATCTGCCTTTCTCCTCACTGCAAATATAAGTGATCAGGAGTGTGATATTATATAAATCTTCTTTACCATTAGTCTTTGGAAATGAAGCATATTATTTGTTCAGAAAATTATATCATGTTTGTATGGAATTAATTTGTTCTCACTAGGCTGCAATTTTTAGGAGGAGGCACCCAATAAAAATAATTCTTGGGAGACAAAACATATCAACGTAGAGGCAATATTTATATCATGAGCTTCTATAATATGGAAAATTAAATATCACCCTCCAGTCTAATGACTTAGTGCCCTAGAGAAACATTAATGCTGGTTATGCGGGTCTACTTGAGAAATGCATATCAGACTGTATCCTCTGATAGCTCTGTATTCATCCCTCCACTCATTCAAGAAATATATATTGAGTGCCTTCCACTTGCAAATGCTGTACTGGGCAGTATATGGGATATAGTTCTTATAATGTGCTGGGAAAGTTTTACTTATGACACTTAAATTACAATTTATAATTGTGATTGTGTCGATAAATGGATGAATTACTTTTGTGTTTCACTCATTCATCCATTCAACATGTATGTGAAATACCTCTATGTACTAGGAATTCTGCTAAGTTGTAAGCACACCAAGGCTTTTTATTAAAGTCAATAATCCTTATTTAAGTAGGACGGGCATACAAACTTTCCAGGTTAGATAAAAACCAGCCGTGGTGGGAAATGTGGGCGGCGCTCAGCATCCATTTTAACCTCCTGCTGCTGAGCCTTCTCGTACTGCGAGCAGCTGGGAAACTAACTGCCTCGTTTTCCAGAATCCCTTGCAGCTGGAGTCCTGAGTGCCAATTAGATGCTCCCACAGCGGACTTGGGAGGCAGACGCACAGTGGAAGCCATCTTCCTGCCGCTTCTCCAGCTTTCTGCGGGCAAGTGGCCTCTTGGAGATGCTGGGTTTCCTGCAGCCGTTTCTCAGTGACCAGCCACTAGCTTCGTGGGCGCTGAGAGGAAGATGGGGTAGTGGTGGCAAGCAACAGCTTCCTGACCCTGAGATGAAAGTTCCAGTTAACAAATCCAGTGGATTCTCCACCTTCCTGATTGTGGCAAAGCAGGCAGCTTCCGCGATGGGCCACTTCCGAGGTGTGATTCTGAGAGCCGTTCCTGAAGGACCCGTCGGGAGCCCATGTCTCCAGCCCTTCCAGCAATTTTGTAAGTAATTAATTCTCTGTATTCATTGTGCTTTAAATAGCCAGGTTTTGCTCCCTGTAGCAGAACACAAACTTTACAGTGAAGCCGCAGGAAATACAGATGTCGGTCGGCCCTGTTGGGGGCCAGGAGGAGAGCAGCCAGGCTCGTGCTTTAGGCACTTGTGGGATCTGAGTCCCGTGAGGCAGATTAAAGTCAGCAGGGTCTGCTTTGCCAGGCTGAGTCATTTCCCTTGTCCTTCGGGCACTGGGGGGGAGGGGGGGTACTTTGCAAGTTTTGTGCTGGGGAGTGACATGGTGGTGAGACCCTGGGAAACAGACTGTGCTCTGTTCATCTTTGTATCCTCAGTGCCTAGCAGTGTGCCTGGGGCATGTTAGCCCTTGATAAGGATTAGATGCTAAATGATGAGAGTAAGGCTCTAGGAGCGTTTATCAGGCTGAGAACGAGAGAGTGTAGGCAGGGAGCCATCGGCGTTACATAGGCATGAAGTTAAAGGAGTCTGGAAGACCGTGCGAAGGATTTGACGCAAGACTCAACAGGCACTAGGGACTGTATCAGTCAGGATTCAAGGAGAGAAGCGAACCCAGTAGGAGATAATATAGTATAAAGAGATTTACCGCAAGGAATTTGCTGACGCAGTTGAGGGGGGCTGGGAGGCAAGTCTGAAATCCTTAGGGCAGGCGGTCTGGCTGGAGCTCTTGGGTCCACAGGTGGAATTTCTTCAGAGAAGCCTCTGCTTGCTCTTGAGGCATTTCAGCTGATTGAATCAGGCCCACCCAGATTTCCTAGAATCTTCTTCCTTAAAGTCACCTGATTAAGGACTTGAATCACATCTACAAAACATCTACAAAACAACACCTAGATTAGTGTTTGACTGAGTAACTGGGAGCGGTAGCCTAGCCAAGCTTACACACCAAAAAGGCCATCACAGTGACCAACTGAAGAAAGGAAATAATAGAAAAGAGTGAGGAAGGAGTCCGATGTAGCAGGTCTATCTACTCCTTTTCATGCTCCAGCATGCAGATTAGAAGTATTTTATTAAAGCTCACTGGGGTAGCAACCTGTTCAGCTCCATGAGATTGATGGAGGTGCTTTACGGTTGAATTCACTAATAAGCAGAAAAACTTCTCCCCTAAGATAAGGTAACTCTCTAATTTATTATCCAAACTGGTGCAATATTGAGAATAAAAGGAGGTTCTGTTAATAATTATGTTGGGACCACTAGCAAAAACCAGAACAGTCCCAGGCAAACCAGAACACGTTGTCCCCTCACTCAGCCAGGGATGATTTCAGTCCTCCTTTGAACCCACCTCGCAAGATTTCTTCAGTATATGTGGATGTACAGTGCACCTACTGCCCACTTTTAATGTTGCAATGGGGGAAAAAAAGTGCCATTAAACACAGAGCTTTGTTAAGTATGTTAAAATTCACATGGAGCATTTTATTAAATGGAAGATCATTTTAAAAAGCAAGATTTTTTTTTCCTTGAATAAACCAATTTACAAGTGAAAGGATTATATTAATAAATATTAATGGATAACAGTGGCCTCTCATACCATCCGTGCCAAGTGATACAGTGATATTACAGAAGTAAGAGGCCCCAGGGTATAACACTTAGGATCCTGACTTTGGAGTAAGACTGCTTTTGATTCATATCCCAATTCCTTATTTATTGATTATGTGAATTTGAACAAGGTGCTTATTCTCTCTCAGCCTCAGTTTCCCTACCTGTGAGATGAGGGTAAAAACAAAGCCCGTATCATGGGAGCATCTGAGGATTAAATAAAACAATCCTTGTTAAAAATGCTTGACAGAGTGCCTGGCACATAATAAATTTTCTATAACCATGAGTTATTATTATTGTAATATAGCTATGCAATAGCTATATTTTTGATAGCAATAGCTATAGATATAGCTATATAGATATAGCAATAGCTATCCTTGAACTGCAATATCAAATAAGATTTTTTCAGGCAACACAAATACTACTCTTGTATTTATTTTTAAGACTATTACTATTTGGTAGAATTTTGTTTCTGTTTAATAGCATGTCCATTTCAATTCTGTTATCCTGATGGCAACACCATACTGTATCTGGAAATATCCTTCCATATGACAAACCTCTCCCAGAGCAATATTAGGCATCACATCATCCACATCTTTGAAACCTTTTTCATAAACGTGGCTCTTACCCATGAAGTGTAATTATTGAATACTGCTCTGTTTTTGAGATTTCTGCTGAGAGACAAACTAGCAAAAGCATAGGACTGTTCACCCTTACTAGAAATGATGGGGAATAAAAGAGCTTTCCCACTATGCTTTGTACTTTATGAGACTATCTCTAGATAATTCATTAGTTCTAAAGTGACATGAAAATCAATTAATTTTAATGGTGGATAACAGATTATGGTATTTAATAGTTCATCTAATTTCATGAGGCAAAGTGAATTAGACAATGCAGTGTAAATCTAATAAGGGTTGTGAGAGCTCATTTGACTGTCAAATGCAAAGATGAATGCATGTGTCAGGAATTAGATAAAAAACTAAAGCATTCTATATGAAGTCTATACACAGTTTATATACAGATTTAAGTTAGAAGCCTTAAGGAACATAAAACATTATCCCCCTTTAACTTGCTCTTAGAACTTATTAAGCACTTACTATCTCATCTATGGTGTCTATTAAAATAGCACAGAAAGATACATGCATCCCTCTCCCATCTTTTTTTTTTTCTCTATAAATATAAGTAGAATAACTTAGAAATGTTGGTAGTAAAAAGTTCTTCATGAAAGGTTGTTTATGAATAATTGAAATGATGGAGTACCAGGCTGTTGATGGGTTCCATTCATCTGTGTGATATTAAAAATAGCCTATTTTCTCTAAAAACATTTTTTTTTATTACTCTTAAATAAGCCCCTTTAAACTCAGAAACGCAGCCACTTCTTCTTAAGATTTAGCACAGTTGAGACTTCGGGTGAATAACTCCCTCCCTACCCCAGGAACTCAATTTACAGCCCAGTTTCCATTCCCAATAGAACAGAATGTACAAAGGCAGCTTCGCTAGAAAGTTTCTTTCTCAAATGCTGTTAAGTGGTTTCTTTGAAATAGTTGCAGCTCTACAGTAAAGGAATCAGGAGGTCACGGTTGCCTGGTTTCTATTGATTCTCCTAGTTAATAAAGAGTTAAACAGTGAAGTGTGGTCTTTTACTTTATTTTATTTTTTTTAAAGGCATTTTGAAGGTGCTGGAGAGGGAAGGCCTGGTCCTAAGTGGTCATGTGGCTACCGCCATTCATCTTGGTAGTGACTATCTGTCAAAAGTGGCAAGAGTCCCTGTTAACAGCCCTGACCTAAGCAGTAATGAAGGGAGAGTGCACGGCAAAGTGTCCATTATCAGCAGGTCGGGAGCAGTAAATTGGAGCAGTTTGCTTCAATCTTGCTGCAAGTTGAAATGTAAGATAGGTGGGGATCAGCAAGAGGCAATTTTATCCTATGATCATTTTTGTCAGATCGCATCAGAGTGGCAACTTAGTTCGATGCATGATTTCAATTAACCAACTCTGGCCGTAATGCTTCCACTGCCGGGGGAAGCTCTTTTCCGAGCCTGGGTTCCTCATTATTTCTTATTTCAACCCACCTGAGTACCCACTGGTGAGAGAAACTGTGAGGTTAGGGAATAGGAAGTGGCATGTGTGGATGACGACCGCTGCCCCTGACCTCGCCTCTGGACAGCAAGCGTCACGGTGTCCTGGGTGGCTCTAAATGCTACCTTGCTTATCTGCAAATTTCTTAACTCATAAATCTGTTTTTAGGACCTTCAACTCTGGATTTTAAATATGTTGAACTTGCATGTTGTTTAGTCTTTCACAAAAGAATTAGCCTTTTGCATGACAGTTTTTAGGGAGGCTCAGGTCACAAAAATCTGTACTTGTGCTAAGTCACATGAAGCTGCTCACAAGCACAAAAAAAGTGAGTGTGAAGCCGAAGACTGAAGCTCTGTTAACTCTTAGATCCCTGAGAAATATTTCCTAGATGGCCTAAGTGAATACTGGGTTCAATGCTTCTACGAAAAATATGCATACGTACATAAGGCAAACCATCCCTCCTCTCAAGGAATCCACAATTCAGAACAAGAAATAAGACATACGCCGACAGCTGTAATAAAAGTAGGAAGTGCCATAAGGGGGAAACAAGATCATATAGAAATCTAGAAAGATCACTTTTGGATGGGGAAATAAGGGCAAACATCAAAAAAGATAAACATTTAAACTGGGTCTTGGTGAATGGGAGGATATTTCCAGGTAAAATTGGAGTTTTAGTTTTATATAGCAGCCTAACCAATTACCACACGTTCAGCTGCTTACAACATGACCAGTTTATTAGCTCACAGTTTCTGTGGATCAGGACCGGGGTTAGCTGGGTCCTTTGCTCAGAATCTCGTTAGGCTGAAATCAAGGTGTTAGCCCGGGCTGCAGTCTCATCTGAGGCTTGGGTCCTTCAGCTAAGCTCAGGCAGGTTGTTGGCAGAATTTAGTTCCTTGTAGTTGTAGGACCTATTCCCCGCTCTCTCACTGGCTGCCACTTAGGGGTCATTCTCAGCTCCTAGAGGCCACTCACCATTCCCTGCCATGTGGTTCCCTCTACAACATGAGTTTGCTGCTTCAAGACCAGCAGGATTGAGCTGAAGAAGGACCCAGCCCCTCTTGAGCACTTACCTGATTAGGTCAGCCCCATCCAGATGATCTCCCTGTTGATTAACTCAGAGACAACTGATGAGTAACCTAACCACAAGAGTGACGTCCCAGCATATTCACAGGATCTGTGAGGTGGGGGGGACAGTACAAGGTGTGTATATAGGACGTGAGCATCTGGGGACCATCTGGCATGGCACTGTAGAAAGAACAGCTCTTGAGAAAAAGGAGGAGGGGGGTGGGCAGGAAGCACTAGGGTTGTTTGTGAACGGATAATGTGTCAGAGTTTTCTCAACCAAATGAAAAAATGGAGGTGGTTGGGGAATATTGGCCTAGAAAGGGAATTTAAGTCCATGAAGCATCTTAAATTTCAGAGTGCAAACTCACCAAAGGTTTTTAAGTGGTGACATAATTACCACCATGATTTTTAAAAACTTGATTCTTGTGTCCTAGACGGATTGAGAGAGAAGGGATTGTTTAGTTTGTGTCTCTATACAAGGACGGAGGCTCTGAAGACAAGGTATTGCTGTTGTTTGCTGCTGTAGCCCCAAGTGGAACATAGTGGGTGCCTGTTACACATGTCAGATGAACGAATGAGTGTTGTGAGCAGAACAGACAGGGAACAATTGTCATAGTCCGGGTGAGCAATATTAAGGGAGGAATTAGGGAGGCAGCAATGCAAAGGGAAAGGGGGAGATGTATTGAAAAGATATCACAGAGCTATAAGCAATGGGCTTTACAAACATGTGGAACAGGAAGAAAAGAGAAATCAAAAGTGATATCAAGATGTATAATGTGGGTTCCTGGGGAAGTAGAAAATAATGGAAAAGAATAATTATACCTATGCAGAGAGAATCACCAATTGTTCATCTAAATTTTTTACTTTCCGGACAGATTTTTGGTCTTGTGTAGACAGACCCAAATTGCATTCACTAATGGTGTATATTTTCCCACTGGCCTGTAGTTATTTTATTTTCCAGTTTTTTCAAGACATAATTGATATACACTATATAAGTGTAAGGTGTACAGAATAATGATTTGATTTATGTATATTGTGCAATGGTTACCACAATGAGTTTAGTTGACATCCATCATCTCATATAGATCCAAAAAAGAGAAAAAAGTGTTTTTTTCTAGTGATGAAAACTCTTATGATTTACTGTCAGCAACTTTCAAATATACCATTACAGCTGTGTTAACTATAGTCATCATGTATATTACATCCCCATTATTTATTTATCTTATAACTGGAAGTTTGTATCTTTGACAGCCTTTATCCAATTCCCTTTCCCCACCCTCGACCTCTGGTAACCACAAATCTGATCTCTTTTTCTATGAGCTTGGGTTTTTGTTTGTTTGTTTGTTTAGATACCACATATAAGTGAGATGATACAGTGTTTGTCTTTCTCTCTGACTTATTTTACTTAGTATAATGCCCTCAAGGTGCATCCAGGTTGTTGCCAGTAGCAGGATTTGCTTCTTTTTGTGGCTGAATAATATTTCGTTGTATACATACTGCATCTTCTTTATCTAATCATCCGTCAGTGGACACTTAGGTTGTTTCCATGTCTTTGCTATTGTAAATAATGCTGCAATGAGCATGGGAGTGTAAATACCTCCCTGACGGAGTGTTTTAGTTTCCTTAGGGTATATGCCCAGAAGTGGAATTGCTGGATCACATGGTAGTTCTATTTTTAACTTTTTGAGGAACTTCCATACTGTTTTCCATAGTGGCCATACCAATTTACATTCCCACCATCAGTGCACAAGAGTTTCTTGTGCACATCCTTTTCTCCACGTCCTCACCAGCATTTGTTATCCCTTGTCTTTTTTTTTTTTTAAATTTATTTATTATTATTATTATTTTTTTTATGTCTGTGTTGGCCTTCGTTTCTGTGCGAGGGCTTTCTCTAGTTGCGGCAAGTGGGGGCCACTCTTCATCGCGGTGCGCGGGCCTCTCATTATCGTGGCCTCTCTTGTTGCGGAGCACAGGTTCCAGATGCGCAGGCTCAACAATTGTGGCTCACGGGCCCAGTTGCTCTGCGGCATGTGGGATCTTCCCGGACCAGGGCTCGCACCCTTGTCCCCTGCATTGGCAGGCAGATTCTCAACCACTGCGCCACCAGGGAAGCCCCCCTTGTCTTTTTGATGATAACCATTCTGACAGGCATGAGATGATATTTCATTGTGGTTTCAGTTTGCATTTGCCTAATGATTAGTAATGTTGAGCATCTTTTCTTGTACCTGTTGGCTATTCATATATCTTCTTTGGGGAAATGTCTATTCAGGTCCTTTGCCCATTTTTTAATCGAATTGTTTGGTTTTTTTCTATTGAGTTGTATGAGTGCTTTATACATTTTGGATGTTAGCCCCTTATCAGACATAGAGTTTGCAAATACTTTTTCCCATTCTGTAGTTTGTCTTTTCATTTTGTTGATCACCGCTTTTGCTCTGCAGAAGCTTTTTAGTTTGATGTAGTCCACTTGTTTATTTTTGCTTTTTGCTGCTTGTGCTTTAGGTGTCATATCTAAAAAATCATTGCCAGGAAGCTTTTCCTGTTTTCTTCTAGGTGTTTATGGTTTCCAGTATTACATTTAAGTTTTTAATCTGTTAGATTTAATTGTTGTGAGTGGTGTAAGATAGAATAGAGATCTAGTTTTATTCTTCTACATGTGAATATCCATTTTCCTAGCACTGTTTATTGAAGAAACACTTTTCTCCATTGAGTATTCTTGGCTCTTTTGTCAAATATTTTAAGTCTTTGATTTAAAAGATAAGCACAGATACAGATAGGTAGATAAATGTTGCTTATCAGTGGCATATATACATTTAAAATTTATATATGTAAATAATTTGGAAAAATTCATAAACGACAACCAAGATTATTGAAGAAATATGAGATAGATAGCTCTCATCAAAAAAGATTAAAGTAATTGAGCCATTTAGTCATAAAAGCTTAGAGTAGGAGGTACCTTAAGTGCTATTCCACCCAACGTTTTAACTAGTGAGGACTCTCACAGCACCCTCTGTGCATGATCGTTCCATCCTTGCTTAGACTATTCCAGAGACCAAGAATCCTCTGGATTTTTAGACAGTCCATTTAAGTTTTGGACAGCTTTGTTATTAAGTCTTTACTATATATCAAAATATGCCTTCTTATGATTTATCTCCATGGCTCACAGCCTAGTCGCTGGAGCAATGTCCAAGAGATATAATATTCCTCCACATGACAGCACTTCAGACCAACTAAAGTTCCATTTCTTGTGAGGAATGCATTCCTGAGGACCTTGCATATTCAAACTTCATGAAAAACTGAGACTAATTCTGAAAAGGATGGTAGTTAGTCTAGTTTTCTGGCTAAGGTGGTGCTTCTGTGTAGCAATAAGAAAAGTACAATTCGCTAGCTCTCCAGCTTTGAACTTGTATAATTCTTGATTAATTTTTAATTGTGGAGAATTGCCTTTGGAGAATAAAGAGAGCTGTTTCAAATTCACGTAAAAAGGAAGAGAACTGTATTTGAAGAAAACTGTCATGTCTCCAAGGCTTCTCTTCCCAAATCCCCTCAACGTGTGGGAACAGTCAGCAGTGTCATGTTAGCCTACTAAAGGAGTCCATGACACCTCCATCTCTAGAGATGGAGGCAACTTAAGAACAGGCAAATTAACAATGATTTGCATACCCAGACGCTGAGAAGTAGGCCAGATGACCCACTGAAGTTCTTCAGCACTGATGGCATTCTGACTTTTGCTCTTCAAGCCCAGGTTTCTTAAACGTAACACTGTGTCCACACTTAACTGTTTCCAATGGTAGGTATAAAGCATACCTAACAAAATATAAATTTAAAATATAGATTGGAAAATGTGAGTACCATTGATTTGTTCAATATATTTATGTGTGTACATAACATATAATGTCCAATATCCAGAAGTCATTTATTTGCTTTCAACCTTGAACTTTGCATGAGGGCCAACCACTACCTGTGTTTGAAAATGTAATTTTTATTTACATATTCTTATACATCACCATGGAACTCATAGATATTTGTGTGCAGCATTCTGTTTTCTTTCTCATGCGGCACTTAAGCATAGAAAGAAATATCAGAAACAGAAAGAGGAAACACTTTGTATAACACTTCACATAAAAGCGTTTTGCTTTTAAGAAATGTATGCTCCAATAAAGCTTTTTAAATCAACTAACTTAAGCCCTAACCCCATCATTTTTTGCTGTTTTGTTCTTTTCAAACAAGTAGCAAAGTCATTGAAGTTCAAAAGGACACTTCTCCCCTTTGAAAACTTTTTTTTGTTTTTGTACACACTGAAAATCCTCAGCAATGGACAGGTTTATGTACAGACAGACTGAATTGTCTGAAAGATTGTGATGCAGTCATTGGGCTGAGAGAGAAGTGAAATGTTTATGTCTGAACCTCTCTCACAGGAAGACAAGGAAAAAGAAATTGAAGTTGTTCTCCTAACATGAAAGCTATCTGTCAAAATACTACATTATTGAAATGATTATTATTTAAATTTCTCAACCCAATAGCATGTACAAAATGAGAAGAAAGGGGTTAAGAAGAAATGTTCTTAAGATCTCCTTGTAGCTGAAGTTTCCTTGGCTCTCAACAGTTGCGCACCTGATAGAAGGTTAAATAGCAGGTTCTTATTTTCAGAGTCTATACAAATAATTAGTAACCTGTGAGAACATTGAGGCAACTTCTACGTTTGTACTTGGTCGGGTAGTACGGATAGAGTCCAGATGATCTGGACTCTATCCGTACTACCCGACCAAGTACAAAGCTGAGAATATAAGAGTCCTTTAGAAAAAGAAAGTTTGAAAACGCAGGGTGGGTGAGAGAGATCATAAGACTATGAGAGTAACCAGTGGTGTGAGGTCTCTGAGAAAAGAGAAGGAAGGAGAACCAGAGCACATCTGAACTCACTGGTCTCTGAAAGGAGGAGGAAAAGAGAGGCCTGAAACAGAGGTGGGTTTTTACGTGGTGATGAGAAGGTGAAGGAATTCCCTTCTGATGATTTCTGTTTTTGAAAAAAAGAAATTTAACACACCAAGTCTTTTATATTAACCAAATTCATAGTCTAAGGACAAACTGCCCCCTTTAACACGCACACGCACACAATATCAACATCGTCAAGGTCATAAAAAAAGAAGATAGAGGGGGAAATGACTAGTTTATTTCATGAGGAACCAAAATAACAACAGCAGTAATAGGAATGACTGTGAGTGTATCAGGGCTGAATTCCATTCCTTGAGGTCCATGCTAAAGACTCAGTTAAAATAAAATTTTTGCCTAAAATTAGTTTCAAACAAGGCTTTAAAAAGTCATCCAAAGGAATCAGATTGATTATTTAGTGCCTGTCCATAGATAGGACTAGAAGGGGATGAGCTATGTGGAAAGTAAAACTTTAACTTGTGTTTCCTTTGAGCTCTTTGAAATGATGTATAAATCAGAGCCAGCTGAATTAAGCAGGTGATGCACAGCACTTGGATACACTGATTAATGGTACCTACACAGTAATTTATGGGAAAATGCTTTTGAGCTCAGACACTATCATGACCATTTTTAATACACACTATAGTTCAATACATGTGTAAGATATCTCCTTTAAGAAATAAACAGATTTACATTGTCTATTTTTCTCCACATTATCAACCTTAGTGGACAGACTCTTGACCATTCCTGGTAAGAGGCATTAGGCATCATTTCAGTTGTGCACATCTGATGATATTTCTTATAATGTTTAACAGTATCTTGATGGAAAGGGAAAAAGGATTTAAGGTGTTTAAAATAAAGAAATTCAAATACTTTTTATGTAGACTCACTCTTATCTTTGGGTTTCCCAATTCAAAATCCAAAGACTGTGTATATATGTGAGTGTATGCATTTAGAACTAAAAAAATTCCCAATTAAAGTATAGAATTAAAAATAACTGAAAACAGTTTATGCACTGCTGCCTGTTTCTTTGCCGATTTTTAAAAACCCTTACTAGTTTTTCATATTTGCTTTATGCCCTTTAAAGGACTCAGATTCATAATATACAAAGAAGTTTATGTGATATATAGAGCAGAGCCATAAACCATATTTTATGCATAACAGTGATTAAATGCACGGTTGATATATTTCACTAAGATGGAAACCATGTCGAAAGGCTTACATTTTGATAACTTTCCTTTTGGGGGACATTTCTAAATTATTTAAGTTGAAGAATAAAATGACTTGTTTGTGAATTTACATGCTCTTTTTAATCATCCTTAGGTAATGCTGATATGGCAAAGACGCTAAATTACAGGCAGCAGTGGGAATCTGCTAGGTGAAAAAGCACAGAATCGTTTTGTATATGAGTCCATGAGGAATATTCTGTTCAAGGAGTGGAGACATAAGAAAATTACCTAACTCATGAACCACACATTAAGAGCGTAGTCAGCTGTTGTAAATGCGTATCCAACAACAAACCATTATGTATCTTTGGTTTAATTGTATGTGCTTATTACACACCTGTACTGGAGAGTAGAGGCTGCTATTTGCATCACTTGTGGTTTTCTCTATCAAAACAGTATTTGAATTACGAAGCTTATAAGGTTATGCATGATTTCTCTGGCTTGAGTGTGTGTCCTTTCATTTTGTGGACAACCCAAACAAGATGAGGGGAACAAATGAGGAAATATTTTAATCATGTTAGTAAAGAATTTCTAAATTTAGAAATGTAGGGAATTTATAGATATGGACAAATATCAGCAAAATTACCAAGCCTTTGTAAATCAACTTGATGTTTCGGGAGAGAGTAAAAAAGTTAGATAAATTCAGCATTTAATTTTTTCTCTAGAGTTCCGTCTTAAAGGGTATTAATTATTAGGACGATGATGGGTTATTTACAGAGTGCTTCAAAATAGGGACAAATGTTAAACTACCAAATAATTTATGATTTACAGTTTTTACAACTCAGAGTAAATAAACAATCTAGGCAAAATTGTTTTGTATATTTAAGAGCATTTACTAACTACATGGAAGTTTTAAAACATTATGTAGCAAGTACATTTTAAAAGTAAAAAAATATATATGTATTAAAAACAACCTCAAAAGTGTCTCTAAAGAGAATTTTATGGAACATTTCATTTATATACATCATCAAAACTTGTTATTTTTACAAATCAGATTCCCCTAAGATTTTGGTATATACTTGTTTTAAAAGCATCTCAGAGTCACTAACTCATCCTTTCACTTCACCACTGTCTATACTTAAATTAATCTACCTATGTCTATCCTTTACTCCTGTTTTCCTTCCTTTCCAAAGGGGAAAAGTGAGGTTACACTAAGGAAGATAACACATGTTCTGATGAACATAATCCTATTATCAGGACAAAAATAACACCATTTCAGAGGAATAGACAACAAATGGTGCCCAATGCCTAGAGAAAATTAAAATTCTATTTGGGATTCCCACAGGATCTAGTACGAATCCCACAGTTGAAGTTTGATAGTTTCTCAGGAAGACAAAGCTTAGGAAAAGTAATGGTTTGAATCCATGAAAAATATGGTAATAATAGCAAAAGGAGAAGGGCTCAATATTACTGATTTATAGTAACCACAAGAAAGGAGCAGATGGAAGTTTGGAAAAAATATACCTAGTCATTTTAGTAGATACCTCTTAATACGAAATATGAATTGTATTTCTTACAACCACAGAAAATCTACAAATCTCTAGAAATTCCAACAAGTTTCTAGAAATATAACTAACTCTCTAGTAATTTTTATCTTAGAATAAAGCTTAGGGTCAAATATAAAGATAAACAAAATTTTCCCAGCTCTGCTTATAATGTCATATATTAAAGGTTCTATAACCCCTTCATTCACAAAAACCAGAGACACTAAAATAAATAGTCATTTTTTTATATTACATGATAAGTTCCTAAACTAATTTAGACTTATTTTATTAATCTTTAGATAGAGATGATTTTTCAACTCATTAAAAATACTTATTTTTGTCCAACAATTGCAGCAACATTTTCTCAGGAATTGCTTTTAGGGTGAAACCATCTGAGGTGACTAGAACAAAGAAGTAATTTTTTAGAATGTAGATTATCTCCACAATGTCTATTACATATTTTTTGCAACTCAGCAAATTATTTCATTTCTCTCTCCCTAGTATGGAAATTTAATCTAAGTATTTATTTCATTTTCGGTAACCTATTTGAAGAAAGACTAACTACCCTTCAGTATACAGTATTACATTATGCATTCAAAACTGATACTATAAATTATACAATCTAACAAAAAAATTATTAATGGTTTACGTGGGGGCCCGCCACCATGATACCTCAACTGACAGCAATGGAAGTAATTTTCTCTGTTGCCCATCAGGGAAAGGAAAGGAGCCCAGAGTGTCTGTGTTTAAACAGGTCCACTGCATGCATTCTCTTTCACACAAGTTGCTGTTTATAAAGGCAAACAACAGTAAGGCCCCTGAGTAACTTCAAGTCTAAACCGTAGACCACCTTTAAACATCAGTAAACAGATACTTTAAAGCTACAGCTCGGTACTTCAATACTTTTCTTTTGAGGTCCTTTTAATATGCAATTCGTGACTTCAGAATAAGGAGAGAATTGTCATTTTACTGCATTTTATTGGTGACAGAATTTGCCAGCTGTTTTTCTCTGCTACTCTTCTCTGCTATTGTAGTGCTCTCTCCCCCACCAGTGAAGTATTTTATCATGATTAAAATCAGTGAATGTAGATTCTATAAGCCTTTTCAGCCATTTTAATATCACCTGAATTAGGGAAGGGATCCTGTAAACTCTGGGGTGAATCCTTCTGAAATTGTGTTGAAGAAAATGGATGCTTCCACCAGACACAAGGAGAGAATAAGGGAGAACCCTGGCCAGAGTCATTCAGAGGCATCCCAGGTCAACACGGAAGTCCCAGAGGAGGGGGGGAGCCATGAACTTGTTGGGCCATACATCCATGTATTTGTGTGATTTATTTTCCCCCCAGAAGCACTTTTCAACTCTAGGTTCAAGAGGCTGATTAGGTTTTTGCAAAAATGGTAAAACAGAATAAAGTCTGCTGCAATGGGCATGGGGCCTAGGCTGGGTAGAAGAGTGGAGAGTTTGTGATAGGTCACAAGATGGAGGCTGGAGAAACAAAGCCATTAAGGAGACTCACTGAGAGAACACAGGTCCACCCTCCCCTTACATCATGCCCCGTCATAATGACAGTTGTCATAATCCAGCATTTCATGTCAAACACTGTGAATCTTGGGGAAAATGTGGTACAATTTGCAGAGCTCTGTTTTATAGAAAGTTTTTAATTTCTAAAAATATTTTATATAAAAATTACAGGAAAAATTAATCATGAGGTATTCAGTATGAAGGCAAACCTTAATGTAATTTAATATATGATAATTTCTTAATATAATTTATTGGATTTGTGCTCACAGCAATTATACTATGTTCCAGTCTCAGAAAAAACAGATTTTATCCTAAAACATCCTGCCTGAAAAGAAGCTGAACCTTTTCACACCCTGTTTTCCACATAGACTCTGTCCCAATTCTATTAAAATAGTAGAGTAACTCACATTTGTTTTGCTTCATTTTTATGTATTTCTTATACTAAAAATGAAATCTCATTCACTATGGGATACTTTTCTTTGTGTTTTTCATCCTTAAATTAATACATGATGACAATATTCTTAGGAATCAGGAATCTGCTCTCTGCCTCTTCCGTTTCCCAGATTTAATTTGATGCTGGCTTAGGGTCTTTCCACAGTGTGCTGAAGGAAAGGATTTGTTTTGTTTTGTTCTGAGAATTCAGTGTTTTTGGTATGAGACAGAGAATTTCAGGTAGGATCTTTGTATCTTTAATGAAAATAAAACTGCTTTGCAGTTTTAATTTTCTCATAATGCTGCTAGTTATGAATGAGATGAATTATTATACACTGGATTATGTAATATTCATTGTCGTTGGTTGGATTGTGCCCCCAAAAAAGATATTTTCAAGTCCTAATTCCAGATATTTCTGAATCTGATGTTACTTATAAACAGGGTCTTCACCGCTGTATTCTAGTTAAGATGAAATCATAGTGGATTGAGTTGGGCCCTAAATCCAACAACTGGCGTCTTTTTTTTTTTTTTTAGGAATTTTTTAATTGAAGTATAGTTGATTTACAGTGTGGTGTTAATTTCTGCTGTACAGCAAAGTGATTCGGTTATACATATAATATACTTTTTATATTCTTTTCCATTATGGTTTATCACAGGATATTAAATATAGTTCCCTGTCCTGTACAGTAGCACCTTGTCTTTTATCCATTCTATATATACTAGTTTGCATCTGCTAACCCCAAACTCCCACTTCATCCCTCCCCCACCCCCCTCCCCCTTGGCAACCACAAATCTGTTCTCTATGCCTGTGAGTCTGTTTCTGTTTTGTAGATAAGTTCATTTGTGTCATATTGTAGATTCCACATATAAGTGATATCATATGGTATTTGCCTTTCTCTTTCTGACTTACTTCACTTAGTGTGATAATCTCTAGGTCCATCCATGTTGCTGAAAATGGCATTATTTCATTCTTTTTTATGGCTAATATTCCATCATATATATGTACCACATCTTCTTTATCCA
This sequence comes from Eschrichtius robustus, assembly GCF_028021215.1. Classification (NCBI taxonomy): domain Eukaryota; kingdom Metazoa; phylum Chordata; class Mammalia; order Artiodactyla; family Eschrichtiidae; genus Eschrichtius; species Eschrichtius robustus. Next base: position 55,715,307 of record NC_090831.1, on the reverse strand, counting down.
TTCATTTGTTGATGGACATTTAGGTTGTTCCCATGTCTTGGCTATTGTGAATAGTGCTGCTATGAACATAGGGGCGCATGTATCTTTTTGAGTTATAGTTTTGTCTGGATATATGCCCAGGAGTCGGATTGCTGGATCATATGTAAGTTCTATTTTTAGCTTTTTGAGGAACCTCCACACTGGTCTCCACAGTGACTGCACCAACTTACATTCCCACCAACGGTGTAGGAGGGTTCCCTTTCTTCCACACCCTCTCCAGCATTTGTTATTCAACAACTGGTGTCTTTATAAGAGAAAGGAGAGGGAGATTTGAATACAGAGACCTGAGGACACACACAGGGAAGAATGCCATGTGACAGCTGAGGCAGAGTTGAGAGTGATGCAGCTACAAGCTGAGGAACAACAAGGACTGCTGGCCACCACCAGAACTTAGGACAAAGGCGTGGAACAGAGTCTCCCCTCAGAGCTTCCAGAAGGAACCAATCTTGTTGACACTTTGATTTTGGACTTCCACCCAGTTTATTGATAATATGTTATGGCAGCGCTAGGATATAAACACCTGCAGTATATATAAATCTGTGAAATAAGCACACTTCAGATTGTTTTCTGGCATAAAAAAGTCAACATAAGCCAGGACTTATGTCTCCAGAAACACAGGCGGAAAACCCCTACTTGGGTATCTGGTGACTTCTTTTTGATTATCAAACATCTAAAGACATTGACTTACCTTTCCTCATAATATACTTTCATTCTCATCATTGCCTAAAATTACTAAGAGCTTGCAAGGCAATAATTAGGCTGAAAATTGGAAGCCAGAATTGTTTGTTATGGAATTTGTGGTTTCAAAGGAAAATGCTCGTCTCGAGATAGAGGCTGTGACTTTTCCATTTCCAGGTAATTCCGGATTAATTTCCATTGTGAATGGAAATTGGTTTTTCTATTAAAAATGAACATGTTGCTCATTCAGTAATGTGGATATATTCGACCTTTTAAAGGTACATCCATGTGCACATACACACTCACAGGAAAAAATATTTATCTGGCTGTACGTATACCAAAATGATATTAGAATTGGGAGCTTTCAATTTTTTTTCTTTTTGATTGTATACATTTCCTACTTTTTCTACGGTGATTATGAATTGTTTATATAATAAAACAGAGAGAAATTAATAGGGAGTTTGCCTAGTGCATGGCATGAGATTTGCATTTTCATAGGTCAGATGTTTCCCTGACCTTACTATTGTGCCAAGGGAAATAAGATAATGAACTTCCAGTCTTCTTGCCTTGGAGTTTTTTTCCTTTACACACACACACACACACACACACACACACACACACACACACAATAATCCAACTAATAGAGGAGTGTTAGCTTTTTCAGCAATGAGATGTAAAAGAGACATAAATCATGAATGTATCTGACATTTAACCAATTTAGATTCCCTTCACACAACTTTCAATTTCAAGTGTGTCTTTTGATTCTCCATTTAGAGAAAACAGCCTTGTGTGCTGATCAGAGAATGTCTAACCAAGGCTCCCCTATCCCCACAGCTCCTAGAAGCCTATTCAGTCACAACAGAATAAGATGTGGAAATGCAGCATACAACCCAAGGAGCCACATATGACGCTCTGAGGCTAACCCTATTTTCTAGAAATACTCAGCGTTGTATGGAATCTTAAGCATTAAAAAATGTAAGAATATCCTGACTGTTTTACATCATTACCAGTTTTTAAAAAAACCTGTGATATTTCTAGGCTTCCTATTAATCTAACAACAAACAATATGATTCAAACAGCCTGCAGGGCCCTGTGGGATCCAGACCTGCCTCATCAGCCACATTCCCCCATGTTCCCTTATTCTTGGCAACCCAGGCCTCTTTTAGTCCCTCAGATGTGCCCTAATTCTTCCTGCCACAAGGCATTTGAAAATACTGTTCCCTCTGCCTGAAATTCCCTTCCCCCCACCTCTTTACCTAAATCACCCAGTTCATACTTCAGATGTCATCTGGGTCTTTGTTTCTTCAGAATACCCTTCCCTTACCCTCCAGACCACGCCCACCACCCCAGCTTCTTGCTCTCACAGCACTCCTTTCCTTCCTAGCACTAAGGATGGAATTTTACATTTATTAGTATGATTATTTTGTAGATGCCTATTGCATCTTCTAGAATGTTCTAGAAGGACAGAGATGAAGCTGTTTGTTGTTTTGGTTTTTTTTCTCATCACAGAAGCCCCTGCATTTGGACAGTGCCTGGCACATAGTTAGGCTCTAAATACATATTTATTGAATAAATATATGAATGAATGAATTGGAGATACAAACTTTAAAAATTCTTCAAAGCTCTCAGTTCTTGAGAACTTTCCCCTCTAAGTCCAGGAGACATGAAACTGTGCACTCAGCTAGACACAGATGGGAGAACTTTGACAGCAGTGGAGTTCAGTGGCCATCCACAAAACGATGCGTTAACCGTGGTGAGCATTTTCCTTCTTTCTGAGATACACTACTAGCTGTTCCCTCTCATGGATCCAGTCCCCAATATGACATTTCTTCTTTACACGTGTATGTTGTCTTACATTGGTATTATTCAACAGAGTTACAACTGGGGAATGTTCATGGTAAGAAGGTGGGTCCCCATCCCTAAGTTATGCATTTTTTACCTGCCAACTATTCCCTGATATCCTGACCAAGCCTGCCAAGATGGCTCCTTTCCAGACTCACATAGCATGCAGGGTTTCTAGACTCAGTTAACCCTGCTTTCCAATAAGACACATGAGGCCGAGAAACTGAGACCAGTTCAAGGATTTTATTCTCTCTTCCTTCCTTACCAATTGCAAAGCCAAGTGTTCCTGAAACGTCCTGTCCTCTGCCTGGAAGTGGGAGTCTTCAGCCATGTGAACAGTCATGGTCATCAAAGTTCACATAGGACCCTTGACCACGTTGCTGAGTCTCAAAGGGTTTTGCTCAAGACCTACAGCCAAGCTCCTGCTGTCACCACTGGATAATCTTTGCAAAGGAGGGGAAATTTTTCTCACCTCTCTTTTTGTCCAACCCAAGACAGGAATAAAGACCATGGTGATGGCCAAACACAATTTTCTTATGTCTCACTTGGAACATAGATGGACAAGTGTCTGCTTATTCTTTTATAGAAATCTAAAAAGCAAAAATGTGTGATGTCAGGAAGAAGAGGGGCTTTTACTAGGGTGTTTAATGGTATTATTATACATTCTCTCTTCTCACAAATAGGCAAATCATAGTACAGAAGAGGCCTTAGGATACCCTGCTTGAGACCTTCACTGTCTATTTATTGTAAACACTTCCTGTGAGAAGGAAAAATCATTATGTGGTAGTGTTGGCATAACAGGTCACATGTGGGGTGTTTCTCCAAAGGTCTCCCACAGAATAGAGCCAACTAACTTTACTTTCAGCCACATTGCTGCTTTTCAATTTTGTGCTCATCTTAATTGTGCCCACTCAGTGGGTTGTTATAGACTCATTCCCTGAAGGTCACTCACTGCTACCACCTCCAAAGCTGGCATTGCACGAAACAGCAAAGAGGAAGACATCTGCCTGCACTGTCCCTTTCCCAGCTGATCACCACCTCAGCTACTTTAATTCCTCCCTACCAAACTTGCGACTTCAAAGAAAATGACTTTAGCATGCAGGTTTTGTGATGGCGTCTTAGGCATCGTCAGGGGTGTGTATGGGCTGTAAGGCACAAGAGTCCTTTCTTACATCTCTGAGGTCTCCCTGTAAAGGCAGTTCCCGACCTTGCTTACCTATAACACTTAGCGACTTTACACACATCTTCCTGGTGTCAGGCTTGACAAGAAAATTATAAAAATGGAGAACCTCCCATATATGTTTTAGAAATGAATTGGGAAACCCTTAAATCACTGGTCTTCCAAGATCTAGGGCTTTACCTCTCTCTGTTTTAAGGGGAGACTCTGTTTGGAAGTCTGATCAGGTTGCAATCTACAAAATCACAGCCCTGGAGAGAGCTCCCTATTCGATATTCATCCATAGAGACATGAGTATATTATTCCTTCCAAAGTCAGCTGCAATTGAAGCTCACTAAATTGACTCCACATCTTCCTATCTCAGGCAGTGACAGAGGAATAGCAAGTATTTTTTACTAAAATACTCATTTTTAACCAACACCTTTTTTGAAGATTTCTCTGTCATTGATACAGAGGACATGATCTTTACTTTATAGCAGATGGCAGAACACCAGCAAATCAGTGTTTGAGTGCAAGGCCTGTTGTCAGTGCCTCAAACGCTTATCTAGCAACCGTGTCCTTTTGTCAGCAATGTCATGCAGAGTTGAGGACAGAATTTACTGTAAGGGGATTAATGTCAAAGGAAATTTTGCATGTGTGTGAGCACAAGTATATATGTATGCATGCACAGAGGGTCAGGCATTGCACAAATATATCTGTCTTCACCCCTTGGTGCTCCGTATTAATGATGGCTAAGATAATCATGCTAATTGATATCTCACGTTATATAAAGATGTATTTCAACAGACAACTTATGCCAATTTCCCTACTAAGCCACCTACACTGAGGCAGATGACTGGTTTCTTTTTACTTGTTCGCTGTATTTATCTTCATGAGGAGCAGCCCCCCCCCCCAACCCCATCTTCCCATTCTGCTCTGCTCTCCTCTAGCAGAATTTTTTTGCACTGGGTTGTGTTGAGCATTAGGCAATTGCAATGATAAATGGATAGAAAATTAAAGGAAAGCAAGCAAGGGAAAATGTGGAAATCAGGTAGTCAGACCCTTAATCAAGTTGGTTTTACTTGGTTCCTGTGAATGAAGCACCTCTTCAGCAAGTGCTACATTCCCAAAGATTACTTTTGTCACACCTCAAAATGGTGGTTATCATTTATCGAGTGATTGCGATGTGACAGGCACTGTGCTTAAGATCTGTGTGTGCACTAGGTCAATTAATCCTCATGCCAGTCCTCTGAGGTATTGCTGGTATTACCCCCTTTCTACAGCTGCAAACACTGGTTCAGAGAGGCTAACTCATCCAAGGTCAAATGGCTACTAGATGATGGGTGGATGCAGGCTATGAACGTGACAGTGTGGTCCAGAGCCTGTGCGCTTAATTAGGAATTCTCTGCTCCATTTATTTTTAGCCTTGGAATTCCCAACTATTTTGTAGGTTTTAATAACCTATCATGAAGAGGTAATACAGAGCCAACAATAAAAGACATGTATAAAGAGGAAGCTCTGAAGACAAATGAATTTTCTACAATTATATCCACAAAATGTGATGCTCTGAAATGTGAATCTTTGTTCTTACCCCTTATATGATCTTCCTTTTACCCGTGGAATCACAAAATGGGACCTCCAGAGCTCAGCGTCAATCCTGTGTCCCCTGCCCCTCACCCCGTGCCGGCCGCCCAAGCAGCCAAGATCTAATCATTCCACAAATATGCTGTAAATTGTCTTCAGGGGTGGAGGTTGCCTAGGAGTTAAAGTAGAACATTTTAAAATCACAACTCCTAAATGGTACTAAGTTTTTACCAGAATGCAATTTGACCATCCCTGTGCCCCCAAATTTATTCTGAAGTCTACAAATGCCCAATATCATCACCTTGTAAGAACAGGGACTTCAAAGAATCACTCAGCTGATTTTACTACCACACGGCCCATTAAATCCCCCTGACACTTGTTGAACTTAAACAAACAACCCAGAGTGAGAGAAAATCGCCATTCTGGATGATATTTGTTTGATCAGGCTGTGAAAAACTGAATCACTCAGTCAAGCCTGCGTGTTTAAGGGGACAGCTCAATTGACTGACAGCAGATTTGCTGTGTGAGCTGGCATACGTAAGTGGAGCTGACTAACAAAATGACTATTGATCATATAGATGATAAGTTTTCATCTAATTGCAGCCTGGAGAAACAATGAAAAAAATTATCTGCTTGTACGTGATACCCAGGTGGGGTAAGGACTGGAAACCGAATGTTTGGAGGTCTTTGTTTATTAGGGCGTGCCTTCATTTTCTCGTATTTTGGGAGATTCTGTTTTGTGGGAATCATTTTCACCTATTCAAATACAGATGTAAAGAAGAGAGATCAGAGCCCCCTTTAGAAAGTTAGATTTAGAATATTTTATCAAAGTCCATCTTGCATTGCCCAGACTGGCTTCTTGCTGAACCCTTATTTTATCTCCACCTCCTTCTTAGTTAAAATTCTGCTCTTTGAACCCATCTCCAAGTTGAAACCTTCTTGGCAAAATAATATAAGCCTGCATCTGCAGCTAGATGGACCTTTCAAGCCCTCCCAAGGTGAGAAAATGTTATTTTTCCCTTTTATGTGTTGTGGTTCATTGGATAGTATTTGTCATCTTATCATATAACAGGAATGCCCTTCACCATGTTGAAATACACCCTTAAGCAGCAGTGTCTATGGATATGAGAGCATCTCCAGTCTGTGGCCCTCATCAGCCCCTCCAAACACTCCCCAGCTTATATATTCCCAGTGAAAAGATTCTCCTTAAACTGTACCATTTCATTCTGATTCATCACAAGGGTCAGGTCCACACCAGAACAGTCTTTCTTTTGGAGATGCAAAGGGATAATTGGGTTGCATGTGAATGCCTTTTACCATATTTTGCACTGACACTTGAAAAGACATGAAAAATTTGCTGAATATTCTTTAAGATACACACACACACACACACACACACACACACACACACACACGCTTCATTCTGGTGGGGGAAACAGTTTTGTTGTTTACCATGAGGACAGCTATAGTGCAATCATTGTGGTAATATATAGTCAAGGAATTCCTGAAGGTGCAAATTGACAGCCCTGAGGGAAATAGTTTAGGCTCCCCTTTTGGGAAAACCACCTCTCTGCTCTTAGCTCTGCAGAGACTCAGGGAAGCTGCCAGTAGGGGGCACTTGTACTCATTCCATCAAGCCTAATCCCATTGCCATTGCCCCTTGGGCTACAGAGTCCTTTAAGATTTCTTCTTACCTTCAAGCCACACAGTGAAACTCGTTTTATCTGTTCTCTACTATTATCTCTCACTCTCTCTCTCTCTTTTTTTTTTTTTTTTTGGCTGTTAGGGAAAATACACAGGATGATTTTCCAACTGATGTCTTCGAGGCAGGATTATCCTGGAGTCAAATGTCCAGGACAGACAGTTCTGCCCGTTGACAAATAGACATTCCCAGGCAGTTTTGGAAAAAACTCTTTCACAAATGATCTTGGAATCTTTCTGGAGAAAATGTACCCAAGAACACAAAACCAGAAATGTATAAAATCTTATAGAGGTTAATGATCCAATCAGTGGATTTTTGTGATATTTCTGATTTTTAATTTGTTGTCAGTTCACTACCCCTATCCCAAAGAGAACACTAAGTTAAAAGAAAAAACCCTCAAAAGCCCTTCCTAGATGGGGGTGGGGGAAAGGGAGAAGGGAGGTCTAAGAGGGAGGGGATATAGGTATACATATAGCTGATTCACTTCATTGTACAGCAGAAACTAACACAACATTGTAAAGCAATTTTACTCCAATAAAAAAAGAAAGAAACAAAAAAAAGGTTTAGGAGAGGCCATTTCAGCTGTTGTTTAGTGTGATTTGGTAAGAATCTCCTGTAGACAAAAAATAAGAATTTTCAAATATACAAAAGATATGATCTCATTGTCATGATCAAAGTGTATCCATAATGGACACCTGGCTGTCAACTTATTTGAAGCCAAAAAATTATTTTTGTAATACCCTCCCAAGTTTTAATTTATTTATATTTAATAATCAACTCATTTAGTTGCTTTGTGTTTATTTATTTATTTTTAAATATTTATTTTCTTTATTTTTTTTCTGCGTCGGGTCTTAGTTGTGGCACATGGGGTCTTCACTGTGGCGTGCAGGATCTTCTGTTGCCGCACGGGCTTCTCTCTAGTTGTGGCGTGCGGGTTTTCTCTCTCTAGTTGTGGCGCTAGGGCTCCAGAGCACGTGGGCTCCATAGTTTGTGGCACACGGGCTCTCACGTTGAGGCGTGGGAGCTCAGTAGTTGTGGCGCGTGGGCTTAGTTGTCCCACAGCATGTGGGATCTTAGTTCCCCAACCAGAGATCAAACCTGTGTCCCCTGCATTGGAAGGCAGACTCTTTACCACTGGGCCACCAGGGAAGTCCTGCTTTATGTTTATTTAGGCAACAATATTTTAGAGAACACACCAGGAAGTAGCAGTCCTCAAAGCAAAGCATTCTGAATACTTTATTATTGAGTTGGTGTAATTGATACAGTTGAGTATTTGAGTACACCTACCTTAAAGATTTCCATGCTAAAATTGTCGCAGCCAAGGTCTAGAAGTGGAACTTAGGGGCTTTAGTCTCCACCTGTCTGTGAATTAAGGTAGATGTAAATTATTTTCTGAGAAGAAGCTTCCTTCTGCTCTTTAGTAATGCCTTGACTTCTAGTAATCCTCTGCCTGAAATTAGAACAGTTTTTTTTTTTTTTTAAAGGAACTCCTTTATTTATTTATTTATTTTTGGCTGTGTTAGGTCTTCGTTTCTGTGCGAGGGCTTTCTGTAGTTGCGGCAGGCAGGAGCCACTCTTCATCGCGGTGCGCGGGCCTCTCACTATCGCGGCCTCTCTTGTTGCGGAGCACAGGCTCCAGACGCGCAGGCTCAGTAGTTGTGGCTCACGGGCCTAGTTGCTCCGCGGCATGTGGGATCTTCCCAGACCAGGGCTCGAACCCGTGTCCCCTGCATTGGCAGGCAGATTCTCAACCACTGCGCCACCAGGGAAGCCCCTAGAACAGTTTTATGTGCTTTTTTTCAGTCATGTGTTTTTTGCTAGGCTCCAGTAATTTCACGAGGGAGTGATAACCCTACTTCTGGTTTGACATTTTATTAAGGCATAGTTCTAAATCGAACTGAAAACAGAAAACAATCACACTCCAGATAACTGACAAAGAGAACAATTTCAAAATGAAGTTGTCCAAAACACAGCAAAAGCTTAGCTGAAGGAAGCAAAGTTTATGGAGGATCACTTAAAGAATATGAATGAAATCCACATACACCTGGACACACTCTAAATACCTTCATACTTGAATTTCATTTGGGGTAAAGCCATTAGCCCATGTCGTTAGCCATATGAAACTGGTCATGTATCTTTCTTCCAAGTATTATTGAGGACATTGATCATTACGGTGCAGAGAATCCCATGTATATGAGACCTCAAGGACAGTTTCTTCCTCATCTTAGCATCTGGAAGAACTGAGCTTCTCCTAACAATTGCTCATTGTTATTATGGATTTGTCTTATGGGTACTGTGGCTGGTGTATTACCCTTTGTTGCTTATAAGCATGGTCTAAATTGCTGTCCACAAATACCAAAGAGTGTGCGCCTTCATGCTAGGCATTTTATATTGCTTTATCCCTAGATCTATTTAAGGTCCCCTTATTTTTCCTTTTTCTGCTTCTAGTTGATATTCATTTGCTGCATTTTAGTAATCTGGCAAACCATTTTGTGAAAAAGAAGGTTAATAAATATTGCTACTTAAGGGAAAGAGGATATTACCCCAAAGCCTCAGAAGAAGAGCCTGACTTATCCTACAATAACCTGGTCAAAATGAGAAAAGATTTCTCCTTGGTCTCTCACAACGATTCAAAAAGAAAAAGTTAAAGAGATGTTTTGAAAACAGAGCAGGCAACCATAGAAAAAAATCAAGCTGAGATAAAGTCAGAGATACAAATATAGCTAAAATAAGAAAATAGTGCAAGAAAAAAATGTGATGAAAAATGTAAATTTGCTTCGATATTGATTATAGACAGCATAAATGATTTGCAAATTCATATCTGCACTGTGAAGGATACATGAGATACCCTCTCAGAAGCAGAATAAAAAAATGCAAAGAGGTAAAAGAGGGGAGAAAAAAATATGGAAGGCACAAATTTGAAGTCAGACTTATATATTAATTTTCCAAATTCAGGAACCAGAGCAATATGAGTGAAGTAATAGTCAAGGTTCTAATAGACAAAACTTTCCTGAATGAAGAAAAATCACAACTCAAAGTGACTTACCAGGGTCCAGGCAAAATTAATAAAAAGAACCTACATCTAAATAAACAGTAATAATTTTTAAAACTTCAATTCAGGAACAAGGGGTGAAATTGTATAATCACTTTTCAGAAAGACACAGCAATAAGAATGCTCAAATTTCTCTTTTTCAACTCTAATAAAAGAAAAATGAAAGAGTGATATCTATAAAATTTTAAGGCATAAAAAGGTTGAGAAGCAAGAATTCCATATAAAAGCTGGATGATATACCTATGCCAAGACTCTCAGTCAGACAAGGAGTAAAGGATATATCACCATGTGTCCTTCCCAAGAAGAATACTTGAAGGTAGATCCAGCTGACCAAAAGAAAAGTGAAAAACAACACAGGAACACAGCATCAAGTGTCAAAAAACTGGTAGGGTTCCTGGAAACCAATGTGAAATTTAGAGAATTAAACTATTGTGGATATAATCACAGAATTAAATGAGAAATCCTAAAACTATTGTTGAAAAAGTAGATTCAAGTGTTAAAAAATGATATATAAGGGCTTCCCTGGTGGCGCAGTGGTTGAGAATCTGCCTGCCAATGCAGGGGACACGGGTTCGAGCCCTGGTCTGGGAAGATCCCACATGCCGCGGAGCAACTAGGCCCGTGAGCCACAACTACTGAGCCTGCGCGTCTGGAGCCTGTGCTCCGCAACAGGAGAGGCCGCGATAGTGAGAGGCCCGCGCACAGCGATGAAGAGTGGCCCCCACTTGCCACAACTGGAGAAAGCCTTCGCACAGAAACGAAGACCCAACACAGCCATAAATAAATAAATAAATAAATAAAATTTAAAAAAAAAATGATATATAAATGTAAGCCAGATCTATAACCCTAAATGAAAGAAAAACTTGTAGTAAAGACAGACCATGGAAATTTAAGGGGACACTAAATTCTTGGCCGTATATTATATAAGGGAGTAGAACCAAAATTTATTTTTTATGACCTCAAGAATTAAAGAAATATAGATGAATTTAATATATCTAGATCACTATAGAGTTAATTCAAAATTTCCCCACTCCCAATAACTACGAAAAACACCAATAGAGGAATAATTGTATAACCAGCAGAAGAGAGAGAACTAACATAACAGTATCATCAGGAAGCTTAAAATAAGACCACAGAACTTTTCTGAATTCATTTATTAGCTCTAACTTTGTGTGTGTGTCATCTTTGGTGTTTTATAGATACAAGGTCATGTCAGCTGTGAATAAGAATAGTTTTGTTGCTTACTTTCTAAATTTGAATGCCTTTTATTTCTTTTTCTTGCCTGGTTGCTCTGGCTAGAACTTCTAATATAATGTTGACTGGAAGTGGCAAAAGTAGGCATTGTTCCTGGTTGGGAGGCAGGGGGCGCTTTCTGTCTTTTGCCGCTGAGTGTGTTGTTAGCAGTCGATTTTTCATGTATGGCCTTTAGCATGGTGAGGAAGTTTCCTTCTTTTTCTAGTTTATTAAGTGCTTTTGTCATGAAAGGATGTTGAATTCTGTCAAATTCTTTTATTGCATCAATTGAGATGATTTTGGGGTTTTTTTTCCTTCATTCTGTTGATGTGATATATTACATTAATTTTTGCCTGTTGACCCATTCTCAGATTCCAGGAACAGGTCCCACTTGGTCATGGCGTGTAACCCTTTTAATGTTCTGCTTTGGTTTGCTAGTATTTTGTTCTGGATTTTTAGGTCAGTATTCGTAAAAGATATTTACAATTTTCTTGTAGTGTCTTTGTCTGGCTTTGGTATCAGTGTAAAAGTTTCAAAGTATATTTTGGATGCAAATTCCTTTTCAGATCTATAAAAAAAATAAGACCACAGAAATAAACATGCCAGTTATGACAATACCCACTAGTAAGTTACCATCTCCCCATAACCCTCTACCCTAAGCCCCATGGAAAGAAACCAAAAACAGCATATGGTCCTTACAGACAACCTAATATAGAAAGAGGTTTTTTTATTTGTTTCGTTTTATTTTTAGGTACCTAAATTCACAATTTTAAATATAAACACTGTGGTAGATTGAAGATGGCCACACATTCTTCATCACTTTCCCCCACCCAAGAGGTGGAGTCTGTTTCCCCAGCTTCTATATTAAGCTCACCTTGTGATTTACTTTGACCAACAAAAAGCAGCAGAAGGTCTGTTTTGGGCCTTGGACTGAAGAAGCCTGGCAGTCTGGACTTTTGCTCTCTTAGAACCCAGCCACCATGCTGGAAGGAAGCCCAAGTTATCTTGCTCGAGGCTGCAGTAAATTTTGCCACAATATATTTTACCCCAATAAAAAAGAACATATATTGAAAGGACAAATGTATGTTCCAAAAAATCACTTCATGTTACTTTATCTTGCCTTATCATAGTTACTTTTAGTATAAGTAATGAATTTTTCTTCTTACAGTTTACTCAATATTTTTTTATTTTTAAAAATGCAGATTTTTGTGGGGGCTTCCAAATGAAAAGCTTTTTTTTTTTTTTTTTTTTACCAGTAATGCCCTCAGACTGCAGTGCCCTCAGACTGAGGACCAGTGAAGTTTCTTTGAATTGTGCTCGTCAGATGCAAACTGTGGGGTGGTAGCCAATTCCACACAAGCAATGTTTTCTACTGAGGAAATACTCTTCTTTGTAGAAGTTCTAGTTAATCAGCAAAACAACCTGATTATTACCATGGTCTCAATTTATTATGCTGGTTGTCCCCTCCTAACCCAAATGATATAGTTAATGTCTAAAGTATAGTTTCCGTTTCTGAAGTAAATAGATTTCAAGGGGGACTAAGTATATGATTCTTGCTGCATTTTTCTTATAGTCCATTTTCATTCAGACATTTCGCTTGCTGGCATCTCCTGTATGGATCCTGCTTCTCTCTCATACTCATCTTTTCTCCCTTCTGCCTTTTGCCATATGTTCAGGAACACGGCTGCTTGAAGCTCTCCTCCACCCACACCCCTCACCTTGATATTTCTCATCTCTGTACCTTTTTAGGGTTGCATTCTCTCCCTTCAATTTTGCTTTGCTTCCCCCTTACACACACACGCACGTACACACACACACACACACACACACACACACACAGAAACCTGGCTAACTTCCACATTTCACTGAAACTCCCTTCAACTATCACCCCCTCACTGTTACCCCCTCCTGGTAATTAATCTTCCTTGACCCTCTCCACTCCACCTCCTCTAGACTCACAAACTCAGGCATACTTCATGCTGAATTAGATAACTTTCCTCTAGGCTCCTAAGGGGTTTTCTCTCTTATTACACTTATATGACATTACATTTATCTTTTTCTGTGTTCATTTCCCCCCAACCTCCCTCTTACTAACCTGTAAATTCTTGAAGGACAGAAACTGTATCTCGTTTACTTTTGGGTCTCCCAGCACCTAGCAAGGAGACCAGTGAGTGGTGACTGATTGACCAAATACGTAAAATGAGTAAGTGAGTGAGTGAGTAGCTTGAACCCAATGATATTAGTCTGTGCAAACAGTAGTGCAGAAAATGACATGGTCCCTTCCTCTAGTACATTAATAACCCACTTGTCAGTCAGTTGATAGTGTACGGATCCTTTACATTTCTTATTGTTCTCTCACCCATAGCTACATAAAAATCCTTGGACTGTTCGGCCACAGTTGTAGAATTTGTATCTGTTACTATGACACTTCTGTTTTATTTCAGAATCTACTTCATTAAGTCCAAAATGAGTTAGTTTCAATACACAATTTCCAGCTGAATGTTGCTCTAATAACAAAATTCATCAGACAGAGACATCCTTCAAAGGTACAAAGAATTAACTGTGTAATTTTCTTAATAAGATGGAGAAGGCAGTGCATCATTTTTTCTAACTACAGCATGCTCTGTGACACCATGTAATTTTTTGGGTATCTATACTTTGCTTGGAAAAGAAAAAACAATACCTAGTTTCTTTTTAAGACTCTTTTTGCTGCCAAGAAAAAAATCATTTGCTCTGTCACAATTATGGCAATAAATCTTACAGTGAAGACATTTAATGATGGCTACAAAGCTTCCTTTATTTTACCTTACAGAGACAGGCTTTAAACTTAACTAACGTGGCATGTCAGGAAAAGCAAAAATGAATGTGTTTTAGTTTTACAAATGCCTGTTTGAGAAATATGTTGTTAAAAAAAAATACTTTTCTGGCCCCGAGTTTGCATGGGCTAGGATACGACTTCTGCCTTCTGTATATAATAAGTTTAATTACATTCAGAAGTGAAAGATTTAGACTTTTAGTTCTTGGGATATTGAAGTCATGGAAAAAGTTCGTCTAACTCAGTTGTTTTGGACTTATTTGTATCTTGAGGTTCCATGGGCTTTTAAATTTTTTAATTCATTTTAAATAGGAAATAGATGCTCAGAGTATAAAATTCAAAAGGTCCCAAAGAGAATGCAGTGAAATTCCCCTCCCATGCTGGGCTCCCTGCCTTACTGAACACCTTCCCCAAACCCATCCACTTATACCGGCTTCTTTTATATCATTTCAGAAGTGTTATATGCAAAGCAAATATAAACATGCAGTTTTCTTACTTAACAAATCTTTGAGATCATTCTGTATCAATATGTATTGCGTTTGTTTTAATAGCTGCATAGAATTCCATCAGATGGACAAAGCATAGTTTATAATCAGTTGACTATTGATAAATGTTACTACAAATGACATCTCAGTACTTACCATTGGAACGTGTGTCTTTCCACATATGCGAAATTATACGTGTAGCTTAAATTTATAGAAGAGGAATTGCTGGGTCAGAGGTTATGTATGCTTGCATCTTAATAAATATTGCAACCCACTTTCCTTAGGCATTACACCAATTTATACACCACCAACATAAGTGTGCCTGAACTTTCATATTCTCACCACAGAGTATATTACCAAAATTGATTTTTGCCAAATGTAAAAGTTACAGAATGTTCCCAGGTATTATAAAATATGGGAGAACTCTTATTTTTTCAAGATAGTCATTTGAAAAACTTTTTTAAATGTGAAAATTTTCTTATTTAGAACATTTGAGCTAAATTTGATGACTGAGATAATCTGAAATGATTTAATACTCATCAAAAGAAGGAATTTTCAAATTTTCTTTGTAGAGAATTCACACATGAGGGATCTGAAATATAAACCAAAACAGAGGAAAGAGGAATTTGAAGTCTTTCCCCTGCTTCCTTTCTTCCCAGCCAAATCCAAATCCTCTCTACACTGGCTTGTCTTTACTCATAGCTTTCCTACCTTTTCTCCACTTAATAAAGAGACAATTTAGCTGAAGTTTTCTTTTTTCATAAGTGTGGTTGTTCAAAGTATAGTGACTGGATAAAACCAAATGTCTTTGGAACTTAAGGACAAATTCAACTAATAAGAAATAGGACATTTATGCTTTTCTTTTAACCAGTTTACCAGATCATCTTCTATGCTAATTTTCTTTAGAGTTGAGTTTTTATTTATTTCCTTCTCTGCTTTCTTAGGAAAGAAACGTGTTCCCTGAATCTGCAGAGCTGACTTAAATGCTCTTTTCTGAAGCAGAGCACAAATTAATGTGATCTTTTATTATATGCTAGCCACTGTCATTGTGGTTAAGTACAGCATAGCACAGATGCAGTGTTTTTTAAAGACACACACAAACACACATGAGCAGTGGTTTCTCTTTGATGAATATGGCAAGCTGTTCATTTTTTCACAACTGTGAAGAAGACAGTCAATTGTAACAAGTAAAATCCAAGTATCCATTTCATCTTTTCAAGTGAAAAGAGAGAGTAAAATTAAGTTAAAGCTAAAACTTCACTAAGATTCTTATACTTGGCCATGCATCTATATCTGAGGAGCATTTTAAAAACTATTTATGTTTGGTCATTCCAAAAATTGAAATACAAAATTGGGCACAGTGGGAGATCCAGCTCAGATAGTGTTACAAATTAATGCTTAAATATTATAGTTGGCCATAACAGGCTCTAAATTAAGGTTTACACTAAAACCAAAACAAAAAATTAACTAAAAAGTAAAAAAAAGCCAATGAAAGTTTCAGTAGGTTTTTAGCACAAGTATCCCTTGATTTAAGCAAACTCAGTAGCAAAATCTTTAATAAAATTTATAAAGAAGTCAATTCATTACACATAGCCTAAAGGACCAATTGCAAGTGCTGGTATTCTCGTTTTAGTTTTGCTATTGGTTAAAAATAATGTGTGCTGGGTGGTAAGCATATCCTGATGAAGTATACTAGTACAGTTAGTTCTCTTAGATATATTTATATTCCGTATACCAAAAAAGAGGCAAAGACTTTGGAGGGAACTGTTAGGCCAGAGTTGAGAGCAAAAGGAAGATTCCATTTATAAAACAGGCAAAACTTACAATACAGATAGAGCAGGAAAAATGCAATACAAAGCATGCCAAAGCACGATCCAAAAATGTGTTGGCAAGATTTCTGGAAGGAGGGTAGTGATGCAAGAGAAAGTTGAAGATACCAAACTGCCAAGAAAGAAAAAGGGCAAAGGGACGTGTTGATAATGTGTGTTGAAATGTCAGGGCCCATAAATAGAGGGTGTTCCAAGAACATTTTTAAAATAATGCTAACAGTTCATCAAGGAGATCTTGTAGTTTGAATCTCTTTTTAGCTGGGGAATGACCTCTCAGTTCTAAAGCAGTGGTTCTTAAGTGTGGTCCCAGACCAGCATCATGGGCATCCCTTTGGGGAACTTGTTAAAAATACAACACAGTGGGTTGAGGCCCAGAAATCTGCATTTTACAAGACTTGCAGGGATTCTGATGAAGGCTCAAGTCTGGAGCCCACTTTTCCATAGACTGAAGCTATTGTCGCAGAGGTTCAGAAGAATTGGAATGCCTCAGATGAGCCCCCTTAGCTTCCCAGAAACTCTATCTCCAGGACCTGGTGGCATAAGATTGTCTTTCTATATGGAGCAGGAGGAAACAAGCAGAGGAATATTCTCCATTCTGTGGCGTATCTTCAAAATCACAGTTCATAAATTTGTTTTGGTTTCTCACTGTCCCAGAAATCTGTTCTTTTTTATTGATTATTTTAATAGAGGTGAAAGGCTTTTTCTGCTCTTTGAAAGGAATATTAACTATGTCTATTTTCTCTTAATTATACTAGTGTGAGGCAAACTCCACAATGAACACAAATTCCATGTGGAAATCTTGGAAGATAGGTGTCTTCTAGATGGCAAAGCATTTTGGAAGTACTCTATTTATATGCCATAGAGACCACCATGGTTTTCCTATTGTTAGCTCATATAATCTTTACAATGATAGTTAATATTTATTGAGCATTTGCAGAGGCTAAGCATTGTACAGAGAAAAAACTTACTTAACCCTTAGGTCTATGAGGTAGGTGCTATTATAATTCTCATTTTATACATGGTGGAACTGTAACTTAAAGAGGTTAAGTAACTTGTCTAAGATCATCCAGTTAAAAAATGTGTGGAAGAGAGGACCTCACTAGATCTGATGCCAGATCTCGTGCCATTAAATTTCCACAGTCTCTGCCTCCCTATGCCCTTTACCTGGACCCAGACAGTCCCCCAAGTTCTTTCTTCTTGATAACTTCCACCACGCATTCTGTTCTGGGGTTTTGTTCACAACCAACATCCACAAAGAAGTGAGACACCATCCAAATAACCATTTTTCCCCCATCTGTTCCTCTTCTTATACAGAACATAATTATGTAGGGCATATAGTTTTAAGGGCTTTATTGCCCTCATAATGAGAAAACCAGATATCTAAAACTAACAAACATGGGAAAAGTAGCCTTTTTAAAAAAATATATATTACTATATTTAATAAATAGATGTCATACTATATTCAGTAAAATAAATTCCTATATTTAATTTTAAAATACGTATTTTAAAAGTATATTACTAAGGTCTTAAAATGATGTTTTATCATCCCTGAATTCCTTACCATATTGTAAGATAAGTCCCAGGGAGTTTTTCTGGATTTTGTGCATTTTGAGAGAAGGTGGGACGGAGCAGGGGGAGGGGGAACAGGACCAGAGAAATAAGTAGGCACTCTCACATTGTAGCTTGTTCCCGGACTTCCTCACCAGCCCTTTCTTCAACATCACCACCAAGGCCTTCCTTCCTCTCAACTCCTCATCCAACTGGATCCCAGTTCCTATCAATTGCATCTTCTAAGTAGCCCTGTATTTGGTGACTTCTTCCTGCTTCCGCTGCTACTGCCTTGGGTATCACCTGATGAAGTTTTGACTTATATACTGAAGGCAATAGAAATATACAGAAAGCATTTAAGGCAAGGAAGTGGCATAATCAGATATGAATTTTAGAGCCATCATTCAGACAGATATGCAGAGGACAGACCTGAAGGGAGACCAGAGGCAAGGGGATGAATGAGATAGGCATGAATTAAAAGAAAGCATGAGAGCACTGAACACGGTGCCAACCTTAGTGTTGG
The DNA here is from genome assembly GCF_028021215.1 of Eschrichtius robustus. Classification (NCBI taxonomy): domain Eukaryota; kingdom Metazoa; phylum Chordata; class Mammalia; order Artiodactyla; family Eschrichtiidae; genus Eschrichtius; species Eschrichtius robustus. The sequence goes on along the minus strand of NC_090831.1, from coordinate 55,696,821 downwards.
TTTCTGTTCCTTCCCCATTACAAGTTCATCTAATATTCATTGAGTAAATAGTTACTGAGCACTTACCAAATGAGTAATGTGTTGCTGGGCTATGGCAATACAACAGAGAAGAACACAGAACACAAAAATACCTCCAGGTAGCTAATGCTTTGTGTTGTTGACTGCCATTACACCTTTACATGAATGAATGCTCTGAGAGACTATTTGACTAAAGGAATGAAGAAAAAAGAGTATTCGTGTGTAGGTCACTGATTCGGGGATGAGGACACAGCACCAAGAGAGTAGAAGTAATGAAGACAAACTTCCCCTATCTTGTGGTCTTAACTAGGTCTTCCCCTAGATAGAAGGGAGATAATTGGCCATTGGTTACCATTAAATAGAGACATATATTCAAATTTTTTAAGTGTGCTGTCATCCAGCCTAGAGTAAGCTCAAGAATGAATAGAATATAGGTCAGCTAAATGTGAATTTGAAAGAAGGAAGACTAAAAGCTTAGCTCTAAAGAAATGTAGGTAGAAGCCTAGGTGAAAGGCTTGTCTCCTCCAGGAGGGTCATGAGGTCATGATGCTTGGGGGTGGATAGTTATCCATAGGGAATCCAAGGATTACATGGTTGAAGAATTGTGGAAGAAAAACAACCATGGTTGGGGTGCTGTGAACAGAACATTGGGCTTGGAAGCAATGAACCAAAGTTGGATTCCCTGCCTTGTCCTGCACAAACTGTATGATCCTGAGCACATGAGGCAATCCTTCTGAGCCTGCTTTCTTGTCTTTAAAATGGATACAATAACACGTATCCTATTCATACCACAGCATAATGTGAAAAGTCAAGATTAGAGTGAGAGGCTAATAAAATGCTATATTTTATTAGTTTTATCTTTATCTCATTATACTGTAAAACCACTGTACTGTAAAGCCACTTCAAATTATTTTTTAAGAGAAAGGATATCGATGTATGACTAGAGTGATAGATACACAATATACGTAAAAGAAATTATTACTATTATCCCCTACTGCGTGTGCTAAAAATAGGGACCATGTCTTAAATCAGTTTTGAATCCCAAGAGTCTGACACATAATCAATTATCACTAAATGTTGGTTGGATGAATGAATGAAAGCCACACAAAAAATGAAATGTTACTAATATTCCTAGGGCTGACTCTGGAGAAAGTTATCAGTGGCCTTCCATATCTTTCTAGGGATGGAAAGATGGAGTCATAGAGTCTGTGTGACCTATTTTACAGTAGTTTAAAACTGGTCGGGACTATACCTCAATCTTAATTTGCAGATTTCCCAGTTTCTTGCTACTCAAAGGATACTTCCAGAACAGTCCCAGTCTGCAAGCTGTTTGTTACTGGTCTGTGACAATGTAAGCAGAGAAATTGAGAGTAAGCATTTAGAAATGTTTACAGCAACTTGACAGTGTGATTTTACATCTATTGAATCTTTTAAAAAGTTGGCTTGTATTTTTTGTGTCTTTTAAATTATTTTTTATTGATTCATTTTATTGTATGTTGCAGAAGAATTGGTACATGGCAGAGTGGGGTGAGGGGAGAATAGTCCTTCATTACAGGTAGTCTGAGAAACAATGGCCTGGTTTATTACCCTAGTGCTATCACTAATCTCTCCTTTCAAAAACTATCCATGGCAATATTTAAGATATTGTATCCACTCTAAGTTTTTGTGATTTCTGTAAATTAAAATTGGTTTAAGAGCAGAGAATCAGATTTCGGTTTAGATAATGACCATTATGCTTAGTCCAGGAAGACTAGGGAGCTGGTATCTCATGGTATCATGGAAAAGGTCCAGAAGAGCCAAAATTTTACCCCAGTTCTTCCACCTGCTAATATCATGGCCTTGGGTGAGGACAAACGCTCCGAGACTATTTTCTACTAGTAAAATGGGCATAGTTATTTCTGTATTAAAGGATTTTGAAGCATAAATGGCTCCACAGAGGTTGCCCAGCGCAGGATCTGGCACAGAGGGAAAACTAATTTTTGGTGTCATGACAGTTGTTTTGGCAGATCCTCTGGGGAAGGGGATCAGATCATTGGCCTCTGATGGCAGAAAACAGCCCAGATCCTAGTAGACAATTTAGGCTCAAATAGTTCTGACTGTGGCTGCTAGTGTAGACTGATGCTTCCAAGCTTTAATGGCATACGTAACACCTAGGAATCTTATTAAAGTGTAGTATTTAGTAGATCTGGGGCCCGAGAGTCTACATTTCTAAATAGCTTCCGGGTGAAATGGATTCTGCTAGTCCGAAGACAATGCTTAGGGTAGCAGGGCCCTATACTGATGTTCCAATTTTAGCAGGTTAAATACCCAGAGGGCATGCTAGAGCACACATTGCTGGGCCCTGTCCCAGAGTTTCTCATCTAGTAGGTCTTGAGTGTGCCCTGAAAATATGCAACTCTAACAAGTAACACCAGCATTAGGTGATGCCGTAGTTAATGGCTGGGGAACCACACTTTGAGAACCATTGCCCTGGACCATGAGGCAGAACTCTTGGCTTTTTCATTGCCCTTAAACAAATGACCTGACTTGCCTCAGTTTCCTCATTTATAAAATGAGAATAAACTGAATGATTTGTAAATATCCTTCTAGTTCTAAAATCTATCAATTCCTACTGGACTTTGTCTCAAAAGAAACAAATATGCATTGGTAATTGTGAAATCACGTACATACGTTTTTACCAATAGTGTTTCCTTCATTCAAAAATGACCATAATGACACAGGTGTACTTATGAACAGCTGTCAGCAAGTTTTTGCCCTACTGGGATGTGGTAAGGCTAGTTGAGGACTGATTTAAAAAAAAAAAATAGAAGCATTGTTTTCAGAGCCTAGAAGTCTTCATCCTTCTGCCTGCTGTCCTCAAGAAAAACCCAACAAAGAGCTCTTCATTTTTGACTTAGAATATTCCAGGCTGGTCTTTTTTTTTTTTTTTTTTTTTGAATAAATTTTATTTATTTGTGTATACATGTATGTATGTATGTATGTATTGGCTGCGTCCGGTCTTCCTTGCTGCGCGCGGGCTTTCTCTAGTTGCGGCGAGCGGGGACTACTCTTCGTTGTGGTGCACAGGCTTCTCATTGCGGTGGCTTCTTTTGTTGCGGAGCACGCGCTCTAGGCGCGCAGGCTTCAGTAGTTGCGGCGCGCGGGCTCAGTAGTTGTGGCTCATGGGCTCTAGAGCGCAGGCTCAGTAGTTGTGGCGCACGGGCTTAGTTGCTCCGCGGCATGTGGGATCTTCCCGGACCAGGGCTCGAACCCGTGTCTCCTGCATTGGCAGGCGGATTCTTAACCACTGCGCCATCAGGGAAGCCCTCCAGGCTGGTCTTAATATTGTCATTTAGTGGCCAGAAACTATACTGAGCGCTTGATGTGGATCATCTTATTTAGCCGTCATAACTACTGTAAGAGGTAGTTATTAATCTCATTTTTCTAATTAGAAAACTAAGACTCAGAGATTTAAAGTAAGTTACCCAGGTTTACACAGTGGTAGTGATGGAGCTAAAATTAATTCCCAACCAGAGAGATGGCAGAGACCACACTCTTAACCACTGAGCTATAAGGAAGTAGAACAGAGAAGAAGAGAAAAAAAAGAAGAGAGGAGGATGCTGTTTGATGCTTTCAGGGTTGATTATCTGTTTCCTCAACCCTCTCAATCCCTAATAATGGAGAATAGTGACCGAGTCAAAAACTACACTGAGTTTAAAGATCCCAAACACAAAAGAGTACAAATCTCTGATTTCAAGAACATTCTAAACTAATCTCTGAGAACAGAAGTCAGAAGAGTGTTTAGCTCTGGGGGAGAATGGGGGAGTATGGAAAGAAGGGAACTTTCTAGGGTAATGAAAATATCTGGGTAGTGGTCACAAGCGTGTAGATCTATATACATATATATGTATATGCAAAAATTCACTAAGCTGCACACGTAAGATTTGTTCATTTTATTGCATGTTAATTCTACCTCAATAGAAAAGGTACCTGCGAGTAAAATGCATACACAGACACATATACATATGCCTACATTTTCTATTCAGCCATGTATTAATGATTCCTCACTTAGTTTCTACAGGTCAGTCAGAATTACCACCCCATTTCACAGATAGATTAAGCAAGGTAGAGAGAGAAATCTGTAGGGCATGACTGATTTTCTAGTTCACAGTACTCTTCATAACTTGATATTAATTACAGAGACAATGTGAGCTTTTATGCTTGTGGCTAGACACATTTATAAAAAGGCAAAATTAGATGTAAAATGTATGGCCCCAAGCCATAAATTACACTCTTTTCACCAGTATGTGATTTTATGTAGTGTGTTCAGGATGATTCTAAAGGGATAGTTTATTTCAGTGTACTGCTTTATTTGCTAATATTCAGTTCACCTGTACTTTTCTGATCTTGGCTTGTGATACTATGTCTCCTTATTTCTTTGTAAGGTAATGGAAGATAATTCCCTGAGAATCCCATTTGCTATGTCCATCTAGTAAGGTCACTTAATTTAGTGTCCTCATTTAGTGCCACTCTAAAGTTTAATAATTTTGTTGGCACCAGCACTCTCCCATTTCTCCCCCAATGTATTTTGTGTAATTTATTCTTGTTACAACTCATCCCCCTTCATCTGCCCATAAACTGCAGTCATGATATTTCATGATATTGCCAGCACCATATAATTTACAAACGGCCTCGCCTACCTAAAGGTCTGTTTAGAAAGAAAGAATAAATTGTTTCAGAGAAAGCTCAGTGAAACAAGTGGAATCGGGAAGTTTCATTAGCGAGAGCTCAAAGAAAGAGATTTTTATAGTGGTAGTTTCTTATTCTTAGACAAGGAGCAGACGCTTGCAGGGGGGAAATAAAGCCGGCAGCTATTTTCTGTTCCTAATTAAATTGTTTGCCACCAGTAGCAAAATAGAATCTGCCACTATTAAACAGGCAACATCAAGGTAACTGGCACTGGCATCCTAAAAATACTTCAGTGCAAGGATTAATAAGAACGATTCTCAGAGAAAGGACTGCAAACCTAAACAAACAAACAAAAAATAAATGAATACCTCTGAAGTACTTTTTGTGCATGAGAGGTCTGCCTTGAATGTTGAAATGAACAAAAGCCTAGAATTCACAGGAGGCAACATTTTTAACCTGTCCCATTGTATCCAGGTGTCAGGGTGATTCTGAAGAGTGGGTAATTCTCTAAGCTACAGAACAGGAACCTGCTTCTCTCCCCGCACCTGGATGTACAGTTCCTATTAAATGTAACAGGAGTACAAACCATAAGAGAAAAAACCAGATCTGTCTCCTCTACTACGTTAGAATTATGAACTGAATTTCCTATTTTCACTGCATGGGGTTTCATTGAAAATAACTGTGTTATGTCTAAATGTACCAGAAAAATAGATATCTTCATTACTGCAAGCTCCTCCTTTTCATTTTCTGTTTTGGAATAGTGTAATACTAGTGTTATTTTAAAATATTTTTAAAATTATAATTTTTATAGAAAGCGTGAGAACTTGAGAGTCTGTCACAGCATTGAGAGAACGTATTTCCCCAGTAAAGATATCGTTCTTAAAGGTATGCTTGTCTATTCATGTCATGACTGAGAAATAACGAACAAATAATGCTAAGGTTTAACCGGTGTTTAGAGATTCTCATTTTAAAACACATTCAGATGCTTAAAGAATTAAATAATTCTCCTCCCCCCACCTTGAAATTACAGAATCAAGTGAGGGGGAAAAAATAAGGTGCACTTCCTATAATATTAAGATTTAAATCCTGTAAGATTTACTTCCTAATGCTGCTACCTGATTTCAGTTTCCAGAATAGCAGGAAGCCAAAAAAAACTAAAATAAACAAACAAAAAACACACCCTCATATTAACGTAGGAACCCCCTGGGGCTTGTAGCTGAAACTCAGGAGAGAATCTCACACACTCTCAAATCTCGTATCATTACTTTTCTTTAACGTAAGGGGTATGATGGGGCTGAGAAATGTGATTTCTGCTGGCAGAAGAGAGAATGGGATCAGCTCCTTTTATGAACACAGGAAAAAGCCTGTATGACTTTAGAAACCTTGATGTGATTGAAGGTTAGTAAATTTTAGGAGATCTCTCTTGTAAACAATTTTGTACTATTCTTTGATAAGCCACTTCATTTGGCCATCTCAGGATACCAGTGGGGGGCTGGTATTTTTTCCTTGCTGAGTAAATGACATCACACAAGTGGCATACCCCAATAGCAGATCAAAGGAGCAAAGTCCACAGAGCCATGGGCACCTCTAGGATCTGGGAAAGCAGGGGGGAAAGGAAATGAGCATGCAAACTCCCCCTGGTTAGATGGCTTTCATTCGCTGGTGTTTGTTATTTTTATGTTTGTTTTTAAAGAAAGACGTGATCTGTCTTTGAGATTCTGGAAATTAATGTAGGGTGGTTTTCTTCTTTGCGTGAGAAATGTGATTGTAAATGTCACTTCCCTCTGCATTCATGAAATGCTGGTATTAAGAAAATGTATCATGATCCACAAAAATCTAGATTCTGATTTTGCTTTGTTAGCTGTTTCACATAAAAAAATGATATGTTCATAAAGGTGTATACAGATAATTCTACGTATGACTTCATAATCAGCCCTATGTGTGTTCTATTGAAAGACATACAGTACTTAAGAAATACAGTGTATGCCTGTTTTCCTAAGAAAATTAGGGAGTGTATTTAATTAATGTTGAAATGCAGTAGAATTCCTATGGAAGTACTTATGACATCCACATGCATACCAAATGAGTTCATTATGATCTGTGTTATTACAGTGAATACCAACTGAATTAATAATGCTGGGACACTCAAAATGAAGTGTTACCAAGTGCTGTAGTATAACAAATATGGTTAAATATTATGTGATTAAAGTTATTATAAGCTGAGTCTCAATCAAAAGAAAGCAAAATTCCATCTCTCTTGCAGGGAGTTAGGAGTGGAATCAAACTGCTCTTTCTAAGCGCTGTGATTCTTACCTTTGAACAGTCCCTTAAAGTCTTTTCCCACGTACTATAATCAGTTAAATTACCTTGGTTCCAAGCGGCAGAGAAGGTGGGTGAGGGCGGGTGGAATACTGTGGTCGGGGTGGGAGGTAGGTGGGGGGAGGAGCAACTGATATACCTCAAGAATTCAGCAAGTTGGAAGTGTACGTTTGATTTTCTGTACTTTGCATATTAAGAAAAGGAGTTTTCAGCTTAATTATTCTCCTCTAATGACAAGCTTATTAAAATAACTATTTAATATACATTTCAGGACAGTGAGGTAATGATAAACAAGGATAGTTTGTTTAGTTTTCTAGCTGAAGTCCCACTTTTCTGTGTCAGACATTCCATAACAATTTCTAAAATAAATTATTTTTAATAATGTATCCCAACTGTATTTGTGTAAATTATCGCTGCACATGCTGTTGTAGAAAAGCCGGGCTCTACATTTGCATTGTATTATTTATGCACTTAGATGTAATACATCGTAACAATTCATATCTATCGTAGATTTAGTAAGATGTGAAGGCATAAGTGGATTTAATCAGACATGTAATTATTTTTATGCCTCCAACTCAAAAATATGCATAAATGAATTTATGGTTATTTGGCAATCAGTGAAAATGGTCTTTATAAATGTTGAAACAGCTGCTGGCAAATATATTTGCAAAAGAAGGAAAACGGCACTTGTCTTCTTGTCGGGTAAATGATAAAGGAATTACTGTTAGCTGTATGCAGTACCCTAGGTGTTAAATATTTGCCTCATCATCCTTAATATCACATAAACATACATTGAACAGAAGAAAACCTTCCATTTCTTTCCTTCTGTAATAATGGAGCACATTTTTTCATAAGAGGATTTTTAGAACACATCTGTATCCTAAAAAGCTTTTTTTCTAAGTCTGAGCAGTTTCTGTCATGCTGTTTGACTTTTACATTCCCATTTATTCTATTATTTGTGGTATCATTCCAGTTCTTAAGATAGAATACTCTCATTTAAAATAGTGGGGCATGATAATGCACACACTTCTGTCAAATATGTTGATTTCTGGTGTCTATTAGGATTTCTCACTGTTGCTTTTACAATGGCTTTAAGACATTTGTAAAACTTCTCTGCCTCAGAGAGTAAAATGCAATCCTTGTACTACCAGGTTATGATTACTTCGTTGTGTTGAAATGTCTAATAAATTACATATCAGTAAATGTAGATCTTGGACAAATACCCCAAGAAAATCTAATTTTCCTGAAGTGCATCTTTTTTCATTCTTTCAAGTTTTCAGTTTGAATTTAGTGCCTTTGACTGGTGAAAAATTAATAGTCCCAGCACCTGAAATTTTCTCTGTAACCTGTAGCAGAGAAAAAGTCTAGACCTCTCCAATGTGTCAATTATGACCCTGATAGATTACCATATGAGGAATTATTTCATTTTTCTTGGATCAAATATAAAACAGCTATAATATATTTAAGTTGTACTGAAGCAGGCACACTAAAGACACTCCTGCACACAGCGCAAGGGCAGGCAACATAAATAAAGCTGTCACTCCCTCTACAAGGTGAGCTTGGATTTGAGCATGCATCTGGGTTTTATGCAAATGATGATTTCCAATGCTAACCATTTGGGTGATACTCAAATAGTAACATACCACTGACTTAAAAGTCACTTGCATCCGACTTTTGTAAATCACGGGGTTCTCTTTCACTCAGGTGTGTTGTTTCAGAGATCAGTAGCATTTCCAATAAATTATACACTGACCAGTTGGAAGAGCTTTTGCCTGTTTTTGGAGCAAACTCTGTGCAAACCTCATCTGTCAGATGCTGCACTCCCAGCCCTCAGCCCCCTCGCCGAGTTTGCTGAGTTCCTTGGCAAACGACAGAGTGCCCTCTGTTGATGGAAAAAGGAATGCTCAGCGCAGGACACATGGAGAAGCTTTCCGATAAGAGGTTGCAAAGCTGCAATTAGCCGGTAAACATTTGTGACCGAAAAACCACATTTTAAACTCTAAAAATATAGATTTAATGGACACTGACAGAGTACAAACTGTTGCAAATTCAGAGAGTTCAGAGGCAGTTGTAGGATTATATCTATTTACACACACACACACACACACACACGCGTGCGCACGCACACACAGACACACACACACACACACTGCTAATTTTTCAGTTCCTACATACCTGGAAATGCTAGGTAGGATGACTTCTTTTTATTCTGTGTAGATATTGATTTACCTACACACGCTTGTGTTTCCATTCAAATATTTCTGAAGCTGAATTGGAAACTTGGCATGAATAATAATGCTAAATGCTCAGGATCTATAATTTAAATAATTTTTAAAGTGAGCAACTATAACAAATAACTCCAATGAACAGGGAGATTTCTAATTCCCTCAGGCTCAAGGAGGGACGGGGGTGTTTAGACAGAAAGCAAAACTTCGGAGAGCAGCCTCTAGTGCTGTCCCTGCAGGGCGAGAAAATTGGATAACCTGGTTTGCTCTTATGGCTTTCAAGTGAAGTTCTAGTGAGCCCTTATAAAACAGTAAACTTTATTGCAATTTTAAAGCAGTCCTTCACTGATGGGTACTCACCTCTTCATTTCTATATTTCCGTTTACTTTGTATTGGAAGGTTGGGCGGGATGGAATCAAATCTCACAGAAGTGACAGCTTTCCATTTTAAAGCCATTTCATATGTTAATGAGTTTAAAAGCAAACATGAAAAATATTAACTTACACCAAAATACTTACAGGAAACATTTTAAATTGTGTGACTTTCTTGCCTGTTTTGGAGAAAGACACTGAAGTTGCTATTGCATGTCTTCTGCCTGAGAGATTGAATTGGGGGGATCTTTGTGTATTTTAGATACTCCTGTAGCTGCTCTTGTACTTAAACCTGAGTATCTGCAACCACAAAATAAACCTAATGTAGGAGTTTGATTGCAATCTTCAATTCCACTGTTACAAAAGGAGAGTTTTCTTTCTTTTCTGAGGTTCCATTTGCAAATGCTAAATGAAATTGAGAGTTAATAAATTAATCTTTATGCCGTTGCCAAAAGACAGTGCTACCAAGAGAAGGAGGGGAGATGTTAAATTGGATTTTCCAGATATGTTATCAGTACTGATGAAATTGATCAGATAAATTACTCAGTACTATTCATTTTCCTTACAGAGAGGTTAAGAGGTTGTTTTTTTGTTTTGTTTCGTTTTTAAGTAGTTTGCTGATCCTTGACTTCTATATGCCCACTCTTTATGTATTTGAAATAACTTTGTTAATGTGAATTCAAATATTTTTCACAAGATTTGTTTGCATAAGTATGGGACGTATGCCGAGGAAATAATTTAAAACATGAGTTGAAATTCTCAGTTAGTGACCATGGTCTGACGAATGGGCTTGGTGATGCCTCAGAGGTTGACATACACAGTCCAAATAGCTGGATGAAAATTTAAAATTCAGTTCGTTGGCATGGCTGAGATTGCAGCTCACTAGAACCTCTGTATTAGGAGGAACTGCAAACAGAGGAGAATGAGATCCTGTTGTATCACAAGATTGACAGTGCACTGGAGTTTGTTAAGATTCCAAAGTGTTTTATCAATAGTCCCTAAACGTGCTTCCTACTTATACCCATCTTAGCTCTTGTACTTTGACGTGGTATTTCTTTAGCTTTTTTTTTTTTTCCAAAGCAATATAATGTGGGTTTTTTTGGGGGGTGGCTCAAGAATATAATTATCTCATTTCTGTTTCTTTTTTTCAAACAATAAAATTAACACTTAAACAGGGCCAGAGAACAGAACCTAAGTGTGGTAAACACCTTATTTTTTTTGTTGCTTAACAATGGAAAAACAACACAATTATCAAAATGGAGATATATAAAAAATGAAAATAAAGTTCCCAACATTTTTTGCTTTGCTTCCATCCTTTAATTGAAGCTTGAAACTAAAAAAAATTTACACTTAAAGGAAAACCAGGTTTTAAAAATTAGAAAATAGCTAAACTTGTCATAATTTGCTTTTACATTTTGTAAGTAGTATTTAACTTTTTAAAGATTTCTCCTTTTCCCAAATAATTTTGTTATTTACAGGAATTGAATTGTAAAATAATCTCATGGCACTTACAATATTTATAAAGCAAAGTTAAAGAGGTGCTAAATATTTTAGAAACAGCCCACCAGAGGGCAGTCAGCTTTTAGTGTAACAGATTTGAAATAGATAAATGTATTGCTATGGTTTAATTTTAAGTAAAATATCTATTTAAATTACATTTCTTTTTGCATCTACAAGTTGAACAAAATAAAAGGCGTGACTTCAGATTGAGAAGGTTAAGGCTTCAAACATTTTGAGGAAAAACTATTAAAGGGCGAATAATTCTAACTTCTGCCCTTTGTGCACCCTCACACACAATTCTTCCATTGTGATATTTATATTTGGTTATAAAGTAAGATTTGTTTTGATTTGAGATGCCTTGGGACATTAATATTTTTTAATCAATACAGACTTTAGGACAAGCTCTTATTGAGAGAGACAAAGACAGAGACAAACTGCGAGGGGGGGCGGGCAGAGAGGGAGGAAGGGAAGGAGGTCAAGAGAAGAAAGGTTTAGTTTTCTTGTTCACCTCTGTCTCTTATTAATTCCAAATGCAGCTAGTATGGTTTTAATGGTGAACAGTGTGCTTAATAATATGTATTGTACAGATTATACAGAGGAAATTCTGGACCCTGTGGTTGGAGATTAGAGAATCAATCCATGGTTTGTTTCTTCATGCAGATACCATGGGTGTGGGCACTAAACGTCCTCTCGTTATCTTAATAGTTAGAAATAATATTATCCCTTTTGAAGAGGAGTTTAAAAACACTGAGATTCTTGTACATACAGTTTGTTTAAAATAAGGACGAGCCATTAAGGTTTGGATAATATTTTGTCATTGTTGTCATTGTTATTTGCAAAACTCTGGTTGTCACAATTCTAAGCCCTAGAAACAAAATGTTCCCTCTAAAGCCTGCAAAAGAGACCATGAGTAATAACAATTCCTTATGAGGGCTTGGGTGCTTTTAGATGTTCACTTGCTTGCTTTTGTATAATAATCCTACAAGATATTGAGACCCTGGTTAAATGACTTGGCTAAGATAACAGAACTGAGACTTAGATCTCGTCATCTTCTTCACTAACTTGCCTTGGAATTCAGAAACCCAAGAAAGAAGCTAGAGTTGTGGGGTGTTTTCCCCCAGGGTTTTTTATTTACTTTTATTGTTTTTGTCAAAATGGAAACCAAATTTTTGTGATTATAAAAATCACCTATGTTTACTAGAAAATAATGACCTCACAATCACAGAGATTAACACTCTTAACATTATGTTGTATATGCTTCCAGATATTTCCTCTGCATATGTCCATATTTACAAAAATGGAATCAGAGTGCACACCCTGTTCTTCTATTCATATGTCAATATATCATGGGCACCTTTTCACATCATGTAGATAATAAAAGCTAACATCTACTGAGTGCGTACCACACGCTGGGCACCCTTCTAAGCATTTTACATGAGTTATTGCATTAATTCTCACATATCCCTAGGAAGTAGGTAATATTATTTCCCTCATTTTGTAGAAGATGGAAGAGACTAATTACTGAGTGACACGCAAAGCTCATATCTTGACCCTTTGGCTTTTTAAGGGCTTTAAAGTATTCTGCTGTATGAACCATTTAACTGTTCTCCATTGGTGGGCAGCTCCAAGTTTCTGAAAAGCAGAATTTCCAGAAAGGGGAATTCTAGTATCCAAACTAGTATACACTGACCTATACAGGTAGACCCTAAACCATTCTCAAGTTTTTTTAAATCCCACTATCTTCTTAGAACTTCCTTTTTCCTCTCCACTTATTCCCGAAAAATGACTTAGATCCATTTTTCAGGGCTTCCGAACCTGCCTCTTATCACTGCCACTGAGAGACAGTAGCTCCAACTCAGGAGTGAGATGCCCAGAATTTGAACCTTGACTATGCTATTTACCAACGGGGTGACCTTAAGTATTACTTAATCTCCCCAAGCTGCATTTTTCTTATCAGCAAAGTGAGGAAAACTACCTACTTCACAGAACTCTTTGGGAAATGGCATATGCAAAGTGCCTGGCAAGTAGTAAGTTTTCAATAAACGTGGGAGAGAAATGCCCCCCTAACTGCTTGATTGGAAACCTCAATCAAGGTGAAAGAGAGAGAGAACAGTGCATCCTACATTGTTATAAAGACAAACTCCCATCTCAATATTAGACTTCTGTGTCTAAGGACTCCGAGAATTCCAAGTTACAGTCTCCTTATCTTGAGCCACACGTGAAGGAAACTTGAAGTGAATCCCCTTCTTGAGTATTTTTGAATAGAAATTTTTAGATGAAGCAAATTTGAAAGAAACCCAAACAAAAATTTCTTGGAGAGATTTTTTTTTTCTGCCATCCAATTCAATAAAGCTGTGGGAGAAAGAGGGCTGAAGGAGGGCAAAGTCAACTATAAATCCCTTTCCTGACATCCTTCTTCTTGGAGTGTCTATAAATACTAAATTATGAAGATTTGAAATACGTACTGAAGACTCACGCTCCATCACCTATGTTCCAGGACTGTTTAATTAGAGCCCGTACCAAGATGATAATTCCAAGTCCGTTCCTCAAAATGATTTCTGTTTCAAACGTAAGCCTCCACCATTAGTTGGCCCAGCTCAGTGAATGTCAGAACTTGAGATGATGAGTTCCCAAGCCCACTGTTAGCAGGTAGAGCCAGAGCTGTTAGCTAAAACATTAGTGTCGTTCTTCTGAGCATTTAGGCTGTGGAATTGCTCCTGATGTGCACAGGGTTCTTCATTAATTGCAGTTGCCCCGCAGTAAGACCGAGCGTGACCCACTCTCGGAGACAAAGGTGCTGATGAGAACTTGCCCAAATTGCACAGAATGGCGGAAATCCACATAGCACCTGGTCTGAGGCTTGGTCGTGAATACCAATGGGTAAGCCACATCTATCATGGACATTTTCCATTTATTTGTAGGAGAAATCCCTGAGCCCACACCAAAAATAGTACTTGATTAATGGGCACCCTTTGGGATTAAAAAAAATGAATTCAGCAGCAAGGTCTCTCTGGATGCATCTCCAGCTCCTGCCGTCCTTAGTCAGGAACATGGTCAATAGAACAAAGCTTAGTGAAGAAGTTAATCCCCAGGAGCCTGGATAGCCTGAGTTCTCACAAACCTCGTCTCATGCACTTTTCACAATAATCCTCATAATCTGGCATTTTACTGATGAGGCAGTTGAAATACAGGTTATGACATGTGACCAAGCTTTAAAAGTCAGCTCATATGGTATTACAACTCTGAGTGACAGAGTCGATGCTCAGATTCAGGTCTTTTGACTCTAAGCTCTGTACTTTTTCAATAATTGTGCAGCTGCTTTCCCCCATGGATTTTCCAAAAGCTACCAATTAATGAAGTCCTCACAGGGCCCTGGGGAAGGCAAGGGACTTCGGTGTTAAGAGCCTGCTGGTTTCTCCTCCACTGGGGATGATCAAAGGTACTAAAATACACATCAAAACTAGTATGTATGAGTCTTATTTTTACTGCCTGTACTTCAGAAAGTGATGAATATCAATCCAGCTGCTGACATTTAGGACTGAAAAAATCCTGAAGTAATCTCATGGGCCCCTTTCCGTCTTTTTTTGTCAATACAGCAACCCCTGGATTTACATAGGAAATGTTCAAAAGGCCCCAGGATCACTATCAAGAACTGCATCCAATTGCTAACCTATTAGGTAAAACTGTTGTTCTAACTAGCTCTGAGTGTAAGCGGAAGAAAAGCCACAGGAGAAATGCCTAGAAGGTTTTCCACCTTGGTACTGTGGTCGCTAAGCAGATGTGCTTCCTCTTCTAATCTTTCAGCATATAAATTTTACTCTGTCTTCAGAGAGATGGTTAATTTTCCTGTGCTTCGTTTTCAAGTTTCTAGAGCTCAGTGGCTGTCTCTCTTTAAGGCATAATGAAGCAAAGTTTTTCCCACAAAGTGTCGATCAGGATAGGCTAGTATCAATACCAGACAATCCCCAAATCTCAACGACCTCACAAGACAGCGGTTCATTGCTCACTCACATGACATGTCCATCTCCATTTGTCTAGGGACTCTGCTTCGTGTGGTTCTCATGCGAGACCTGGCTGACAGAAAAGCCACTATCTGGAACATTCTGGTCACTGTGTCTGAGGGAAGGCAAGCTCTGCAGGGCTCCCAGCAGCAATACTCCAGTCTGGAAGTGACTGTTCCTTCTTGCATCTCTTTCATATGAACAGGTAAGATGGCCTTATCCTACCCACACAAGAGGGCCGGAAAGCGTGGTCCCAGTGGAGCAGAAAGCTGGAGAGAGTCAACACGCACTACTCATTGCTGGTGCTACCCAGAAAGTCTTTGCATCTTAGAAACAAAAAAAGTCTCTTTTCAAGATTTTATGTTCTTCAGACTCTTGTCTTTTGCACATTCCTGTTCACTCGAGAACCATTTAAAATATTGTAAGATGTATACGTGAAAGGAAATTTGGGAAATAGGAACACAGATTTTGAGATGTCCGTTTTCTACCACCCATTCAGAACCTAACATCCTAACCTTCATTCTTTCATCCCTGTATTTAGTCTTGCAGAGAAGTACTGAGCGTCAGGGAGGCAACAGGGAGCCAGCACACAGCCTGACAGTGTGTCGGGTGACAACCCTGCAGGTCACCACTACACAGTGTGACAGGAGGATAAGGTGCCAGAAACCTCAGAATCACACCCAACCCAGCTGGGGTGTCCAGGGAGGCTTCCTGGAGGATGTTACATCTAGGCTACGATAGGAAGGAGGACATAATACACTTGGTGCATTTCCTTTCCATCTTCTCCCCCCAAACCTGGTTTGTTATTTTTACAATTGTGAGAACACTCTTTAGCCAAGTTTGCGTACTGCTGTTAGGTAAGGAAATTATGGTATGCCAACTCAATAGACTATGTAGCCATCAAAGTGACAATTATTGCCTCTTTCTTATTATTAAATAAAGGGACTAGATCTAGAAGACAACATGAAAAATGGAGACACTTGAGACTTAAGTGTGGGATTGTGGGTAAAGTTTTATTGTTAAGAATTTTTAGCATGACTGTAGTGTTTGCATGTTACAGTTAGAATGTAAGGCGATACATGTACACACACACACACACACACACTCACACTCACAGGACAGTCCTTTAAGTGTGGCCTCAGTGTCCGTGCCAGAGAAGAATTCTGAATCTATTTAGCTTAGACGTTTTTATACTTTTAATTTTGTGCCTTAATTTCTACATCTGTTAAATGAATGATTTTCTGTGAATCATCCATGGTGCAAAGATTAAGATTTGAAACCTGGTTTTACCTATCTTCTAAATGCTGATGACTACAAATTTATAAATCTAGCTTTAGATGCAGATATATGAACCCCCTACTCAACATCTCTGCTTAAATGTCTAATAGAAATTTTGAGCTCAGCAAGTCCAAAATGGGAGTCCAGCTTTCCACTCGCCTCCAAGCCTGTTCTACCTGCCGCCCTCCCCATCCCAGTGGGTGTCAACTCTACCCATCCATCCACTCAGGTCAAAACTCTTGATATAATCCTCCTTGACTCTTCTCTCTCAAAACCCTCATCCAGTAGGTTAGGAAATCCTATTGGCTCTACCTTCAAAATAAACCCAAACCTCTGACCACCTTTCTCACTTGCCTTGCGGCCCCAAGTCACAACCACTGTCTCCTTGGACTAGATGCTGCAATAACTTCCTAATGGATCTCACTGTTTACACCCTTGCTCCCCGCAGACTATTCTCAGCACCACAACCAGAATGATCTCTGATAAAATCTGTTGCACGATGTCAAGTTTCTGCGCAAAGCCTTCCGATGACCCCCATGAAAGCCGGCGTCCTTACAGTAATTCTAAATGACCCTGCAATGACCTTTCTGGCTTCTCTCCCTCCTCCCCTCCCTCATTCTGTCCCAGCCACAGTGGTCTCTCTGCTATCCTTTGAACAAACCAGCATAATTCTGCCTTAGGATATTGGCTTTAGCTTTTCCTCTTGCTGGAACCCTCTTTCTCCTAAATATATGCTTGGCTCACTCCTAGGTTTTTGTCAAGTCTCTCCTCAAATCTCACCCCAGGGAGGCCTCTATTGACCCCTTTTTTTTTTTTTTTGTACACTTTCTTCTGCAGTCCTTCCTGCCCCAGCACCCCTGTAACATTTCACATATAGAATCTAACATACCACAGAATTCACTTGTACATTTCCTGTTTATTGTCTGCTGGCACATCAGCTTCTCTGGGATGGGGATCTCTGTTTCATTCATGAATTATCTCAAACATGTAGAGCACATAGTAGATGTCCAATAAGGGCTGTGAAGAAATGAATTAAAGGGAAGAGAGAATCTACACCTTTTCTACAAAAGATTTCTACAGGCAAATCTTCAAATTAAGATGCTAAAAAAAGATTTATTTTAAAAGTATCTTTCTAATGAATTTTTTTTTTTATAAATTTACTTACTTATTTATTTATTTATGGCTGTGTTGGGTCTTCGTTTCTGTGCGAGGGCTTTCTCCAGTTGCGGCGAGCGGGGGCCACTCTTCATCGCGGTGCGCGGGCCTCTCACTATCGCGGCCTCTCGTTGTGGGGCATAGGCTCCAGACGCACAGGCTCAGTAGTTGTGGCTCACGGGCCCAGTTGCTCCGCGGCATGTGGGATCTTCCCAGACCAGGGCTCGAACCCGTGTCCCCTGCATTGGCAGGCAGATTCCCAACCACTGCGCCACCAGGGAAGCCCTTAAAAGTATCTTTCTAAGAGGGAAAGCCAGAAAGGCCAAGCAAACGACGCAAAACTAGGTCTTTAGATTGTTAACTTTTTAACTGAGAGAAATCCACATTACAACAGTTTACTTCCAGTAAAACGACAGCATATGAACAAAATCCATAAATGCAGAATTTTATGGTGCTGATACAAAAAAACATATGTTAACTAAGATCAAGCTTGTACTTTTATTTCTCAGTATTTTATTGCCTTAGCCAGGATGTCAACTGACTACATAAATTTCAAACATTAAGAGGTACAAATCAATTCACTAAAATATCTGTCAACTCACTGAAATATCTGCATTTATCAAATTTGATGTGTTGCAACGTACAGGGGAAAAATATTTGTGGCAGAAACTCAGAAATAATTGAATAACCATAATGTTAAAAAGCATGAATTTGAGTTATTACTTAAGCTTAAATGAAGAGAAAAAGAGTTAGGAAGACAAAGTTCCTCTTGCACTTTCACACTGCTGTTTATTATAAATTTTCTACATGTTGTAGAGACATTAAACTGTGTATTACTTATGAAAGAGTTTTAATCTAATTGGACACATTCAAGTTATATTAAAAATATGTTTCCGTCTATTCTAATTGCTTTAAAGAATAGTTGTAAATTTAGCACACAATAGTCATCAATTTTTTTTAAAATTCTTTTAAATTTTGACTCAAAAAAGATAATTCAACTACTTTGAATAAGTAGTTTCTCTCTTTAGCCAAGAGCCAACATCTTGTGTAAGGGTGAAACACCATAGACATTGTCATTAAAATTTAAAAAACTAAAAAAGTCCCATCTCATATATTAGATAACATTTTCTGAATATTCTGGCCAATTCATAAGATAGAAAATATAGATATAAAAGACATAACTTTTAGAAGGAAGAGAGGAATTTTTATGAAAAATATGTTATGATTTATTAAAAACAAAGCAAAAATTACCCCATGAAACAACTGTAATTATATTTGATATCTCTTAAATGAAGAATGATTATTTTTAATCAATAAAATTGTTTACTTAGAAAGCCAGTGAGAAATCTTAGTATCATCAAGAATTTCACTAAAGTTATGGGAAATATAAAAAATTAATCACTTTTAAATAACTATAAAAATATTAAAAATATAAAAATCTAACATTATGTTCATGTTTATGGCAATATATAACAGTACACCTAGAATAAATGTAAAAGAAAACATGCAGCTATTGTAAGAAGGAAACTACAAACCTTTTTTTTTTTTTGAGATTTTAAAAGATTTGCCTGCATGAAAGGCTGAACAACATGAAGATATCAGTTCATCCCAAATTGATTTATAAGATTAATGTTATTTCAATTGAAATAGTTCCTGTCTTGAACTGGATTGATTGGACTCTCTTGGATTTTTCCAGCTCTAGTGGCTTAGAAATTATGTGTATTACTCTGTTCTTCTAGCATTTTTCCTTAAATTTGTAACACAACAATGTAAACATGTTTGTCTCTCAACATCCAGACATACTTTATCATCTCTCCCCCAAGAGTCGGTCACTTTAATCCCTCATCTACAATCGCCGACAATTCCCGTGTTCAGTTAAGATCATCTGAAATTTTAGTTCTATGTTATTTTTTCAGAAAGCTTTAAAATTAATTTGCCATAATATTCCCAGCCACTTTATTCAAATTTAGCTATAAATTTTACCACTGCCTTTACTCACCATAGATTCTTGTGAGATACAGCCAGAAATATTATTATTTTTATATGACTATTCACAGACTTCCCCATGGCTCCTGCCCACTCCAACCCCACGCACTCTTAAAAGTATTATTCCACCTTTCCAAATTCATTCCTGATGTGAGTTGATTTGAAGTTGACATCAGGATAATGGGTAGGCTGAAAAATAAAGGAGTGCTTGCTTGCTTGCTAATTTATATTGGAGAAGGCAGGGAGTTACTCTAGAAAGAAGGGGGAAAAGAAGTGGACTCAAATGGGGGCATGGACATGGTGTGGAAAAGATTTTGGAGAGCTTAGAGAAGAGAGAGATTTTGGATTGGGGGGTTAGCTAGCATATGTGGGAGATACTGAGAAAGAAAAAAAAACAGGGACAGAGGATTTTAAGAAGTTTTGCAGTGCATTAATAAAAGAAACTTCAGAAAAGATTTTAGTTGCTTTTAATTGTATCTCCCTATTTGTTTGCTTGCTTGTTTCATCATTGTATCTTTGAATGTGACTCCTCATTGAGATTGGACCATATGATGCCTCAGCTTGATATGGATTATATCTGTAGACCATTCTTTTCAGAAATTCAGACCAGAGAGGAAAACCAAACTCCTTTGAAAGGCACCTGAGAAGGTGTCAAAAGCTTCAATTGATGGAGCAGTTACTTATTATAACAAATCACCTTGAAACTTAGTGGCTTAAAGCAACAAACAGTTATTATTTTACATGAGTCTGTGAGTTGGGTGGGAATTTCTTCCAGCCTGGGTGGGCTTGGCTTGGCCTGGCCTAATTCACACAAGCAGAACAATTCCAGCAGCCTCTGTTTGAGTTATATTTGCTATTGTCACACTGGCCAAACCAAGTCACCTGGCCAAGCCCAGAGTTACTATGGGAAATAGAACCCACATTTTGAAGGGAATTGCTACAAATCACTTTGCAAAGGGTCCTGGATAGAGAGAGGGGGATGATTGAGGGCCATTTGTGTAATCTGCCATTTTTAGTGACAGAATATGTTAGTGGGACAGTTTAGTTAATTCGAAGGCCTTCGTACTTAAACTAAAAAGCAACTGACTGAAGAGGTAGAACTACCAGCATTGGGTGTGGGTAGAAAAACTCAGGTGGCCCAGGAGATGAGGTTTGGGGAGGTACTGAACGGAGAAGGTGAGGGAGTTTTTTTCTCTATATCTTTGTCTTGCCTCATTGTGGCAATAAACACAGATCACCTTTATGATTTGTAAAATGGAATCTAATAAAGTGTATCTATTAGTTTCCTAGTGTTTCTGGAACAAATTACCACAAATTTAGTGAGATAAAGCAACACAAATTTATCCTCTTACGATCCTAGCGATCAGGAATCTAAATGATTAGGCAAGACTGTGCTCCTTCTGGAGGCTCCAGGGGAGAATCCATTTCCTTGCCTTTTCCAGCTTCTCGAAGCTGTCCACATTCTCAGCTCGTGACCCCACATCACTCAACCCTCTGCTTCAGTTCCATCCTCTTCTCTGACTCCATCCTTCCTGCCTTGCTCTTGTCCGGACCCTTGTTGGTTACATTGGGTCCATCAGATAATCCAGGGTAATCTCCTCATTGTAAGATCCTTAACTTAATCACATCGACAAAGTCCCTAAGGTAACATAGTTAGGTGTTGGGGGATTAGGATGTCAGCATCTTTGGGGGGGCCGTAATTCAACCTGCCACAGTGTATTTATTAAATTAATTAATTAATTTTAAAGGTCCTCAGGGAATCTGACATCCAGCTAGGTGAAGGAACCCTTGTCCTAAGATACTTCTCTGATTATAGCCACAATTTTCTCTGCTCAAGTAAGTTTTCCATTCAGAAATTGCTAGATGGTTGCAATTTTCCTAGTGAATCCACTAGGAGTTGATGCCACAGAGACATAGCCATTGCCATTGTTTGTTTCTGGGGAGTTTATTTCTTACCTCTTCCTACACAGCTGTAAGTATCTTCTCAGGGTGTCCATGGTTTTAAGACCTGTCTTCTCAGAAAATCTTCCCACAACCTCTATATTATCAGGCCTAAATGTCCATCCACGTATTACCACAAGAACCTCTAGGAAGCCGTACACTTAGCCAAAATAATGTTTAAGTTGGTATTGATGGGGTTTTTGCTCTCCATTAAGGGACTCGTTTTGTTGTTTCTTTAGAATAACTGGACTTAACTGAACTTAACCTCGTGAGGGAGATCTTATAGAATCCAGACCGTGTCTGTGGCTAGCCCACCTCCAGACACAGGGGTATCTGGC
Source organism: Eschrichtius robustus (assembly GCF_028021215.1). Lineage (NCBI taxonomy): Eukaryota > Metazoa > Chordata > Mammalia > Artiodactyla > Eschrichtiidae > Eschrichtius > Eschrichtius robustus. The sequence continues at coordinate 55,675,021 of NC_090831.1, read as the reverse complement.
AAAGAGAAATAAACCTCAGATTTGGTACACTATTACTATCAAAGCACAACTGCAGTTCCCTTCTGACTGAGCAGCAATGCATCAGGTAAGTTTTCCCACAAATAGTTGGTGGCACTCTTGTATGCTTACTGACTGCATGGCAGTATCCAAACCCTTTGCATGGAGGAGTCTGATGGTAATACATTCTGGTAAAGTGGACTTGGGGAATTAAGTAGAACAAACATAGGGCTATTGATTCCAAAATTAAGTTGATTGCCTTGAAATTCCATTTTTCCGTTTGCTCATTATTGTCAGCAAGACTGAGACAGATTCACAAACCACTCTGAGAGTGCTTGCCTCCTAAGTGGCAGCCACTACCATCAATGCCCATCTCCTGGGGAAAGTACAAAATTTAAGACTGAGAAGGTAGAGTTTTCCTGGTCTGCAATTCAAGACATTTTAATTGAAAAAATTAAATCTATACAAATTAAGTATTCATATCTTAAGCTGTGATGAGAATCAGCTTTATTACTAGCACTTACTTCCACTGACTTTAAACATAACTTCACATTCATTCTCCCAGGAAAAGGGGTCTTTCTTGTGTGCTATGATTGTATTTCTTAGGTTTCCAATGTTGACAGTGTTAACGGGTTAATAATCAGGGAAAATACACCAGATCTGCTGGTACCTTGATCTTGGACTTCCCAGCCTCCAGAACTGTGAGAAATATTTGTTGTTGAAGCTACCCAGTCTATGGTATTTTGTTTCAGCAGCCCGAGCTGACTAAAACAATCCTCACAGTTTTTAGAGCCTTCGCTTTAGGTGGCCACTCTGCCTAGAGTCATCTCTCTCTGATCTATGCATGGCTGGCTCTTTCTCGGTATTCAGAACTCTGTTTAAGTATCACCTCCTGAGATAGGCCCTTACTGATATCATCCAATGTAGAGGAACTGTCAAGACACACTCTAACTTTCCCTAATTTAACAAACTACTTATTACATATTTACTTTCTGACACTTTCCTTTTTTCAGATGTATACATTTATTTTTATTGTCTTTCATGCCCAATTATAATATAAATCCAAGAGAGCAAAGAGACAGTTTGTATATTTTGTTTACTACTATGTCTACAATGCCTAGAAAAATGCTCAGAGCATTTGAGCATTCTGGAAACATTTTTTAAATTAATGAAGAAAGCCAGAATATCAGGCCAGCGTCAAAGGTAGCCAGCTATCGCATCCTCTTTTCCACTTTAGAACATATTCTCTAAAGGCATAAGTTGAGGGTTTTACAGTAATCCATGGGATGTGAAGTGGAAAGTAATATCTTTTCTTCAATCTTGCATTCACTCTGGTAATAGGATTCTCAAGACTGTGTGATTCAGATATCCTCAAGCATTTGAGTTACTGCTTATCTTTGCCTACACAGCATCTAAAATTGCCTCCCCAAATGGCTTAATTGGTTCAAACAAATATAGAGCAGAGTTCCCATACCAGGGTCCAAACCCTGCAGCCAACGACTGCCAGGTACAAACCTCGAGTTGGACCAGCTGGGTCTCTTGTACTTTGCAGCAAGGGAGAAGCTCACCATGGGGACCTGGGAGGCATGTCAGTAGAGCAGTGTTAGAAAGGATTTCTTATGGACTTGAGCTGGTGTTAAGTGATTTGGGGGAGAGCTCAAGGAAGCAGGGCTTTGCTCTGGGTTGGATGCTCTCAGGAAGTGAGGGTAATTTTATGATTGTACATCTTAATCGTAACTAGATTAAGGGAAGACTAGAATGAGGCTAAGGCTGTCATTGTTTCAGAACAGCAGTCACTGCTATCAGCTGGGAGAGGGGACTTTTGGTATTTTGTGGTTTATGCAGTAACCTTATTTTCATCTGGGCTTAGATAAGATTATGAAGTTTGTTTTATTTTGTTTGTTTGGTGTCACTTTATCACAAAGAGTGACTTATCAGATCTAGAGCTCTGGGAGATTCTGAGAACGCCAGGGCCTAACCATGAATGCCAGGTCAGCTGCTAGCCAAACGGAGACCCAGCTGTCAGTGTCAGGCCGGTTCCCCAAGTCAGGGGCTGCTTTTCTTCTTTTCACCAGCTGCCTCAGAAATAATTGCCCCCCACGTCCCCATGTCCAGCTCACACACGTGCTTATGCTTCGCTTTTGTCTGATCATAGATCAATCCTGTAGCGAGGCAGCTTCCACCCCACAGATGCTGCACAAGCCATTGTTACTTACCCCAGAAAGACCTAAGCCTCTCTCCTCCAAATGTGGCTTTAGGTGTGGCTGTTCCCTGAGGTTTCCTGGACCTCTCCCAACACAGGTATGGAGAAGGTTGGAGTTGCCTTGGGGCAGGAGGGTAAGGGCCTAGGCTTGAGTAGTGAGTGACAGTGTGGATGTGGAGAAACTGGGCTCTAGGATGTTAGAGATTAGCACTCATAAGGTCATCACAGAAACCGAGGATATGGATATGGCTAGCTTAGGAGACTGGGTACCAGTGATGTTATTAACCAGCATGGAGCTTCCAAGTCCACAGCAGTTTTGGGAGGAGCTGATAATTTCTACTGGGGACATACTCAGTTATAGAAATGGCCTGTAGGCAGTGGAGGGTAGGAAAGGGTTTAGCGCTGGGACTCATCAACAAGGGGGACGTAGAAATGAGAAGTGGCTCTGGAACAGACTCAAATAAATAACGGGCATAAAAGAGAAGCAAAGTATGAGGAGTTTATCCAAAATGAAAATCAAAGTTAAGAAAGGGCTAATAAATATGAGCTTAAAAAAAAAAATCAAAGGCATCTGAGAAGTCAAAGACTACGAAGACCCAATAAATCGTGGCCATATTTATTCATTCGTTTATTCAAGAAATATTCATTGAGCATTAGGTACCACAGGCTATTCAGACCCTGGAGGTAAAGTAATGGGGGAAAAAAGAAAACAGGCAAAAATCCCTGGCCTCATAGAGCTTACATTCCAATGGGGAAAACAAATAGTAAATAAAATAAACAACTAAGTTAATTGAGATGAGAAGGTAATAAGTATTTTGAAGAAAACTAAACTAGAGAAGGAGAATGGTTGGAGCTAGAGGTATGGGAGGGACGTTTTCAGTTTTAAGTAGGGTGTTCCTCAACTATTAAGTAGGCTTTGAAGAAAGATTTGAAGTGATTGAGGGATTGAGTGATGCAATTATCTGGTCAGATCATTCTGGAAAGCAAGGACGTTCTCACTGCTGATATTAGCTAGACCAACAAGAGAAGGTTAGCCTTGCCCGGTGCGTTACATATAGCAGGTACTCTATGTAGATATTCAAACAATATATACACATGACAAAAGATTGATTTGGAAAAATATTTAAATATTTAGTAATATCTTCTTGGTAGAATGCATATTTAAGGGTTGCAACTGAACAATTTAAAAGATCTTTAAGGGACTTCCCTGGTGGTCCAGTGGTTAAGACTCTGCGCTTCCACTGCAAAGATCTTTAAGAGATCTTTTATTTCCTTTCTTCTTTTTGAGAGTAGGTATCAGAGAGATACCTCATGTGTTAGGTATTTGAAGGACTAGAATGTGGGTGCTTAGTTCAATCAGCTTGGGTTTTTGGGGGGGGTGATATTTTGTTCTCTTTTGCTTCAGTCCATTGTTTCATCAAAAAGAACTCATAAACATTACAGTCTTATTCTGAATGACAAACACGCAGAGATTTCTTATGGCTAAGGTGTCTAATATAAAACAGGTCTGTATACACAGGTACATACGCAGTTTATAACAAGACTGTGTTAAAAGTTAAATGTGTCTTGATTTTTGAGAACTGAAATATTTGCTTTTCTGCCAGTGCCATGGAGAGTTCATAAATGATGGAAGTACTTTGGCTTTCAGAGAGATGCTATTTCTTTGCAATGCTATCTCTTTGGGGAACAAATATGAAAAATAAAACGTGTCATTTTACATGATACAGAGTCTTTTTATTGTCACTTTCCTGGCTTTAAAAACGAATGGGACAAGTCATAAAAAGACATATTGTAGGTGCAGGTTCTGCCTTAAATTTAGATATTCTAATGGAGTGTACAATTCAGTGAGTCTTTTCTGTGTCACTGATTTTTCCCATTCCTTATCCATGGGCAGAGTGACCTGGTAATAAAGCACTGAACTGTGACTAGGATGATTTATTTTGGGGTGACAGCCTTTCTCAGCTTGTAGCTCTTGGAGATGATGATTTTCCTACCAACGTACTCCACAGGACTGTTGTTAAAATACATCAGATTGAGCTCTGGGAATTTAATAGAAGTGACTGAGTACACAGATGGCTTTAAGGACCATTTGCCAAATTTTCAGAGTTTGCAATCATAATGATCAATTATTTATTTATATATATATATTAATATATGTACATAATTGATCTATAATATTGCAGACTTAGAAACTGATAATTATTCAGCGTTGTTCATAATAGCTCCAAAGTAGAAACCACTCAAATGTCTACCTTATGAATGGATAAATAAAATGCGGTATATACATACAATTGAATAACGTTCAACCACAAAAAGGAATGAAGTGCCCATACATGCTGTACCGTGGATGAACCTTAAACGCATGCTGAGTGAGGGAAGACAGACACAAAAGGCCGGATATTATATGACTCCATTTATATGAAATGTCCGGAATAAGGAAATCCTTAAAGATGAAAAACATATGTTAATATTTGCCTAGGACTGGGGAGTTTGTGGGTAAATGGGAAGTGACTGCCAATGGGTATGGCATGTTCCTTTTAAGGGTGATAAAAATGTACTGAAATTACATAGTGGTGATGGTTGCACAATTTTGTGAATATACTAAAAGAAAGCATTGGATTGTACATTTCAAAGGATGAATTTTATGGTATGTGATAAAAATGTTTTAAATCAAGGACTTGACATTTGATTGAATATCAGATGATATAAAGGGATAATTGTCAATTTTTGGTATGATAACAATACTGTGGTGATGTTTTTAGAACAGGTCTTATGAAGATACCTTACTTATGAGTAAATTTTTAAAAAATTAATAGCAAGCCCCTATTGTTAAGGTAGTACCCTGTTGCTGGACTTCCATCACATGGACGTGGTGGTCACGGACTCCAAATCCCAGCTTAGTATGCTGTGATCTTGAGAAAATGACTTAGCTGCTGCAAGACTTAGTTTTCTCTTCTATAAAGCGGAGACGGTTATTGGGATTGAAAACTCCCAGGGCAGTTGTGAAAGCCAGTGGTCAATTGAGAGATGGTAGTTTTTGTTGTTGGCAGGGCAGGGGGTTGGAGGAGGTGGTGGTTAACTTTATTACACTGATTCTAACACATTTTTTTCCCATTTGAGCAACTCTGAAATTAGGATGCATCTACTAATCAATGGCATATCATAGCTTAATTGGCAATATTTTTCTTTCTTAGTGCTACATAAAATAAAGAAGCATTTTACATTCAAATAGCTACTTAGACTCTATGAAATAACAGTATTGCTAGTATTATAACCACTGCCCTTACTGTTGCGACATAGGTGGTTTTGTTTTCTCTCCTTTTAGCCAAATGCTCCTCCTGACACTTTTGGTCCTCAAAGAATATCAGTGTATTTCTTCTGTCTTCTCCCCTTTCCCCATTTCTTGTATCTTGTTGTCCCTATTTATTATTCCTTGATCCAACAATTATATTCAGTGTGACTATAGGCAATCAGTTTACACTTCTTCAAAAAAGGTAAATATGTGAGGTGATAGATGTGTTAATTAATCTTGATAGGGGGGAATCCTTTCACAGTGTACACGTATAGAAATCATCCCGTTTTGCACTTTCAATATCTTATCATTTTTTTTTGTCAATTATACCTCAATAAAGCTGGGGAAAAACTTGCTTAAAAACCATAATAAATAAATAAATATCAACTAAATGCAAAAGAAAAAAAAGATGATCTTTTAGAAAAGAGGCCATAGCTTGGAAAAGAATTGTTCCCAAAAGTGACATTTACACAGGAAATTTCAAATATGTAATCTAGTCTTTATTTTCAAAGGGAAAAAAAGAAAAGACAATATATATAAATCAAATATAACCTCTTCCACTTAAAAATAAAACCCAAAACCAGCATGTTCCATATTGGTTTCCTTAGTATCTGTAAAATGAGAATAGGAATAGCTCTACCAATCTTATGTCCTAGGCCCTGAGAATATAGCAGTTAACTGTAGAGACTTAAGATTTACCCATGGGGAGCTTACATTCTAGAAGAGTGTGGAGAGAGGAGCCATAAACTAATAAACATTTGCTACATCAAGTAGTTATATGTGCTATAAAAGTAATAAAGTTGGGCTTCCCTGGTGGCGCAGTGGTTGAGAATCTGCCTGCTAATGCAGGGGACACGGTTTCGAGCCCCGGTCTGGGAGGATCCCACGTGCCGCGGAGCAACTGGGCCCGTGAGCCACAACTGCTGAGCCTGCGCGTCTGGAGCTTGTGCTCCGCAACAAGAGAGGCCGCGACAGTGAGAGGCCCGCGCACCGCGATGAAGAGTGGCCCCCGCTTGCCACAACTAGAGGAAAGCCCTCGCATAGAAACGAAGACCCAACACAGCCATAAATAAATTCATTAAAAAAAAATTGAGTCTTAATATACTTTATTACTTTCTTTTTTAAAAGTTGAATAAAGGGGTTAGTGTGTAGTGTGTTACTTTTTTTTTTCTCTAATGAATTTATTTATTTATTTATTTTTGGCCGTGTTGAGTCTTGGTTTCTGTGCGAGGACTTTCTCCAGTTTCAGCGAGCGGGGGCCACTCTTCATCACGGTGCGCGGGCCTCTCACCGTCGCGGCCTCTCTTGTTGCGGAGCACAGGCTCCAGACGCGCAGGCTCAGTAGGTGTGGCTCACGGGCCTAGCTGCTATGCGGCATGTGGGATCTTACCAGACCAGGGCTCGAACCCGTGTCCCCCGCATTGGCAGGCAGATTCTCAACCACCGCGCCACGAGGGAAGCCCCCTGTTACTTTTTTTATATAGGGTGTTCAGGGAAGCCTTCTCTGATAGGTAATATTTCAGTGAAATTAGGAAGACAAATAATCATTACGAAAATATGATGGTCCCCCTTTCTTCAAGGGGTGTATGTTCCAAGAGCCCCTGTGGATGCCTGAAACCTCGGATAGTACCAAATCTTACATGTACATGTTTTTTCCTATACATACATACCTATGGTAAAGTTGAATTTAAATTAGGCACAGTGAGAGATTAACAACAATAATAATAAAATAGAACAGTTATAACAATATGCTATATAAAAATTACACGAATGTGGTCTCTCTCTCGCAGGATCTTTTTGTACAAATTTAATGCCTTTTCCATCTTAACTAAACACTTATCGTACACCGTGGACATAACTTTTGCAGCCTGAGGTGCGAAAGCAAAACTAGCATGAATTTCTTTTTCCGTCTTCACAATTTCATGGGTAGAAGATTAATTCTTACTGTATCTCTTAGCAACCTCAGCATACAATTTTTTTCTCTCCTCAAGTCAAGAACTTTCACCTTTTCACTTGAAAGAAGCACTTTGTGGCTTCTCTTTGATACATCTGAATCTCTAGCATCACTACTCTGGCACTTTGGGGTCACTATTACCTAAGGTAAGGGTGACTTGCACACAAGCACTGCTGTGCCTCCACAGTGGATCTGATGACCAAGAACACTACTAAGTGAACCACGGGCAGGACATGCTGGACAAAGGGATGATTCACGTCCTGGGTGGGATGGCATATGATTTTATAATGCTACTTAGAAGAGCACGCAATTGAAAACTTATGAATTGTTGATTTCTGGAATTTTCCATTTAATGTTTTCAGAGCTCGGTTGACTGTGGCACTGAAACCATGGAAAGCAAAACCACGGTTAAGGGGAGACTGCTGTACTCCGTCAGCTGTAAAGGTAAGGAAGTGTTTTCTCTCATCATTCTATAAAATTGTTGTGTTCTGAGTGAGGCCCTAAAAAAAAGGCTTAGGCCGAGCTCTCTGTCATGAAGTTCATGGGCTTGTCTGAGAAGCAAGAAGAAACAAGAATTGCCAGACAGTATGATAACAACTAATACAGAAAAATCTAACACTTGTGTGGAAACATATAGGAAGCAGGACTGACAGAAGACTTCGCAGGTGAAATACCACTTGAGTTGAATCTTTAAACAAAATTTTTTTTAATTAAAAATTTGTTTTTAGAGAAAATTCACAGAACACAGAAAAGCATACAGGAAAGAAAATATCACTCACATACTGGTAGTTTTATTTTGTCCTTTGACACGTGAAAATGAAAAATAAAAGTCTCTTCCTCCTTACCGCTGGGGTTTGGCTAACTTTTTCTGTCAAGACCAGATAGTAAATATTTTAGGCTTTGTGGGCCAGACAGACCCTGTCACAGCCACTCAACAATGCCAATGCAGCACAAAAGCAGCCACAGACAATACACAAATGAATAAGAGCGTGGCTGTGGCCCAGTTAATTTTTATTTACAAAAACAGGCAGCCAGGGCTTCCCTGGTGGCGCAGTGGCTGAGAATCTGCCTGCCCATGCAGGGGACACGGGTTCGAGCCCTGGTCTGGGAAGATCCCACATGCCGCGGAGCAACTGGGCCCGTGAGCCACAACTACTGAGCCTGCGCGTCTGGAGCCTGTGCTCCGCAACAAGAGAGGCCGCGATAGTGAGAGGCCCGCGCACCGCGATGAAGAGTGGCCCCCGTTCGCCGCAACTAGAGAAAGCCCTCGCACAGAAACGAAGACCCAAGACAGCCAAAAATAAATAAATGAAAATTAAAAAAAAAAAACAAAACAAAAAACAGGCAGCCAGCTGGATTTGGCTATAGTCTGTCAACTCCTGCCTTACCCCAAACCCCAGAGATTTGTAATAAAAAATGTGGCACATGTCCAATTTTTTTTCTATTTTCTACTTTAAAACTTAAACAGTGCTTAAGAATTTTTCAGATTAATGGGTCAAGGGAGGAACAGTACACTCAAGACAAATCGAAAGTCACGTGCAAAGTTATAGTCATAAAAAGAATGAAAACTAAAAAAGAAAAGCAAAAGGGAATTCCCGGGCAGTCCAGTGGTTAGGACTCCGTGTTTCCACTCTAAGGGGCACAGGTTTGATCCCTGGTTAGGGAACTAAGATCCCACAAGCTGCACGCTGTGGCCAAAAAAGAAAAAAGAAAAAAAAAAAAAGGGAAAAAAACCCCGAAAAAACGAACTAACCAAACAATTCACAGACTATTCGGAGAACAGAACTAATCATAGTTAATATTCTTAGACCTGGTATTTCACAAGCTAAATCACACAGCTCCTGTGTAATAATAAAATTAATGACAATTTACTGGAGGGGGAAAAGGATGAAAAGAAATGACTAGAGATGTCTCAATTTTAACTTTCACCCTCACTGTGCTTTTTGAGTCTAAGTGACCTGTGGCAGGAAGAAGTATTCATACTTCCACTTACAGTTATTTCTCAGCGTTCAGATGTGCATAAAATGATCGTAAAGACTTTAACATCCTCATTTCCCCTTGGCTCCAAGGACATTTCTAAAGATCTTCTCTGATTCTGCCATAGGCTTTATTTTTTTAACGTCTTTATTGGAGTATAATTGCTTTACAATGGTGTGTTAGTTTCTGCTTTAAAACAAAGTGAATCAGCTCTACATATACATATATCCCCATATAGGCTTTTAACTCCATCATATTTACTCCTGAATCTTAACATCCATTAGCTTCTCTGACACATGGTGTTTTTTTGTTTGTTTGTTTTACACTTGAGATGATCTGGAACCTTCTGAGCGACTCCTGTTGCCCTGCATATCTGCTAAGACTTTCTTTCCAACCACCCCTAAGTTTCTCTTCTGCTACCAGTATGGCAGATTACATAAACAAAGCCAAGTAATGATATACACCCCTTAAGAAGAAAATTTCTCAGTAGGAAAATGAAACCAAAAAGCTGAGTGTTCACAGGACCTTTTAGAACTGCTCTTATGTCTGTGGGCAAAGGTGTGTCTTATCTCTTGATAAGAATTTATCTTTATGTGATGTTAGCAATTCAGGCATCAGAAACATAGGTTTGAGTTCTTACTTTGTAGTGGAACAAATCACTACACTTCTCTGTACCGCATCTGTAAAATGGATACTTAACTACTTCATGGGGTTGTGGTATCAAAAAACAACTTGGGTGAAAGCTTGGACTGATATCCAGCAGGTCATAGGTGCTTAATCACTATTAAGCTCTTTCATCTCCCTTAATTAATATGTAGTCTATTTGCATGTTGAAATATGGCTTCACATACCAAAACATGGAATACCAGTTTTTATCCACAAGCATAGAATTATTTGATGTGAAAGTAACTTAAATAGTTTGGGTTTTTAAAAGTTAAAATAGCATTTAAATCATCTTGAGAAAGAAAGAAGAAGGGGGTAGGGGAATGAAGGAGAAATTAAAATAACATTTCTACCCTAGCTTCTTTTGATTTTCATCTTAAGCCTTAGCATGCCCATAATTTTTAGTAATAGATTATTTATTCCTCACCCAAATTTGTCCTCGTTCTTGTTTGTCTCTCTTTCATTCTGCCTTTAACTCATGTTACTTGTATTTTATGTTCATCTGTAAGCTCCTGAAAGTCCTTTCTGGAACACAGTGGGGTATAAATAAAATAAAATATATGTTAGAGACGGCAACTTCAGAAGGAGAGCCCATGGAAAGCAATAATTCTTAACAAAGCCTAAAACAGCCTAGTCCCAGCCCTTAATCTCGGGCCTACTAGACAACAAAACCAAGAGTCTGACTTTTCTTGAACCTGTTTTACCAATTTAAAAAGTTAAAATAGCTGACATTTATCAAGTTCTTAGTATGTGCTGAATATTAGTCTAAGAACTTTTACCTGTGTTTATATGTTTAATTTTCCCCATAGTTCTAAGAGGCAGGTGCTATTTATTATCCACAGTGTAAAACTGAGGAAATTGGTGGCAAAGAAATTGAGTTTTTTAAGGTCACATACCTGCTAAATGGCAGTGACTTATAGAGGATTTTATAAAGGACTTAGAAATCCTTTTACAATTCCTTTCTTTGTTTGGTTTTAGTCTCATAGAGATTTATAAACTGTATAAAAGACCATTCTCTTATAAATCAATTTACTGCCCTTAAAGTTGTTATTTCTTGGTCCTTTCTTCAATATATTTTCAAAAATTTCAGTACAAATATTTCATGGCTAGGAAAGAGAAAGAGGAGTGAAAATAGCCTACCCTTTTAAACGGTCAAATCAATTTAACAAAGTATCCACAGAGACATCACTATATCAGACATGTGCCAGGTCCTGAGGCTGCACAGCATTGGGTTATTTGGCTTCATGGTGTCTGGTCCAGTGGGGAATCCCCATGTGAAACACGAAGTGATAATACTGTATGAGAGAGAGGATGATGGTAACACGTGGTGCTCTGAGAGCATAGCTGTGGGTACGGTTCCCAGATGGGTCACTTAGGGAAGGCTTCCCCCAGAAAAATTTCTCAGTTGAGGTCTTTTGAGAGATGAGATGAAAGGAGAAGTGGTGGTGTTCAGGGTGTGGTGTATCAGTCAGCTCGAGCTGCTGACTGAGTGGCTCAAGCAACAGAAATTGGTTTCTCACAGTTCTGGAGGCAGGGAAGCCCAAGATCAAGGTGCCAACCAATTTAGTTTCAAGTGAGGGCTTTCTTCCTGGTTTGTAGATGGCTGCCTTCTTACTGTGTCCACACGTGGGGTGTGGGAGTGTAGACGAAGAGAGAGAGAAGGAGAAAGGGGGGCGGGAAGCACTCTGCTGTCTCCTCTTATAAGGACCCCACTGCTATCAGATAAGAGTCCCACTCTGATGACTTCATTTAACCTTAATTACCTCCTAAAAGCCCTATCTCCACATACAGTCACATTGGAGGTTGAGGCTTCCATATGACTTTGGGGCGGGGCAGGGCCAGGCGAGGAGGCAGACACAAACATTCAGTCCATAACATACAAGTAGGGAGAGAAAGGAAGATAGGGTTTGAGTATGGACAGTGTTTCAGGAAGGCAGATGTAGAACTGAGATCTGGTTGCTTTCAAGGATCTGAATATAATTTAATAATCCGGGTGTCTGAATACTAGAGATGGGGATGGTACCAAGGTAAGCTGGTGCCCTTTATTCAGTGAGCAATAGCAATGAGAAACCACTGAAAGACTTTCACCCCAGAAGAAATATGATGGGACTGAATTCCTGAGAGACCCTTGCTGCAGGAACAAGAATAGATTGAAGAGGGGCAAGGTAGAAGGCAGACGATAGAGGAGCTTGTAGTTTTAGGGTAGTGACAGTGAGTACAGAAAGATGTGAACAGGCTAAAGAGAGATGTTTAGGGAGTCAAAATGGCAGGATTTAGAGGTAAACTAAACACTGTGGAAGAGGGAGGGAGAGGTGCCAAAGCTGGCACCCAAGTTGTTGGCTTGGGCTTCCCCAGCACTGGGCCCTGGAGGACACAGAAGCTGCAAGCAGAGGCCAAGAGAGAATTGTCACCGTGTCCTAGGCAGGGCAGTGAGAAAACTCTCCCCTAGTTGCTAACTGCCCCAAGTAGAGCTGGGGTCTCTGACCGCCAGAGCTTTCTGTCATTGAGCCTGCCTTTTATAGCCACCTCTAAGCCTTAAAGTTTACAGGTCAGTAACACCTCATTGGTGTTTGTTTATCAGCTTTTACCAATTTCCACATAGGCTTGTGTTCTGAGTTTTTCCTTTTATCTTTGGTTTATTTTCTCAAGGTACATGGGGACTCCAGAGCTATGAGAAACAGACCTCTGTGACAGTGTCGGTGTATATTGATTGGCTGAGCAATCTTGAAGCCAAGAGATCTTAGATTTCTTTTCTGAAATATATCTAGATGAAGAAAAAGCAGTTAAACATTGTACTAACACTAATAATGGTTAATGTTTTGAGCATTATCAGATGCCAAGTACTGGGCTAAGACATATGAATATATAGAACATTGAATCCTGACAACCACCCTCCGAGGTTGGTGCTAGTATTATTTTTTCCTTATAGGTAAAGACACTGAGGTTTTGGGTTTAAATGCCTTGCTGGTAAATCACCTAGCCCAGAGGTCAAACAGATAGATTGGCTTGTGATACTCCTTTCCTGAGTTGTGTACTATTTTGCCTTTTCAGTTTTCTCCATGATGGTTTAACAATAGAGATGCAATTTTAAACATTTTGTCTATTAAATTGTTAGCATTTGCACTGTGATTTAAAATAACTTTCTTATTATTATAATAAGGAGGCTTATTGCAAGGTACAACTTGGTAAATATGAAGAAAATAAAAATAATCCATAATCCTACCACCTGGTGATAACCATTATTATAATTTTGATGTATTTCATGCCAGTATTTTTCAGTACATATTTTTAATAGTTGAGATCAGTGCTTATACATTTTAATCCTGCTTTTTCCATTTAAATTATAAATATAACGCTGTCTCCATGCTATTAGACATGATTTACAAATATTATTTTCAGCGGCTGCAAAATATTTCATCATATGGGCGTATTATAATTGATGTAACCATTCAAGCATTTTTGAACATTTAGTTTCTTCCCATTTTTCACTACTATAAATAATACATTTGGTATTTCAAGTTATTTCCTTTAAAAATGTCACCAAAAATGTAATTATTGCTTTAAAAAGTGTGAGCATGTTATCAAGGCTCTTAATACTTTCAAAAAACAATGAAACAATAGCAGGAAATGAGGACCTAGCGTAATCACATTCTTACCAGCACTGTTAATTATCACTTTTACATCTTTATTAATAATTTAAATCTTTTTAATAATTTTAATTTCTATTTATTTGGCTACAAACAACATTTAACATTGTTATACACCTTGGGGTTGTTTATATCTTTAAAGTTTTTTCCTTTTCTTGTCCCTTATCCATTCACCTATTAATTAGTTTAACACACATTTCATGAGCAATTATTACATACCAGGCCCTATGTGAAACTATAAAGTATAGCAGTAAACAAGATGGGAATGTCTTTGCTAACAGTCTAAGGAAAGGGCATGAAGTAAATGGGTTAAAAAATTAGAAAAACATCTGATAGTAAAGGGCTGTGCCTTCTACTTATTTAAAAGGGGTAATATGATGAAGCAAAAGAGCCAAGTTCTTAAAGTTTTTGGTATCAGGAACACTTTACAGTCTTTAAAAAATTATTGAGGACCCCAAAGTGGGTTATATCCATCAACAGTTACTGTATTAGAAATAAAAACTAAAAAAATTATAAAACACAAGAACTCTTAAGGACGCATTCCATTAGTAGCCATCAGAGAGATGTAATCACCCATCATGTAGCTTCTGGAAAACTCCACTGTACACTCATAAGGGAATGAGAATGAAAAGACAAAGAATGACTTAGTATTATTATGAAAACCGTTTTGACCTCATAGGCCCCTTGCAAGATCTGGAGGACCCTTGTAATCCCCTGACCATACTTCGAGAACCACTCTGATGGAAAATAACTTGATGCTTTGAATTGGGTGGTTATAGGAGGTCTCTCTGAGGATATGAGATTTAACTGAAGATCCAAGAGATGAGAAAGAACAATAGTGTGAATGTCAAAGGAAGAGCATTCAGTTTGTGAAAATTCATCAACACATGTATATATATGTATATACCGTCATCCCTCAATAATGAATGATTTTTTTTTTAATTATGTGAAAAGTAAAGAAATCAAACCCAGTTAAAATTTCAGTTTTGTTTTTCTAATGCTGCAACTGAAAATTTCAAAGTTGGTATTCCCATAAGCAGAATCTCCATTTTGGCAAGAAGAGACAAATGGAAATTAGTTAAAAACGGTAATATAAAAAAATTTAGGTTCTGAGTCCAGTTGATTTTGAAATAAAGAGGAAAAAAATATGATAGATTGTAACCAATGGAACTTGTTACCACAGGGTATCTTAAATTTCATCTCTTTTTCCTCTCCTGTTTGCTTCCCCTCACTTCCCTCAGAAAGTCCTAATTTTAGCTGTCAGTCAAAAAAAAAAAAAATGCTACACAGCTTTAGCAAATCAAATACTTTTTATTGGAGACAGTCTCTGGGGAGAATGGAGCTAAGTAAAAGATTAGATGAAATTTAATTTTTAATCCAGAAATGTATCCTTAACAGGAGTCCTTTAAATAGCAGACATCATTTTTTTATTATGAATGTGGGGGTCACCTCCAGGAAGAGCTTTGTAATTCCTTTAGGAAGATAAAGCCTCCTTCTTCACACCTGACCCACAGGGCATTTGCTGAGTTAAAAGAGTTGAGAAAGATACAAGTTTTTATATCCTGTAGGGCCAGAGGGGCTGCAGAGAGGAAAGAAGAGCACAAATTATCTGGCTT
Source organism: Eschrichtius robustus (assembly GCF_028021215.1). Taxonomy (NCBI): domain Eukaryota; kingdom Metazoa; phylum Chordata; class Mammalia; order Artiodactyla; family Eschrichtiidae; genus Eschrichtius; species Eschrichtius robustus. The sequence goes on along the minus strand of NC_090831.1, from coordinate 55,659,672 downwards.
TTCTTTCTTTTTAATTTTGATTATAACAGTTTAATATGTAGATGGAAGTAGAGAATTTCTTTCCAGACATATTGGTGTACCTTCACTGAGTGGTTCAGAGCCTCTAAAACAAGAAGAAAAGATGACGAAATCTAAGGTTGAAAAGACCAGTATTATAAAACAGGTTTATGGCTTGTTTATTTAGGTAAGAATTAGAAATGCATCTAAAACAGAATAAAGTTTATCACATTCTTTAGTTGCAGTAGGGAGAATAAATACCTTCATGATTAGAATCAATAATATGGTTCTGAACCAAACTGAACATTCTCTACATGAAGATATACTTGCAGTTAAAAGAATGTACCATTGTCTTGCTCTGCTTATACAATGACAATTCACAGTAATGTAGGGATAAGTGAAGAGTCAAGTGCTGTATCAAGGTACAACATGATTCTCCACATCTCTTTTCAAATGCCTTTCTAAACATTCTGGCTTGTGTGGCAGGCTAGAAGCAGCAGACCTACCAGGGCTCAGTCTTGCCCTCTGTCCCTTGGGTCTCTGTGAACCTTAGAGAGTGTGCTTTTGCTCATAGCATATCAAAGGGAAGGATCAAGCCCTTGGTATCACTGTGAAATGTAATTTGCAGACGGCTTGGTGTATTAGTATGCGACAATGTGAAGTTCAACAATTTGAGCCTTCTATGAGGAACGCTCTCAATGAGATTCCAAGCCCTCACTCACACACAGATGTTTTCAGCTGTTAGAGATTTATTTTGCTTATCCTATCCACTTGTCAATCATTTGGGAATAGACTCTCAGTCATTAGGATTCTAATACAAATAGCATGGCTAAAATTAGAGCTCCTGAATGTGTGCCTTTCTATGACTCTAGAGAATAAAATGAATCTGGGAGCATTAGGAGGGAGGATAGAGACCTCCTTACTGATTAGATAGTCTCCATCTAATCATTTATGGTCTCTGCTTCTAGAAACTAGAATAGTTTGTTCACTTATTTATTCTTCCTCTAATTCTGCCACTTGGCTGGAAATCCAAGTCACTCTTAATTTGTCTTATTTTAGAAACATATAATCTGGCTAATTTGTTCTTTAAGAATTAAATCCCAAGTCAAACATCTCCCTTTAAGCCTAGGTCCACGTTATGTTCAAATATCAAGATGAGTTGGGGGTGGGGAAGGAAATCTATGAGATACCTGGATGATTTATCTCAGAGGGCACAATATCTAAGCAGGTGGAAACACTGCATGAATCAGAAGCACTAATCTGTGTGCTAATGGACCATTTATTTGCATTCCATTTTCCTTGGGAAAAAAAGTCCTGTGTCAATCTTTCTAAATGTGAGTGTAATGTGCATATCTGTTGATATTTAAAGAAAAGAGCTGCACATGTACAGGTACTCATAACCCTAAGCTGCATAGTTGGTTTCTGTTTCAAAATAGAAAGCTATCAGCTAAAAGACTCACATGAGGTATTTCCAAACACCCATTTGATAAAGTGATTAACACCCTACAGATATGTATTCAAGGCTTTTAATAAACTCATGGATTTTGCTAAACATTAAATGACAAGAGGAATACCAAAGTTCAAACTGTATAAAATTCAGAGTTGTGTTATTTCAAGGGAATAAGTGGGCAAGCCTGCCCCTATAGCCGGTCCAGAGTTGTAGGGGTCCAACTGCATGAATCAACGCTGTTCTGGTCTCAGCTATAATTTTGTGCCATTAACCTGGTGGCAATTGTCTAATCTGGCTTAAATATCAATGAGAACATTCTGGCTTCTGTGGCTGCCTGGGCTTTCCAGGATTCAAGCATCATTCCAAGAATCTCCCCATTGGCTGGTGCCCGATTCATTTGTATGATTAGGGAGACTGGGCATAAAAAAAAATATTGGAGTACAAGGGTCTCCTTTTTCCTGCCATTTCCCAAGATTGAGTTGCCTGCTTTATCCAAGAATGCAAGCTGGGCAGAGAATGAAATTCAGTCACCAATTGCATAATATCCTAAATTGCATGGTCACAGAATTTTACTCTATTATTATTACGGATATTGTTTTACCGCTTTTAAAGTCTTTGGGCATCAAACTTGTACTCAAAAGTATATTCGCACCTTCATGTTGATTTTTTTGTAGGCCAAGAACCACTAAATACCCAGTTTTAGAAAAATAGCTAAAGTGTGTTTGCGTGGGTTACTTCAACCCTATAAGGTAGGTAGACTAGTTATTCCTATTTTAAAGGTTAGAAAACTGAGGCACAGAGAGGTAACTAAATTGATAAGATCATTGTATTAGTTTCCTAGGGCTGCTGTACCAAAGTACCACAAGCTTAGTGGCTTAAGACAACAGAAATGTATTGTCTCACAGTTCTGGAGGCTGAAAGTCGGAAGTCAAGGTGTCAGGAGGGCCATGCTTCATCCTTCATCCACCTGTAAGAGAATTCTTCCTTGTCGCTTCCTAGCTCCCAGGGTTCCTTGGTTTGTAGATGCATCACTCCAATCCTTCTTTCAACCCAACATTATCACATAGCCTTCTCCCTGTGTGTCTCTGTGTCTTCACATGGCTGTCTTCTTATAGGAACAATAGTCATATTGGATTAGGAGCCCAGCCTACTCCACTATGACCTCATCTTAACTAACTATATCTGCAATGACCACATTTCCAAATTAGGTCATATTTTGTGGAACTGAGGGTTAGGACTTCAACACATCTTTGGGCGGGGGGGATGCAATTCAATCCATACCAGTCACATAACTAGAAAGTAGTATAGCAAGGATTAGAATGCCTCCACTCAACAATAATGCTGCCTAAAATTTTGGGATATGGTGGGGGTTAGGTATGGCAGGATGTTAAATCATAGCACATGCAATATCTAAAAGATTTTGGATGGTGCTTTTCTCAATTGAAAGACAACTTTTGAACACCCTTCCCTTGCCTTTACCTCTGCTGGAAGTGAATACTTTATTGTTGGTTCAGTACTTTAGGTCAGTTTTGTAACATTCTAGTGTATTCCTTTTTATACCTTTGAGAATAGGAAGGGACAATAACGTGAAAATTACATAAGAGAAATGAAAAAGCCATACAAATTAATGCATATAATGATAATAATGATCCTCCAAACATTTACTAATGCATAATTCTGTTTTCTTACTTTAATGATAAAAACTAATCTTTATCTAGCATTTACTGTACGCAAGTATTTTACTAAATTCTCTAAAAGTCTTGGACCATTTGGTCATCAAAATAATCTCATGAGGCAGGGAATATCATTGCCATCATTCTGCAGATATAGACTGAGAGTTAGAGAAACCAGTTGACTTGCCCAAGATCATAAAACTGATTTCTAGGCAACCTCCAGAGCCCACACTCTTAAACATCCTGATCCTTGCCTCTCTATTCTCAAGGTTAAAAAACATTGGTGACAGTGTTAATCAGCATACCCTAAACAGTTTTAAAAAGAAAAAAGACCCTGTAATCCAATAACCCAGCATTTCATTGGGGCTGAAGTGAAATCTCATTTCATCAAGATTGCTGACTCACCGTAGCAAAGTTACTCCCAATAGAGAAGAAATTCTATATGCTGTCTTGTCTAAGCTCTGTCCAGTCACAAAAGAGTGATGTATCCTAGGTGTTTGAAGGTTTTCTTTTATACAGACACTTAAAGGTCTAATAAAATAATTAATAAGAACTTATTATGAACCATATGCAGTCATACTACAGGCATGTGTGATATGGAAGGATAGTGAGGTTAGATTTAACTCCCTCCCCAGAACATTGATATAGCTCTTAGTCATGGGTAAGTAATTCAGGTAACATTTATCCTGGTCTTAGTCTTCTCCCTTTTCTTGTTGAGCTGTCTTTCTCTGTATCATAATGTGGCCTCCTCCCAATACTCTAATTGATGATTTTCTTCTGAATCATTACTAAAATACTAACTACAACAAATCTTCATACTCTCTGCTGCTTGTCCACTAAATTCCACTAATGAAATGTATGGACATTCTGCCTTTAATTATAAGCTCATCTCTAACTAGTGATCTTTTTTACCTATTTACATCATTGCTGCTATTTCAACTGCGTTGATATTATACATTCTCCTTTTGCCCTCTGTGCATTAAAGTGTGCTCCAAAGATGCTCTTCTTTTTGGTCACTACCATTGAAAGAAAAACTCTAATTTGGCCACATATCCACCTTGGCCAAATCCTACTCTTCTAAATGTCTTAGTCTGCAAATTCACACCAGTTTATATGTAATGAAATATAAAAATTGTATATAAAAATTTGTATAAAGTTATTTCCATTGGTTCTTTGGTCAATGTTTGATTAACTCAAATTGAACAGTCCAAAAACCCATTATATAGTAGCCCCATTTATAAACTTAATTAATTTAATTAGTTAAATATTATAAACTCTATTGAACATTTTAAGTACAGTAAATATTTGACAAGACAAACTTAAAACTTAAGCAAATCTTCCTCTTCTAAATATAGGATAAATTTACAAATAAAAATTTCAGGTTGTCTTGAACATTCTGATACTATTTATATGCTTAATAAAATTCTCTTATACCTTTTTGTTTCAAGTGGATAAGACTTTTAGAATGTCTTCAAATTAGAACTACCCAGATTCTTTTTACTTTAATACGAAGATGTCAGACTATATTCCGTTATCTTTATACTTGTTTATTTATCTTCCCTGTATGGAAGTTCATTTAATTAAGGAAACAGATTTGCCATAGAACTTGGAGAAGGTTAGTAATGGTTACTCATCAGTGAGAGATTTAAGACTGAAACATGGGATCAAGGATTAAGTTTAGGATGCTTTTAACTGAGTCACATGAATGCAGTGAACTGTTTTAAAAGGTCATTGTGCCAACAGGAGACTCCAAGTCTATACCATACAGCTGGAATTGAGTTTAATATTCTTTGACTCTTGAATTTTTATACCATTCATAATTCCTCCCTCCCTCCCTCCCTCCCTCCCTCCTTCCTTCCCTCCCTCCTTCCTTCCCTCCCTCCCTCCCTCCCTCCCTTCCTTCCTTCCTTCATAATCTCTTTTAATTTTAGCACCTGATATCTGTTAACAGAATTCTATACTTCCATTCAGTTTGCTGATAATTTCCTACAGTGCTTATTTGGATTATGCAAATTTCTTCCCTGCCTGATTGGAGTCCGTATTCTGATCATGCTATTTTTGTCTCATATAGCTCTTGGCCACAACTCTGTGTTCATCCTTTTTTATTTTTAACATCTTTATTGAGATATAATTTACATATCATAGAATTCACACATTTAAAGTGAACAATTCAATGATTTTTAGTATGTTCACAGAAATGTACAGCCATCACCACAATTTTTGAACGCTTTCATCATCTCAAAAAAGAAACCCTGTACCTTTCAACTATCACCACACACCAAATCTCCATACTCCAGCCCCCTCCCATCCCTAAGCAACCACTAATCTACTTTATGTCTCTATTGGTTTCCCTATTCTGGACTTTCATATGAATGGAGTCATGTAGTGTCTTTTGTGACTGACTTGGTTGGCAAGAATGCAGCATAACCAGCCCGGGGCAGGAAACTTTGGTTACAGAGAGGGCTGGACTTGATTTAGAGTGAAAGGCAAAATATCATTACTTTTCAGCTAAAAGTGGTGTTATGGGATAGAAATGGAGAGGGAAAACCCCATAGCTCTGCTTGACCAAGATTACATTCCTAGTTGGGGTGAGTGGTTGACTAGTCAGAAAACTTAACAGGGAGGTCCTGGAAATAAGAGAGCCCTAGATAACCTGAGATAAGCTCTCCACATATTCCTGGATCTCTAGGATATTGTCAGTGTATGGCAAAAAATGCAAGCAAAGGAGGACTTGAGCTGCAATTTTTAAAGTATTTCCCAGTCCACACAAATCACTCAGCACAGGACAGAAGCATTATGGTCTTGAGATGTTTGGGCACAGCTCTGTCCACATCAGTGACTAACCGCTAAATTATGTTGACACAGTGATGACTACTGGGAAGTCAGGCTATAAGAAAACATAGAAACACTAAAAAGGCATAAGCAGATGAACGATATGGGAGAGACACATTCTGCAGTTTAAGTTCAGGCATATTACTAAAAATAACCAACACCCCATCCAAAAAAAAAAAAAAAAAAGAAACCTCAGAGTAACTACTATATATTTTCTAAAATGTCTACTTTTCAACCCAAAATTGCTAGACATGAAAAGAAATAAGAAGATGTAATCTATACCTGGGGGTGGGAGTGGGGAGTCAATAGAAATTGACCTTGAGAGGGCCCAGATTCTGGAATTATCAGCAATATACTATATACTTCAAGGCAGCTATTATGAATATGTTCAAAGAATAAAAGAAAAATACAATAGCAATAAATCTATGAATGGGGATTATCAATAAGTAGAAACTACAAAAAAGAACCATATACTCCCTATAACGAGACAGAGGCTGCAGGAGCTGGCAGTATATTCGTAGCCCAGTAGGAAAAAAAAAAAAAAAGGAAGAGGAGAAGGTGATGGAATCGGTGAGTTGGATTATGTCACTATCATGCTTAAAGTCCTTCAGCAGGTTTCCATTGACCTTGGACTAAAAATCCAAAAAGAAAACATTTTTTTAGAGAAAAAAATTTTAAAGAACCATATAAAAATTCAAGAGCTGAAAAATATAATAACTGTAATAAAAAATTCACTAGATGAGTTTCATAGCAGACGAGATGGTAGAAGACAGAACAAGTGACCTTGAAGATAAATCAATAGGAATCATCCAATCTAAAGAAACAAGAAAAATAAACAGAGGCTCAGAGATCTTTGGGACATTATCAAGCATTCCAACATACATATAACAAAAGTCCAAGAAAGAGAAAAGAAAAAAAATTCTGAAAATATATTTGAAGAAATAATGGCTGAGAACTCCCCAATTAGCTAAAAAAAAAAAAAAAAAAAATTAATCTACAGATCCCAGAAGCCCAGTGAGTCTCAAGAAGGATAAATAAAGACCTAAACACAGACATATCATTTCAAACTTCTGAAAGAAAAGAGAAAATGCTGAAAGCAGCAAGACAAAAATAGTGCATCACATATAGGAAACAATGCAATCAACAGGTGACTTTTCATTGGAAACAATGGAAGTCAGAAGATAGTTAGATAGCATATTCAAAATACTGAAAGAAAACACAGTGCCAACAAAGAATTCTATTGTAAAATTATCCTTCAGAAATGAAAGTGAAATAAAGGCATCCCCAGATAGAAAAATCTGAGAGAATTTATTGATAATTGATCTTCCATTTGAGAAAAGACCTTCAGATGGAGAGGAAATGATCTTTCCTACAAGGAAGACCTTCAGGCTGAAGGGAAATGACACCAGATGGCAACTCAGAAGAGCACCAGAAATGGTAAATATGTGGATCAGTATTTTTTAAGTGTAAGGCTATGTTCTTCAGCTTATAACATGTACAAATGTAATATATTTGACAATAGTAACACAAAGGTGAGAAGGAGTAGTGGAACTATATTGGAATAAATTTACTATATTTACTTAACTAAGTATATTTACTAAGTATAATTATTGGAACTAACCTTAAATAGATTGTGCTAAGATAAAGTCATATATGTTAATGCCTAGGATAGCCACACACACACACACATACAAATAACACAAAAATTATAGTTAAAAAATTCACAAAGGAAGTAAAATGGTTCAATAAAAATATTTGGTTAACATAAGGGAGTAAAGAAGGAACAGAAAAACAAAAAGATATAAGATATTTAGAAAACAATAGTAAAATTGCAGGTATAAATCCAGCCACATCAAATAAGTATATTCAATTTGAATGGGCTAAATACTTCAATCAAAAGGCAGAGATTGTAGACTGGATTAAAAAGAGATATCCAACTATATGCTGTTTATAAAAGACATTTTAGTAGATTCAAAAATACTAATAGGTTGAAAGTAAAAGAATGAAAAGAGTTATACCATGCAAACAGTGACCATAAAAGAACAGAAGTAGCTATAATGTTATAAAAGTAGACTTTAAGACAAATAATATGACTAGAGTCAAAGAGGGACATTTCACACTGATAAACAGTTAATAATCTCAGAAAGATATAAAAATTATAAATGTATATGTACCTAACAACAGACCCCCAAAGTACATAAAGAAAAAATTTACAGAATTCAAAGGAGAACTAGAAAGTTCAACAAATGTAGTTGGAGATTTCAATACTCACCTCCAGTAATTTGAGAGAACAACTAGAAACAAAATCAGTGAAAATATAAAAGACTTAAATAATGCTATCAAACAACTTGACCTTACTGCTGTGTATAGAACATTTCATGCAACAATAGACTACACCTTTTCAAGCACATATGGGACATTCTTTGGGATAGATAGACCATGTGCTATGCTGTAAAAGAAACCAAAAGTCTCAATAAATTTAAAATGGTTGAAACCATACAAAGTATGCTTTCCAACTACAGTGGAATTAAATTAGGAATCAATAACAGAAAGACACTTGGGAAATCCCAAAATAATTGAAAATTAAACAGAACACCCCTGAATAACTCATGGGTTAAAAAAGAAATCACAAGGGAAATTAGAAAATATCTTAAACTGGATGAAAATAAAAACACATAATATCGAACTTTATGGGATTCATCATTGGTAGTGGCTAATGGCTCAGATGAATAGCCAGAGGCCTAGAGAAAACACAGCTGAAGAACTGGTGACAGGAATGATGGGCACAATGTAAGGATATTTGTGTCACATGTGATTCTAGCTGCAGGGAGGAAGGTCATTAATCAAATAATCAGGTAGATATGACTCACCCTATGATGTCAACTTCTTTTCCTTGCAAACTTCTTCTTACAAAGAGAGTTTATAAACAAATTAACCAGGTTGGATCAGTGGAGGTCATCATAAGCTCATATTTATATATTCTTCTCCCCCTCTCCCAATTAGTCATTTGTCTTTAAGTTTACTTATGGCGTCTTCTGACCTGTAAGAGATTCTGTGTTGCCAAATCATTGGTATTTTCTTTTGAGGTTTCTTCCTTCGCATTTATGTATATGTAGCCTTCTCCACCCTCATAAAAATAATCAAATATTCACTTAATTTTCCTTCATGTTTTATTATGGCTTCATCAAAATATTACTTTATGCTTACCTTAAGCTTTAAATATTGTGTTCAATGGTAATATTGGGGAAAACACAGTTTATTATTACATGGACTCAAATAAGAATCCAATCTTTTACCCTGAAACTGTTATTTATGCATATTTTTAAAGTTTAAAATAGAACAACTTGTCATGTCTTCTAACATCAAAATCACAAATAGCTTGTAATTTACCACAACATATTAGGTCAGAATTTTTTTTATATTGCTCTTTCTTTACCTTTTCTTCATACACTTGTCATTATGCCAGATTAACCCCCCCAATAGTGTTTCTTCTGTTTGATCTTTACTGCTCATCATTGCCGATTTAGATAAGTACAAATAATTCACCGGGCTGAGGACTTAGTCTACACCTCATATGTTTTTAAATTATCATTTCAGACAATAATTTGCGAGTTGCACTCTTCTCTGAGCACAGTGCTTCCCCCACCTCCAATATTTTTTCTGGAAGCTTCCAGAACATTTATCTAGTATTTCTTAAATCTCTGAAAAAAGCAAAAATCTTCCACAGGCACTTAACATCTTTTGGAATTTCTAACAGCTTGGAATTCATATTGATTCAATTTCATATCCAGGTGCTAGTAAGTATCTTCTTACAGTTATAGATTGTGTGAAAAAAATAGAGGTAAATAAGAATGTACTTTTTTTTTTTTACCACTTGAGATTATACCTCAAGGGACCAAGAAAAGAGAAAATATCTCCACTTAATTGTCATGCAAATGTCTACTTTCAGAAAGAAACTACAATTATATTATATATAATATATGATAAATATGCACCATATAGTCTACCATAAATTATAGTGATAATTATGAAACTGCAGGACTTCTCTTTGCAAGATTCACAAGATAAATATATTTAGCTAATACACTGTTATTCTTTGAAAAAAAGCCTTATGAAAGAATGAAATAAAAGAAGAAACATGCACAAATATTGCCAGAATGTATCTTTTCCTTTGTGGAAAGTTTCCCCTTACTCAGTTTTCAGAGAAGAAAGATATTTACTTCTTGTTTTGGAAAATAGCAATTGTCATGGTTCTCCTCCTCACGACCACAGACTTCCCTTTCTTGTAATCCCTCTACCATTAGAAATACTTTAAGATCCTTTACTAGCCAACCAGAAAGTGTGGCAGTATCAGTACCACCCCTGATGCAGAGAAAGTCATTTAAAATTTAGTTTCTCAGCCCACATACAGTTAGGTTTAAATCACCTGATTTATGATAGAAGAATTGTCACTGTTTGTAAGACCCTTCTCTTCTCGTTTTCTTTAATACTCTTTCAAAACAAAATTTGAAGAGAGAATATAATTTTCATCAACTGTGAATAGTTTTCATTCTAAATTTATGATCTGTAAAGCAAGAACATTATCAGATAATTGCTGGAAAATATTTGGTTATTCCCAAATTCCTAACTGAATTTCTATAATTTTAAATTATGTTTTACTTTTTCCAAAAGTTAAAATCACGTTTTTGGTGTTAGCTGTACCCATTGAAAATTGAAGTCTTCCACTCATAACACCTTCAAGATTTGTCCTATTGGGAATGCTTTCTGAAAAATCAGACCAGTCAATGACATATTTCTATGATCTTTGATTGCTTGTCTGACAGTGTTTGCCAGTAAGGCTTTACTGTAGTCTTGGCTTAAACATGTATTTTCCTATCCTACCTATCTTGGGGGCACAGTGAGAGGATGCATATGGGAACAATGAAATTTGAATCAAAGTAATTACATTTTAAAGATTTGGGATCTTTATTACAATTACAAAAAGCCAATAATATAGTTTATTATTCTGTTTCAAGTCTTTGACTTGTAATCCTATAGATTGCTGTACTGATTTATTCCACAGATTGCTTTAAAAAGGGCAGCATCAGTAATATTCATTTACAAATTACTGTGTCTTGTTGTCAGTATCTTCTAAAATATTATTCTCAGCATATGAGATTCATGAAGACAGCCAGATGGTAAATTTCCCTTTGGCAAAATACATTAAGACTCTTTCATTCTGTCATCCTTTTGCAAGTTCTTACTGTTATAAGCTCTTACTGTTAACGAATTGGGTGAAATAATGCCCTTAGGAGCCTGATACTTTGAAGAGAGAGGATAAATTCTTTTCTCTTGGTTATGGTTCAGTTATGTTCACAGCAGCCATATATCACTAAAATGTTAAAGGTCACATGAATACCAGTTTGTAGCGTATGCGCTCTTGATTTGTTCTACGCAGCTACAGTTATGCATTTAGCGGGCAAGTTAAATCACTCCCTTTTCTGTTAGGTCACTAATAGCATTCAGAGGGAGAAAGCCCCTCTGACTATCACCATTAGAAATCATTTCACAGACAATGGAACCAGAGACCCAAATCATCTGGGAGCCAAAACTAAATAATGGGAGGGCAGTATAGTCACCACGTGAAAAGTTTTAAGAAATAAGCTGTGTAAACCTTAACAATCAAAAGGAGCCTGAAAGCCCCTCATTTCTCTTTAGAAATGTACTTGGGAATCAATGTTTCCTTGTCACTTTCTTGATTTGGTGTTGGCTAATGATATAAAATGTTAAGAATGTACACGCATATGAATTGATATCAATTACTCTATCTTGGGGCCAAGAAGCTTCCTCTGGTCACTCTCTAGACTTTGTTCAAGCTTCAACAAAGCCAAAACGGAAGGCTCAATGGCTTTCCAACAAAAGAAAACACTTCCAACAAAAGAACTCTCAACAATCTTGGTTAATATTTCTGTTTGATTCTAGATCGATTTCCTAAACATTAACAAATGGCTGATTTACCAATATTAGGTTTGAAGAATCTTTACAAATAATCATTTATTAGTGAAAAATAGTTTCATAAGGATCCCTCATATTCAAGTAAGCCCCTCTGTCTCCCTTTTCATTTCCCATCAGTTGCCAGCTGCTATAAGAAGCTGGGGCAGGACTAAATGAACATCCCTCAAAATTCTAATATGAGTTTTGTACAGAAAGAACTACCGTTGTTATGACAATGAAGAGCAGTCAGCTGAAACTAAATAATTAATGGAAACAAGTAAATTAAAATGGCTTTCAGAGAATCAGAGGGACTGCTTCCTTTGTGTTCTTATCAATCCTCCTAGGATGCAGCTATGGGTTCAGGGGCAGAACTGGGTGAAATCTGTACCAGACAGCAACTTTCAGTCACAGTCATGAGATGGAAGCTCCCCCAGACAGCACAATCAGCAAACACCCAGCAGTATCAGATGTTGACGAGGCTCTGTGGTCAGAATAAAATACAGTGAACCAGACAGCCTGAAAACTTGAATCTTATGGCCAGGGGACCTCAGGGACAGGTACACTGCCAAATGTGTAGCTCCAGGCCCTGTTGGGAAATTCCTCCTTGGGTCTAATCCTTCATTTTGTTTCTCTCCTCTTGTTATAATGTTTTTGGCATCTGTATTGTGCTTCTTGGTATGCAAAGTGCTCTCCCATGTGCTGTGTCTTCTAAGCCTCAGAAGAATCCTATGAGTTAGGTGTTTTGTTATCCCTAGAGGAGGAAGTGAAGCTCAGTCAAGTTTCCTGATGTGCTCAGTTTCAAACAGCCAGTGATTGATGGGCCTGGGACTTGAATATAGATTTTTGAATCTGCATCTTCTGCCGTGTTGACCACATCACACCACCTATTACTTACATTGGTGGAGACACAAATAGATAAACCACCATTCTCCATATAATATCTGCATAGCATCAAGGCAACATCTGGCCAGATAAAAGGTGAAATGCTTTATACTATCTTGCTTTAGGAGACTTACTATGTATAATAGCTGATTTAAAATTTTGAGAGGTCCTGAAAGACAGGAACTGTATTTCATCTTGCTTTTTCCAGGATTTTCTTAATTTTTGGTCCATAGAACAATTTTTTCATTTAATATGCATCAACATTTCAAAGAGAAATGTTCCATAAAAGCTATCTCTTGTAGCACTACCAAGTGAAATACAGGTCTCTCAGTTAAATTTGAATTTCAGATTTAAAAAAAAATTTAAGGAGTTTAAATATGTCCCAAGTATTTTATGGGGCATACTTAAGCAGAACAGTTATTTGGCTTTTTATCTGAAGTTCAAATTTAATTGATGTCCTGTATTTTTATTTGCTAAATCTGACAACCCTAACTGTGGTCATTACTGGTTACTGTCTTTCCTTTTCCATAGGTACTCAATGAATAATAACATGTTAGAAGTTCTATAGCATACATTTTATTTATTCTGTTGTACCATATAATTATTAGATTAGTATTATGCAGTAATGAGAAAAGTAGATTAGCCATAATATCAAAACCATAGAAAAAAATTAAAATATAAGTTGGAATTATAATGATGGCTTCTTTTACCACAAATGTCCTTTGAGCATTTTGAATCCTAGAATGGAGTCACAGAGCAGACACATAGCAAAATCAAGCAAGCCAGCTGGAAAATGGCAAAGTGTGTGACTTGGGGCTATGTGTCCGTAGCAGCGTCTTCACTGCCTGCTGATTATCTCCAGATGAATGACCTGCCAGCACCTAAATCCTGCAGCACTACTCTGCCAGTACATCGTTTAGAAATTGCTGCTGTCTTTGACTCAATTCTCTCCTTAAGCCCACCTATCTAATGGATTTCTAAGTTCCCATCAATCCTACCTCCAAAGTAACTTGTATCTCTCCCCTCGGTGTTCATGCCATCTACACTGCCTGCTTGCAGATCCTCCTTATCTTTTACCTACACCTCCAGTATCTCCTGATGGGCCTCCCTGCCTCCAATCTTCCCTCTCCATAGTTCCTCCTTTATACAACTATCAGAGTTGCCTTAAAAACCACAATCTAAACATCTCTATTCTGCTCAAAAACATACAATGACGCCCACCACCCGTATTTGTTTGCTGATGTTTGCTAATGACCCACTGGCCAAAGCAAGTCAAGTGACAAACCACAAATTCAAGTGTTAGAAAAATAGGCTCCTCTAATGGAAGGAGCTGCAAAAGCACATTGCAATATATGCAATATATATTGAGAATATAGAGATAGAAAGAATCTATGACCATTTGTGCTATCTACCATATATTGACCCTTGTCTAGAAGATAAAACTGGGACTTTATCTTTCAACTTTCAAACTTTTTCCATCACACTACAGTGCCACTTCAAGATGAAGCACCCAAAAATATTACTCAGTTTAACTTCTTTATGAGGCCACAAGAATACCAATAAGCTAGCTTTGGACATAGGCCTTCGTTCCTTACATCTTCATCTCTTTAGTCTGTGCTGCTGCTCTGACTTCTGTTTAATCAGCACATATGTCCCTGGCTGTTACTTGCACTCTGGGACCTGCGTCTCCCTCAACTACCTGTGACCTTGTCTAAAGCCACAAATTAAAATTTCATCTCCTTAAAAATTGATTTTTAAAAAAAACCCACCAACACCCCAATTAATAAATGTTTAAAGATCGTAATTTGTGAAGGAGATGCTTCAACTAGTTACTATATGGAAAAATGTTCAATTTCACTAATAATTACAAAATTCAAGTTAAATCAGATACAGTTGCCCCTCCACTACCTTATTTCACTCTTAGTGGTTTGGTTTGCTCCTTAGGGTTATTAATCAAGAGACCTGGTACTTCAAGAGGAGTATAATTTGGAATATTTGTTTTAGAAAGCTTTTAGCTAATTTTAATCAAGAGATTCCCCTAATTACTATTCTGTGAATCTCTCCTAAGGAGAGAATTTGAAAAATAGCTAAGTGCATGAAGATGTTTGTTACACAATTATTTATATTACCATAAAACTGAAAACAACCCAGTTTGGTGATAGTTAATAGGGGAATAACTCAAACCATTGGATGGTGACTGGGAATATTATACACTTATAAAATTATATGAATTGTGTAAAAATAAAAAATAGTGTACTTATAAAATTAAGTGAAAGAAACAGCTCATAGAATTCCCATGTACTTATTTCTATATAGAAAAACAAAATAAACAGTTAAAAACTATCTATAGAATAAATACTAGAATGAAACATACACAGAGTTAACTATAGCTGGTTGTGTACTCTCCATAGTATCATTATTAATCTTTATTTCTTTTTAAAAATTATCTAAGTTTTTATTTATCCTATATAGTAAAGTTTTCTATTTATATGTTCCCTTTTGTTTTTAATACTAATACTCATACCTAATCTTTATGAGGTTTATAAATTGGTTATTAAATATTGACCACATACTCTGTTTTTCCATGTTTACTTTGCCTTTCAAATTCAGTCGAACTTAGAAATCTAGACAGCACTAGTTTTATAATGAGCTACTGAGGCCAGTATATTTGGGATTTAGAATCTTCAGACTGTTAAATCTCAATATTGACCCCGTAGTGTTTATCCCAATTTATGTAATAATTTCCCTTATGGGCAGTGCCATGATGTGTGATAAATAGTATAAATAATGCTCTTTAAAGAGAATATATTTTGTGAGAAAAGATTTTTAAATTATATTTTGATTTTACAACCTGGAGAATATATTTGGATAAAGTGATTACTGCTTTTCTATACATCTTTAACCATCATTTCCCTGAACAATTATTAAGGTAATAATCAATTTCAGGGTAAAGTACCAAAATAATATAAAAAACTATATACTTTACTCTGAAAGAGAGAAACACTGCCACTTCACTAAACTTGATACCCAGATGTATATTAAGCTTACTGCCTTGAGAAGCTTGGTTATATGATTTCCAATAATATTTGTCAAGGTTATAAATGAGTAACAGATTAGATCCAGGTGATATACTAAGAGATGGCAAGTGTAATGAGCTGGATTCTCAGTTTTAAATAACAGAATTCCTTCCCTTTTAGTTTCTATAAAGGGATTTATCGTGGAATATAGGTAGAATATAAAATCACTGGAGAAGCTCTAGAAACAGACTAGAGATTCATGTTGAGGAATGATACCCAGGGTCACATCCCACAGCAAGCCTGCCTAAAATGTGCCTGCTGCAGTCGGGAAACCACTGCACCCAAAGGACAAGCCACCATGGTTGCCAGCTAGGGAGTCACATAGCCTCTGCCACAGTCTGTGCCACACATGGATGTTTTGCCTTGTGCTACTTTCCCCACAGAAGGTCGTTTCTGAATCCAAGTGTCATGTGAGGCCATGAGAATCAAAAACACAAGGCTGTTAGGCTATTGCAACACCTATTATAACATTTCCTCATAGAAACACTCATTGAAATTAGGAGTAAAGGACTGCAACATACTCTTTGGTAGGGAAGATCACTACTTCATATTTATCTTGCTGTCATTGAGGCTCCTCTCTCCCCAGAGATGTGAAGCAGTGTTCTTTGAGATTCTTGAATGTTCAGTTGAGACAGATTGCATCTCTGCTAAGAGTTATTTCTCACATAGTAGTGCCTTTTTTCTTGGCAATCATCTCATTAAGTAGGTATTTTTTATTTACTACCATTTCTCTATATTTTTGTAAGCGAGAGATAAACATCAGTATTTCCGTTGACATGCCTCGGGAGCTAACTTATGTTGGTTTTGTACCTAAGACAGTGACAGCTTTGTGCAGACTGTCCTCTGGTTGTTTGAATCATCTTTAATGAACCTCTAGTGCAGTCATATTCCAAGACTGGTGTCATCAGTTGTGTTTCTGTGACCCTCCCAAGGATCCTCATAAACATTTGGGGACACATCTCAACTTCTTGATTACCTGCAGAATAGGACCTCTGATTATTGTTGTTTAAGTCTTAAAGGGAAAGTTGACCTCTGAAGTCTGGAAAATTTGAGGTTACTTGGGGTTCCAATCTTTAAAACAATCCAGGAGACATACATTGCAATTAACACAACTGCTTGGTTAATTAACATCCATATAACTAACCTGGCTTTAGATACGTCATGCGCTGCCTCCAGTGACAGTAACTTGTAAAACTGACTTCATCATGTCTAGGTGGGATGGGGCATGGAGTTAGTATTTTACCAGTAGTTTCAAAGGTACTTCAAGTAGATGATACCCAGATGTTTAGTGCAGTAAGTTGAAAATGAAATACTTAGTTCTATTCAAGACTGGATTTAACATCTGCAAATTGAAAAACTATAAAGTAATAGCAACATTGGAAAATTCTATGGTTTAAGATGGTTGTAGATTGACATGCTGGGAAATTTTACTCAAATGATGCAGAAGAATTTTCCTCATTATAAAAGCATTCATTCTTGACTGTTATAATCTGCCTTTTTGGCCAGTTCTTTCAGAGCATTCAGTCATGAATGACCAGTCCTATCTGCCTATTTTAGTCCTATCTGCCTATTTAAGGCTGTTTTCTAAAGCTCAGTCGATTTCTACACAAAAAGAAAATACAATCTCAAGAAACCAAGGGATTCCAAAAAGAATAGCATACCTTATACTCTTGTTGTGATAGTGAAAAAGGGTCTAACTCTTTAAAAGGAAAGATAATCCCTATAAAGGAAGACATTGTTTTATTTTCTAAAACCTAATGATCTAAAAACTAATTATCTTTAATGGAGGTAGTGCAGAACTTGGTCAATAGTAGATGTTCCTGATAAACTCCACACTGAAATTTTTGTGTTAAAAGTAGGCATTCTTTTTTTTTTCTTCCTCCCTCCCTCCCTCCCTCCCTTCCTTCCTTTCTTTCTTTCTCTCTTTATTTCTGGCTGTGTCAGGTCTTAGTTGCAACATGCGGGATCTTTTGTTGCAGCACACAGGCTTCTTTCTAGTTGTGGTGCACAGGCTTCTCTCTAGTTGTTGTGTTCAGGTTTTCTCTCTAGTTGTGGCACAGGAGCTTCAGAGCACGTGGGCTCTGTAGTTTGTGGCACATGGGCTCTCTCATTGAAGTGCATGAGCTTAGTTGCCCCACGGCATGTGGGATCTTAGTTCCCTGACCAGGGATCGAACCTGTGGCCCCTGCATTGGAAGGCAGATTCTTTACCACTGTACCACCAGGGAAGTCCCAAAGTAGACATTCTTTTTTTTTTTAAATTATTTATTTATTTATTTATTTATTTATTTATTTATTTTTGGCTGTGCTGGGTCTTCGTTTCTGTGCGAGGGCTTTCTCCAGTTGCGGCAAGCGGGGGCCACTCCTCATCACGGTGCGCGGGCCTCTCACTATCGCGGCCTCTCTTGTTGCGGAGCACGGGCTCCAGACGCGCAGGCTCAGTAGTTGTGGCTCACGGGCCTAGCTGCTCCGCGGCATGTGGGATCTTCCCAGACCAGGGCTCGAACCCGTGTCCCCTGCATTGGCAGGCAGATTCCCAACCACTGCGCCACCAGGGAAGCCCCAGTAGGCATTCTTATAAGGCCTATAGCATCAGACTCCAATGTACATATGAAGACCAGTGTTAATTCTGAGATATCTCTACATGACTTAGAAAATATTTTATACTAGGAATCCTCTTGTGCAAAGCCAGAATTTGTTGGTTTGTTTTTATTTCTTTGTAAATAAAAGATGACCTGCTTTCCATGCAGAGAATGAATTTAGAGCATCCTGGTAGACATATTTTTAAAAATCAACCAACTCACTAGACTTCCAGTAATGGTGATTGTGGATACTATCCCACATTAAAAATATTTTTTAAGTGGATTTAAAAAAAATTAAGATACTAGAAAAATCAAAAGCAGAAGTCATTGGATAATTTAGTTTTGAAAAACTGCATTTGGGAAAGATAATAATTCTCAGTTCGCAGCTTTCTGGCCTGTAGGCACTTACCAACCCACAAGCAATGATTGTGGAAAACAGAAGCAGTGGAAATTGCAGTCATACCAGCTCAAAATGTCAGAGATCAAAGTTCAGGACTGGAAAAACAGGTGGAATGTTAAAGGAAAAATCCAAGCAACAAGAGAACTACAAAAGGACAAATACCCAAATTCTGATTGTGAACTGCCAAAATCCCTGGCTGACAGCTTAATTATGCATCATGGGTGTCTCAAGTGGCCCGGGGGGGAAGGGGGGCACCAAAAACCAAACAGAGACCAAAGAAGAATTGACTCTTGCAAAATAGATCCACACAGGGCTTTACCTATGAGTCTGCTGCCCTTTTTTTTTTTTTTAACTGAACAGAAAGCTGAAGCCTTACAGATTTGAAGTGTACCCTCCAGACTTGAAGTGTCAGAGGACAGAGCACAAGACCAGATGAACAACTTGAGATTCCTTGCCTAGAAGCAAGGAAACCACAGCAAGGGTGAGCCCATCTTTGCCCTTCCTTGGCTGACTACCAAATTATGTAGACACAGTGCAGAATCCATGAAGCCAAGCTGAAAAAGCAGTGGTGGAAAACCAAAAGGACAGTGCAGAGACATCACTTGTTATATACCGTAGGAGAGACAAGGCTTGCACTTGGCGTCTCAGAAAGTTAACTGCTTACTAAATCAAAAAATCAACAGTCTTTAGAAAAATATAAGAGAATTAAGAGTTGCTACAACATATCATCTACAATGTGCAGTTTTCAACCAAAAATTAATAGTCAAGCAAACAGCAATGTGAGATCTGTAGTTAAGAAAAAAGCAGTCAATAGAAAGTGACTTCAAGTAGGCCAAGGTATTGGATTTAGCAGTGAAAAGCTTATAAGCAATGTCTACATTTATATATTCAAAAATTAAGGTAAAATATGTTCAAAGACGTAAATAAAAATGTAATATCAATGAATAAACAGATAGGAATCTCAATAGAAAACAAATTCTACAGCTGAAAATTATAACACATGGAAAAATTCATTACCCGGGATCAATAATAGATTAAAAATTAAAAACAGTAGTAAGCAACAAGGATTTACTGTATAGCACAGGGAACTATATTCAATATCTTATAATAACCTATAATGGAAGATAATCTGAAAATATATATATGTATATATTACTGAATCACTTTGCTGTACACCTGTACACCTGAAACTAACATAATATTGTAAATCAACTATACTGCAATAAATAATTAAAAAATAAAAATAAAAACAGTAAAAAAAAAAAGTAAATTAAACAGAATAAAGAATCCATTCATTGACAATAATAGAAATTATGCAATTTGAAGAACACAGAAAAGAGATCAAAGAAAAATGAACAGTCTTAGAACCTGTTAGACGATAGCAAGTGGTGCAACATATGAGTAATTGGAATGCCATAGGGAGAGGTAAGGGAAAATATTTGTGAAATAATGGCTGAAAACTTCCCAAATTGGATAGGAGAAACTAACTCATTGGTCAAAGAAGCTCAACGAAAACATAAACAGAGAACCCCTCCTAAAAACATTGTAGTTAAACTTCCAGAAGCCAAGCATAAAGGAAAATCTTGAAAGCAGTCAGAGTAAAACAATCCATTCCATCAGGGAAACAATAGATTAGATTACAGTTAGATAGACCAATGGCTCATGTACCATCTGAAGCCATTTCAGCCAGAAGGCAGTGAAATGACATATTCAAAATGCTGAAGGAAAACACTTTCCACTAAGAATGCTACAGCCAAAATACTTCCATAATGAAGATAAAATAAAGATATTGTCAGATAAAAACTGAAACAAAACTGAATTAAACAAACTGAATAAACAAAACTGAATTCATCACCAGCAGATCTGTCTTTTAAAATGCTAAAGCAAATTTTCATGCTAAAGTGAAATGACACAGGATGGCCCCACACTAGGGAAGGCAATCTGCTTCACTCAGTCTGCTGATTTCAAAGATCCTCACAAAAACATCCAGAATAATGTTTGACCAAATACTTGGGCATCCCATGGCCATCAAGTTGACACATAAAATTAATCAGTACAAGTCTACCCCTTGTCAGTTTGGCACTCATATGCGTCTCGTTAACCATGCTTAATCTCCAAACAAAGACAATGACAAGATCATAGTTCTGCTTAACATGATATAACTATCAACCAAACACACACACTAATGCCTCCCCCAAAGCAGGAGGTAAAGGCCTTGAGTGACATTGACTCTTCCCCATGATATTATGCAGCTTAAATACCATGATGTAAAGTTAATTGTATTTACATACTGTGATATAAGGTCTGTACATCTTATATTACATGATAAGGGGGTAAGAAAAGGAAGAAAACCAATACACATACAAATATATCCATGACAAATAAGGAGGAAATACTCATGACAATTACTGTCCTTGGTTTCTGTTACCTGATCATAGGTAGCTGGTATTTATAACTGTCTTCTTTTACTACCCATTCTGTATTTCCTTTGCTTTCAGCAAGCATCTCAGCTGGTTGCGGTTCACCCCACATGGTGGGGTGACCCAAACCTTCATTCCTGAAGGGTCTGGGCCATTAATAGTGCTATCTAGTTTGGGTTGATGCAGTTTCCCTATGACTCTTAGTCACAGGGCATGGTAATACTAAGAGATATCTTAGGAGATCTGTATTCTGGACATACTTTTCTTTACCTCCATTATGAACTAGTAGTCCAATTCCAATTTCCTTTGGTAGTCAGGCTTAGTCACCCCAGCCAGCACCGAAACTCTCCTGTTTGCCTGTTGATACATAAGCTTGAGGAGCCCAAAGTGGTGGGACAGCTGTCCTAACTTCCAGTTCAGTGGAATCATTATGTATCTTCTGGTAGAAGCATTCTTCCCTTTGGAATTAAGACCTCAAGGCCAGTAGAGCATAGGATCACAGGGACAGGAAACAAAAATTTTGCTCCTGGGTCACTAGAGGTAACAGCCCATGAATCAGTATATAATTACATGCCCAGCCATCTCTCCTTCCCATCAAAGGGAGCAACCGGGCGCCCTGCTTGAAGTTGTGCCCACTGGTTGGATTTCCTTTCACCACTGCCCTTCAAGGATGTCCCAGAAAGGGGCTATGGTGCTGTACCACCTTCAGATTGTACCTACATGTCACGCAGAACCATCTGCAAATGAGGCCCTGGATTTTCTCTTCCTCTGTCACCTGATCATAGCGAACTCTCCATGAGGCCATAGATGCATGCTGGGAGAGAGAAGGCAATTTATCAGGAGTGAGGACTGTGGGCATTTGGACCACTTCATCATGTAACTTACTTGTGCCTTCATGGCCTGATGACATATATAGCACTTCCATTTGATGATGGAATGTTGCCGTGCATACCCAACTTTATGGTTTGCTCAGTCAGATAATACTCAATTCATGATGGACAGCTCGGGTTGCATGGTAACTATGGTGGCCCATAGTTAAGTGTTCAGTCTCTACTAAGGCCCCTGCACCCCAGGATCCAATCTTCCTCTGCATTTAGATTTCCCAATTCAGTGATGGCAGTTCCCACTGTAAGGTCTGGCCTACAGAGAAGAGCAATCACAGAGCTCTTCGAGAATGCTGACGCTTCCCTCACAAATTGATTTCTCAAAGTCGTGGTGAAAGGTATGCCTTCTGTACCCTCCCAAGGTGGGTAAGTTGGTCTTAAATGACAAATCCACTCTAACATCCCAGTCTTTCCAAGCCTCTGAATCTCTTCCTCTACACGAAACCAAGGCAGGTCTGGCATTTCTAATTTGCTCACCGTAGGCCACCTTTTGGTCCATATTTCAGCCAAGCAACCAGACAATTAGAGCCCTTTCTGACTCTTCAAACTGCAACATTAAATGCAGAATTTCTGCTTAATGAGTCCATATCAATAACTTTCTGTCCAGCAGCATTCATACCCTGGGTGCCCAAAATAATACTTTTCACTATGCTTTTTAAAAGTTTCCTGGGCCACTGAAAGGAGTGGCCCCCTAGAGGGTAGGATAGGGACTAAGCAAGGTGTGAGGGCCAACATCCAGTATGGGAAGCCAATGAGAGGTGTATCACTCCTGTCAATGGGAGGTGCTCTCTCTGCTAGTTAGCAGGAGGGTCATCAGGAGCCTTCTCAGGCCTGTCAGCTGAATGGATGCCCGGTGGTCCGGGTCACTCATTCACTCCCCTTGGCTTCTGGCCCTGGCACAGGCCCCACTGTGACCTGCTGGAGTAGAGGCTGGAGAGTCTCTAGGTATTGACTCTACTCAATGCATTTGATCCTTTCAAATCCTGGCTCCATCCCAAGTTAAGTTCACCTTGTCACTCCTGTCTCCTCCCACTCCTACCATCTGACAAATTTATGTTACCTTCATGTAGCAAGGACCATAAAATAAGCACTCTACCTGTCATGTAGATTTTCAAACTTTTTTTAATTTCACACCTTAACCTTGGCTTTTGAAATTCAATAAGCAAGGATTTGATTACTTTTTTCTTGGTTCTTCTGTGCCAGCACACCATGAAGCAGTAGGTACCTCAAGTATAGCTCTCAACAGGGATGGTCACTCACCAAAGACCAGAAGAATGACATCTGCTCATATACCAAAATAGTATCTTATTAAAATAAGAAAACAAGCCAAGGGTAGAATCCTGGGAAACATCAATATTTAATGGTCTGGTGGAGAAGGAGTAGAGAAGGAATAAGAATGGATTCTTGAACACCACAGAGGTAATGTATCAGGAACAAGATCAGCAGCGTCTGTGCCATGAAGAAGTAAGTAAGACAAAGATTTTTACAGGCCCATTGGCCTTAGATATGAAGTCCCTGTTAAGCTCTGTATCTGAGGAGGCAGCATGGAATATGGATCAGAGACACATGTGTCTCAGTCTTAGCTCCACTCCCTACTCAGTACATGTGTGGCGTTGAATGAGTGGCTCAGCCTCCCATCCACCAGTTCTTCTTTGTGATGATGTTTAACAATGCTTTAGTGGTTGTCAAAGTGCAGTTTCAAGGACAGCAGTACCAGCATCATGGGGAAACCTATTAGAAATGCAACTTCTTGAGCCCTACCCCAGATCTGTGGAATCAGAAACTCTGGGAGGGTGGGCCCTGCAATCTGTGTCTGACCACACCTCCCAGGTGGTTGTGGTCATACTAAAGGTCAAGAACCACAGCTCTATATGCAATGAGGAAAAGAGATGCAAATGTAATGAAGCGAGGACAGTACTGCTGACACGTGCGAGATCTTGAGTAGACTCTGCTTGTCCCCTTTCTACCTGCGATCCTACCCTCCCTCTGGTCTTTCTGAGCTAACCTGCTAATCCTTTCCCTTGTTTCTCAGCCATCTTCTCCCTCCTTCTTGTCCCCATTCCGTCACAAAGAAGCACTCCAACGTACTTACTTAACTCCCCTAGGCCAATTACTGATAATGTGGTCCTCATGGTGATGAAAGAGGCAATTAGTCCAAATGCATTTTCTCTTTGCTGAACAAAACAGAGCTAACTGGCTATTTAAAGTCATGTAGGAACCTCCACACACAAAGCCCAATTATTTGGCTGAATTTTTCACTTTCCAATTGCTTATGTTTGTGCTGTGTAGACAAAACCTCAACTAATTACTCTGTAGGTTTCTGGCTCTAACAGTATCAACAGAATGTAGAAGTCACATATTTGAAGATGCAGCCAAATGGGGTTCCCGGGAAGAGGCAATAAGCAACGGCTTTTCCGCAAATTTGGGTCCGTTCTTATTTCTAGTCAAAGCTCATAATGAAAATTGCTATGTGCACTTGCTGACAAACACATTGAAATGAACAGAACATCACTACTTGGCACGATACGGGTTTTGCTCCATGGCTCTTATTTGTAACAGCATTTTCATCCTTTACCAGAACTTTGTTTTTCTAATCACTAGATTGATAGAAGTAAATGTGGAGGATCAGGAAGAAAGAAAAAGCTTGAAAACAAATAGCCACGTGCTGCATTTTTATCAATCCCATGGCTTAATTGATAATCAGTACGTTTTCATTCAGTTTAAAACCAAAATTGTGATTTAGCTGTATGGAAGAAAGCTCTCCTTCCGAGCTACTTGAGGTACTAGAAATAACGTTAATCTGTCACAATTTTTTTTTAAAATATTTATTTATTTATTGATTGATTGATCGACTGCTATGTTGGGTCTCCGTTTCTGTGCTAGGGCTTTCTCTAGTTGCGGCAAGCGGGGGCCACTCTTCCTCGCGGTGCGCGGGCCTCTCACTATTGCGGCCTCTCTTGTTGCGGAGCACAGGCTCCAGACGCGCAGGCTCAGTAGTTGTGGCGCACGGGCTTAGTTGCTCCGCGGCATGTGGGATCTTCCCAGACCAGGGCTCGAACCCGTGTCCCCTGCATTGGCAGGCAGATTCTCAACCACTGCGCCACCAGGGAAGCCCTGTCACAATTTAAATAGATTTTATTAGGTAGATTATATACAATCAAGTATCAGTTTTAATCGGGCAATTGCCAAGAAGCCTCAAAAATATCGTCAGGAGCGTGTTGTGCTGTGATATTTGGAGTAGTTTTGTCCCAGTCAGTGTCTCTCTGTTTCAGATGTCCTTAGCACTGATGGATTTATCAATCTTCATCTCATTTCTCTTATGTCTGTTTTCCACCTCCCCTCAGCGGCACTGATTCCCCTCCTGGAAGGGTCAGCCGGCTGCACTTCCTCTGCCAGTCTTGACTCAAGGCAAAGAGGATTTAAACAGCCTTGTATGCCAATACTGATTTCTGGGACCCTGTGGCTCTCTTGAATTAAAATTCTAGCTTAGGGAAAATAGGAGAGGGCTTTTCCTTACATTTTGGCCCATATTTATGAACTCAGGCCTGGGCTCCTGATAAACTTTTTTTTTTCCTCTTCCTTTTTCCTTTTATTGTTATTGTCATTACCATTGTACATTTAATAAAGGTTTGCAGTGTTTCAGGTACCATTGAGTAAATCCCAACCATAAGATTATAAATGGGGTCCCAAAACTTCAACCATGTAAAATACAAGTTTCTTTATTGCAAGGTTGATGAAATGCTCTGAGTCAGCCTGTGTTATAACCAAGCAGCTGGAGTTCCAGGGCCCAGGAGACAGATGACAATAGCATTGCATCTGAAATTTGCATTATTATGGGGCTTACTTACATTTTTACATATATTATCAGCTCACTTAATTTTCACAAAACCCTGTAAGAAAGATATGACTATTATTCCCATTTGACAGATAAGACTATCACAGTTTAGAGAGCTCAGGTACCTTGCCCATGGGCACAGATCATTGTCTCCTGTATCTCTAGCCCAGATGTGGCTCACTGAGTGCCCTAGCTTTTATCCACCATGTTATAATTTCCTGCTTTTGTTACACTCCTTAAAGACTGAAAGCCTTACCCTGAACCGCAGCCTAGTATAAACTGAAGGCAGACTTTCCTGATAACACCAGCAGCTCCAAAGACTCCAGGACAATGCCTGCCCGTCTACCCCACTGTCACAATCTCTCTGCCTGGTTGAGAACACAGCCTCTTCTAGGAATGACCCACGTCCCATGCTGACTGCGGCTTGAGTCACACTGGGTGGTGCTGGCGCTTAAACCGTGTGACCTTAGCCAAGTAACTTGGCTTCTCTGACCTCAGCTTCCTCTTCTGCAAAATGAATATAATGATAATGGTCATGCACTTTTGTCACGTAGATGACAGACAATATATACGTAAAACCCCGGCACTAGTACCTAGGTGCTTAATCAGTAAATGGTACCATCCTTCCTTTGGCCAGTGCAGCTACCAGCTACTTGTCCACAATTCACTGGACTTATCTCCCAGCTCTCAGTTGCTGGCTGAGTATGATGCCAACCTTGAGCTTTTTCTTTGTATTTATTCTCTACTACTAGGAAAAAAACACAACCCAAGTTCCAAAACGCTGAGGTAAAACAGGCAGTCATTGTTAAGACTAGTTTCTATTCTGTATCATAACATTAACTTTTAAAATATTCTGGTGTTTTTTGGAGGGGGGAAGGAAGAGCCAATTGTCTATGAAATACTTTTTGACAGCTTTAACGTATAACCTAAAATTTAGTAAAGCCTTCAAGTGTTTAGCTGACAGGAAAGCCTTCTCTCTTCCCCTCCCATTTTCCATACCTCTCTGGTTTCCTAGGATGCAGCAAAAGCAGTTTCAAGAGGGAAGTTAATAGCAATACAGGTCCACCTTAAGAAATAAGAAAAACCTCAAATAAACAGTCTTTCTTTACATTAAGCATCAGAAAAAAGAACAAACAAAGCCCAAAATTAATAGAAAGAAGAAAACAATAAAGAACAGAGTGGAAATAAATGAAATAGAGACTAAAAAGATAATAGAGAAGATTAGTGAAACTAAGAGCTAGTTTTTTGAAAAGAAAAAATTGACAACCTTTAGATAGAGTAACCAAGGGAAAAAAAAAGAAAGAGTTCAAAAAAAAAATCAGAAATGAAAGAGAAGTTACAACTGATACCACAGAAATACAAAGGATCATAAGACACTACTACAAACAATTATATGCCAACAACTTGGACAACATTCGTTAGAACTAATAAATGAATTCAGTAAAGTTGCAAGATACAAAACAAATACACAGAAATCTGTGGCATTTTGATACACTAATAATGAACTATCAGAAAGAAATTAATAAAAGAATTCCATTCACAATTGTATCAAAAAGAATAAAATTCCTAGGAATAAATTTAACCAAGGAGGTGAAAGACCTGTACACTAAAAACTATAAGACACTATTAAAAGAAATTGAAGAAGATATAAATAAATGGAAAGATATACTAAACTCATGGATTAGAAAAATTAATATTGTTAAAATGTCCATACTGCCAAAAGCAATCTACAGATTCAATGCAATCTCTATCAAATGGCATTTTTCACAGAGCTAGAACAAATAACTGTAAAATTTGTATGGAGCTGCAAAAGATACCGAATAGCCAAAGCAATCTTGAGAAAGAAGAACAAAGCTGGAAGTATTACACTCCCTGACTTCAGACTATATTACAAAGCTATGGTAATCAAAAGAATATGGTACTGGCACAAAACGGACACATAGATCAACAGAACAGAATAGAGAGCCCAGAAGTAAATTCATGTTAATATGATCAATTAATCTACCACAAAGGAGGCATGGCTGTATTATGGGGGAAAGACAATCTTTTTAATAACTGGTTTTTAGGAAAACTGGACACTCAGATGTAAAAGAATAAAACTAGACCACTGTCTTACATCTAGAAAAAAAATTAACTCAAAATGGATTAAAGACCTGAACATAAGACCCCAAACCATAAAATTGCTAGAAGAAAACATAGGTGGTGAGCTACTTGAAATCAGTTTTAGCAATGTTTTTTGTGCATCTGACTCCAAAGACAACAGAAATAAAAGCAAAAATAAACAAATGGGACTACATCAAACCAAAAACTTCTGCACAGCAAAGGAAACCATCATCAAAATGAAAAGGCAACCTACTGAATGGGAGAAGATATTTGCAAATCATGTATCCAATAAGGGGTTAATATCCAAAATATATAAAGAACTAATACAACTCAACAACAACAAAAAACAAGCCAATTAAAAAATAGAGGATCTGAATATACATTTTTCCAAAGAAGACATACAGATGGCCAACAGCTATGTGAAAATGGTCAACGTCATTAATCATCAGGGAAATGCAAATCAAACCACAGCAAGATATTGCCTTACACCTATCAGAATGGCTATTATCAAGAAGATAAGAAAGAACAGTTGTTGGCAAGGATGTGGAGAAAGGGTAAGTCTTGTGAACTGTTGGTGGGAGTGTAAATTGGTACAGCCACAATGGATAGCAGTATGGAGATTCCTAAAAAAGTTAAAAATAGATACAGCTATTTCACCTCTGGATATTTATCTGAAGAATACGAAAACACTAGCTCAAAAAAGATATATATGCACCCCTATCACCGCATTATTTACAACAGCCAAGATATGAAAGCAACCTAAGTGTCCATGGATAGTTGAATGGATAAAGATGATGTGATATATATGTATACATATATACATATACACAATGCACATACACAAAATGGAATATTACTCAGCCTTAAAAAATGAAATCTTACCATTAGCAATGTGAATAGACCTTGAAGGTATTACATTAATTGAAATAAATCAGACAAAGACAAATACCCTGTGATTTCACCCACATGTGGCATCTTAAAAGCAAAACAAAACAAAACAAATGAACAAACAAAACAAACTCATAGGTACAGAGGACAGATGGGTGGTTACCAGAGGGGAAGGGAATTGGCAGGTGGGTGAAATAGGTGAAGGAGATCAGTTGTATGGTGATGGACAGCAACTAGACTTTTGGTGGTGATCACTTTGTAGTGTGTACAGATATTGAATTATAATGCTGTACACCCAAAACTTATATAATGTTATATACCAATTTTACCTCAAAAAAAAAAAAAAAAAAGAGTTGGAGTCAAACATAAATCTAGGACTCATTTTTTTTTTTTTTTGGCTGTGTTGGGTCTTTGTTGCTGTGCGTGGGCTTTCTTTAATTGTGGCAAGCGGGGGCTACTCTTCATTGCGGCGCATGGGCTTCTCATTGCGGTGGCTTCTCTTGTTGTGGAGCATGGGCCCTAGGTGCATGGGCTCAGTAGTTGTGGCTCACGGGCTCTAGAGTGCAGGCTCAGTAGTTGTGGTGCACAGGCTTAGGTGCTCTGCAGCATGTGGGATCTTCCTGGACCAGGGCTTGAACCCGTGTCCCCTGCATTGGCAGGTGGTTTCTTAACCATTGCACCACCTGGGAAGCCCTAAACCTAGGACTCTTGATTTTGTTTTAAATATCTTGTTCCAGCACTTAATTCTTGATGAGATGTAACTACATTTTAACTCAGATTACAGCAGTCAAATTGGAATTTAGAAGTCCAGCTTCATCTAAACAGCACGTTTCTAGTTTTGAAAATATTTGTTCATTATTCGAAGGGCAATGATTCAGCTGTTGTATTCTTAGAAGAGAATAGCAGTAAAAGATAACAATAAAAATTTCAGTATTGCTCTCCCCCTCCTCCTCCTCCTCTTTCTTCTCTTCCACCTCTGCTATAGAAGTGTTGAAAGCATATAACATCAATGTGAAATAGAAACTTTGCTCTCTGCTGTAAATAAGGGAAGCCAAGTATTGATTCATCCCACCAATCCAAATAGACCTTAGAAATTAGATTGTGGAAGCTGAGATTCATCTGCATATAACATTTTTCTTCTGGTAAAAGAACCTCTTTCTCATATGGAGAACAGAGGACTAATCTCCCTGTACAGGGATGGAGGTCATCAAACCTTGGCCAATCAGGGTCATTCCCAGTACTGCATCTTTTCTTTCTGAAATTATAAGCCATAGGGCAGACTATACCCCAAGAGTACTGTAGGACACCATCTATTTTATCAGGGAAAAGAAATTTCCAGAGAATAAAGCCAAAACAGGGAAAAGCAGATTTGACACATGGGGAGAAAGGGAGAGGGGGATGGGGATGAGGAGAAGGGGAGAGGGGGAGAGAGGGAGGGGGGGGAAAGAAGATTGGAGAGGGTGGGGAGTGGATAAAGAAAGAAAGAAAGTAGAGAGAAAGGTAGAGACAGTGAGGAAGAAAGAGAGCAGGACAGAGAGGCCAAGATTTCTGTGAACATTTGACCTAAGAGCCGTCCATCTCTCTTTGAAGTCTGCACTCTTCTATACTCTTCAGTTACATGCCCAAAAATATTCCTATTTTTCTTCAGCCAGATGAGGTCGTCATTCTGTCACAGTGAAAAATAAACATCTTCTTTGTCAGTTATACCTCAGTAAAGCTGGGGGGGGGATATGATTTATGATTTTTAAATTATGAAATAAAGGAGTAGCATTGATGGTAAAAAAAAAATTTAATAAATATCTTGATGAGCATGATCACTTTGTGTGTCTAATCAGATAAGGGAAGCATCTAAGCTCTGTGGCAACAACCTTCCTTGACATTTCAACATGCCTTTGACCATGCAGTAGATCAGGTTATGAAATCTAAATTTGTCCTCAATCACAGTCTTTCAACCAGGGCTTGCACTACAGAGAATTCCAAAAAAGTAAAGTTGCCTTTGATGCTAGTTTCTCTTCAGCGTTGCCCCGTACAAACAGATTTTCATTACTCATGTGCAAAGGAGAGAAAATAATCTGATACATTTATTAATATGTAAAGGTTAATGAACTTACATTTTACTCCTTCTAGTAATATGACTGTATTTCATAAGGGTTAGCATCAATGATTAATCTAAAGAAAGGAATGTCTAATTGTGAAATTACAAGGGCTGTGGCACATGGATGAGGAAGATATTTTGTGTCAGGGAAATTATTCTCCTTTTTATGTGAGGAACTGTAAAAGTGACATTTTAGATATCAAAAGCTTGGGCATCTCTTTACATTATTCAAAATCCAGATGAGTGGTCATGCAAGGGATCAACTCATAGTTTGTTTCTTAGAATAGAATAAGGCATATAATTTCACAAAAATTATTACAATTATTTATGCCAAATTCCTTCAAAATCCAGACACATTAATATCCCAGTTCCCTTTGACTTAGTGCCCTCAGGGACTTTTCCCAGAAGGTCATTCTTTTTTTTTTTTTTTTTTAACATCTTTATTAGCAGGTCATTCTTTACCATCTGGGTGCATGAGGGATCAGAAAATGAATGTACAAGCCTTAAATCTGAACTGTTCTTAATTAAAATGAAATCATGTTTATGATTTCTATTCATTCAAGTCACAAGTCATGACAAAAGGACACTAAACAGATGGCTGATTTACACAATTAAATAATCAAGACATCAAATAAAAATAAAAAGAACATTGACAAGTCTGAATTTCTGGAGGAGGTGAAGGATAATCCAGGTGTATTTTAGACACATTCCTGTCATGCACTTACCAATGAAGATCACCTTTCAGATGCTCTCCCCTACACTTGATCTCTTTTTTTTCTTCATTGCTCTCCACTTTCCATTCTTTTTTCATTTTTCCTCCCTTTTCACTTCCTTCCATCATCCTTTCCTCCCACCTCCTCCTTCAATTTATTTGGTTAGTATTTACTGGGAAGCTAATCAGTTCCAGGCACTGGGCTAAACACTGGGGATTAAACATGGAAAGGCAGAGTGCCTGCTGTAGCAGTTTTCTCTTGCTCAGTAACAAATTACCACCAATTTAGTGGCTTAACCTAACACCCATTCATTAGCTCCCAACTCTGTATGTCAGAAGTCCAGCCTGGAAGAATCTCTGCTCAGGGTCTCACACGGCCAAAATCAAGATGTCAGCCATGCTGGGATCTCAGGTATAAGGTTCTGGGGACAAACGCATTTCCAAATTCATTCACGATATGGGCAGAATTCAGTTCCTTGCAGTCATAAAACTGGGGTCCTGGTTTCTTTGCTGTCTGTCATCCAGGGACTCTCTCAGCTCTTAAAGTCACCCACTTTTCTTTTCACATGACCCATCCATCTTTGAGCCAGCAACAGTGTGTTGAATACCCCTCCTGCCCCGTATCTCTCTGCCTTCCTCTTCAGTCACCAGGCAGAAAAAACTCTCTGCTTTTAATGGGCCTCCCTGGCTAGTCCAGATTACTCTTCCTATATAACATAACATAATCTCAGGAGTCATAGCTCATCATATTCACAGATCTCAGGGACTCAGGCAGGACATTTATGGGGATCCATTGCAGACATTCTACCTACCGCATCTGCCATCAAGGTGCTCAGAATCTAGTGGGAACAGGCAAATTACAGCATTACAATAACTGTACAAAAGAGAGTGGGGTAAAGAAAATGTGGTATGTATATACAATGGACTATTATTCAGTCATAAAAAGTAAAAAAATCTGATACATGCTACAACATGGATAAATGTTGAAGGCATTATGTAAGTGAAATAAGCCAGACACAAAAGGACAAATGCTGTATGATTCTACATATGATGTACCGGAATAGGCAAATTCATAGAGACAGAAAGAATAGAGGTTATGGGCTTCCCTGGTGGCGCAGTGGTTGAGAATCTGCCTGCTAATGCAGGGGACACGGGTTCGAGCCCTGGTCTGGGAAGATCCCACATGCTGCGGAGCGGCTGGGCCCGTGAGCCACAATTACTGAGCCTGCGCGTCTGGAGCCTGTGCTCCGCAACGAGAGGCCACGATAGTGAGAGGGCCGCGCACCACGATGAAGAGTGGCCCCCGCTTGCTGCAACTAGAGGAAGCCCTCGCACAGAAACGAAGACCCATCACAGCCAAAAATAAATAAATAAATAAATAATAATTAAAAAAAAAAAAAAGACTTTAGCCTGTATCAATTTCATTCAAAAATCTCCCACTAAATTTAAAAAAAAAAAAAAAAAAAAAAAAAGAATAGAGGTTACCAGGGGCTGAGGGAAGGAAGAAAGAGGGGGATATTGTTTAATGGTACAGAGTTTCTGTTTGGGATGATGAAAACATTCTAGAAATGCACAGCATTGTTAATGTACTTAATTGCACGGAATTGTACACTTAAAAGTGATTTAAATGGTAAATTTCATGTTATGTATATTTTGCCACAACAAAAGAAAATTAAAATGTTTAAAAAAATAGAGTAGGGACAGGGACTTCCCTGGTGGTTCAGTGGTTAAGAATCTGCCTTCCAATGCAGAGGACACGGGTTCGATCCCTGGTCAGGGAACTAAGATCCCACATGCCGCAGGGCAGCTAAGCCTGCACACTCAAGAGCCCACGAGCCACAACTAGAAAGCCTGCATGCTGCAGGTACTGAGCCCGCGCGTTCTAGAGCCCGCACACCACAACTAGAGAGGAACCTGTGCGCCACGACGAAAGATCCCACATGCTGCAATGAAGATCCCACAACTAAGTCCCAATGCAGCCAAATAAGTATTAACAAAAAATAGAGTAGGGACATAGGAAAAGAACAGCATAAACTGCTTCCTGAAACATCAAAGTGTCAGATGGGGCAGGGGATAAGATCACACGAGTGTGGGCGGGGAGAAGTGTGTGTCCTGTGCGGTAAGGAGGGGTAGTGGCATAATTTCAGTTCTCTTTTTGATCATCTCAAGCTTAGAGTAATGTGTTCATTTTGTCCAGATATGGCCTTTCTCACACAGGCTGCCTGGAAAACAAGCCTTACTTAGCAATCATTGGTAGTCCTAGAGCCTTGAGTGTTGGTGGTAGAGGTGTGAATTAAGTTAGCTGCTATTTGTTAAATGTCACATTGGCGACCCCAAGTTCACCTTGTTTCTAGGAAATAAGGAAGGAAACACAGAGACTGAACCCTCCTCTGTGCTGGCCACTGGGCTTCCTTACAGAGCACCGATGCCTCAGAATAACTCTGCCAGAGGAGTACTATTATCCCCAGTTTTACCAATAAAATAATTGAGGTTTTGAGAGTGTAGATAATTTCCCCCATGTCAGGTGAAGCACCTTCCCACGTCAGGGTCTTGTAATATGCTATTCCCTCTACCATGATTATCTGTCTTCTTTCTCAGCGCTGTCACCAACACCACCCCCCCACATCTGCTTAATGTGCTTCATCTAACTCCTCCCCATTAAGCAGGGCTGCCATGTTCAGCTTTACAGATGTGCTCTGCAAAAGATCCAGGAGCACTATTCACATAGATTCCAGTGTAAAAGATGCCCCCTGGTGTTGTACAAACACATATGGCAAACCTCTCTTAACTTTCGGCTTAGGTGTTATTCCCCAGAGTGGAGGGCTTGGTTAGATCTCCACTCATATTGCATCTGTAGTCTCCTTCAAAGCGTCTATTACAAGTCTACTTAAATAGTTATTTGCATAATTAATGTTTGGTGTCTGACTTCCCTGCTAAACTGTAAGTTCAGTAAAGGGAGGAATTTCATCTGCCTTCAATCCATTTCTGTCTCATTTATTTGTTCATAAAGATTTATGTGAGTTCAAAACAAGGCTCATTTCATTGTAATTTAGTGGTGGTGCCTGGGACTGAAGCACAGAAGGATGTGAAACTCAAAGAATAGCACACTAGCTCTCTAATCCTTAACTCTTGCATTATTCATTTTTTTCTACAGCGTGTTAAATGAATAACATTTTTTGAAATTTTATACATATGTTGATCATAATGCTTAACATGCCTTTATTATCTGCTAAAGGGGCACTCCACACAGCCACATTTTTTACTAGATGACTATACTTAATTGAACAGGGTCCTGCAAATATTCATGTCCACTTGGAAACTTAGAATGTGACTTTATTTGAAAATAGGGTCTTTGCAGGTATAATTGGTTAAGACGAGGTCATACTGGATTAAGGTAGGCCCTCAAACTCAATGACTGGTGTCTTTGTAGGAGAAAGGGGAGAGAGATTCAGACACAGAGACAGAGTTGACATAGGAGGAAAGAGGCCATGTGACAACAGAGGCAGAGATAGGAGTGCTGCAGCTGCCCGCCAAGGAACACCAAGGATTGCCGGCCACCACCAGAAGCAGGAAGAGGCAAGGAAAGATTCTTCCCTAGAGCCTCTGGAAGCAGAATGGCCTACAGCCCCCTTGATTTCAGACTTCTGGGCTCCACAGCTATAAGCGAATGAATTTCTATTCTTTTAGACCATCTAGTTTATGCTGCTATGTTACGGCACTCTTAGGAAACAAAAAATAATAACCTTTTCTATAACTACATGGAGTGAAGATAGTGCTAAGTGCTCTGACAAATAAACCTCAAAATTTCAGCATCTTATTAATAGAAGTTTGAGACTCGGGAGTTAGAGTCTACTGTAGATGCTCCAGGTGTATTGGTGGCTGTCCTCCACATGGTGATTCAGTGCCCCAGGCCCTTTTTGCCTGTGGAAAGGGAGAGAGTTTAGAACACATACCCACGTTTTAATTGCCTTAAGTGGCACTCGTTTCTGCTCACAGTCTGTTGGCAAGAACTGGTGACATGGCTACACTAGATAAAAGAGTAAATACAGATGCTTTTGAATGGCAGTGCTATATTGTGGGAAGAGAACACAAATTTTGCTGGACAGTTCGCCATCTCTGCCCCATTGACCTCCCAACCTCAGTAGATTTGGCCAGTTGGAGCAGTGACCTCATACTTGGCAAAAACAATGAGCTTGATTAATCAGATTCTCATTCTCGGGAATTTTGTTTTAGAACCTCAGAAAGAATCAAGCACTTATCAGAGGAGCTAATGCTGAAAGGATGTACTCAGAGAGCCATAGGTAGGGTCACGGCCACGAACAATTACGAGAAGCCCAAGTTCTGAGGAAGCAGAGCTATGAATAATCAGAAACCTTGATGAATATGCAATTCAACAAGAGGAGGATACTAGCTGACACCCAAGAGTAGCTAGGTCGTGTTAATAGCAGAGTAACAGAGTGAAACTCTTCCAACTCCTTCTGCTAGGGCCCCTAAAGAAGCTGTAGATCAAGTGTCAACTCTTCTAACACTCAATCTGAGTATATTTCCTGTTTCTGTAATCCCCTGACACTTCAGCTGCCACTGTTACTCATGTATGCTTGCCACATCCTCCCCTGTGCCATCCACCTTCTGTGACTTAGTTTGAGTAGTTGTTTCTTGCAATCCAAAGAATATCACAAAAGCAGTCATCCTGTACTTGTTTCTTATCAACTGCATATTAGAGAGAAAGAAAGCAAATTAATCTGTAGAAGATTTACAGCAAGTACACAACATAACTCTGACTCAGCAGCCCATTTTTTGGTTTGCTGGGCCATTCTGCTCCCATGGAAAAGCTCAGTGGTCAGATAGAGTTCATGCTATATCATTTAGGGTTCTTAGTCACAGACAACAGGATTCACTCTGGCTCTTTAAGCAGATAAAGGTTTATTACAGGGTCATAGGTAGAGCAAAACTTGTAGGAGGAAAACTGAGTTTGGATGAAGCCAGGAGAAATGGTCAACCATTCAATGAAGCTGTCCTAGCAAAACCCACAGATGCTCAGCACCTATGATGCTTAGAACTGGAGATAAAACTGTTCACAGCAGTTGTCCCAGAACTAAACTCCTCTGCCATAGAGCTTGTCTGAAGATCCAGTTTCCCTCTCAACGTGGCTGCCCCTTCATGTTGCTGTCTTCTGCTTTCACGTTTTTTCTCCGTAAAATCTATGATCACAAACAGAAACCTAGTTGCAAGGGAGTGTGGGAAATGTAGTTTTTATGGCCTTCCTGGTCTTCGTAGTACAGGAGGGCAAGTGGAACTGGGTGTGAAAGGGTGTTGAATATGCCTATCTCTAGTGGTTATAATACATATCGACCCTTAGAAACTGACTGTGAGAGGAGAACTGTTATTATACAGCCAACCACAGTGCATGGTAGAAGTGCTGCTCCAAGTGGTGTCAATGAGAACCCTCTCCATGCTTCCTCTGTCAAGGCAACGACTGAGGAAGGATGGTCCAGGTCTTCTGAGCTTAGCGTAGCCACTGATCTAAAGGACTTTGACAGTAACGTCACTCTCCTCACCATACTTTAGGGTTAAACAGAGAACAATGATTACCAGCACTGATCATCAGGCTTCTAGAAGTCATTGTAAAAGTTTTAAAATAAAACTTAATTCCGCTTCCTCTGAGTGTCAGGAGGCAGTACATGAAATCAAAGAAGAGTAAGGTACTCAACTCAAAAAATTTTGAGAATCACTGATAATTCTAAGAATGGGAAAGGAGGGAGGGCAGACACTATGAAGGAGAGAAAACCTTATTAAATCTCTAAGAATGAAAAATATGGATGATAAATATGAATTGTTATTTATGAGTAGTATAGTCACGTCTGATTTTTCAAGCTAAAGAGAAGAGCATTAGATTGGAAAATAAAGACAATAGGAGATAATGACCTCAGGGCCTTCTTTAGCATGTTCATCTCGAAGATGGAGATGTGTAATCCACCCTACATACCACCACCAAATTAATCTTCCCGACACATTTCTTTAATCATGTCACTTTCCAATTTAGAAACCTAAGCAGTTTTTCATTGTTTAAAAAATAACACATTTCTAACAGTTGGGGCCCACCACGTTCTGAAACCAAGTTAGCTTTCAGTTTATATAGATTTTACATTTTCTGGTCAAGCTGGTCTCTTACTTGCCCCCCAAAGTGCATGGCTCACCTCTGTACATTTGTTCACATTCCTTTCTCTGCTGAAATCATTTCTGACTCTCAAAGTTATACTTTCTCTACAGGGTCGGTCCATACCCCTACCACAGATTCTTCTACAAGCTTTCCTGGACCAGCCTAGTCAGGAGCAAGGTCTTCATCCCTGATAACCTCCAAAGCTCTATTACAGCACCTAGCACATCCTCTCTTATGTTACAATTTTTGGTATATATGTTTTTTAGCTCTTGCCTCAATCTCTTGCCAAGTTCTTGAGGTCAGGGACCATATCTGATTCATCTTTATACCCTGCAAATTTCCTTGTGCAATGATTCACACATAGTAGGGATTTAATATATACTAGTTGTGTGCATGCCCAAACGTATGAATAAATTAGGAAGCCTTAAGAGTGAAGAGTTATGGTACCTATCATTTGAATGTAGATGATCAAATTGGCCACACCCAACTGTAGTTTAAATTTATTTCTTCATTCATTCATTCATTCATGATGGGGTTTATACAGTGACCTTTCTCCATTTGTAAACAAATCAATCATCTGATCCTAATTTTCAGTGTTTCGCCACATTCTGCTTTCAACAGTGCAAGAGGAATATGTGACGGTGGAAGTGATGGCTCTCTAGTTACATGAAACTTACTTTGGCACAGTGGTTTGCCGCTTGTCAATGCTAGCACGCGCCTCAGCGGAAAAAGCCACATCAGATGAATTACGGTTTCCTTCTTGCACTCAAGAGCAGCAGTAACCCATGGCCGTATCTAGTTAGGGCAGAGAGCCGTTAACCACCGTTGCAAGAGACTCAGCCTTGACGTGGAAACACTTCAGCAGCTCTTTGGCGGAAGGCTGAGATATCTGGGTTAGGAGGTGTCAAATTCATTTTGTGCACTTCTGTGGCGCTGCTGGAAGCAAAGTGAAGTTACTGGGGCCTGAAAGGTATATAGTAGATTGGCACCTAGAAAAACTCGCATGTCAGGCAACTAGATATATGTGCTATGAAGTTTTTAAAATACAGATGTATATTCAGTTGTAAATCAAGGGTATTCTTAGCTAGATTGCTCATAGATCTGCTATTTTCCCCACAGAAGATGTGGAGCTTTGTTTTTCTTCCCTGAGGAGCAGCACCTTAGGATGCCACATAATTCCAAGCGATATCAGAAAGTAACTTCCTCGGTGGCCTCCTGCGTTTCAAGAGCTAATCCCTGGGGGCAAGGGAGGCATCTTGTGATTTATCAGCTGCCTTCTTTAAACACTTCACGAGCGAATTATCCCAGTCTCCATGCCTGCACTCAACATAACAACTCTCTGTAAACACTAACCATCACTTGATCACTGAAGAAGGAGGCAGGGAACTATGACCAGCGGAAAATGGAAGTCCTTTCCTTAAAGCCAAAAAGAGATTCATAAAATCATTAAATTCTGCCACAAGTCACTTTATCAAAAGTGAAAAACTTGATCAAAGACGGGACATAGTTAAATGGAAGTAACTGACATGTATCATTTTGACCAGTTGGAGTGTCAAGTTTCAATAGGATTAGGTGGTTGAGATTTCTTATAGTCAGGTCTCTTTGAACAGGGAAGAGAAAATTTTCCATTGTCATTCTTAGATACTTTTTGTCATTGCCTTTATGCTTTATATCCAAGGTGAACCTAAAGGACAACCTAAAGCAGCCCTTAGTGGAACAATACCGGCTGTTGACTGTTCTATTCCAGGTAGAGGGAGTTAAATTTGCTCCTCTTTGCCCAGTAGAAGTAAACTCAAAATAAAAATGATAAAATCCAACCTGCTTCAGTGCTACCAGAGGAAGGAAAAAGAAAAAAAGAAACCAAAAGAACAGTAAAATGCTCTCATGGTACGTTGTCTTGGAAATATCACCTTGGAGTCAATGAAGAAAGAAATGTGAAGAATGACACAATTTTTTTCCCACTGATTCCTAGGAGAAGAGAAAATAGTACATTCAAATAAGACAATAATGAGTTTTCTAGTGAAGTCTTTAGAGATGCATTCATTTTATATGTACAGTTTCATTTCTTAAATTCCAGAAAGTCTTCATTTTAAATTCTTTAATACTTTGAGTTCATGGTATTGAGCAAATTTCTCCCAGCATGTTTAATCCCAACCTTAGACCCTGAGAATATTAGTTTCTTATGGATGAATGAATCCATCATACTACACCATCATACTAATTGATTAACATTCATCCCATTTATTTATTCAGCTAATAATTGAGCACCGACTCTGGGCCCAGTACCGTGCTGGGTACTGAGCACACAAAGGTTCAAAAAGACAAGAGACAGACAGCAATCTGTTCAGTGCCACAAAAGCGATAAACTCAGGAAGTAAATAGGAGGGGCAGCTAACCTCCTTGGGGGGTGTGTGTGTGTGTGTGTGTGTGTGTGTGTGTGTGCGCGCGTGTGTGCTGGGGTGGGGTGGGGGAAGTAGGGTGTTGGTTAAGAAAATATTCCTAGAGGAAAAAAAAAAAACAAAGCTGAGGCTTGGAGACTGAGCAGGAATTACCCAGGAAAGTGGAGGGAGGAGTTAATGATAGTTAACACTGACAGTACCTCCTTCTGGATCAGGTGCGGTTCTTTACATACAGTAACTCATTTAATCTTCATAAGAGCCTGGATATGCAAGTACTGTTAGAACATATAGATAAGGAAACCGCAGCACACCGAGGTTGAATTACTTGCCTGAAGTCACACAGCTGGTAAATGCAGAGTCAGATTTCATGTCCAAGCATCTGAGCCCTGCTTGTTCTGTCTTTTCCAGCAGAGATAACACAGCCCCAGGGACAACAGTAAGAAGAATAAACCTTACATTTGCTGAGCACTTTGTCAGGTCCCCAGCCTGGGTGACTTCTTTTATCCCTCAGATCATCCTGTGATTAAGTGCTCTTATTTGCCGTATCATTACAGATGTAGATTCAAAGGCTCCAAAGAGCTGAGTCACCACATGAGATATGACTTCACACCCAGTAGGATGGCTATTAAAAAAAAAAAAAGAACAGAAAATTACAAATATTGCTGGGGCTGTGGAGAAATTGGAATCCTCATACCTTATTGGTGGGAATGTAAAGTGCTACAGCCACTGTGGAAAACAGTTTTGGTAGATCCTCAATAAGTTAAACATAGAATTACCGTAGGACCCACCAATTCCACTCTTGGGTGTATACCCAAAATAATTGAAAACAAGTGTTCAAACAAAAACTTGCACATGAATATCAACAGCAGCACCCTTCACAATAGCTAAAAAGTGGAAACAACCCAAATGTCTGTCACCTGATGGATGGATAAACAGTGTGGTCCCTTCATACAACAGAACATTATTCAGCCATAAAAAGGAATGAAGAATTGATGTGTGCTACAACATGGATAAACCTTGAAAATATAATGCTAAGTAAAAGAACCCAGACACAAAAGGCCACATACTGTAGGATCCCATCTGTATGGCATATCCAGAGTTGGCACGTCCATAGAGATGGAAAGCAGGTTAGTGGTTGCCACGGGCTGCAGGGAGCGGGAATGAGAAATGATGGCTTAGTGGGCATGGACTTTCCTTTCTGTGGTGATGAACATGTCTGTAACTAGATAGTGGTGGTTGTACAACATAATGTACTAAATGTCACGAATGGTGAATTTTATGTGTATTTTACCAAAATATTTTAAAAGGGGGGAAAAGAGGTGGTAAAAAAGAGAAAAGTTGAGTAACTTGCTGAGGACCGTACAGCACATCAAGTAAAAGGTGGTTTTGAAGTCGTGTAAGAAAGACACTTTTCGGGAACTCCACGTTGCTTGCTGTGAGTGCAGTGAGGTGTATGTGTCGGGGGAGGGAACAAAGGGCAAAGACCGAGGCCGAGGAGGAATCAGTCTCCATTCTGAAGACACCTTGTAAGGTGATGGAGACAACCCTAGAGGCAAAGACACAGGAATGGGGGCACTCAGGAAGAGGGAAGGGTCACCGACCTGTCTCTTTAGTCAGGATCTTTCCCCATTACGTGCCCCTCCCCGGAAGAACTGTGTCCTCTGGGTTTCTGGATAAAGTGACTGCTGAAACAGAATAAACACAGCAGTCAATATCCATCCTCTGCCCCTACCAAGGAGTAAAATTAGAAATATTCATTGCTACCTCAAATGCCTCACCTGTAAAATAGAGATAATAATCATAGTTCCGCCTCAAGATCAAATGAGTTAAAATACAAAGTCCTTCGAATAGTGCCTGACCCAGTCAACACTGTATAAATGTTTGCTATTATTACTTTGATGGTTTCCATAAAGTGTCCCTCAGTTCTTTGCATTTTTATCATATACAGTAAAACTGGGTATTGTCATATCACGAATGTTTGCCCAAGAACAATACATTTTGTTAACCTGGGACTGATCATTGAAACCTGACCTCATGGGAAATAGCATTATCTTTCATTTCATTTGCATTTTACAGCTACAATATAAATTTCCTTCCTGGTTACTTTGGTTACTTTGATAACAGAGAAAAAATGTTTTTCTCAGGTTAGCCTGTACTTGTTAACGTAGAATTTAGTGGCAGTAATTAGGAGACTCCAAAAAAATTTTAATACAATAAAATAATGAACTATACCAAATGGTTTGGGTGGAAGATGATTTTTCAGACTTCCAAGCAAAAACATATGCTTTTTATCAATACACAGTGCATAAACATTGTAATCCTTCGTTCAAATTCACAAAGAGGACAAAGGCAAGAAAACATTTTTAAGCATTTTAGAGTCTATAACTGTCCATCATGCTTTAGAACTTTCTGCACCACGATTCAGTAATTGACTTTCTCCCACACAGCTTCATGATGTAAAATGTGTATCAGTAAAATGTGA
This sequence comes from Eschrichtius robustus, assembly GCF_028021215.1. NCBI lineage: Eukaryota > Metazoa > Chordata > Mammalia > Artiodactyla > Eschrichtiidae > Eschrichtius > Eschrichtius robustus. Next base: position 55,616,829 of record NC_090831.1, on the reverse strand, counting down.
AAATGAGCCCTCCTCACTGTAACCAGGCCTGAGGAAAGAAGAATTTTAAATCTTGACATTTGGGACTGTTTATTAATGACAACAGTGTGGCAAATAGTTCATTAATCCTATTTATCAGACTGTGAAATAAGCCAAAATTGCCATCAACAAGTAACAATATAAATGGTCTTTTAAAAATCAGGGAGTGTTTATGATTCTTTAATCTAATCCAAGGGTTTAGACTTTTTCTGTAAAGGGTCAGTTAAATATCTTAGGCCTTGCAGACCATAAAGTCTCTGCCACAACTACTCAGCTCTGCCATTGTAATGTAAACATGGCCGTAGATGATATGTAAACAAATGGGCCTGGCTCAATTCCAATTAAACTTTATTTACACATGCTACAACATGGATGAAATGCGAAAACATTTTGGCAAGTTAAATAAGCCAGACACAAAAGAACAAATACTGTATGGTTCCACTTATATGAGGGATCTCAAATGGGCAAATTCATGGAGACAGAAAGGAGAATAGTGGTTACCAGGGTTCTGGGGAGGGGAGAATGGGTACAGAGTTTAAGTTTGGGATGATGAAAAAGCTCTGGAAATGGTTAGTGGTAATGATTGTACAACATTGTGCCTGTACTGAATGCCACTTGGTTGTACACTTAAAAATGATGAAAATGATACATTTTATGTACCTTTTACCACAAGGTTTTAAAAACTTTATTTTGCAATAACAGGCAGTTGGCCCTCGAGCCTTAGTTTTCTGACCTCTGAGCTAAACTGTCCTTTGTCCTGCTGACTGTGCTCCTTTCTTGGCTTCCTACATCTTTGCTGTTGTTTCTGCTGCTGCAGCAGCTGCTCTTTATTTCATTCCCTGACTAAGCTGTGCAGTCAAATGTTGCCTTGTGCGCAAGGGAAAAGAAAACCATTTGCATTCACTGGGGGCAGTTCTTTCTAGACATAGTCCATTCTGAAGCCCCCAGCTTTAGCAGATGCAGATCTAGAACTGTAAATATGAGTGTGCTGTTCTGTGCATATGAAAATGACCATAGTGGCCCCAAAACCTTAGGGGATAAACTTGGGCTGCTTTCCACTTTCTCTGCTGGGATCTGCAAAGCTTTCACTTTCCTTTTCCTGGTTTCTCAGTGGCTAGCAGCGTAGACGAGGGTGCTAGTGTTAGGGCACTCAGGCTATGACTTTCAGTAGAGCTATTCGTTTCATGACGATGATTGGCTCCTGCTCAGGGTGAACCATTGGCCTTGATTTATCGCGCTTGTCTAACCAATTGGGTCAACTGACCTTGAGTTAACCATCTTCGGAAGACAATGATGAGTGCTTAACCTCTGAGGACAAACCTGATTCCTCAAAATAGAGACTCAGGCAAACAAAAAGCTGAGATTTTAAAAGGGAACCTATCTGCAAGTATATATTATTATTAGAAGGTACATTTAAGCGGACTAACTCAGTCTATTGAGACCTCTTAAGGATTAGAATCCCTAATTTACTTCGGAGTCTAGTCCGCCAAAACTGATGACGAAAGAGTTGACCAGGGTAAGCTACCTTTGACAGAGCCATAATAGTAAGAATAATAAATTCTCTGTCTTTAACTAATGAAATGAAAATTATTTTGCTGATCTGAGAGAAGACAAGGCTCTTGATTTCAAATGGATTTTTACCTAAAGAAAAGAAAAAAAATCTGTTACTTTGGTCATGTTACTAATCATGCTACATTTTTTTTTTTTTTTTTTTAACTAATTGCCTTTTTTTTAAAATTTATTTATTTATTTTTGGCTGTGTTGGGTCTTCGTTTCTGTGCGAGGGCTTTCTCTAGTTGTGGCAAGCGGGGGCCACTCTTCATCGCGGTGCGCGGGTCTCTCACTGTCGCGGCCTCTCTTGTTGCGGAGCACAGGCTCCAGACGCGCAGGCTCAGCAGTTGTGGCTCACGGGCTTAGTTGCTCCGCGGCATGTGGGATCTTCCCAGACCGCATGTGGGATCTTCCCAGACCAGGGCTCGAACCCGTGTCCCCTGCATTAGCAGGCAGATTCTCAACCACTGCGCCACCAGGGAAGCCCCATGCTACATTTTTAAAGCATCCTTAGTACCTGCTTAACATACTAAAATCATATGACTTACACACTTCAATAATTATTAGTGTTTTTATTTTTTCCCTAATTTCTATCATGAATCTTTGCATGTCAAAGTAGAAAAGACATTGAATCTAGACGTTTCAAAAGTGCAGATATCAGATAACCTCAACAATATCATTTGATACCAAAATAAATTATTTTAAATTTTTAATGCCATTTCTGCTTTTTTCTTTCAACACTTGGCCCTGCTACAAATAAGACACTAATTGATTGAAAACAACTTATTAGACTTTTTAAGGATAAATATTGTTTTCAAATAAAAGTGAGAAATACATTTGTCTTCAAAACTCCATTTTTTAAAATCCCTTTAATCTGCATATGATAAAAATTGTGTTAAAATAGTTGATAAGATAAAAACACAGAAGTATCACTTTGATAGTCAACTTCAGCTGTAAGCCTATATATTGTGCAGATGCTCAGATATAAGGGGGAAGACAGAAAGCAATGATGTCTGAAAATTTATAGTCACCAAAATGATTAGGTTACAACATTCATTTCTAAGCACATGAAGTATTTACAGATCACTTGAAAAATCACTCTAGCTTCCGGGATGTTACCTGTTGACCTTTGAAAGTGGAAGCAAGTGAATTTTGCCATCAGTATCCTTCTTTCATTTTGAAGTTTAATATCGTGTCATTGGTCCTCCAGTATCCACGGTGCCAGTTTCCCACTGATGTCTTATATCTTGGGTTTCTTTTCCCCCCGTTAGAAAAAGTGTAGTGATGAAATAGGTGAGGTAACTTTGATCACAGAAAAACCCATATAATTACATAGTGTTTGCAGCACAATCCACAATGTTCTGACACTGGATATCAGCACAGCGATAAGTAAGAGCAAAAAGCTTGTTGGAAAAGTTTGGCAACGAGTGTAGCCTCAGGTAAAAAGGTGGTGGCTGTGAATATTTCGAAATCAGAATGTATATGTGGAGAGTAAGTTAGCTTCTCCTGATCATTTCTAGGAGATCGTTTTGTGAGGCTCATTTTCCTTTAAAAAAGAATGTCCCATACAGAAAGTGAAATGTTTCTCTTCTGAGAAGAAACATTCATGGAGAGGGTTGTTCCCAGACACAACATGACGTGGACAATTGTTAGGATTACATAAATAATTCCTTCCTAAAAACTGACTTATAATTCTGCAGTTTGACAAGATTTGACTAGCCGTACTAATTGGACGCACACAAATATAGCCTCCAATTTCCCTTTTGAAAATTGAGGACCCCCCTGCTAGTATTTTCCCTTCATCATTATTACTCCCCAGGGCCCTAAATGCTTGCTGAGCTTTCCAAAGTACCTGTTCCAAAGTACCTGTTTTTGTCCTTTTCAATTATTCTCTCTGACTATGCATTAAATCGGTTACAACAAATACCTCTACTTAAGCCCAGGTGTTACTACCCTGCCTAACCTTTTTTCTTTGGTTTGTTTCTTGATTTTGAATTTCTTACCATGAGTTAGCTTGTATTCTCAGCACACACCGAACTCTGCTGGCAGTCACACCGGACAGTCCTGACTAGTTATATGTGCAAAGGAGAGAACAAAGAATCCTTCCATGTCTCTGACATTCCTTAGCCTCAGAGACACCTGAGATCACAGATTTACCCAAAATACACTACTGAAACCAATCTCTAGGATTCTAAGCATAAAAATAACTATTAACTGTTGAGTATCAGATGCTGCCTTATGTACTTTAAATATAGATATCGTATTTCCTCAAAAAGCAAAGTAGGTAGTTATTATTATGTCCACTTCGGAAGTACGGAAACTGTGGCTAGGGGATGTTAAGAAACTTGTCTGAGGTCTTCCTGGCTAGTAAACATTGAAATCAGGAGTTAACCTCTTTTCTAACACCAAATTCCATGCTCCCTCCATAACCCGGCCTCAAATGTCCCCAAAGCCTCTTGGTTCTCTCTTCTTGATGTGTAAAATCTGCAAACATCATCATGGTAAAAAGTAAAAATTTTAAAAGCAACATAGCAAAGAACACATGTACAGGTTGTATGGTACACTGCTAATGTACTTTAATTAATGCTTAAAATATATAAAAGACTGAGAGCTAATACACCACAATATTAGCACTGGTTATCTTTTGGCCAATTACTGGTAATGTGTATTTTTTTCTTATACTTCTTTTTATCTTACAAATTTTCTATAATACATATGATACTTTAAAATATAATACTTATTTAAAATGCAAGAAATGTCACTATTTAAATGCAAATGGTATAATGGACTGGGTTTTCGAGAGTGCCTTACACATTTGTCATTTGTCATCTTCAGTTGACAATTATCATTGGGCTTCGCATGTCAGTGAACATTTTAATGTCCAAGGGAGGGCTTTTATATGCAAAATGAACCACTTAGAGCTGTCTAAATATGCAATTTGTAACTGTAGTTAATTAAAAGACTGAATTTTTCTTAAACCTCTAAGTTCAACTTATAATTCTTGCTAGTTGATTTATGAATTAAATAATTTTATTAGAAACAAGTAAATCACTTTTACTTATTTCTTGATTAATTTTAACTACGTTTAATGTATTTGATGATCTCATGTCATTATTAAAACCCATTCAAAAAACTTATTTCACTAAATTCCCTCAAACATTTTAACTTGCATATGCAAATTTAATTTTTTTTCTCAGACACATCACATTCATAATAAGGCCAGTTTACAAACCAAAGCAATCTTTATTAGTCCTTAAGCAGCTTTTAAAAATATAACAAATTGAATGTACAACTTTGTAAGCATTCAAACACTGTTAATAAGCTTAATTAATTCCATTCTCTAATGCATGTCAAATTTTTTTTTTTTTTTTTTAATTATTTATTTATTTATTTATTTATGGCTGTGTTGGGTCTTCGTTTCTGTGCGAGGGCTTTCTCTAGTTGTGGCGAGCGGGGGCCACTCTTCATCGCGGTGTGCGGGCCTCATTATCGCGGCCTCTCTTGTTGCGGAGCACAGGCTCCAGACGCGCAGGCTCAGTAGTTGTGGCTCACGGGCTTAGTTGCTCCGTGGCATGTGGGATCTTCCCAGACCAGGGCTCGAACCCGTGTCCCCTGCATTAGCAGGCAGATTCTCAACCACTGCGCCACCAGGGAAGCCCGCATGTCAAATTTAAGTCACAAATATCAATCAGGCATTTCTAATTAAAAGAACAAGGCAAATAATTAGATTATCTGACACGTCAGACATTCTCTAACCTGCTTTTCTTGGACATTGCAAAACTGCATATAAGGAACATATATTATCATTGTGACTTAAAATATATTCCGCATAAACTGACTGCTGCAAGATTAACACTTTCTATAGATTTATTTCATTACCGCTACACTTATGTGTACAGCGTTCTGGGTTTGCAAAGTCATTTCTCCAAGTAAAGAGTGGAAATTACTATCTCCAGCAGTGCCAGATTCCTTGGGTAAAGATTCAAAACCAATACAGCTACAGATCTGGGTAACTGGTCTGAATCTGGGGACTAGAATGTGAGATCAAATCTGTGCTTCTTTCCCCAATCCTGGGTTGCTTGCCATGTCAACAGGGGAACTCAAAAGCATGCTTTTAGCTGTCATGTCGTTTTACACCCCCTAAAACATATTCCCTGGGAATATTTCAAATTTCACCTTTGCACAGGTTTTTTTTTCAACTTTCTCCTGACTGATTTAAATAGATTGAATTCTGCACCACCCACATGGAGTCCTGCTAATTGTCTTAAATTAGAGTTAATTGAGTTTTGTACCCCCTTCATGTTTACAGCGTCCTTTTTATATGTTACTCATTATCTAGCTCCTTGAGCACTATTTGACAGTCATTCTATTAACAACATAATAGGTTACTTGTAGATTATATAGATATATGCAAAATGTTTATAACTTGCTTTAGATCTGTATTCCAGCACAGGAAAACATCGTTTCCTTGTTAATTTTTTAAAATTATATTTAGGTTGCAGTTTAGGGGCAGCTAGTTCATCCGGGCACCAACCCCTAAGACCAGCTATCACCCACCCAAATGAATCATCCGATAACAATCTTTCCCACATAAGCATGAAGTATTACTCATAATGAACGTAGGATTTTGTAAACCCACTGCAGCACACCTAATTAACCTCATTTTTATTATTTTCAGAAGTCTGAATTACATGCATAATAGAAACTATGGTCATCCACCAAATTAGCATAACATTATTTAATTTACCATTGGCTATTATGATAATTGAGGCTGTTTCCAATTTTTAGAATCATAAATAAAATCACAGTGAACATGTATTTGATCATGAACGTAGTTTTATTCTGTGGGATTTTTTTCCTTAGGAAAGATTTCCAATAGTGATATTACTCAGTGAGCAGATGGACTTAGTTTTGGTTATTAATAGGTACTATGTTTAATGTTTTCCAAAAAGTTTGTTGGATTACAATTGTGTCAGTATTGTATTTATTTGTTTTGTTTGGATGTCCTTTAATTTGGGCAAATTCATAGATATTAAGTGATACTACTAAAATGTCACTTTGATTACTAGGGTCAATAGATTTTTTTTTTTTTTTTGGCTGTGTTGGGTCTTCGTTTCTGTGCGAGGGCTTTCTCCAGTTGCGGCTAGTGGGGGCCACTCTTCATTGCGGTGCACGGGCCTCTCACTATCGCGGCCTCTCTTGTTGCGGAGCACAGGTTCCAGACGCGCAGGCTCAGTAGTTGTGGCTCACGGGCCCAGTTGCTCCACGGCATGTGGGATCTTCCCAGACCAGGGCTCAAACCCGTGTCCCCTGCATTAGCAGGCAGATTCTCAACCACTGCACCACCAGGGAAGCCCAATAGATTTTTAAAATAATATTTGTTTGCTATTTGCATTTTTACTTATGTGGTTTATCTGTTTATAGTCTTTGTTCATTTACTACTAGGGCTTGACGTTTATCCTGTCACTTCATGTTAATTCTTTATATATTATGATATTAACCTAGTGGTGCTCACATTTTCTAGAAACTGTTTTCCTATTAATTTTAGTTTTATTATATTTTATACTTATATTCAAATGATTTGTTTTAATTTATATGGCAATGAATCTAGCAATCTTTGAATAATGATTTTCTAGCATTCTTTTAAGAAATAGAATCTATTTTAAAAAATATGTTTGCTCTATGAGGGCAAGGACCATGCCTATTTTATTCACAAGAATTTCCGTAATCTAACAAACACACATGCTGGCACACAGTGGGTACCCATCAATTTTTCTTTTTTTTCTATCTAAAAATATACAGTGCTTCCCAAAGTGTTTGGCAATTAAATAAATTTAGGAAACACTGAAAATTACAGTCTACTTTATGAGATTTATAATGCATATTAGCATGTTAAAGGCTCTGAGTAGTCTGGTTATTTAAAAAAAACAAAAACAAAAACAAAAAACCTGTTTAACTTTCTTTAACCCAAAAGAATACACCTTTATTTAACCATAGAATGTTCATTGAGTAGCATCACAGAACAAATGTCCAATAAAATAGGCTTCAGAAATTATATACTAATGTCATACAATATTCATTTACCTAATTTATTTATAAATAAAAATATTCAAGACAGATATTCACATAGAAAGTATTTCAATGGCTCTAGTGGGAAAAAAAGTTTAAAAAAATAGCTAAGAGTAACACTAGAAAGAAAGTTCTATTCTTATTGTTATGAGGTTTTTTTTTACATGTTTTCCCTCACAATTTGTATTGACTATTACCTTTGGTATATGATTTGCAGATATTTATTTAAAACCACACCAATACCTACAAAAATACTATAATCAGATCAGTCAGATTATGAACAATTGAAACTGGGTATTTGCTTCTAAAAGTGTTAAATGGTAATATTTTTAATAGAAATCTTTAAAAAATTACAATTAATAAACATTTTGATTGTTCTTTAGAAATACATTATGAATTAAATTTATAGCATTTTTGTAAGGTCAACAATTTCAAAGTAAAACATTTATTTCTTCTCTTCAATGAATAATATACTAGCTAAATTACTAACTTCTTTTCTGTTTGAAATACATAATTTCTCTGTGCAGAATATCTTGGTTATTGGGCTTCCGGCTTCTGCTGTGAATGTTGAAAGGTGGAAAGAGTATCACTCTTACACACACACACACACAAAAAGCTGAAAATCCTGAACAATCATAACTTTTCAGGACAACCACTTAGCGTGCACTCTAAGGGAAAGACAGGAAAATCCAAGAAGAGACAGGATGTGAGCATTGACTCATCTGAGGCAGAGCACAAAAGAAATATGTGGCTGCCGAGAGGGCAGACAGCAGAAGCAAGGAGAGCTACAATCCTGCAGAACAAAAACCACGTTCATAGAAAGACAGACAAGATGAAAAGGCAGAGGGCTATGTACCAGATGACGGAACACGATAACACCCCAGAAAAGCAACTAAATGAAGTGGAGATAAGCAACCTTCCAGAAAAATAATTCAGAATAATGGTAGTGAAGATGATCCAGGACCTTGGAAAAAGAATGGAGGCAAAGACCAAGAAGATGCAAGAAATGTTTAACAAAGACCTAGAAGAATTAAAGAACAAACAAACAGAGATGAACAATACAATAACTGAAATGAAAACTACACTAGAAGGAATCAATAGCAGAATAACTGAGGCAGAAGAACGGATAAGTGACCTGGAAGACAGAATGGTGGAATTCACTGCCATGGAACAGAATAAAGAAAAAAGAATGAAAAGAAATGAAGACAGCCTAAGAGACCTCTGGGACAACATTAAACGCAACAACATTCACATTATAAGGGTCCCAGAAGGAGAAGAGAGAGAGAAAGGACCCAAGAAAGTATTTGAAGAGATTATAGTCGAAAACTTCCCTAACATGGGAAAGGAAATAGCCAGCCAAGTCCAGGAAGCGCAGAGAGTCCCATACAGGATAAACCCAAGGAGAAACACGCTGAGACACATAATAATCAAATTGGCGAAAATTAAAGACAAAGAAAAATTATTGAAAGCAACAAGGGAAAAACGACAAATAACATACAAGGGAACTCCCATAAGGTTAACAGCTGATTTCTCAGCAGAAACTCTGCAAGCCAGAAGGGAGTGGCATGACATATTTAAAGTGATGAAAGGGAAGAACCTACAACCAAGATTACTGTACCCGGCAAGGATCTCATTCAGATTCAATGGAGAAATCAAAAGCTTTACAGACAAGCAAAAGCTAAGAGAATTCAGCACCACCAAACCAGCTCTACAACAAAGGCTAAAGGAACTTCTGTAAGTGGGAAACACAAGAGAAGAAAAGGACCTACAAAAACAAACCCAAAACAATTAAGAAAATGGTCATAAGAACATACATATCGATAATTACCTTAAACGTGAATGGATTAAATGCTCCAACCAAAAGACACAGGCTTGCTGACTGGATGCAAAAACAAGACCCATATATATGCTGTCTACAAGAGACCCACTTTAGACCTAGGGACACATACAGACTGAAAGTGAGGGGATGGAAAAAGATATTCCATGCAAATGGAAATCAAAAGAAAGCTGGAGTAGCTATACTCATATCAGATAAAATAGACTTTAAAATAAAGAGTGTTACAAGAGACAAGGAAGGACACTACATAATGATCCAGGGATCAATCCAAGAAGAAGATATAACAATTATAAATATATATGTACCCAACATAGGAGCACCTCAATACATAAGGCAACTGCTAACAGCCATAAAAGAGGAAATTTACAGTAACACAATAATAGTGGGGGACTTTAACACCTCACTTACACCAGTGGACAGATCATCCAAAATGAAAATAAGGAAACAGAAGCTTTAAATGACACAATAGACCAGATAGATTTAATTGATATATATAGGACATTCCATCCAAAAACAGCAGATTACACGTTCTTCTCAAGTGCGCACGGAACACTCTCCAGGATAGATCACATCTTGGGTCACAAATCAAGCCGCAGTAAATTTAAGAAAATTGAAATCATATCAAGCATCTTTTCTGACCACAATGCTATGAGATTAGAAATGAATTACAGGGAAAAAAACGTAAAAAAGACAAACACATGGAGGCTAAACAATATGTTACTAAATAACCAAGAGATCACTGAAGAAATCAAAGAGGAAATCAAAAAATACCTAGAGATAAATGACAATGAAAACACAATGATCCAAAACCTATGGGATGCAGCAAAAGCAGTTCTAAGAGGGAAGTTTACAGCAATACAATCCTACCTCAAGAAACAACAGACATTTCAAATAAACAATCTAACCTTACACCTAAAAGAACTAGAGAAAGAAGAACAAACAAAACCCAAAGTTACTAGAAGGAAAGAAATCATAAATATCAGAGCAGAAATAAATGAAATAGAAACATAGAAAACAATAGCAAACATCAATAAAACTAAAAGCTGGTTCTTTGAGAAGATAAACAAAATTGATAAACCGTTAACCAGACTCATCAAGAAAAAGAGGAAGAGGACTCAAATCATTAAAATTAGAAATGAAAAAGGAGAAGTTACAACAGACACCGCAGAAATACAAAGCATCCTAAGAGACTACTACAAGCAACTCTATGCCAATAAAATGGACAACCTGGAAGAAATGGACAAATTCTTAGAAAGGTATAACCTTCCAAGACTGAACCAGGAAGAAATAGAAAATATGAACAGACCCATCACAAGTAATGAAATTGAAACTGTGATTAAAAATCTTCCAATAAACAAAAGTCCAGGACCAGATGGCTTCACAGGTGAATTCTATCAAACATTTAGAGAAGAGCTAACACCCATCCTTCTCAAACTCTTCCAAAAAATTGCAGAGGAAGGAACACTCCCAAACTCATTCTATGAGGCCACCATCACCCTGATACCAAAACCAGACAAAGATACTACAAAAAAATATATATTACAGACCAATATCACTGATGAATATAGATGCAAAAATCCTCAACAAAATACTAGCAAACAGAATCCAACAACACATTAAAAGGATCATACACCACGATCAAGTGGGATTTATCCCAGGGATGCAAGGATTCTTCAATATATGCAAATCAATCAATGTGATACACCATATTAACAAATTGAATAATAAAAACCATATGATCATCTCAATAGATGCAGAAAAAGCTTTTGACAAAATTCAACACCCATTTCTGATAAAAACCCTCCAGAAAGTGGGCATAGAGGGAACCTACCTTAACATAATAATGGCCATATATGACAAACCCACAGCAAACATCATTCTCAATGGTGAAAAACTGAAAACATCTCCTCTAAGATCAGGAACAAGACAAGGATGTCCACTCTCACCACTATTATTCAACATAGTTTTGGAAGTGCTAGCCCCGACAATCAGGGAAGAAAAAGAAATAAAAGGAATACAAATTGGAAAAGAAGAAGTAAAACCATCACTGTTTGCGGATGACATGATACTATACATAGAGAATCCTAAAGATGCCACCAGAAAACTACTGGAGCTAATCATTGAATTTGGTAAAGTTGCAGGATACAAAATTAATGCACAGAAATCTCTTGCATTCCTATACACTAATGATGAAAAATCTGGAAGAGAAATTAAGGAAACACTCCCATTTACCACTGCAACAAAAAGAATAATATACCTAGGAATAAACCTACCTAGGGAGACGAAAGACCTGTACACAGAAAACTATAAGACACTGATGAAAGAAATTAAAGATGATACCAACAGATGGAGAGATATACCATGTTCTTGGATTGGCAGAATCAATATTGTGAAAATGACTCTACTACCCAAAGCAATCTACAGATTCAATGCAATCCCTATCAAATTACCAGTGGCATTTTTTACAGAACTAGAACAAAAAATCTTAAAATTTGTATGGAGACACAAAAGACCCCGAACAGCCAAAGCAGTCTTGAGGGAAAAAAATGGAGCTGGAGGAATCAGGCTCCTGGACTTCAGACTATACTACAAAACTACAGTAATCAAGACAATATGGTACTGGCACAAAAACAGAAATACAGATCAATGGAACAGGATAGAAAGCCCAGAGATAAACCCACACACCTATGGTCAACTAATCTATGACAAAGGAGACAAGGATATACAATGGAGAAAATACAGCCTCTTCAATAAGTGGTGCTGGGAAAACTGGACAGCTACATGTAAAAGAATGAAATTAGAACACTCTCTAACACCATACACAAAAATAAACTCAAAATGGATTAGAGACCTAAATGTAAGACCGGACACTATAAAACTGTTAGAGGAAAACATAGGAAGAACACTCTTTGACATAAATCACAGCAAGATCTTTTTTGATCCACCTCCTAGAATAATGGAAATAAAAACAAAAATACACAAATGGAACCTAATGAAACTTAAAAGTTTTTGCACTGCAAAGGAAGCTACAAACAAGATGAAAAGACAACCCTCAGAATGGGAGAAAATATTTGCAAACGTATCAATGGACAAAGGATTAATCTCCAAAATGTATAAACAGCTCATGCAGCTCAATATTAAAGAAACAAACAACCCAATCCAAAAATGGGCAGAAGACCTAAATAGACATTTCTCCAGAGAAGACATACAGATGGCCAAGAAGCCCCATGAATAGCTGCTCAACATCACTAATTATTAGAGAATTGCAAATCAAAACTACAATGAGGTATCACCTCACACCAGTTAGAATGGGCATCATCAGAAAATCTACAAACAACAAATGCTGGAGAGGGTGTGGAGAAAAGGGAACCCTCTTGCACTGTTGGTGGGAACGTAAATTGATACAGCCACTATGGAGAGTGGTATGGAGGTTCCTTAAAAAACTAAAAATAGAATTACCATATGACCCAGCAATCCCACTACTGCACATATACCCAGAGAAAACCATAATTCAAAAAGACACATGCACCCCAATGTTCATTGCAGCACTATTTACAATAGCCAGGACATGGAAGCAACCTAAATGCCCATCGACAGATGAATGGATAAAGAAGTTGTGGTAAATATATACAATGGAATATTACTCAGCTGTAAAAAGGAACGAAATTGGGTCATTTGTAGAGACGTGGATGGATCTAGAGACCGTCATACAGAGTGAAGTAAGTCATAAACAGAAAAACAAATATCGAATATTAAAGCATATATGTGGAACCTAGAAAAATGGTACAGATGAACTGGTTTGCAGGGCAGAAGTAGAGACACAGATGCAGAGAACAAACGTATGGACCCCAAGTGGGGAAAGTGGCAGGGGGAGGGGTGGTGGTGTGATGAATTGGGAGATTGGGATTTACATGTATACACCAATATGTATAAAATGGATGACTAATAAGAACCTGCTGTATAAAAAATTAAATTAAAAAAAGGGATTTTATATGGCACATACAACAAAGGGTAGGAAACTTGGGGGCCCTCCTGAAATTTTGTCTACCACAACACCTTAAACTGTTCAGTTTACCTTCAATTAATTATGTAACGTAGACTCTAGAGTAAGAACCTTGCACCAGTAACTTATTTGTATTATTGTATCATTGGTGTATGCATTTCAGTATTGCATATATTGTAAAGCCCACTGTGCACTGTATTACTGTTGCTTAAACCTGTCGATTATATTTTAAAGATATTTAAACAAAAAGAACAATAATTGGTTTATATGTTCACACACACACACACACACACACACACACAAAAACTGTACATTCAGGGGACCAGATAATTTACATCACCTCCATGCTTTGGAATGCGATGCAGCTGTGGAGGAGAGTGACGCAGAGCTAAATAAACACACAGGGAGATGTGCAGGATGTATAACTCAATGAGAGAAACCATTTGGGAAGCAGAGTATGTACACACACACATGCACGCACGTGCACACCATGTACACACACACACCGTGCACATCTAGCGCACATAGAAAAAAGTCGGGAAGAACACACACCAGATTTTTAACAGTGAACACATTTTAAGAGTCAGGTTTTGGGGTAGGGATAGCAAACTCTCATTTTTTATTTTACATACTTCTATATTTTTAAAATGACCATATTATTACTTGTATAAATTTGTATTTTTAAAATGTAAAAAATTTTTACATTATATACTTGTATTTGTGATTATGGAATTGTGGCTATGTAAAAAAAAAAAAAAAAAGAAATATGGCTGCCACATAAGTGGGTAAAAAGAATTCATATCCAATTTTTAACAAAATACTGGAGTCTGAGCATTGGCTACCATGTTATCATAAAACCCATGGAAACAGCAGATACAGGGAAATCCACACCCATTTCATAGGCTCTTCTTCACAAATCTTCCTTTGATGCTCATGAGAAAGGTTAGAGCCATGGCAGGAAACCAGTGAAAGCTTCACTTGTGATGCAGGTATAGAGGAGGGGACTGATCACCACTGCCGGAAGGACCGGAAGCCCTGCTAAGACTCTGCTTTTCTACTGACAGAGGCCTTAAGCTAAAGGGATTAGAAAACCCCAAGCCAAATAAATAATAAATCAATAAATTGAAAGAAAACACACACACACACACATACACACACACACACACCTAGAAACTTCGCATTAAAACTTCTAAAAACCAAAGGTAAAGGAAATCCTGAAGGCAGCCAGAGAAAAAAGGCACATTACATACTCTTAGTCAGTTTGGGCTGCTATAATGGAATACCATAGACTGAGTAACTTAAACATTTATATCTCAAAAGTTCTGGAGGCAGATCTGGTGTCTGGTGAGACCCCACTTCCTAGTTTGCAACTGGCTGTCTTCTTGTTGTATCCTCATGTGGCAGAGACAGTGAGGGCAAGCTCTCGTGTCTCTTATAAGAGCACCATTCCCATTCATGAGGGCTCCTCACTCATGACCTAATTCCCTCCCAGAGGCCCCCACTTCCTAATACCGTTATGTGGGGGATTAAGATTTCAACATATAAACTGGCGGCAGAACACATTCAGTCCATAACTCATGCAGAGGAAAAAAGATAAAAATTACAGCAGACATATCTTCTTTATCTTTGGCTAATATGCAAACCAAAGGACCAGAAAACAACAACAGCAAGAACAACAAAAAAACCTGTTAGCCTAGTTTCTATGCCCAGAAAAAAAATTATCTTTCAAGAATGAAGGATGAACATTCTTTTTTAGAACATTCAATACAAACAGATCTGTATTATGGGAAATGTTCAAGAAGATTCTTAAGGCAGAAAGAATATGAGATCAGACAGAAATATGGATCTACATAAAGAAAGGAAGATCTCCTGGAACAATTGAAGGTAAACATAAAAGTTATGTTTTTCTTATTTTTGATCACTCTAAAAGATCATCAGAAAAATAGTAGCAACAATGTATTTGGAGTTTATAGCATATATGAAAGTAAAATGACAACAGTATCACAAAAGATGGGAGGAAGATGTGGGAGCTTACAGTTGCAAAGTTCTTATATCACACACAAAGCAGTATAATATTATGTGAAAGTAGATTGTCATTAATTAAAGGCATATGTTATAAATTCTAGGAAGAATACTAAGAAATAGTTTAAGGATCTATAAATAGTCAAGAGTGGAGATAAAAATGGAATATAAAAAATATTCTACTAATCTAAACACAGGGGAAAAAAAGGAAACAAAAAAATGCATGGAACAAATAGAGAACAATTAGCAAGATGGTTGATTTTAACTTAACCATATCAATACTTAACAAGTAAATAGTCTAAATACAGTGGAGGACAGAGATTGTAGGTTAGACAAAATAGCAAGACCCAGTGCTGTCTTTCTGTAAGGAACTCGTTTTAACTATAAAGACATCTAGTTTAAAGATATACTATTCAAATACTATTCAAAATACTCTCATTTTTAAACAAATTTCAACACCCTGGAGGTAAACATTATTTAATATGGGTTGATCCTTTTGGGAATATAGCCTGATTTATGTTTATTAAATCAAGAAGTAAAAAATTTTCCCTGAACCTGTGGCTTTCTTTCCAAGGTTATTGTCAAGAGATGCCTGCTGGCACTTCAAAAGAGAACCAAGGCTAATAATAACTCAGCAGTTTTCTAATGAAAATTGGGTCCACGTTTAGCTCTGGACTCAATCACTTTTCTTTCATCAAAATAGGAATAGATGACCTTTTTTGTGTTAATTCAAACACTTATTAACAAGACCTCACAAAGCAGAGTGTATTAGACACATTTTGTTAAGTTTCTGTGTGCCGCTTCTGCTCGTGCAATTTTGCTTCCAGATTACACTGTGTATGTTATCATCTTTCTACCTCTCCTCTTTCTTGTGGAATTGAAACTTTCTAATGGATGATCTACTTGTCACTCTACAAACTTTCTTCTGTTTTTTTTTAATAGTTTATGTTTCACCTTTTCAGGGATCAATAACATAAAGACAATTTTTAAAACACTTTGATTCTGTCATATCAAGGTATTGCCTATAAAATAATTCATCTGATGACCCTTTCTAAAATATAAAAACCAAGCTGTCTCTCCTTTGGGGAAGTCTCTCGCCACAAGAAATGCCAACTTATTTTTATTATCTTCTGCCCTAAGAACTATGTATTAGAATGTCTAAAATTTAGATTTGAAGCCTGGTAACACCTCAGGATAAGTAAGTAGTATTATGCAACAAAGAAGAGTTTGGTGCCTCCAATTTCTGTCTACTAACTTACACTGTAACAAATGGAAATCTTTGTCTTAAAAAACGCCCTGAAAATGGGAATCCTAGGGTTAGGGGAAAATATTACAAATCTAGTTAATCTCCTTATTTAATTGCTTTTTCTTAAAATCATTAAATACTGAAATTAAGTTTTAAAAATAGGCGCACAAATATAAACCATCTGATTTCTGTCTTTCCCTAATTTCAAAACATAACTGAACTAACAAAATCAAAAGTGAAGAAGGTGAATTGGATTAAGAACTGCTTAGATATTATACAAGTTATGTAAAGTGTGGGCTAAAAATAGCTACTCAGTGAATTAATTGATATCCTGAACTCATTAGTTGAAGTTATTACCAGGGATTTTAACTGGAGTGGATTCTTCTGCTTATGGAGGAAGCCTTGTCAGATGAAAACCAGCTCAGTGGCGAGCAAACTGGTAACAAGATATGAGACCTTTCATTTTTGAGACTGATTTGTCTCATGAACACTAGTAGTGAATGGACAGTTGCCATCTAAGTATTGTGCAGTTGCTTATGGGAAATAAATAATCATAGTTTAGTTTCTAATAGAAATATTTCCCATACTTCATAAATTGCCACCACAATTAATGCCCTTGTTAAAGCATCAGTAAATTGAATCCACCTGAGACTGGTGTAGGAGGATGTTCCCTTTAGGGCTGGTCCATTTCAGATTGCTGTTTTTGTTATTTTTACAGAGACAGAATTTCATCCCCATTAAAAAATAAGTTCATATCAAGGACTTTGTGGGCTACTGTTGTTTATCCTGCAGTACTGTCATTCACATTTCTTTCTGAGGAAAAATTAGCCCTGATTGTATCTTACTAGATGTTTGTTAGGGATGTTATGTAACCTTTATCATGAAATTTGAAAGAATGGTATAGATACTTATCTGTAAAAGTTACTAATTTAAATACCATGTTGTCTAAAAATTGAAGGATAGATTGAGTGACCTTAAGTTTTTCAACAAAAATTTCATGGCTTAATTAAACACCTACATACATTTGGTCCCTATCTGTCAGTTCAGATGTAGAGGAAAAAGTATAAACAATGCATAATTGAATGAATAAGTGGTATTTTCAGTCATATTCATAGTTTCCATATCTGTCATATCTACAGTCTTCCGTACTAGAGGAATGATCTTAAAGAGACCCTTTACCTTACAAGCACCTATTTTATGTTTGGGAACTAATCTCACCCAAAGGGATGGACCTATTGTTTCCAAATTATTTTGAGACACTGGATTTCATGCTACGATCTGTATATTGGGTTCTTTTGGAAGCCCAGATCACCTAGAATTAACTAGAAGAACTTATTAGTCAGAATATTTTAAGTTGTAGTATTATATTAATCCTGAAATCTCAGGTTTAGACTTGTTACTCACTTGGAAGTCTCATCAACTTAGCTTCCTGAACTTCTGAAATCCAGTAGTTTTAGATAACAATCTCGCTGTAACCATTATCCTGAGTTTTCTGTTAATCTTTTCTTTATAGTTTTTTGCACATATTTTTCACTAAACTGTATATTTTTTAGATTTTTCATGTATTCTTCTGCAACTTGCTTTTTTGATTGAATATTTTCTGTTTAGATTCATTCATGACAATTCACGTCACTGTAGTTCAGTTCTTTTCACTGCCATTTAGTAAGCATTTCATTCTATGAATATTCTCAATTTATCCATTCTGTTGTTAAAGAATATTTGAGATGTTTCTAAATTTTGGTCCCTGGAAACAAATACTATTATGAATGCTGTATATGTGTAAGAGATTAAGGTTTAGGAAGGGAATTGCTGGTAATGTATACTGTTTGCCAGAGTGATTCATCTCTCTCACCAGCAGTGTATGAGAGTTCCCATTACCATCACTTGCAATGCTCCATATGGACAGGTCTTTAATTCTCACCAGTCTGCTTTGTGTAAAACTGTATCTTAGAATTTTATTGGCCATTTTCCTGATTTCTTATAAAATTGAGCATATTTTCCTGAAAACAAATTTATTTAAAGTGTTATGATCGAGTTATATAGAGAATTATTTATGGGGGGAGGTATCTACCTGAAATATGGTGGAAGTAGGGGAATCTCAGGGAAGGCTGTTTGGATGAGGTGTCGGTTTTGAACTGTATCTTGTATAATGAAGTCAGCCGAGTAAAAGCAGATTTGGGAGAAAGGCAGGAGGGTGCTGGAGGGAATAGGGTGTGCAAAAGCTATGATGACATTGAATATCAATATACACACATGTCAAAAGTTGATTATGTTAGTGTTGAGAAAGTGACAGGGAAGCGGACCAAGGCCAGATCATGATGAAAATTGCATGTGGTGCTATGGACTTTGATTTTTTTCCTGAAAACAATGTGGAGCTTTTGAAGAACTTTAAGTAGAGCTAAGACATAATAATCTTTGCATTTTTAAAAAGATTGCCCTGTAATCAAAATTGAATATAAATTGGAGAAGAACAAGAGGGCTAGCCCAGTATGGAAGGGACTACAGTAAGACAGGCAGGAAATTACAAAATCCTAAAGAAAAGCAGTATCAGTAGGATTGAGAAAAAAAGTCAGGTTCAATATATTTTGAGGATAGAACTGACGAAGTCTGGCAGCTGATTGTAAGTGAAGCATGAAGGAAAGGGAAGAATTTCTCAAGTTATTCTCAATTTTCTGAATAGTTGCCAAAAAAAAATTGGTTGAGCATGTTTAGGACATTGAAAATTTTGATGCAATTTTGAGATTCCTTCACATACCAGCATCCAAAAAGAGATGTACAGAAAGATACACTGTCTTAATCAAGGGAGAGATTGAAATGCATATTTGGAAATTATGGCTCAGGAGTGGAATTGGAAACCATGGGTCAGATTTTTATCTAGAACAGTGGTTTTTAAAGTGTAATCCTGATACCTCTGCTTGACCTACAGTGGTTTGCAGTGAGTCTGTCCACATGAAAGGACAAACAGAAGAAAACTCTATTCACGTGCATCTCACAAAATTGAGGTATAAAATTAATTATTTAAAATATTCGTTTATGATCCTATATATAGAAAACCCTAAAGACTCCACACACAAACTACTAGAACTGGTAAACAAATTCAGCAAGATAACAGGATACAAGATTAACATACAGAAATCAGTTGCATTTCTTTATGCTAACAGTGAAATATCAGGAGGGAATGTAAAAAACAGTACCTTTTAAAATTGCACCCCCAAAAATAAAATACTTAGGTATAAACCTGACCAAGGAGGTGAAAGACTTACACACTGAGAACTCTAAAACATTAATAAAGGAAGTTGAAGATAATTCAAAGAAATGGAAAGATATCCTGTGCTCTTGGATTGGAAGAATTAATACTGTTAAAATGGTCATACTACCCAAAGCAATCTACAGATTTAATGTGATCCTTATCAAATTACCCAGGTCATTTTTCACAGAACTAGAACAAATAATCATAAAATTTATATGGAACCATAAAAGACCCAGAATTGCCAAAGCAATCCTGATGAAAAAGAACAAAGCAGGAGGCATAACCCTCCCAGACTTCAGACAATACTACAAATCTACAGTAATCAAAACGGTGTGGTATTGGCACAAAAACAGACATATGGATCAATGAAGCAGAATAGAGAGCCCAGAAATAAACCCACACACCTATGGTTGATTAATCTTCGACAAAGGAGGCAAGAATATATTAGTACAATGGAAAAAAGACAGTCTCTTCAGCAAGTGGTGTTGGGAAAGTTGGACAGTGGCATGTAAATCAATGAAGTTAGAACACACCCTCTCACCATACACAAAAAATAAACTCAAAATGGATTAAAGACTTAAACATAAAACATGACACCAGGGGGCTTCCCTGGTGGTGCAGTGGTTGAGAATCTGCCTGCCAATGCAGGGGTTACGGGTTCGAGCCCTGGTCTGGGAAGATCGCACATGCCGCAGAGCAACTAAGCCCGTGTGCCACAACTACTGAGCCTGCGTGTCTGGAGCCTGTGCTCCACAACAAGAGAGACCACGACAGTGAGAGGCCCGCACACCACGATGAAGAGTGGCCCCCGCTTGCCGCAACTAGAGAAAGCCCTCACACAGAAACGAAGACCCAACACAGCCAAAAATTAATTAATTAATTAAAAAGAAAAAAAAGTATTTGTGTGGAAGAAAAAATTTTTTAAAAAACATGACACCATACAACTCCTAAAAGAGATCACAGGCAAAACATTCTCTGACATAAATCATACCAATGTTTTTTTAGGGCATTCTCCCAAGGCAATAGAAATAAAAACAAAAATAAACAAATGGGACCTAATCAAACTTACAAGCGTTTGCACAGCAAAGGAAACCATAAACAAAATGAAAAGACAACCTACAGAATGGGAGAAAATATTTGCAAATGATGCAACAAACAAGGGCTTAATTTCCAAAATATACAGACAGCTCATACAGCTCAATAATGAAAAAGCAAACAACCCAATCGGAAAATGGGCAGAAGACCTAAATAGACATTTCTCCAAAGAAGACATACAGATGGCCAATAGGCACATGAAAAGCTGCTCAACATCACTAATTATTACAGAAAAGCAAATTAAAACTACAATGAGGTACCACCTCACACCAGTCAGGATGGCCATCATTAAAAAGTCTACAAATAACAAATGCTGGAGAGGGTGTGGAGAAAAGGGAAACCTCATACACTGTTGGTGGGAATGTAAATTGGTGCAGCCACTATGGAAAACAGTATGGAGGTTCCTCAGAAAGCTAAAAATAGAATTACCTTATGATCCAGCAATCCCACTCCTGGACATATATCCAGACAAAACTCTAATTCAAAAAGATACCTGGACCCCTATGTTCATAGCAGCACTATTCACAATAGCCAAGGCATGGAAACAACCTAAATGTCCAGTGACAGATGAATGGATAAAGAAGATGTGGTACCTATATACAATGGAATACTACTCAGCCATAAAGAAGAACAAAATAATGCCATTTGCAGCAAAATGGATGCAACTAGAGATTATCATACTAAGTGATGTAAGTCAGAAAGAGAAGGACAAATACCATATGATATCACTTATATGTGGAATCTAAAATATGACACAAATGAACCTACCTACAAAACAGAAACAGACTCATCAACATAGAGAACAGACTTGTGGTTGCCAAGGGGAAGGGGGTTAGGGGAGGAATGGAGTGGGAGGTTGGGGTTAGCAGACATAAGCTATTATATATGGAATGGATAAACAACAAGGTCCTACTGCATAGCACAGGGAACTATATTCAGTGTCCTCTGATAAACCATAATGGAAAAGAGTATTTAAAAAAGAATGTGTATATATGTATAACTGAATCACTTTTCTGTACAGCAGAAATTAATACAACATTGGAAATCAACTATACTTCAATAAAAGAAGTGTTTAAAGACTGAGCATTATTCTCACAGAAATTCCATTACATGTTTAATAACTGCTGCTTTTGCATATTTTATAAAAACTTCATTAGTAAGTTTATCTCTGAAAATATTTTCATGTTATTTTTTAATATTGATTATTTTGTATTTTAATCAGTACCGTGGTGCTTTATGCCCATCTCAAAAATAATCCAATAGTGCCTCATTGAAGCATAAAAGTAAGATGGCAATAGCAACAAATCCAACAACTCAGAATAATTTAATAAAGAAAGATAAATAACATAGCCCTCCAGTGAAATATAAATATGAGTCTTTCTCGGCAGAGGAAAATGAATATAGAGTGGAGTGGTTTCACATAAGGAACTGAAAAATAAAAGTGCATGTAGGAAATGCCATTATGGATAACTGAATGTTGCATTTTATTGTACAGGCATTCCATTTACCTCATCCTCTATAATGAAGCTTTGACAAAAAATAACATGAATTCCTCTATACTTTTGCTTCATTTTCTAAAAAAAGTACAGTTTTCCTCAAGTAAGCCAATTTAGTTTTTCCAGAACAATTGAATAATATTTTCCAATATAAAACTGATAAATTGTATCACTTAAACCAAAACTAACAAGACATCCTTCAACACGGCAGACTTCACAGCAAAAACAGGCACAAGTCATACTGTTGCTAACAGGCTAGTAAAACTAGCCACAAATATTAATAATATACATTTTGCTCAGCAACAAAACAAAACAAGTTTTGGCAGAAATCTTTGCCAAATGACAATAATGGATGTTGTCCAACATAAGTAGCATAATTTTTTTATTGCCGTAGAGTTGATTTATAATATTATATTAGTTTCAGGTTTACAATATAGTGATTCAAAATTTTTATAGATTTTACTACATTTAACATTATTATAAAATATTGGCTATATTCCCTGTGTTGTATAACATACCTTTGTAGCTTATTTATTTTATACATAATAGTTTGTGCCTCTTAATCCCCTACCCTAATCTTGCCCTTCCACCCTTCCCTCTCCCCACCAGTAACCACTAGTTTGTTCTGTAAGTCTGTTACTATTTTGTTACATTTATTCATTTGTTTTTTTTTTTTAGATTCCACGTATAAGTGATAACATACAGTATTTGTCTTTCTCTGTCTGAATTACTTCAGTAAGCATAATAACCACCTGGTCCATCTGTATTGTTGCAAATGGCAAAATTTCATTAATTTTTTATTGCTGAGTAGCACTCCATTGTGTGTATGTATGTATGTATATATATATGTATATATATATATGTGTATATATATATATACGTATATATGTATATATATACATATATATTTTATCCATTCATCTGTTGAAGTACGCTTAGGTTGCTTCCATATCTTGGCGATTATAAATAATGCTGCTATGAACATTGGGGTGCATGTATCTTTTCAAATTAGTGTTTTCATTTTCTTCAACTACATAACCAAGAAAGGAATTACTGGATCATATGGTAGTTCTATTTTTAGCTTTTTGAGGAAACTCAATACTGTTTTCCACAGTGACTGCACTAATTTCCATGCTCAGAACAGGGTACAAGGGTTCCCCTTTCTCCACATCCTCACCAATATTTATTATTTGTGGCCTCTTTGATGATAGCCATGCTGACAGATGTGAGGAGATATCTCATTGTGGTTTTGATTTCCATTTCTCTGATTATTAACCATGTTGAGCATCTTTTCATGTGCCTTTTGGCCATCTCTATGTATTGTTTGGAAAAATGTCTATTCAGGACTTCTGCCAATTTTTTCATTGGGTTCCTTGTTCTTCTGATGTTGAGTTGTATGAGCTGTTTATATATGTTAGATATTAACCCCTTGTTAGCCATATCATACTCTTATTTCATGGGTTGTCTTTTCACTTTGTCAGTGGTTTCCTTTGCTGTGCAAAAGCTTTTAAGTTTAATTAGGTCCCATTTGTTTATTTTTTACTGCTATAATATATGTCAAAGAGTGTTCACTCTATGTTTTCTTCTAGGAGTTTATGGTTTCTGGTCTTATATTTAGGTCTTTAATCCATTTTGAGTTTATTTTTGTGAATGGTATGAGAAAATGTTCTAATTTCATTCTTTTGTCCAGTTTTTCCAGCATTAATTATTGAAGAGACTGTCTTTTACACACTGTATATTCTTGCCTCCTCTGTTGTAGATTAATTGACCTTAAGTGTGTAGGTTTATTTCTGGGCTCTCTATTCTGCTCCATTTATCTGTTTCTGTTTTTGTGCCAGTACCATACTGTCTTGATAACTGTAGCTTTGTAGTATAGTCTGAAGTCAGGGAGCCTGATTCTTCCAGCTCTGTTCTTCTTTCTCAAGATTGTCTTGGCTATTCAGGATCTTTTGTGTTTCCATACAAATTTTAAAATTATTTGTTCTAGTTCTGAGAAAAATGCCATTGGTATTCTGATAAGGATTGCATTGGATCTGTAGATTGCCCTGGGTGGTATGGTCATTTTAACAATATTAAAATGAACATGAACATAACGTATTTCAGTCCATGAACACAGCATATTTTCCCATCTGTGTTGTCTTCAGTTTCTTTCATCAGTGTCTTATAGTTTTCCAAGTACGGGTCTTTTACCTCCTTAGTTAGATTTACTCCTAGGAATTTTGTTCTTTTTGAAGTGATTGTAAATGAGGTCATTTCCTTAATTTCTCTTCTGATAGCTTGTTGTTAGTGTATAGATATGCAAGCAATTTCTGTATATTAATTTTGTATCTTGCAAGTTTACCAAATTCATTTATGAGCTGTCATAGTTTTTTGGTGGCATCTTTAGGGTTTTCTATGTATAGTGTCATGTCATCTGGAAACAGTGACAGTTTTACTTCTTCCTTTCCAATTTGGATTCCTTTTATTTCTTTTTCTTGTCTGATTACTATGGCTAAGACTGCCAATGCTATGTTGAATAAAAGTGCTAGGAGTGGGCATCCTTGTCTTACATCATAGAGGAAATGTTTTCAGATTTTCACCAGTGAGTATGGTGTTAGCTGTGGGTTTGTCATATATGGCCTTTATTATGTTGAGGTGTGTTGTTCCTTCTATACCCACTTAGTGGAGAGTTTTTTTTTTTTTAATCATAAATGGATGTTAAACTTTGTCAAACCCTTTTTCCACATCTATTAAGATAATCCTATGGTTTTTATTCTTCAGTTTGTTAATGTGGTGTATCACATTGATTGATTTGTGGATATTGAACCATCCTTGCATCCCTGGGGTAAATCCCACTTGATAATGGTGTATGATCCTTTTAATGTATTGTTGGATTAAGTTTGCTAATATTTTGTTGAGAGTTTTTTAATCTATGTTCCTGTGATGTCAACCTGTAACATCTTTTGTGTGTGTGTGATATTTTTGCCTGGTTTTGGTACGAGGGTGATGCTGGCCTTTTAGAATGCGTTTGGAAGCAGTCCTACCTCTGCAAATTTTGGCGTAGTTTGAGAAGGATAGTGTTAATTCTCCTCTAAATGTTTGGTAGAATTCACCTGTGAAGTCATCTGGTCCTGGACTTTTGTTTGTAGGGAGTTTTTTTATTACTAATTTGATTTCATTACTGATAATTGGTCTGTTCATATTTTCTTTCTTCCTGGTTCAGTCTTGGGATATTGCATTTCTAAGAATTTTTCTTTTTCTTCTATGTCGTCCATTTTATTTGCATATATTTGTTCGTAGTAGTCTCTTATGGTATTTTGTATTTCTGTGGTGCTCATTGTAACTCCTTTTTCATTTCTGATTCTTTTGATTTGGAGCCTCTTTCTTTTTTTCTTGATCAGTCTGACTAAAGGTTTATCAATTTCGTTTATCTTTTCAAAGAACCATCTTTTAGTTTTATTGATTTTTTAAATTATTTTTTAGTCTCTATTTCATTTGTTTCTGCTGTGATCTTTATAATTTCTTTCCTTCTACTAACTTTGTGTTTAGTTTGTTCTTATTTTTCTCATTCCTTTAGGTGTAAGGTTAGGTTGGTTGTTTTTTTTGTTTGTTTGTTTGTGTTTTTTTCTGAGGTTTTTCTTGCTTCCTGACATAGGCATGTGTTGCTATAAACGTCATTCTTAGAACTGATATTGCTGTGTCCCATAGATTTTGGGTCATTATGTTTTCATTTTCATTTGTCTCCAGTTTTGTTTTGTTTTTTAATTTCTTCCTTGATTTCATCAGTGACACATTGGTTGTTTAGTAGCATTTTGTTCAGCCTCCATGTGTTTGTGTTTTTTGTGTTTGTGTTTGTATTTTTTACATTTGTTTCCTGTGATTTACTTCTAATCTCATAGTGCTGTGGTTGGAGAAGATGCTTGATATGACTTCAGTTTTCTTAAATTTACTGAGGCTTGTTTTTTTGGCCTAGCATGTGATCTGTCCTGGAGAGTGTTCCATGTGCGCTTGAAAAGAGTGTGTATTCTCCTGCTTTGGGGTGGAATGTTCTGTATGTATCTGTTAAGTCCATCTGCTCTACTGTGTCCTTTAAAGCCATGGTTTCTTTATTGATTTTCTGTCTGAATGATCTGTCCATTGATGCAAGTGGGATATTAAAGTCTGCTACTATTATTGTGTTACTGTCAGTTTCTCCCATTATGTCCATTAATATTTCCCTTGTGCATTTAGGTGCTTCTTTGTTGGGTGCATATGTATTTACAATTGATATATCTTCTTCTTAGATTGATTCCTTGATCATTATGTAACGTCCTTCTTTGTCTCTTGTTACAGTCTTTGTTTTAAAGTCTATTTTGTCTGGTATAATTATAGCTACCCCAGCTTTCTTTTGATTTCCATTTGCATGAAATACCTTTTCCATCACCTCACTTTCAGTCTGTGTGTGTCTTTAGATCTGAGGTAAACATCTTATAGGCAGCATATACAGCATAAAATTTTGAAGAGCACTATAATTTGGTGAAGTAGCCAGGTACAGAATACAAAGTATTTAACTAATAAAGCAGACACACCCATCAGAACAGATGCCAGCTATAAGCAAGTGATACAGAACTACTGATGTGTGTTAGCTTGCATCCTAGCAGATATTTTACTCTTCTTCTGTATAGAGTATGAATCATTTCTTGATAATTGTCTGATACATCTATGGAAGAGATGTGCTTGACAATTTTTTGTTGTTTTTTTATCATTAAGTACCTTAGCGTTCTGTTTAGAATTTTTGTCCCAAGATTAGTCTGGACACTGTTCCCCTTAACAGGCCTAATTAATCAATAGATAGGTTAAAAATTCAGAACTTTACAAGATAGACATCATCAGAAGGGTTTTCAAAGTAACCTTTTATCTACTCAAAATAATTTTAAGTCATTAATCAGTTTTTACCCACCCTGGTTTCTCAGCTGTCTGCTCTAAGTTCCCTTGATTTGAATCATTCATGTTTCCGTTAGTAGAGTTGCCTTTTTTTAGAAGGAAAGAACAGAAAGTAGTTTGTGTCAAGCTTCCTGGACTTAATTAGATCTTCTTCACCAAATTTAGTAAGCTACCTCCCTCTTTTATTTATATCTGAGGTGACTGAAAGAGATGACAGCCAATTACAACCATTACAACTTTTACTTTTTCATTTGGGGCACTGAGAGACAGTTCCCCTATGTTCTTTAACAGAAATATTACAAAACAGTTAGTATGCAAAATTTCTCATGATATGGAAAAAGATATATAGCCTGAAGAACACCTCATACATTTATTCCATCCTTATTATGTATGTAACATACATAAATGATGTCCTAGCAAGGAAATGACTCAGCCCTATGGTTCCACCTTTTCCTTCTTGGGTTTGTCATATTCATCTTCTTCCAGAAGAAATAAGGATCAGTCAATGGCAAATGGTCATTGCAAGGCAGAGTTACCAAAAGATCCCCTGGCTCACCATGCTAATGGAAAAGAGAGCTTTGTTTTGCTTTATTTTAATTATTTATTTGAAAACCATGATACGGACTGGAAAGTGTTTGATAGGCACCCATGCCATGTGCAACAAGAAAGGATATCGGTACATAAATAAAAGGTTTACCCAACTGCCAATCCCTAGGCTGCTTTCTCAGTAAAGAAGAGCAGGAAGGTATGTCTCCAGATCTTAATTCATAGTTAAGGGAAATAATGAAAATTGTGAATGGGATCAAAGTTTAGCCTCTTTTCAGCATGCTGAACAAAGAGATGGATAGCAATTTCAAGGCTCTGCTTTTTTACATTTAAATACACTGGCTTTTGAGAGGACATGAGAGATTAGAGAATAACCTTTCCTCGTGACTTGACAAAACAAGTAAAGCCCATTTCTGTGATTTTAAGGGTTTTGTTCATGTGGTATAACTCTGCAACTTACTCTCAATTTTTTCAGCAATAATATACACCTACTATTATTATAATTATTATTAATTAGAGAAAGCCAACATGTTACTTTTAACATGTTAAAAGTAACATGTTAATAGTTGGTTAATCTAGATGAAGATTAAATGGTTATTCATTGTACTTTACTTGTGATTTTCACATACTTTTTAAATTAAAAAGTTGAGAAAAAAAACTCATGAGCCCAAAACAATTGGTGTCTGTTAAACATCCCTAATCAAGGTTCTATGATGCTTTATTCTTTGACTTAATCATATTTCCATTGAGAGCACATTGTATGTTAGAACAGGCTATTTTGGTGCACTTTGTGATTGGGATGTACTGTAGAATGGGGCAGGAGCCTCTGACTGTAGCCTGGTTACTTTTTAGAGTGGATCCAGATTTTAACAGAAAATTCCAATCGAGCTCTTTTTTTTAAAATATTTATTTATTTATTTGTTTGTTTGCACTGGGTCTTAGTTGGCGCTCACTGGCTCCTTAGTTGTGGCACATGGGCTCCATAGTTGTGGCATGCAAACTCTTAGTTGCTGCATGCATGTGGGATCTAGTTCCCTGACCAGGGATTGAACCCAGGCCCCCTGCACTGGGAGCACAGAGTCTTAACCACTGCACCACCAGGGAAGTCCCCAGTCACACTTTTGTGAATACAAAAACTATAGATTATTTTTGCCCTTTTTTCAGAGAACACAAAATTTCAAGTACAATGCACGCTATTAGGTCAAATATGAGCAAATTCAAAGTAAATGCTCATAACTTTCTTATTATATAAATAAAAATCAATCAAATGTGCAAACATATATACTTATACATAGAATAGCCTTGGAAGAGTAAAAAGAAGCTGGTATTGGTGTTGCCTCCAGAGAAGGAAATTGAGTAGCTAGAAAACACTATCACCTCCTTGACACTTTTGTATTATGTGAATGTAACTAATTTAAAAAATAATTAAAAGCAAAGAAAAAATAGTAGATCACCACTGGGCCAGAGGCCCACAAAATCAAAATAAAGTGTAGGCAGCTTTTATGAGGCTTGAGGCTTATATAATTTGCAGAGAGGGGAGGGGCACTTTAAGAAAAGGTATACAAATTTACACATGAATGTAAATATCATGAAAAATTATAAAACCTTACAAATTTTATGATGCTAAGAGATAATACAAATATTTCTAAATCTAAAAATATTATAATATTTTAATTAAGTGCTGATCTTAGTCAGTTTGGGCTGCTCTGTATTAAAATACCACAGACTGGGTAGCTTATAAACAGCAGAAATTATTTCTAACAGTTTTAGAGGCTGGGAAGTCCAAGATCAAGATGTCAGCATGGTGGACTTCTGGTGAGAGCCCCTTACTGGTTCATAGCCAGCACTTCCTGGCTGTGTCCTCACATGGTAGAAGGGGCTAGAGAACTCTGTACGGTTTCTTTCATAGCAATACTAATCCATTCACAAGGGCTCTACCCTCATGACATAATCACCACCCAAAGGCCCACCTCTTAATACCATAACAGTGGACATTAGAATTTCAACATATGAATTTAGAGGAGATGCAAATATTTAGACTGTACCAGTGTCTCACACATCTTTAAATTAACTGTACATGGAAGTAATTGTCAACCTCGTATATATATATAACCCATTAGACACATACCAAATGTGTCCCCAACTCAACTTCCTTTTAGCAGGTTCCCCCAAAATGCTCACAACCACTCCAAAAATATGCAGTAAAACAGGAAGTGTGAAGAAGGGAAGTCTGAGTGGAAAGAGACAGCCATATTGACCAATTATAATTAAAATAATTTCTGGATATTTATACAAGTGGATTGTTGGGAGCAACCGAATGCCAGCAGTTATATTGATGATAATTCATCCCCAAAGAGAATTCTATAGTGAAAATAGAACGGAAATATGAGTTCAAAGAGAATAAGGAACAATGTAAAATTGCTGGCTACTGAAGAAAATCTTGTTCATGTATTTTAAATGGGTAGTGATGGTATCAAATCTGTGTGGTATTTAAATAATCTTTTATAATTTTAAATGTGCTGTAAAAGTTTTAATTTTTAAAATGCCATAGTTAAAGTATGCTAAAAATTACATGCTTTAAAAATGTTTAAACTTCTCATGGAAATTCTTAGGTATTAGTTTTTAAATGTTCAAGGAGCATACGATTTTTTGAAATTATTTTAGGATGTACATGAACAAAAATGTCTAAAGACCAGTGCCCTAGGTTCTCTAAGCTTTTTGCCTGTACAAAGCAATTTGTTGGTAATCTGTCAACCTGGATAAAACTAGTTCCCCAAAGAAATTTCACAGAGCCACAAGTTAACATTTTATGCACTTCATTAGTGGGATTAAAATTTAGTGGGCTAAAATTGTCCTCCCCTTAAAGAAACTTTTGAATGTCTTTTATTATGCCAAATTAGACCCCTATGGAATATATACCTCCCAAAGTAAAAGGTAGGGAAGTTTGTTCCTCTTGTTACACAGGTATGATCCATAACATATCAATTTCATTTTCCACTGGATGTCCCCAAAGTACAGAATCAAATTTAGCACTGAATTTACATAGTTTCCGTTACACCAGGTGTCCTAACACCGAATTATTCCTTGGTCACCTCATTTGTTACTTACATTGTACCTACTTTATTTATCTTAATGATTTTATGGTTTTATTGTACCTATGAGTGAATGGATTGCTTTCTTTCTTTGACCTTTAACTCACCCACTTTTTAAACAAATAATACACAAACTAGCTTGGATAAATTCAGCTGAACTAAGCAAATCATCAGCCTGAAACAAAGAGAACTGAAATATTCAGTTTAGATGATGGTATTACTAACAGCTAGATACAGTCATAAGAGTACCAAATTAGCACTGTATTTCTTT
This sequence comes from Eschrichtius robustus, assembly GCF_028021215.1. Taxonomy (NCBI): domain Eukaryota; kingdom Metazoa; phylum Chordata; class Mammalia; order Artiodactyla; family Eschrichtiidae; genus Eschrichtius; species Eschrichtius robustus. Next base: position 55,585,431 of record NC_090831.1, on the reverse strand, counting down.
TTTTTTTTTTTCTTTAACATCTTTATTGGAGTAAAATTGCTTTACAATGGTGTGTTAGTTTCTGCTTTATAACAAAGTGAATCAGCTATACATATACATATATCCTCATATCTCCTCCCTCTTGTGTCTCCCTCCCACCCTCCCTATCCCACCCCTCTAGGTGGTCACAAAGCACCGAGCTGATCTCCCTGTGCTATGAGGCTGCTTCCCACTAGCTATCTATTTTACATTTGATAGTATATGTAAGTCCATGCCACTCTCTCACTTCGTCCCAGCTTACCTTTCCCCCTCCCCATGTCCTCAAGTCCATTGTCTACATCTGCTTCTTTATTCCTGTCCTGCCCCTAGGTTCTTCAGAACCATTTTTTAGCATTGTATTTCTTAAATAGAAACTTAAATGACTAAAATTATTACATTTTTCTCTTCTGACTGATAATTTAATTAATTATTCCTATTTTGTGACCAAAAATTAAGGGATTAGAATTAAGGCAAATGGGAAAATTATCAATATTATCAAAAAGGAAGCAGTAGCCACCTAGACACATGTTATGATTTTTTTAAATTAATAACAATAAGCCAAAATTATAGCTAGCAGCCCAGTCTTAGTAAATGCAAGAAAGAAATTACCCAGGAAGTAACTATATTATCAAACAGTAAATGATATTAAGTTCTAAAATATTTTGCAGAGCTACTTAAAATAATTAAATACAATCAGAGTTATATTCACAAAACATTACAGAGGCTCTTTTAATTTACGAAATGAATATATTTGTGATAAGCCCTTTGAAGGTAATATTTCATATATTGAATTGATTCCCTTTATTTAAATTATTTATTTAAATATGTATTTGTGAGAGAAAAAGAGTTCACTCAGTGGACTCTATTGAAAAATTTAATAAAGGAAGAAATTAAGTGGAGGGCATACCAGTGATGATTTCACACAGAAATTATCATCTCCATTTGTAGTTTACCTGAAAATTTCAATAAAGTGTTACTGATTCTTTAAAACCACAACAATAAAAAATAACAGTGAAACACCACTTTAGCTACTCTTGTGTACCATCACAATGGCAGAGTGTAGGTCAAAAATCTTAAATTTTCTTCTAGAAGATTCAATTTTATCTATGTCTTAGGTAACTCTCAGTCTAGTATATAAGCTGTTTTAAGCAGATCAAGTCATCCTGACCTGCTATAGGGAGTGTCTCTGTTCAGGAATCACCCAGTGCTTATAAAGAGGTTCCTATTCAAGAGTATAAATATTCCATTTGATCTTTTGTTTTTCACAAAGAATTCACCATGAAAATTTTTATGCCCTTCTTATTCCCTTGCAAAAATAATTTAAAATGTTAATTGAAAGGAGAGTTCCTCATTCCCTATTTTAGAGCACTACCTCTTTTAAATCTTTCTCCTATAATTTAAACGTGTGCAATGTGTCTCTACTACAGCAATGGGATGCCTTATTTCATTCATCTATTGCTGGTAAAGTGCTTTCATAGGCAAAATTTCATACTTCAAAATTGCTTGTCTTCTTGTTGCCCTAGGTAGTTCTGTGGAAGCTTATTTTAAAATACACTCCCAGCCTCAATTAACTGGACCAGAACATTGTAAAACAAAGCATGTTGACCATCATCCAGTTCTACAAGGAACAAGTCATTAGCCACTGTGGTCACTGACCTACAGTATACCCTGAAGGGTAATCAGGATGAAGACCTGGATGAGGCACTCTGTGCTTTGGGAAAACACGAAAAACAGGCCCTTAGGTAGGTATATCTATTTCAGGAAAATGTTTTATGGTCCCAGATTCTTGCATCTCCCCATACTTTTAAAATTACTAAAATCATGAATGGAAATATATGTTTCTCATGACTAGTAGCAACCTTCTACTGAGATATAAGCTGGATTGCACTTACTCCTTGACTAAAATCACAGGTATACTGGCCTCTCCTCCTGCCTCCTCAGAGCAGTTCCTCAGAGCTCTCTGAAAGCCTGTGTCCTGGGCCATAATCCTCAGTGAGGTCCCCAAATAAAACTGAAATTCACAGCTCTCACATTATGTGTGTGTGTGTGTGTGTGTGTGTGTGTTTTAATTTCAGTTGACGGTTTTGGCTACCACAAAGGGAACCAGAGCAGACTTCTGTCCTTCACCTGAACTCTACATGGATCCAAAGCCTTGGTACCAACAAGGGCCGCTTGTGTCCATCCACCTCCTTGGCAAGTCTAGGCTAATTAGGTGAGTCTTTCCTGATCTCAAATCTCCTGTCTTGGTGGATGATCCTGAGTTTTATTCAGTGGTAGTTAAAAAGGTACCTGACTTCTCAGTTGGAATATACTGAGAAAGTGCTCAGTTGAAAGACACTGGGAAGGTTTGAATTGGGTGATTAGGTAAGGAGCTGCCTTTCCTTGAATTAACTCCTTTAACAGAGTTTGTCAGAATAAAAGTGAAGATACCATAAGAGAGCCCTTAGCTCCAAAGATAAGGTACACAACTCCTCCCAGCTGGTTATGCTGGTTATGCTGGTTATGGCTTTCTCAGGCTACTGAGAAATTTTACAGGAGTGGTGAAGGCAAGTCCTCATCCTGTGTAGCAGTCCCATAGGGAAACCCACTCTTAATTTAAAAACTAACTCATGGACTAGCTACATGTAAAAGAATGAAATTAGAACACTTCCTAACACCATACACAAAAATAAACTCAAAATGGATTAAAGACCTAAATGTAAGGCCAGACACTATCAAACTCTTAGAGGAAAACATAGGCAGAACACTCTATGACATAAATCACAGCAAGATCCTTTTTGACCCACCTCCTAGAGAAATGGAAATACAAACAAAAATAAACAAATGGAACCTAATGAAACTTAAAAGCTTTTGCACAGCAAAGGAAACCATAAACAAGACAAAAAGACAATCCTCACAATGGGAGAAAATATTTACGAATGAAGCAACTGACAAAGAATTAATCTCTAAAATATACAAGCAGCTCATGCAGCTCAATATCAAAAAAACAAACAACCCAATCCAAAAACGGGCAGAAGACCTAAATAGACATTTCTTCAAAGAAGATATACAGATCGCCAACAAACACATGAAAGGATGCTCAACATCGCTAATCATTAGAGAAATGCAAATCAAAACTGCAATGAGATATCATCTCACACCGGTCAGAATGGCCATCATCAAAAAATCTACAAACAATAAATGCTGGAGAGGGTGTGGAGAAAGGGGAACCCTCTTGCACTGTTGGTGGGAATGTAAATTGATGCAGCCACTGTTCTATGGAGAACAGTATGGAGTTTCCTCAAAAAACTAAAAATAGAAGTACCATAGGACCCAGCAATCCCACTACTGGGCATATACCCTAAGAAAACCATAATTCAAAAAGCGTCATGTACCACAATGTTCACTGCAGCTCTATGTACAGTAGCCAGGACATGGAACCAACCTAAGTGTCCATCGACAGATGAATGGATAAAGAAGATGTGGCACATAGATACAATGGAATATTACTCAGCCATAAAAGGAAACGAAATTGAGTTATTTGTAGTGTGGTAGATGGACCTAGAGACTGTCATACAGAGTGAAGTAAGTCAGAAAGAGAAAAACAAATACTGTATGCTAACACATGTATATGGAATCTAAAATAAAATGGTTTTGATGAACCTAGGGGCAGGACAGGAATAAAGACACAGGCATAGAGAATGGACTTGAGGACATGGGGAGGGGGAAGGGGAAGCTGGGACGAAGTGAGAGAGCGGCATGGACATATATACACTACCAAATGTAAAATAGATAGCTAGTGGGAAGCAGCCACATAGCACAGGGAGATCAGCTCAGTGCTTTGTGACCACCTAGAGGGGTGGGATAGGGAGGGTGGGAAGGAGGCATAGGAGGGAGGGGATATGCGGATATAAGTATACATATAGCTGAATCACTTTGTTATACAGCAGAAACTAACACAACATTTTAAAGCAATTATACTCCAATAAAGATGTTAGAAAAAAATAAAATAAAATAATAATATTAAATGAATAAATAAAAGAAAAACTCACTCATATGGAGATGCACGTATGAGGATGAACCATCCAGTGCTCGGAGCACCCATGGCAGTTTCAGACTCTGGAGGGAGAAACCGAGACATGTAAAAGCACTGAGAGGACTCTAGAGTGATGCCTAGAGGAGCTGAGCCACATAGTTTTCAATAGTAATTTTATCCTGACAAACCACCTTTCAACTGGGAAATGAAGGCTCTAAATGAGAACAAAAAGGAGCACTACATAACCTCTAACTAACACCCCAACTGGATTTATGTACATAAGGAACTTATACTTGCACATACTTACTTAATTTGGAGCTAAAGGAAACCCTCCTCTGAAATGGCCAACATGGAACTCTTTTTCATGTTCCAAAACCAGCTTTTGCATGCACAGTTAGAGAAAGCCAGCCTGATAAAGTATCTTTCCAAAATTTTGACCCAAAGGGAACAGAAGTTTTTCTAGGAGGAGCTTGTATTTCTCTCCCTGTGTCTTTGATATGTAAATATTCTACTAGGTCAGGGAACTCTTGTCTATATCATCTCCAATTCCTGAGGCTGGGGGGAAAAAAGGGAACAGAGGCCTATTTAAACGCAAACAAATAAACTTAACTTCCAAGTGTTATAAACTAATGAGTTGTATATTGTAGTACCTGATTCATGACTAAGTTTTAAAATGAAGCTATGAGTCATTAGTTGTGTCTGTCCATATGTCTGTGTGTACATGTGTGTACATGTGTGTCTGTCCATATGTCTGTGTGTACATACGACATGTCTTTACCTTTGGATGGTACTGCCAAAATTAATTTGTAAATGAGCTATATTTAACTGGCTTAAAGGAAATTAAGCGCTTATATAAATTCTCAAGTATATTATAGAAACTGACCCAAATGAATTTCAGGTTCACATGATTTGGGAAATATGCAGTATTAAATTAATATTCAGTATTAAAGTTAGATTAAGCTTGTTGGTTTAATTAATACAGATATGTCTTTAGAGTCATCAGCATTAAGTATAATACTATTGTTTAATCTAGGTTTAATAAAAGTTAAGTAAGATCTTATTATCTATGTACAAAATTTGTCAGCAAGAAAAATAACTTGGTTTGATGAAATTTTCATAAGTAAATTAAATGTAAATGAGGTAAGAGTTTTTAGGCAAACTCCTCAAGCATAATTATGTTTTATGGTATGTCTACTTAAAAATTGTTTCTCCATATTTTTAGTAACTTGAAACTTCAGAGTTTTGCTAAATTATGGATGTTTTTTGAATATCTAGATCATTCCCAAATAAACTAAAATACTGAAACATTAATTCCTGAACATAGACTTCTTTTACAGAGAAATTAAAGATATTTGAACTATTAATAAATATGGGGACTTCCCTGGTGGTCCAGTGGTAAAGAATCCTCCTTACAATACAGGGCATATAGGTTCTATCCCTGGTCAGGGAGCTAAGATCCCACATGCTGTGGGACAACTAAGCCCACGCGCCACAACTACTGAGCTAGCGCGCCTCAACAAGAGAGCCCGCATACCATAAACCCATGTGCTCTGGAACCCACGCACCACAGCTACAGGAGCCCACGTGCCCTGGAGCCTGTGCGCCACAACTAGAGAGAGAAAAACCTGCACGCCACAACTACAGAGAAGCCCTGCCACAACGAAGATCCCGCATGCTGTAACTAAGACCTGACGCAGCCAAAAATTAAATAAATAAATAAATAAATAAATAAATGTTTTTAAGAATAACATAAAAATAAATAAGTAAATAAATAAGTTTGGTGCCATACTGTAATATTTTCTATAAGGAAGCAAATGTTAAATAAATGAAAGCAAATGTTTTTAGAAATTATAAGTAGTATTTCTAAGTTTGCCATTCTACAGAATACTAATGTAAAACATAGTTCATAATTGCTTACTTCTTAATTTTCACTAGAAATTAAGGTTTTTAAAGGTTGAGGATTTGAATTAAAATATATAATTAAAACTACTAAAAATTAATAAGAAAAATATCTTTATATGCAAGGAAAAAAGAAGGTATAAGGAAAGTACATGCATTTTACCAAGGGAAAAGAGAATAATTTTGTCCTAAAGAGAGGTTAAAAGAGAGAGAGAAAAGGAAAGCATAGGACAAAATTTGAAGGCAAAAAGAAGTTATAGGAGGTTTATGGAAAAGGAACTCTGAGGAAAGAGTTTTGCGCATGCTCAGGACTAAGATTTGAACAAGTTTAATTGATAAATAAATTTTAATATTAAAGGTAAGATGGTGCAAAATCAAAATATGGTTTTCTCTCTGTTAAGAGGACAAAGTTTTCTTGCAATACTGATCTGCTTTTTTTTTTTTTTTTTTTTTTTAAATTTATTTATTTATTTATTTATGGCTACGTTGGGTCTTCGTTTCTGCGCGAGGGCTTTCTCCAGTTGCGGCGAGCGGGGGCCACTCTTCATCGCCGTGCGCGGGCCTCTCACTGTCGCGGCCTCTCTTGTTGCGGAGCACAGGCTCCAGACGCGCAGGCTCAGCAGCTGTGGCTCACGGGCCCAGTCGCTCCGCGGCATGTGGGATCTTCCCAGACCAGGGCGCGAACCCGTGTCCCCTGCATTGGCAGGCAGACTCTCAACCACTGCGCCACCAGGGAAGCCCCTGATCTGCTTTTGATAACAGATTGTAAGGTGTCTTTACCTTTTAAGCAATCTGTTATAACCATCTGTATTTGCTTTTTGAAATCTTTTATTGTCACTTTGATTTAGCGAATAAGTATTGTTTCACAATATCCTATGGTCCTATTTGACCAAGTGTTTTAAAACCTTTTGATGTCTTCAACAAATTTCCCCAAATCAAATTCTAAATGAGGTTCTTTTGACCTCTAGCTAACTTTGGGATGCATCAGAGGGCCCCTGAAACATCTCAAAGAGAGATATTAAACTAATTAGTCTTATTTGGTATGTTAAATTACACAGGAAGCATTGTCAAATGAGCAGTGATAAACGTTTTTAGAGTATATTGTATGGGTAAATATCGTTATTATTGATGTTCTAGAAATTACAGGAAATTTCTAAAATATGAATATGTACTGGTGTAAAGTTATCGGTCATAATTCTAGTTATTATTTTAATATTGAATGTCACAAAAGTAACCCAAATTTCTTTGACAATTGCATTCTACACAGATCTTTAACCATGCCATTTTAAGTGTTGTGATTATGGAGTTATTATCTTACTCTAATGCTTTTGCAAAAAATGCTTCATCTTCAAGAAAGGACTTTTTGACAAGTACAGGTTTCTGATAACTTTCAGATCATATCACTGACCTAGGTAAGAAATTAAAGAATTCTAACAAGAAACTTTATTGCTTCATAAAGCTGTTAACAAGAGATCGAGATCAACAAGTACAACTTTTTGTCTGGAACATTACTAGCTGTTAATCTTTGTTTTCCACATATAAGGAAACCTTTCCTGTTAAGATAACTATGACTTACAGCAATTTGTTAAATTATGCCTTTGTAAGCAGAATTGAAACATTTCTGTTTTCTCTCTACATAATCCCTCCAGAATTTGGAAACTCTTAGTGAGTTTTCTTATTTTCATAGGAATATAGCTGTTTGCATTAGTTTAATAGGAATATGAATCCTTATAACAAGACATAATTGGAAACATTTATTATATTACCAAGGCTTTGATTGGAATGTCAAATTTGAGAGAGACACATGTAGACTTAGATATAACCAGACAGCCTTAAAGAACTAGGGTAACTTTATGGAGCCAATAAAGGCCCTTGGGGAGCAACCCAGTACCTTGCTTATAGGGTTCCCAGCAGACTTACCAGGTGAATAAGGAAGGGCACTTTCTGTAAGCTTCAGGAAGCTCAAGATATTTTGGACCTGGAGAAGAGAAGAGTTCACCGAAATTTGTAGGTATTACAGGCAAATCTTATAGCAAGTCCTTGGCATGGCTTTCCTCGTCTTGAGAGGTCTTTTTAGAAATCAGTCTGAATTCATTGATGAGCTCTAATAGTTTTCTGGTAGCGTCTTTAGGATTTTCTATGTATGGTATCATGTCATCTGCAAACAGTGACAATTTTACTTTTTCTTTTCCAATTTGGAAAAGTTTGAGAAGGATAAGTGTTAACTCTTGTCTAAATGTTTCATAGAATTTACCCGTGGAGCTATCTGCTCCTGGACTTTTGTTTCTAGGGAGTTGTTTTTTTGTTTTTTTTTTTCCTGATTCAATTGCATTACTAGTAATAGGTCTCTTCATATTTTCTTTCTTGCTGGTTCAGTCTTGGGAGATTGCACATTTCTAAGAATTTGTCCATTTCTTCAAGGTTGGCCATTTTATTCACATACAGTTGTTCATAGTAGTCTCTAATGATCTTTTGTATTTCTGTGATGTTGGTTGTACTTTCTCCTTTTTCATTTCTGATTTTATTGATTTGGGGCCTCTCTCTTTTTTCTTGATCAGTCTGGCTAAAGGTTTATCAATTTTGTTTCTCTTTTCAGAGATCCTTTGACCTTTATCCTTCTTAGTCACTTATAACAGAAGTAAAACTGTCACTGTTTGCAGATGACATGATACTATACATAGAAAATCTTGAAGACGCCACCAAAAAAACTACAACTCATCCATGAATTTGATAAATTTGTAGGATACAAAATTAATATAAAGAAATCTGTTTCACTTATATACACTAACAATGAACTATCAGAAGGAGAAATTAAGGAAACAGTCCCATTTACCATCACATCAAAAAGGATAAAATATCTAGGAATAAACCTACCTAAGCTAGTAAAAGACATGTACTTGGAAAACAATAAGACACAAATGAAAGAAATTGAAGACAACACAAACAGATGGAAAGATATATTGTGATCATGGATTGGAAAAATTAATATTGCTAAAATGACCATACTATCCAAGGCAAACTATAGATTCAGTGCAATCCCTATCAAAATACCAAGGGCATTTACACAGAACTAGAACAAATAATTTTAAAATTTATGCAGAAACACAAAAGATGCCAATAGGCAAAACAATCTCAAGAAAGAAGAACAGAGCTGGAGGAATCACACTCCCTGACTTCAGACCATTCTACAAAGCTACAGTCATCAAAACAGTATGGTACTGGCACAAAAACAGACACATAGATCAATGGAACAGGATAGAGAGGCCAGAAATAAACCCATGCACTTACAGTCAATTAATCTATGACAAAGGAGGCAAAAATATACAATGGAGAAAAGATTGTCTCTTCAGTAAGTGGTGCTGGGAAAACTGGACAGCTATATGTAAAAGAATTAAATTAGAACATTTTCTCACACCATATACAAAAATAAAACAGATTAAATATCTAAATGTAAGACTGAAAACCACAAACTCCTAGAGGAAAACAAAGGCAGAACACTCTTTGACATAAATCACAGCACTATTTTTTGGATCCATCTCCTAAGGCAAAGGGAATAAAGCAAAAATAAACAAACAGGACCTAATTAAACTTTAAAAGCTTTTGCCCAACAAAGGAGACCATCGACAAAACGAAAAGACAACCTACTGAATGGGAGAAAATATTTGCAAATGATATAACCGATAAGGGGTTAATATCCAAAATACATAAACAGTTTATACAACTCAACATAAAAAAAAAACCCAATTTAAAAATGGGCAGAAGACCTGAATAGACATTTTTCCAAAGAGGACATTCAGATGGCCTACAGGCACATGAAAAGATCCTCAACACTGTTGAGGATGCATCAATGCAAATTAAAATCACAGTGAGATATCACCTCACATCTGTCAGAATGGCTATCTTCAAAAAGAATATAAATAACAAATGTTGGCAAGGGTGTGGAGAAAAGGAAACCCTCATATACCGTTAATGGGAATGTAAGTTGGTGTAGCCGATACGGAAAACAATATGGAGGCTTCTCAAAAAACTAAAAATAGAACTACCATATGATCTAGGAATTCCACTCCTGGGTATATATCTGAGGAAAACAAAAACACTAATTTGAAATGATCCATGCACCCCAGTGTTGATAGCAGCATTATTTACAGTTGTCAAGATATGGAAACAACCTGAGTGTCCATCAGCAGATGAATGGATAAAGAAGTAATATATATGTATACAATGGAATACTACTCAGCCATTTGCAACAACGTGGATGGATTTGGAGGGTATTATGCTACGTGAAATAAGTCAGACATAGGAAGACAAATAGTGTATGATATCACTTATATGTGGAATCTAAAAAATAAAATAAACTAGTGAATATAACAAAAAGAAACAAACACAGATATAGGAAACAAACTGGGGGTTACCAGTAGGGGGAGGGGCAAGATAGGGGTAGAGGATTAAGACGTACAAACTATTATATATAAAATAAGCCACAAGGATATATTCTACAGCACAGGAAATAGCCAATATTTTATAATAACTATAAATGGACTATAAGCTTTAAAATTTTTGAATCACTATGTTATACACTTGTATCTTACATAATATTGTATTGGGTTGGCCAAAATGTTCATTCGGGTTTTTCCATACCATCTTACAGAAAAACCCAAATGAACTTTTTCGCCAACCCAATATACCAGCTGTACTTCAGTTTTTTAAAAAGAGAATTTTTCTTGTCAGGAAAATTTTTTAAATGGGGTAACTTTCAGAAATCCCCTCCCAAGGATGGGATATGGTTACTAGTGGAATCAATCATGTAATTAGAGGGCTGTAACTTTTGTCCCTACCCTCTCACCTCTGAAGAGGCAGAAAAAATGAGTTTGAATTGATATTTACTGGTGAAGATTTAACCAATCATGCCTCTATAATGAAGCCTCCATAAAAATGCAAAAGAATGGGTTCACAGATCTTCTGGAATGCTGAACACATGAAAGGTACTGGGCAGGTGGTTTGCCTGGACAGGCCACGGGGGCTCCATGTGGTGTTAAAGAGAATCGGAACCAGACAGTAAGTTAAAGCAGTAAAATAGATTTTATTCAAAAAACTATTGCATATGTCTTTGTCAATCCCAGTCTCCCAATTTATCATACTACTATATATAAAATAGTTAACTAATAAGGACCCATTCTATAGCACAGGAAACTCTACTCAATACTATGTAATGACCTATATGGGAAAAGAATTTTAAAAAGAGTGGATATATGTATACGTATAACTGATTCACTTTGCTGTACAGCAGAAACTAACACAATATTGTAAATCAACTATACTCCAATAAAAATTAATTTTAAATAAATAAATAACAAAAAGTTTAAAAAAAAACCAAACTATTTCAGTAGGAAAAGAGAGATTCCAGTATAGAGCTGGAATTAATTCCAAATAATATAACCAGAACAAGTGTAGATTTATAACCAAGGAGCAAGTTTGGGGACGGGGCATTGGTAGATGGAAAATTACTAAGAGGAGACATCAAGTCTGGGGGAGTCTGGCTGAAATGACTTAACAGGACTCTTGCTGAGGGCAAGCCAGGCTGATCAGATATCACCTGGGGGGATGGTGGGGATGAGAAGTTTAATGGGATATTAAGGGTAGAGAATTCTTGCTAAACTGATTTAGCTGGATTCTTGCTAAAACTGGATTCTATAAGGAAGTACAGGGATGGGCCTTGATGGAGAGAGAGTTTAGGGGAGCCTGACTAAAGTTTGGCCAGGTAAAGAGCCTTTTAAACCCCTTCCCCTGTACTTTACCCTGTGCATCTCTTGCATCAGGATCTTCTTCTGTAGCCTTTGAAATATCTTTTGTAAAAATAGGCAATGGTAAGTAAAGTGTTTCCCCGAGTTCTGTGGCCGGCCCATTCTAGGAAATAATTGAACCTGAGGAGCGGGCCATGGAAATCTCTGTGTTATAGCCAGTCAGAAGGTCAGAAGCCCGGGTGACAACCTGGCCTTGTGTTTGTCATCTGACATGGGGTTAAGGAACAGTCCTGTGGGACTGAAGCCATAATCTATGGGATCTGATGCTAACTCCAGGTAGATAGTGTCAGAATTTGAGTTAAATTGTAAGACACCAGCTGGTGTCTGGAGAATCAGAGCATTGCTTGGTATGGGAGAAAAGTCCACGCACATTTGGTGAACAGAAGGGTCAGAAGTGAAGTATTCCATAGAGGCGAGATACAGGGATGTTTTTTCCCTATGGAGCAGTTAACTTCAGGAACAATGTAATCAGGACTTTTTAGCAACGATAGAAACCCAACTTAAACTAGCTTACTTAAAATAGAAATTTGTCGGCTCAAATAATTCAGAAGGACTTGTATTTCTGTTACCAGGCATGCCTTAATCCAGGTTCAGACAATATTATCAAGTTCTCTTCTCTTGGTTCTGCTTCTCTTTGGATGTTGGCATTGTCTTCTCCATGTTGCAGAGATAATGGTTAATGGCGATCCCAGATTTATACCTTTCCACATTGTGCATCCATACAAAAGATAAACTTGCCCCACAAATTTTTCATTGGGATGGCTGTACTCCAACTCCAAAGCATGACCAAGGGAATTGCCCAAGTCTCAAGCACACACCTACCACTGTTGGCAGAAAAAATAAAACCAACTACTGAAGGAGGGGAAAGGAAGAAAACCTTGCTAGTCAGCCAAAAATGTTGGTATGAAAGGGACCAGAAAGCAAATTATAATCATCATAAAACTCACTGAAACGGCTGTGAATTTAGGAGTGTATGTAATAGACCTGTAATATTAGAAAGGCATAATTGGGCAGGGGTGAGATGCTAAAAGTATTACAGGGTCTGGTCTGCTGGGGAGAATTAAGTCAAAACAAAATCAACTGGACCAAGTATATAATTAGGTAGGCTGCAGGATAACCCTATGATCTGGACTCAAAAGTCAGCAGAGCCTCCAAGGGCCTGAAGCTTTCCTAGAAATTTAAGAAGTGTAATCCCCCCACCTCCGGGTTTTTCATATGTTTACATCTTTATCTAGAAGTCCAAAGGGTTTGTCTGGAGCTGGAGATGTCTGGAGCTTCATGGGTTCTCTAGAGAGCTTCAGTAGAGTTGATGACATTTGGAAGACCCCTGAAATTCCCTGGATGCTGGCCAACTTAGAAATGTAGACTAGGTATCTTCAATGCATGTTAACTGTGTACTAGAACAATGTTTCTCAAAGTGTGGACCTCAACCAACAGCAGCAGCAACATCTGGGAACTTAATAGAACTGGAGATTCTTAGGCCCTGCCCCATGACTCCTAAAGCAGAAACTCTGGGATGAGTCCCAGCATCTGTGTTTTAACAAACTCTCCAAGTAATTCTGATGCAACTGAAGTTTGAGAACCACTGATTCAGAGCAAAATGGAAATGAAGTTCACTAGCCAGACTCTTGAAACACCTTTTATGATGGTTCACATTATTGATCTGTCAGAAGATAATGGAGTTGCTTTTCAGAATAACTCCCAGAAGAGCTTTGGATAACTCCCAACTAAGTTCATGAAGAATTATCATGGCTTTAGTGTAGATTATACTGTTAGCTGGTCCTTTATTCCATAAATAAATAGACTCTATAATTATATGGAAACAAAATGTTTTGGTGGATTTTTTTCTTTTTCATCTATTCTGTATAAATAGGCTGTTGTTATTATCCAAATTAACAGTTGTAATACATTCTGATTTATATAATGCAATGTAAAATTGCCATAATTACATTTCGTGAAAAACACAGCTTGTATGGCAATGCTAAAATGATCAATATAATGTGACATCCTGCATAACACAAATATAGGAATGCACCCAAAAGTTAGATCTTGGAAAGTGTTAATCACAGTTTTAGATAATACAATGTACATTAAACAATACAATTGTGATTACATAGTATTAACAGTAAATAACTTGAAAGTCAATTATACCCTTGCTCTGATATAGAAGTGAAGGAAAAACACAGAGATGTTTAAGATGCAGGTGAGTAAACATTGAGAAGCTACAGTTGGTGGTCTCTAACAGTTAACATTTATAGAACACTTATAGGCGCCAGACATTATGCTAGGAGCTTGGACAAACACTAACTCATTGGAGCCTAAAAACTTTCCTATGCAGTAGGTTGCTTTTACTAACTCATTCCACTTCACAGAAGAGGAAACAAGGCTTAGAAAAGTTAAATACAGTTTGCCTAAAGTTAGACAACTGGTAAATGAGAACTCATGGCTCAAACCCAGTGCTTCAGTATTTTGAAGCAGGTATTCCTAAGTACCAAAATATGACAGTAAAACAACTCAGAAGAAAGGAGTAATCTTCATGACCTTGGATTAGATAATGATTTCTTAAATATGACACCAAAAGCACAACAACCGAAAAAAAAAAAAACTAAATAAACTGGACTTTATAGAAATTAAAAATGTGCTTCAAAGAACATCATCAAGAAAGTGAAAAAGCAACCCACTGAATGGGAGAAAATATTTTAAAATCATACATCTGATAAGGGACTTGTATCTTCCAAAGAAGATGTACAAATGGCCAACAAACACATGAAAGATGTCCAATATCATTAGTCATCTGAGAAATCAAAGTCACAATGAAATACCTCTTCATATATACTAGAATGTCTAAAATCAAAAAGACAGAAAACAAGGGTTGGCAAGATGTAGAGAATTGGAACCCTCATATCCTACACTGTTGGTGAGAATTTAAGATGGGGTAGTCACTTTGGCAAATAGTCTGGCAGTTCCTCAAATGATTAAACAGAAAGTTATCAAATAACCTAGCAATTCCACACTTAGGTATATACCTAAGAGAAATAAAACATATATCCACACAAAAACTTATACACAAATGTTCGTAACAGCATTATTCACAATAGCCAGAAGGTAGAAACACCCGAATGTCTATCAACGGATGAGTGGATTTAAAACTGTAGTATACCCACACAATGGAGTATTATTCAGATATATATCTTCATAAAAAGGAATCAAGTTCTGATTCCTACTACGACATGGAAGAACTTTGTAAACATTATGCTAAGTGCAAGAAGCCAGTCACACAAAAACACATATTATGTAGTTCCATTTATATGTAATGTTCAGAACAGGCAAATTTATAGAGATAGAAAATAGATCAGTGGTTGCTTAGGGCTGGAGTGCTAGGGGACAGGGTTTGTGTGGTGATGGTTGAAGGGTACAGTATTTCTCCTGGGAGTGAGAAAATGTTCTAAAATGGATTCTAGTGATGGTTGCACAAGTTTGTGAATACATGTTTTTTAAATTGAATTATACACTTTAGATGGGTGAATTGAATGGGTATATCTCAATAATGCTGTTACTGAAAAAAAAAGAGTGAGAGTAGCGAATGATTAGAGTCCTTGGAAGGGTGATGGTTTAGGATAGCTGGTGGAATAAATATGGTAGGAATTGGCCAACTATTTCTGTCAAGTGGTGAGAAACTGATTAAAACCGGGTTGCGACCACGTGCAGGAGTATCAAGCCTGCAAGAACAGACATCTTCAGCTCAGAGTCTGGAGTGAACAGGCTGAAGGAGTTGCACACAGGGGCTGAAGGTCAGGGTGCAGACCTTGGTCACCATATGGTCTTCCTGGGGTTCTTTCTTATCTGACCATTCCTTCATGGTCTTCTTTCTTTCGCCATCCTTCTTCCATTGTCCATCCTTCAAATGTCTGTGTCCTCAGGTGCTCCGCGTGCCAACCCTCTACCCTTCTTGCTCCACATGCTGTCTCTTGGTGAGTGCACACTCTCTCATGTTTCAACTGCCATGTATATTCTGCTGAGCCCAAAAGACATGTTCACAGCTCAGCCCTTGCTTGACCATCAACCCCAGTTATTCAGCTGCCCACTAGACATTTCTACCTGATTGTCCCACACATGTCCCAAATTCAGCTCCAACATCACTCCTTCTCCATCTGGCGTATCATCCTCTACTCCCTATCTTGGAAAATGGAAAGAAAGCCTTTGATAGTCAGTTCAGTTTTGCATACAGTAGACTAGTGCTTTCCTAGGGCCCAATGAAATGAGAAGGTTTATAAATGCAAACAGAACAGGGAAGTGAAAGAGTCTCTTAAAAACTACCCCCTTGATCAAGTCACACCTTTGATTGACAACTTTCAATTATTCTTTAGAGTGCAAAGATGAAAACCCAAATTCTACATGCTGTTACTCATAATTCAACTTTCTCTGTAAATTTAATTAAAAAGAGTATGTATTGAACATATGAGAAATTGTGATATAGATATAGACCTTGACCTCAAGTGATTATGGTCTAGCAAAGGAGGCTCACGAGTGAACAAGAAATTTCCAAACAGTGTGATAATGTAAATGAAGATTAAGCAAAAGATGCTATGCCGGCACGTAGGGCATCTTACCCAGTAATTTGGGGATAGGAAGGTGGAATGTGTTGGAAATGGCTTTCCTGAGGCCAGAAGAGTTCCTGAAACAAATAGGATGAGTAGAAGTGTAGTGGAGAGAAGAGTATCCCAGGTGTGAACTTGGCCTACCTGTGGATCCATAAGTAGTGGATCAGTAGGTTGGGTTCAGAGAGATGAGGATTGGAGAGGGAATCTGGTGAATGTAGACAGAGAGATTCGGGTAAGGTAGGAGCCACATTAAATGGGAAGTGAAGAAGTGGACACAAAAAAAGGGGTAGAACATTTTCCCCATAAACTTGGCTGTCAAGAGGGAGAGAAAGATAAGGCAAGAGGCTGAAGGGGGTGTATGCTGGCGGGAGTGTTTAGAGTTGTTGTGTGTGTGTGTTTCCAAGATAAGAGAGATGTGAGCAAGTTTAAACAGTGAAGGGAAGAAGCCAGAGCCAGGACAAGTTGGAAAGAAATGCTGTGGAGCAAGATGTCTAATGTGGGAAAGACTGAGAAGTTGAACAAGGTGAAGGTGTTAGCCTCATTCTGTGGGATTAGAAGGAAGAAGCAAAGATGGGTGTGGAGGAGAGGTTGACAGGAATTTGATGGGTTTCATTTTCAAAGTCAATGACAGGGCAAATAGGAGGGTAGATGGTTTGCAGAGTATAAAGAATGTTCGAAATAGCCGTAATGACTGTAGAAGGATGGAGTAAACAGCAAATGGACTGGTATTTTCCATGAATTTGGGACCAGCTCAACTAGGGGTAAATAAGAAAACTGCAAAGATAGGAGACTGGGATTTGAGCATGGAACCTGCTATTCTGTGGTTTCAGAAGCAGATGGATCCCAGGTGATGATAAGATCAGAACCTAGCCATGGGACTGAGTGGCTAATTGGGAAAATGACGTGAAGGTCATTTGAGGCAAGGGAGGCAATGAACCGAGAAGCCAATGAGTTGAATGGAGCATCCAAGTATACGCTAAATTCCCCTAGTCAATGGCAAGTCTTATGGAGAAGAAGACCGTGACAGAAGGGCTAAAGTCTTCAGGGAAGGATGGGGAGGAAGTACAGCTATAAACGTGATGGTCAAGTGAGGAGGCTGCCACAACTGGATGGTGTGACCCTTAAAGATGCAGAATTTCTTCAAAAGAATGGAAGATTGACCTGGAACCTATCTCCCTGCTTCCATTGTCTATTCCTCATACAGCAGTTAGGTTCAATTTTTTAAATGTATTTCTTATCTATGTTATTCTCTTCAAAACCCTCCCATGGCTTCCCACTTCCCCCTGAGTAACGCCAATATTTACACCCTGGCCTTCACTATCTGGCCTGCCTACCTTTCTCTTTGGCTTCATCTCTTACCACTTGACTACTTGCTCCAGCCACGCCGGATTCTTCGTGTCCCCAGCATGACCAAACTTGTCCCCAACTCCGGGCCTTTGCACTTGCTTTTTCCTATGCCTGGAAAGCTCTTCCCCCAGGGGCCTACCTCATCTCCTTCTGATCTCTGCTTAACTGTCACCTTCCTCATCTCCTCCTGTGCCCTTTCCTATAGGAAGTCCCTATTCTCCACCTCTGCTTCATTTCCTACATTGCATTTATCACCATCTAACTTTACATATGTTTGCTTTTTTTCCCCTAGCATCCATCTCCCAAGAATGGAAGCTACCTGAAGGCAGATAGCTTTTTTTGTTTGTTGTGGGGATTAATTGAATTATTTGGCCACTGCTCACTGCTATATTCTATAGGAGGCATCGGTAAATTTTTTTTTGCATGAAGGCAGTAGCAGTAGCAGTAGCAGTAGCAGTAGCAGTAGCAGTAGCAGTAGCAGTGGGTTGTGAGAAAGACCTTGACCCTAACCATGTGGAGTTTGTGAGGAGCTGCAGGGAAAGGTAGGGAGGGAAGTGTGGGTGCATGTTGAGTTGTTGCCAGGCGATGACATTCCAGTGGGCACTCTGGGAAGTGTTGGTGGAGCAGTGGGCATAGGTCATGGGTAAGAAGCCCAGAGCAGTCTGGGGACACAAAGACAGCAAGTGTGGGTGATTGGAGGAACTTACCTTTCAGGAAGTCTCCAAAGACAATGGCAGGGATGGGAGGTGTGATGACATTTGCTGGCTTTAAATTTTCCAAAAAACTTAGAGCCGACATCGCTTGGATTGTACTTCTGGGTTGATGATACTTCTGAAGGAATCCACATGAGAGACAATAGCAGTCACTGGGGTGTGGGAGGAACACAAGATTTGTTGGAAGGAGTTGCCCATCCTGTGGACGAATGTGCTGCTAAGTGCTCCGTGGCAGGCAGGGCACGGGTGGATCGTTAGATCCCGGTTACTACCAGGGCACTTTACCAAGAGTTCTCCACACAGCAGCAGCCCTGAGGGTGAGAGGCTGGCCCTGAAATAACGTGAGGTCCTCTCAGACTTCGTGTTTACTGTCCTCACCTCGTGTGCTCTCCCAGCATTTTCTTGCCTCCGTACCTATGCTCGCACTGTTCCCCCCGTCTGGAGTGCCCTTCCCCTCCCCTAGAACTATTCCGATATTAGGCATTCTTTCAGATCCAGCTGTATCCTCGACAAAGGTTTCCTTTACAACCCCAGCTTGGAGGGATGGCTCCTTGCCTTGAACTCCTATCGCAGTTATTGACTGTAGAATTCATTTAGCCATTAATCACCTCCTACCTTCTTCAATGACTGCATTGAACTCTTACTTTTACCTTCTGGGTTGTATAACTTTTGTGTGTGATGGTGCCTTGCTGTCTCTCTAGCTTCCCTGTAGGCTTCATGAAGGCAGGGGCAGGCTTGGTTGTCTTTGGAGCTTCCACACTACCTGACATAGACCCTTACCCAGAGAAGGTATTCAAATCATATATATTGATATAGTTTAATGTATTAATCATTAATATTCCATGCCGACACCCAGATGATAGTTCTGTTTACCTTCTAATGATTATTTAACATAATGAGAGTACTGTAATATTTATCTTTACCATAAACATGTTGTATACTTTCCCTTTTCTATTCACAGATTCTTCTAAGCACCGATACTGTTGGGCTCCCTGTTGAATAATTCGATCTTAATTTTTCAGCAGAGGCCAGAGAGGTTGGTGGATTAAAGAACAGCTTCTGGAATCAGATGTCTGGGTTTAGATACAAGCTCTGCCACTTCCTAGAAGGGTGAGTCTGAGTAAGTTATGTAACTCTTCCACACCTCTGTTTCTTCATCTGCAAAATGGGGATTATAGTAACATGCTTCTCATTGATTTGTTGTGGGGATTAATTGAATTATACCATGTGACATTCTTTGGGTGCATGATAAAGCCCTCAGTGCTTGCTAGCTGCTATTTCTGGGTGACTAGAAATTTCCAGATCTAAAGTATGAGGTTCTCACAACTCTTTTCACTCTAATCACTGAAGAACAGAGGGCAGGCAGTGAGGCTATGGCGGTCTGCTGTCTACATCAGGAGAGCAGGCTGCAGGCTAAACTCTACCACTTAATTTATGTGCTATTTTAAGCAAGACACTCAACTCTTTGGGGTGCTGTAAAGATCAGAGGGTAAACATCTGTGAAAGTACTTTGTAAACAGCATTCTTGCTTTACCCAAAGCAAGGAACTGTGGTTGAGAACAGAAAACAAATTTCATTGGTTTTGAAAATCTTACCCTTAGAAAATTCACTTCAGGAAAAGAGTAACTCTTTGTCTCACTTTGATTGGATTATCTGATCATCTTATGTGGCCTTTTTTTTTTTTTTAACTCCTAGTGCTGTGGGAAGTCTTTCTGAACCCAGGATATGCTTCCTTTTCTCATTTGTAAATCTGGTTGGTCTACTAAACAAACAACCGCAGTCAGACACATGTTGTGGTTTAAAATCTGTTGCTGGGCTTTGACAAAGGAGCTCTGTAGGGACTGATAATACGATTAGGATGGTAACCGGCTGGGGGAGTGGGAACAACCAAACCAGACACACACCCCTCCCCACAGGGTTCCTGAAGAAATGTGTCAGGGGTAGGTTAAGAGTAAAGTCTCTGGTGGGAGTGGCCTGGGTTCGAACCCCAGCTTTACCACTTATTTTCTGGGCAGCCTTGCAAATTACTTCACCTCTGAGTGCCGCTGATTCCACATCTATAAAATGAGAATAGCTATAGTACGTACTTTATAGGGTTACCGGGGGATTAAATGAGTTGATACACATAAAGCGCTTATATGCAGCATAGAGAGTGCTAAGTAAGTATTTACTATTAATATATGCATAGAGTCAACGCTAGCAAAGCCATGTCGTTAGGTACTAGATAAGCCTTCCCAAATGCCAGCGCACCCCTGGGAAGCTGTGCTGGGAGGGATGGAGGACTCATTTTGTCTAGGCTAGAGGTTTAGAAGTAATATAGGCCTAATAGGTTTCTCATCCTGTTTCCCCTTTTCTATAAGGCTACAGCCAAAGCTAGGAAAGGTGGATTCAGAACACACCAATCAGACAGAAAAAAATACAAAGAATGAGTCCCAGTGCTGGTTGGGCCTGGGTCTTCCTAGTGTTAGAGGAGTCATTCCCATAGAATTTGCCCCCTGGTGTATTTTGCCCAGGGAATACAGGAGAGGGATGGGGAGACAAGGGCAGACAGGAGGAGAAGGGAAGAGGGAGGGAGAGGGGAAGGAAAAGGAAAAGGGGAACGAGAGAAGTGGTTTAGAGAGACTAGGCCTCTCTCTGGAGTGGGAGACAAACCCTGGTCCCATCTTTTCTCTTCCACCTCTTAGAAAGAAATGTGGTAGCCAGAGAAAGATGGCTGGACCTTCTGATAAGTTTAACTTGCCATCTCAAATTTGAAGTGTCCTCATGAGTTACGTGAAGGGAAAAGAATCCAAAGAATGAAAGGTCAATGAGAATCAGATGGACTGGGGCCTCTCTCAAGGAATAGCAGGCAGATCTCTCACTCCTCACCTTTCTCATAAAAGAAAATGTGTTCCAAGAGCCCAAAGGAGGGGACCTCAACTGCATGGCACCAGGTGGGAAAGTCAATTACATTGTAATCCGATCAGCATTTCTCAAGCTTTGCCGTGCATCAGATGCCCTGGTGATCTTGTTAAAATACAAGGGTAGGCCTGCGATTCTGCATTTCTAACAAGCTTCCAGGCGATGCCATTGCTGCTGGCTAAGGACCTCACTTAGAGCAGCAAGAGTCTTCTAGACAAATGGTGACCAAGAGTGGTGTGATGCCCAGGAACTCCTGCTACGTTACTACCCTCTAGATAATGTGGTCCATCTGAGTACACTTGGGCTAGGCCAACCTGGTTCTTGGAAGTGGGGTGACAAGAAATGTCCTAGTCCTTGCTTCTGACCCCAAACTTTGTGTGAGTGAAGCAGGGGCAAGGAGGACAAAGGTGCTTATCTTGGTCAGTCAGTTCTGTGAGGGATTTTTCTAATCCGTTCACAGCAAGCATTGTTTGAAATAAACCTAATGTGAATATTAGAAACATTTCATGAACTGTTGGCTTATGCCTTAAATTGGGGGATGGGGAACAATGTCATTCATTATCTTCAGATAATGACAGATGATAACTCCAAATGGCATTTTTAAAACCTCTTCCTTATGACTCCTCAAATCTTATTAGTCCTTCCATTTAGCTGTCATTAATTACACAACTTCGATATACCAGTGCTTTATATACATTTTCATTTAGATTTTCCCAAACAGTATAGAGATCATCATCACCTCCATTTTACAGAAGAAGGAATTAAGGCTCAGAGAGGTTAAGCCATTTGCCCAAGGTTACCCAGCTATGAAAACACAGAGGCCAGCTAGGAACCCAGGTGAATCTAATTTCACTTCTTCTCTCTTTCTCCTCCCTCCATGCTGTCCCATACTTAGCAAAATGATTATTTTAAAACTTAGAAAAATTATTTATTATTTAAAAACAAATTCAAATCTCACATTTATTTGATATCAACTGACTCCCTTGCCATGGATTTACGACAAAGCTAATGAAGCTTAAGTTTCAAAGATTCCTCATTTATAAAAATGCCTTCCCAAGGCTCTCTGATTTTTATGCATAATTTTGTATTCTTTGTTCTTAAAAAGAGCTCCCCAAATCTGAAAACTCTGGGCTTCGCAAAATCTGGATCTGCTTCTGTTGCTGTCAGATATGTAAATCCTCTTTTCCAACATTCCCGGTAAGGAGTAGTTTAGCCTGTGCTTGAATATCTCCAATTAAGAGGAGCTCACCACCCCACAGGGACTTTCATCACAGATAGTTCTAATTCTTCAGAAGTTCTTTTTATACTGTGCCGAAATCTACCTCCTGACAACACACACTTATTGATTGTAGTTCAGCCCTCTGAAACCACATAAAGTAAACCTAATCCCTCTCCGTCTAAATGCGTCTGAAAGTATCTGAAGGCTGTTACAGGACCTTTTCCCAAATCATCCTCAGTGCTTACAACTGTTCCTCAGTTCTTCCATCCTGGCCCACCTTCTCGTCCAGTTGTTGACGTCCTTTCTTAAAGAGCATTCCATGTTTGGCTTGACTGACAGAGAGCAAAGCAACCCGCTTGCTCTATTTATTTGTTGAGGACGTTGCATTTATCTCTGTGGGAAATGATCATTGCTATTATATTTGGCTCACTGTTGCAGCTTGCCCAGTTGTGTTGTGCTCATATTTTGCTTCCTGCCCCAGATGTCAGTGTCCGGAGAGATGCTTCCTATTCTTCATGTGGTGATGTCATTCACATCACATGATCTGTCAGGGGGTGGATTTGGCAGGACTTAGCAAGAAGGCTTCCTGGCACATTGCAGACAAGTGCTACAGAAAGATAGCACACCTACAGCTGTCCTTGCATATAATACCACCATGTCTATACCCCTTGGCAGGTGTTACCTGCTCCATGATCACACTCTTAATCTAAGTTTTCTCAAGCCACTTATCGTGCTTGGGAAAAAATCTTTATAGGAAGAGCTCATTGAACAGCATAATTATGATGTTTTTCTTTTTCATCACGTTTGCTATTTATATTCTTTTCTACATGAATTCCTCTCAACCCTTTTGCTTTGTTCTCCCCGCCCCCCCCCCCCCCAGTATTCCCTTTGTCCTGTCTAGAAGCTCATCATCTTCTCTGGTGATGTAGGGATAGAGAAGCACCCCAAGCCCATGCATCTTCCATGCTGAGGGAGCACATCCCCTTTGGAGGGAAGCCAGACAGTGTGTTCCCTGCAGGTTTCAGCTTTGCTACTCTCTTTGCCCCACCTTTCCCCAGACTCATCTTCCACATCATCTTATATCTACCAAAGAGTCCCTCACATCTCCCTTATGCCCTTTCCTTTTGTTGGGCAAACTCCTCATTCAATCTTTTAGGTAGAGAAGTTAGTAAACTTTGGAGTTCAGATTCTTTTGGAGGTAAGTTGGAGGCTTTCTTCCCCATTAAATTTTAATTAAATTGCTTTCTGTAAGTTTCACAGCAAATTGCTGTAAGAAATTAAATACAGATTCTGAGACCCAAAAGGGCCACTGATGACCCCAGAAGCTATTATTTGCTCATGAAAAGCACCTTTCACTCCTTAGGTTGTTCACTACATGTTAGAACTAGGAGCCTAGCAAAATGAAGACTTAATTTTCATGAAAGATAATAAAAGCACTGTGAACCAGAGAGGAAACAAATCCAAATTAATTATTAAATACCTACCATGTAGATTACCTCATGTAACCTTCCTAAAATCCTATATGGTAGGAATTATTATGGAGATTTTACATAAAGATGAGGAAACTCAGAGCGGTTAAGTATCTTGCCTGGGAGCTAAGATGGGAACACTTGTTTGCCAGGTTCCAAAGCACACAGTGCTCATCCTACTTGACCTCACTCACTCTAGAATGGCTATCAGCCAAGCTGCATGAACTCCATTATTGATCTTCTTCATCAATTTGCATTATTATAGCTCCACAAGAATCTGGGTAAGCAGGAAGAGTGGTGGCTTGACCAACAAGAAAGCAACCCTGAACAATTTAAAACATGTGCTGGATTCCACATCCCTCCCCTCTTCTTTATACCATATCTTTATTTTTTTATTGAAGTATAGTTGATGTATAATATTACATAAATTACAGGTGTACAACATAGAGATTCACAATTTTAAAGTTTATATACCATTTATAGTTATTATAAAATATTTGCTATATTCCCCTTGTACAGTATATTCTTTTTTTTTTTTTAAATCTTTATTGGAGTATAATTGCTTTACAATGGTGTGTTAGTTTCTGCTTTATAACAAAGTGAATCAGTATACATATACATATGTCCCCATATCTCTTCCCTCTTGCATCTCCCTCCCTCCCACCCTCCCTATCCCACCCCTCTAGGTGGTCACAAAGCACCAAGCTTATCTCCCTGTGCTATGCGCCTGCTTCCCACTAGCTATCTATTTTACGTTTAGTAGTGTATATGTGTCCATGCCACTCTCTCACTTTGTCCCAGTTTACCCTTCCCCCTCCCCATATCCTCAAGTCCATTCTCTAGTAGGTCTGCATCTTTATTCCCATCTGGCCCCTAGGTTCTTCATGACTTTTTTTTGTTTTTGTTTTTTAATTCCATATATATGTGTTAGCATATGGTATTTGTTTTTCTCTTTCTGACTTACTTCACTCTGTATGACAGTCTCTAGGCCCATCCACCTCACTACAAACAACTCAGTTTCGTTCCTTTTTATGGCTGAGTAATATTCCATTGTATATATGTGACAATGTATTCTTATAGCTTGTTTTATGCCTAATAGTTTGCACCTTTTATCCCCCTACCCCTATCTCGCCCCTCCCCCTTCCCTCTCCCCACTGGTATAGTTTATTTTGTATATCTGTGAGCCTGTTTCTTTTTGTTACTTTTACTAGTTTGTTTTATCTTTTAGATTCAACACATAAGTGATATCATACAGTATTTGTCTTTCTCTGTCTGACTTATTTCACTTACCATAATGCCTTCCAAGTCCATCCATATTGCTGCAGGATGGCAAAATTTCACTATGTTTTATGGCTGAGCAGTATTCCACTTCTTCTTTATCCATACATCTGTTGATGGACACTTAGGTTGCTTCTATATCTTGGCAATTGTAAATAATGCTGCTGTGAACATCTTTTTGAATTAATTTTTTTTTTTTTTTTTTCAGATATATACCCAGGAGTAGAATTGCTGGGTTATATGGTAGCTCTATTTTTGGTTTTTTTGGGAAGCCTCCATACTGTTTTCCACAATGGCTGCACCAATTTACATTCACACCAACAGTGTACGAAGGTTTCCTTTTCTCCACATCCTTGCCAACAGTTGTTATTTGTGTTCTTTTTGATGACAGCCATTCTAACAGATATGAGGTGATATCTCATTGTGGTTTTTTTTTTTTTTTAATAAGTTTATTTATTTTTGGCTGCATTGGGTCTTCGTTGCTGCTGCGCAGGCTTTGTCTAGCTGCGGCGAGCGGGGGCTACTCTTTGTTGCGGTGCGCGGGCTTCTCATTGCGGTGGCTTCTCTTGCTGCAGAGCATGGGCCCTAGGTGCGCGGGCTTCAGTAGTTGTGGCATGCAGGCTCAGTAGTTGTGGCTCGCGGGCTCTAGGGCGCAGGCTAAGTAGTTGTGGCACACGGGCTTAGTTGCTCTGCAGCATGTGGGGTCTTCCCGGACCAGGGCTCGAACCCGTGTCCCCTGCATTGGCAGGCGGATTCTTAACCACTGTGCCACCAGGGAAGCCCTCATTGTGGTTTTAATATGCATTTCCCTGATGATTAACCATGTTGAGCATTTTTTCATGTTCCTGTTGGCCATCTACATTTCCTCTTTGGAAAAATGTCTATTCATGTCTTCTGCCCATTTTTTAATCGGTTCGTTTTTTTGATGTTGAGTTGTGTGTGCTGTTTATATATGTTGGATATTAAACCTTTATCAGTCATATAATTTGCAAATATTTTCTCCCATTCAGTAGGTTGTCTTTTCATGTTGTTGGTGGTTTCCTTTGCTGTGCAAAAGCTTTTAAGTTTATTTAGGTCTTATTTGTTTATTTTTGCTTTTATTTCCTTTACTTTAGGAGATGGATTAAAAAAATAGTGCTGCGGTTTATGTCAAAGAGTGTTCTGCCTTTGTTTTCTTCTGGGAGTTTTACAGTGTCTGGTCTTACATTTACGTCTTTAATCCATTTTGAGTTTATATTCGTACATGGTGTTAGAGAATGTTCTACTTTCATTCTTTTACATTAGCTGTCCTGTTTTCCCAGCACCACTTATTGAAGAGACTGTCTTTTCTCCCGTGCATATTCTTGCCTACTTTGTCATAGATTAATTGACCATATGTGCATAGGTTTATTTCTGGGCTCTCTATCCTGTTCCATTGATCTATGTGTCTGTTCTTGTGCCAGCACCATACTGTTTGATGACTGTAGCTTTGTAGTATGGTCTGAAGTCAGGGAGTGTGATTCCTCCAGCTCTGTTCTTCCTTCTCAAGATTATTTTGGCTATTGATGTCTTTTGTGTTTCCATACAAATTTTAAAATTATTTGTTCTAGTTCTGTGAAAAATGCCCTTGGTATTTTGATAGGGATTGCACTGAATCTATAGAGTGCCTTGGGTAGTATGGCCGTTTTAACAATATTAAGTCTTCCAATCCAAGAACTTGGTTTATACCATATCTTTAAACTTTGAATTCACTCTTAGATAAAATGGCCATTTGTTCTCCTGAGCCCTGTTTGGCTAATGTACTTAGACTCAGGATTTGGTGTTATCACAAAACAGAGTAGCCTCAGTATATAATTGCTCTGATATTAGAAAGAAGGACTGAAACTAAAACCTAACAACTAAAATCTTCTGCATTGAGAGAAATTCTTAGATATCTGGTTTTGAGTTGATTCATTTAGTTATCTTAAGAGTGTTAGTATGAGTGTTTTAAATGTCCAAGGGAGCCTTTTGGACAGTTTGGAACAATAAATTTATAGATTTTTGGAATTTTAATTAACATTGAATTAATTAAACTCACAATTTTTTTTTCTCATGGCTTCATATCCAGTTTTCAAATCTTCTTGGTCAATTTTTAACTCTAGAAGTATTTGAATAAAATAAGAAAATTACTTTTACCTGATATTTGATTCATGCTCTATTAATCTCAAAATAAACATATGAAAATTTTCTAAAAATCTCATATAGGAAATTAATTTAAATTCTTTAAATGTTTCAAACCATATTCTTAAATTTAATATAATTAATTTTTCCAAACATTTAAAATGCCTGAAATGACAAATTACAGACCTAATATGCAAGTGACATTTACAAAATAGCTATTAGTTTTTGGAGTTAGGAAGAGCTTTGCTTTCTCTGAGAAACTGGCATTTTTCAACTTTCTGATAATGAGAAGTATAGAGCCAATCGTGTTTCTTTATTTGCTCTTGCGCTAGAAAGCTTGGAGTCAGAATTAAAACTCAGATGAAACATAATCTGTTGACACTGTTGGTGGTCATATGTGTTTTCCCCTTTTCATTTTTAAATTTAAATTTCACTATTTTATTACATATGATTCAGGTCCTTGTGAAAATTGTTATCAATTAAATAAGGAAATAGATCTGAATAATATTATTACTACCTGCCCTCAGGATATTTGAGAGAATCTACAACCATCATTAAAAATCAATGCCTGCAGCTGCTAGGGAGAATGACTCTTTATAATATGTGGGGTGCTCCCTCAGGTATACATGCCTCTACCCTCACTGCTGGTGAATTTGATAGTCTATGTTTTATTTCAGACCGTTCCAAATATCTTCCAAATTTGATAAGAAAAAAATTATTCCAGCAATTGTGCTGTGACAGGGTAATTTTATTTGTATAGATCATGTACTGAAACTCTAAAATTCATTGACTCAATAAATATGTACTGAATGCTTACCATGGTCCAAGCACTCTGCCAGGCATTTAGGATTATGGGTGTAGAGGGACAGGGGAGGGGTGGAGTATGGAGGAGTAGGGTGTGGATGGGGAGACAATAATCTAGTCCTATTCTAGTGGAGAAAACAATTCTACCTCGACAGTACAAAAGGTACCTTATTCCTGTATATAATGATATTTTAATGAACTCTGAAAAGCATTCGTTTAGGTTGATATTATCTTTATGAAATAGGGTTCAGGGTATATTATACAGAATACATGGAAAAATACCAAAGAGGATAGATTGGAAAAAATATTTTAGCCATACAAATGACAAAAGGCTTAATATTATCATATACATTGAGCTCCTTGATTGATAAGAGAAAGGCAAATAATACTACAGGAAATTAGAGGCAAGGGTAGGAGTGAGCAATTTGCTGCAGTAAAAATCACATGCCACTAAGCAAATGCAAAGAGGCTCAAGCTAGCAGTCAGATAAATACACTCTTCACCCATCAGATCTGCAATAATTTACAAGGTCAGTAATAATCAGTGCTGGTGAAATTATAGGGAAATGAGCACTCATACTTACCAGGGAAATATGTGAAATAAAATTACTTTTTTGTACAGTAATCTTACTGTATGTATTAAAATTTTAAATATGCGTGCACTTAGTGTCAGTAATCCCACTGTTGGAAATCCTTCCACTAAAATAAAAATGCTAACATAAAAGAATATATTTGCAAGTAGCAGTACAAGTAAGTTTATTGCAAATTATTTATGGTAGGGTGAAAACAGTACAAACTTGAGTGACTATTAATAGAGATAATTTTATGAATAAAATATATCCATACCATAGAGTAGTAAATTCTACAAAAATAGTGATTTTGATTTATATTTTTTGACCTGGAGATATGGCCATTATATGTTACGGTTAAAAAAAGCAACTTTGCATAAATACATCTGTATGTTCAAGTATGTGTGCGTGTGTGTACCAAATTTTACATTAACAAATTATAAAACACATTATAAATTTGTGTAAGCCAGATAAAAGTGAGAAAGTATTTGCCAATCAGTTATTAGTAGTAAATTTAATGTTTGGAATAGAGGTAGGTTAAAACAGAATTTTTAGTTATTTATATACCTCTGGTTTGGCTTGTTGCAACTAATGTATCTTAGCAATAATATTAATAATAATGATAAAAATCATAGGTGGCATTTGATGAGAGTTTACCACATGCCAGACACTATCCTAAGAACTTTTTTCTTTTTTCTTTTAAAATTCTTATTGCACTATAATTGCTTTACAGTGGTGTGTTAGTTTCTGCTGTATAACAAAGTGAATAAGCTATACATATACATATATCCCCATATCTCCTCCCTCTTGCATCTCCCTCCCACCCTCCCTATCCCACCCCTCTAGCTGATCACAAAGCCCTGAGCTGATCTCCCTGTGCTATGTGGCTGCTTCCCACTAGCTATCTATTTTACATTTGGTAGTGTATATATGTCCATGCCAATCTCTCACTTTGTCCCAGCATACCCTTCCCCCTCCCTCTGTCCTCAAGTCCATTCTCTACGTCTGCATCTTTATTCCTGTCCTCACCCTAGGTTCTTCAGAACCTTTTTTTTTTTTTTTTTTTAGATTCCATATATATGTGTTAGCATACGGTATCTGTTTTTCTCTTTCTGACTTACTTCACTCTGTATGAGACTCTAGGTCCATCCACCTCACTACAAATAACTCAATTTCGTTTCTTTTTATGGCTGAGTAATATTCCATTGTATCTATGTGCCACATCTTCTTTATCCATTCATCTGTCGATGGACACTTAGGGTGGTTCCATGTCCTGGCTACTGTAAATAGAGCTGCAGTGAACATTGTGGTACATGACACTTTTTGAATTATGGTTTTCTTAGGGTATATGCCCAGTACTGGGATTGCTGGGTCCTATGGTACTTCTATTTTTAGTTTTTTGAGGAACCTCCATACTGTTCTCCATAGTGGCTGTATCAATTTACATTCCCACCAACAGTGCAAGAGGGTTCCCTTTTCTCCACACCCTCTCCAGCATTTATTGTTTGTAGATTTTTTGATGATGGCCATTCTAAACAGTGTGAGGTGATACCTCATTGTAGTTTTGATTTGCATTCCTCTAATGATTAGTGATGTTGAGCATCCTTTCATGTGTTTGTTGGTGATCTGTATATCTTCTTTGAAGAAATGTCTATTTAGGTCTTCTGCCCGTTTTTGGATGGGATTGTTTGTTTTTTTTGATATTGAGCTGCATGAGCTGCTTGTAAATTTTAGAGATTAATCCTTAGTCAGTTGCTTCATTTGTAAATGTCTTCTCCCATTCTGAGGGTTGTCTTTTCGTCTTGTTTATGGTTTCCTTAGCTATGCAAAAGCTTTTAAGTTCCAATAGGTCCCATGTGTTTATTTTTGTTTTTATTTTCATTTCTCTAGGAGGTGGGTCAAAAAGGATCTTGCTGTGATTTATGTCATAGAGTGTTCTGCCTATGTTTTCCTCTAAGAGTTTGATAGTGTCTGGCCTTACATTTAGGTCTTTAATCCATTTTGAGTTTATTTTTGTGTATGGTGTTAGGGAGTGTTCTAATTTCATTCTTTTACATGTAGCTGTCCAGTTTTCCCAGCACCACTTATTGAAGAGGCTGTGTTTTCTCCATTATATAATCTTGCCTCCTTTATCAAAATAAGGTGATCATATGTGCATGGATTTATCTCTGGGCTTTCTATCCTGTTCCATTGATCTATATTTCTGTTTTTGTGCCAGTACCATACTGTCTTGATTACTGTACCTTTGTAGTATAGTCTGAAGTCAGGGAGAGTGTTTCCTCCAGCTCCGTTTTTCTTTCTAAAGACTGCTTTGGCTATTTGGGGTCTTTTGTGTTTCTATACAAATTGTGAAATCTTTTGTTCTAGTTCTGTGAAAAATGCCATTGGTAGTTTGATAGGGATTGCATTGAATCTGTAGATTGCTTTGGGTAGTAGAGTCATTTTCACAATGTTGATTCTTCCAATCCAAGAACATGGTATATCTCTCCATCTATTTGTATCATCTTTAATTTCTTTTACCAGTGTCTTATAATTTTCTGCATACAGGCCTTTTGTCTCCTTATGTAGGTTAATTCCTAGGTATTTTATTCTTTTTGTTGCGATGGTAAATGGGAGTGTTTCCTTAATTTCTCTTTCAGATTTTTCATCATTAGTGTGTAGGAATGCTAGAGATTTCTGTGCATTAATTTTGTATCCTGCTACTTTACCAAATTCAATGATTAGCTCTAGTAGTTTTCAGATAGCATCTTTAGGATTCTCTATTTATAGTATCCTGTCATCTGCAAACAGTGACAGCTTTACTTCTTCCTTTCTGATTTAGATTCCTTTTATTTCTTTGTCTTCTCTGATTGCTGTGGCTAAAACTTCCAAAACTATGTTGAATAATAGTGGTGAGAGTGGAAAACCTCGTCTTGTTCCTGATTTTAGAGGAAATGGTTTCAGTGTTTCACCATTGAAAATGATGTTGGCTGTGGGTTTGTCATATATTGCCTTTATTATGTTGAGGAAAGTTCCCTCTATGCCTACTTTCTGGAGGGTTTTTATCATAAATGGGTGTTAAATTTTGTTGAAAGCTTTTTCTGCATCTATTGAGATGATCATATGGTTTTTCTCCTTCAATTTGTTAATATGGTTTATCACATTGATTGATTTGCGAATATTGAAGAATCCTTGCATTCCTGGGATTAACACCACTTGATCATGGTGTATGATCCTTTTAATGTGCTGTTGGATTCTGTTTGCTAGTATTTTGTTAAGGATTTTTGCATTTATGTTCATCAGTGATATTGGCCTGTAGTTTTCTTTCTTTGTGACATCTTTGTCTGGTTTTTGTATCAGGGTGATGGTGGCCTCACAGAATGAGTTTGGGAGTGTTCTTCCCTCTGCAATATTTTGGAAGAGTTTGAGAAGGATAGCTGTTAGCTCTTCTCTAAATGTTTGATAGAATTCGCCTGTGAAGCCATCTGGTCCTGGGCTTCTGTTTGTTGGAAGATTTTAAATCACAGTCTCAATTTCAGTGCTTGTGATTGGTCTGTTTATATCTTCTATTTATTCCTGGTTCAGTCTCAGAAGGTTGTGCTCTTCTAAGAATTTGTCCATTTCTTCCAGGTTGTCCATTTTATTGGCATAAAGTTCCTTGTAGTAATCTTTCATGATCCGTTGTATTTCTGCAGTGTCAGTTGTTACTTCACCTTTTTCATTTCTAATTCTATTGATTTGAGTCTTCTCCCTCTTTTTCTTGATGAGTCTGGCTAATGGTTTATCAATTTTGTTTATCTTCTCAAAGAACCAGCTTTTAGTTTTATTGATCTTTGCTATCATTTCCTTCATTTCTTTTTCAGTTATTTCTGATCTGATCTTTATGGTTTGTTTCCTTCTGCTAACTTTGGGGTTTTTTGTTTTTCTTTCTCTAATTGCTTTAGGTATAAAGTTAGGTTGTTTATTTGAGATGTTTCTTGTTTCTTGAGGTAGGATTGTATTGCTATAAACTTCCCTCTTGGAACTGCTTTTGCTGCATCCCATAGGTTTTGGGTTGTCGTATTTTCATTGTCATTTGTTTCTAGGTATTTTTTGATTTCCTCTTTGATTTCTTCAGTGATCTCTTGGTTATTAAGTGGTGTATTGTTTAGCTTCCATGTGTTTGTATTTTTTACAGATTTTTTCCTGTAATTGATATCTAGTCTCATAGTGTTGTGGTTGGAAAAGATACTTGATATGATTTCAAATTTCTTAAATTTACCAAGGCTTGAAATATGACGCAAGTTATGATCTATCCTGGAGAATGTTCCATGAGCACTTGAGAATAAAGTGTATTCTGTTGTTTTTGGGTGGAATGTCCTATAAATATCAATTAAATCCATCGTGTTTAATGGACCATTTAAAGCTTGTGTTTCCTTATTTATTTTCATTTTGGATGATCTGTCCATTGGTGAAAGTGGGGTGTTAAAGTCCCCTAATATGATTGTGTTACTGTCGATCTCCCCTTTTATGGCTGTTAACATTTGCCTTATGTATTGAGGTGCTCCTATGTTGGGTGCATAAATATTTACAATTGTTATACCTTCCTCTTGGATCGATCCCTTGATCATTATAGAGTGTCCTTCTTTGTCTCTTGTAATAGTCTTTATTTTAAAGTCTATTTTGTCTGATATGAGAATTGCTACTCCAGCTTTCTTTTGATTTCCATTTGCATGGAATATCTTTTTCCATCCCCTCGCTTTCAGTCTGTATGTGTCTCTAGGTCTGAAGTGGGTCTCTTGTAGACAGCATATAGATGGGTCTTGTTTTTGTATCCATTCAGCCAGCCTGTGTCCTTTGGTGGGAGCATTTAATCCATTTACATTCAAGGTAATTATCGATATGTATGTTCCTATTCCCATTTTCTTAAATATTTTGGGTTTGTTATTGTAGGTGTTTTCCTTCTCTTGTGTTTCTTGCCTAGAGAAGTTCCTTTAGCATTTGTTGTAAAGCTGGTTTGGTGGTGCTGAATTCTCTTAGCTTTTTCTTGTCTGTAAAGGTTTTAATTTCTCCATCAAATCTGAATGAGATCCTTGCTGGGTAGAGTAATCCTGGATGTAGGTTTTTCCCTTTCCTCACTTTAAGTATGTCCTGCCACTCCCTTGTGGCTTGCAGTACTTCTGCTGAAATATCAGCTTTTAACCTTATGGGGAGTCCCTTTTATGTTATTTGTTGTTTTTCCCTTGCTGCTTTTAATATTTTTTCTTTGTATTTTTGATAGTTTGATTAATATGTGTCTTGGCGTGTTTCTCCTTGGATTTATCCTGTATGGGACTCTCTGTACTTCCTGGACTTGATTGACTATTTCCTTTCCATATCAGGGAAGTTTTCAACTATATCCTCTTCAAATATTTTCTGTACCTTTCTTTTTCTCTTTTTCTTCTGGGACCCCTATAATTCGAATGTTGGTGTGTTTAATGTTGTCCCAGAGGTTTCTGAGACTGTCCTCAATTCTTTTCATTCTTTTTTCTTTATTCTGCTCTGCAGTAGTTATTTCCACTATTTTATCTTCCAGGTCACTTATCCGTTCTTCTGCCTCAGTTATTCTGCTATTGATCCCTTCTAGAGAATTTTTAATTTCATTTATTGTGTTGTTCATCACTGTTTGTTTGCTCTTTAGTTCTTCTAGGCCCTTGTTCAACGTTTCTTGTAGTTTCTCCATTTTATTTCCAAGATTTTGGATTATCTTTACCATCATTACTCTGAATTCTTTTTCGGGTAGACTGCCTATTTCCTCTTCATTTGTTTGGTCTGGTGGGTTTTTACCTTGCTCCTTCATCTGCTGTGTGCTTCTCTGTCGTCTTATTTTGCTTAACTTACTGTGTTTGGGGTCTCCTTTTCGCAGGCTGCAGGTTCATAGTTCCTGTTGTTTTTGGTGTCTGTCCCCAGTGTCTAAGTTTGGTTCAGTGGTTTGTGTAGGCTTCCTGGTGGAGGGGACTAGTGCCTGTGTTCTGGTGGATGAGGCTGGATCTTGTCTTTCTGGTGGGCAGGACCACGTGCGGTGGTGTGTTTTTGGGTGTCTACAATCTTATTATGATTTTACGCAGCCTCTCTGCTAATAGGTGGGGTTGTGTTCCTGTCTTGCTATTTGGTTGTCATAGGGTGTCCAGCAGTGTAGCTTGCTGGTTGTTGAGTGGAGCTGGGTCTTAGCGTTAAGATGGAGATATCTGAGAGAGCTTTTGCCATTTAATATTAGGTGGAGCTGGGAGGTCTCTGGTGGACCAGTGTCCTGAACTCGGCTCTCCCACCTCAGAGGCACAGGTCTGACACCCAGCCAGAGCACCAAGACCCTGTTAGCCACACGGGTCAGAAGAAAAGGGAGGAAAAAGAAAGAAAGAAAGAGAGAGAGAGAGAGAGAGAGAGAGAGAGGGACGGACGGACGGAGGGAGGGAGGAAGGAAGGAAGGAAGGAAGGAAAGAAAGAAAGAAAATAAAAAGAAATAAAATTATTAAATAAAAATTTAAAAAATTATTAAACATTTTAAAAATTAAAAAGTAATAAAAAAAAAAAGTAAAAAGCAAGAAAGAGGAGCGCAACTAGACCAAAAAACAAATCCACCAATGATAAGAAGCGCTAAAAACTATACTAAAAAAAAAAAAACAAAACACAGACAGAACCCTAGGACAAATGGTAAAAGCAAAGCTATACAGACAAAATCACACAAAGAAGCATACACATACGCAGTCACAAAAAGAGAAAAAGGAAAAAAATATATATATATATCTATATATAAAAAAAAAGAGAGATCAACCAAATCAATAAACAAATCTCCCAATGATAATAAACTCTAATTACCAAACTAAGATAAACATAAAACCAGAAACCAGGCAGTCACATACAGCAAACCCGAAGTCTACAGTTGCTTCCCAAGTCCACCGCCTCAATTTTGGGATGATTCATTGTCTATTCAGGTATTCTATAGATGCAGGCTACATCAAGTTGATGGTGGAGATTTAATCTGCTGTTCCTGAGGCTGCTGGGAGAGATTTCCCTTTCTCTTCTTTGTTCGCACAGCTCCTGGGGTTCAGCTTTGGATTTGGCCCCGCCTCTGCATTTAGGTCACCTGAGGGCGTCTGTTCCCGCCCAGACAGGACGGGGTTAAAGGAGCAGCTGATTCGGGGGTTCTGGCTCACTCAGGCCTGAGGCAGGGAAGGGTATGGAACGCGGGGCGAGCCTGTGGTGGCAGAGGCCGGCGTGACATTGCACCAGTGTGAGGCGCGCCATGTGTTTTCCCGGGGAAGTTGTCCCTGGATCACGGGACCCTGGCAGTGGCGGGCTGCACAGGCTCCCAGGAGGGGAGTTGTGGAGAGTGACCTGTGCTTGCCCACAGGCTTCTTGGTGGCTGCAGCAGCAGCCTTAGAGTTTCATTCCTGTCTCTGGTGTCCGCGCTGATGGCCGCAGCTCATGCCCGTCTCTGGAGCTCGTTTAGGTGGTGCTCTGAATCCCCTCTCCTCACGCACCCCGAAACAATGGTCTCTTGCCTCTTAGGCAGGTCCAGACCTTTTCCCAGACTCCCTCTTGGTAACTGTGGCACACTAGCCCCCTTCAGGCTGTGTTCACACAGCCAACCCCAGTCCTCTCCTTGGGATCTAACCTCCGAAGCCCGAACCTCAGCTCCCAGCCCCCACCTGCCCCGGCAGATGAGCAGACAAGTCTCTCAGGCTGGTGAGTGCTGGTCAGCAGTGATCCTCTGTGCGGGCATCTCTCTGCTTTGCCCTCTGCACCCCATGTTGCTGTGCTCTCCTCTGTGGCTCTGAAGCTTCCTCCCCCACCACCCCCCTGTCTCCACCAGTGAAGGGGCTTCCTAGTGTGTGGAAACTTTTCCTCCTTCACAGCTCCCTCCCCGAGGTGCAGGTCCCGTTCCTATTCTTTTGTCTCTGTTTTTTTCTTTTTTCTTTTGCCCCATGTACGTGGGGAGTTTCTTGCCTTTTGGGAAGTCTGAGGTCTTCTGCCAGCATTCAGTAGGTGTTCTGTAGGAGTTGTTCCACATGTAGATGTACTTCTGATGTATTTGTGGGGAGGAAGGTGATCTCCACGTCTTACCCCTCTGCCATCTTGAAGGTCTCCCCGCTATCCTAAGAACTTTTAATCTCATTTGATTCTTGACAAGGAATGAGATGGTAATATTATCATCTTTGCCATTTTATAGATGAAGGAATGAGATTCAGAGGGGATAAAGTCACTTGTACAAGGCTGCACTTTTATTAGCAGACGAAAATTTAAATCCAAGTGTTGGATTCCAGTGCCTATACTCTTTAAACAAAAATCCAATGTGAGATTCCTTTACTAACAAAAAACATAATAAATTGAGCATATGGAATCGGCATGCTTTGGAAAGTTACAACTGCAAACACACCAGGCATTTGTGCTCTATATTTAAAGATATTTAATCACTAATTTTACCATAGTCTTAAGAAAATTAATTTATCTATGTCTCAACTTCTACACTGACAAAATATCTTTTGTTCTGTGGCAACAATGAGCCTCATAATATTCCTTTACTTACATAAATTGATTTAAATGTTGAATAGGTGTTTATACTATGTCCCATTAACTGCCAATAGCTATTAATTATGTTCTATGAATTAACAATAAATGTTACTGGGTTAAAATCATAAACTTTATTCATTTAAAAATTGTGAATTATCAATAAATCTTCTGAAGTACGTGAACAATCCATGAAAGACCTACATGAATATGAGGAACAGTAATGCTATCAACTCTTGCTGGAGAAATATAAGCAGTCTGACAGTCTATCTTTACTAGTTGACAGTGTTGGTTACAAACATTATTTGTAACTCTTAAAAGGCCTACACATGTACAGTCACCTGTTTTACCTATTTCAATATATAATGCCTTATATCTGGGTCCCAATTATATTACAATTAAATTTCTAAAACTTTCTCTGGTTTTTGAAAACAGTTATTGTTGGTATTTAAGGAATTTATTTTTTTTAGTATAATTTAGTAAACTACCAGGGTTTTATTATGATAGGGATTATGCATGGTCTCCTAGACATACAAATGAAGCTACTGTCCTAAATGAAATATGTTCACTGAGCTTGTATCTAATTCCTGGTTGGCTATACTCTCAGTTAATACACTTTGGAGCAGAGGTGGATGTTAAACTTTGATCTTTCTCTGTTTTGTGGCTTCTCCAGAACTTCTGTTTTCTGCTTCCTAAAGCCAAAATGAAGCCGTTTCACAATTATTTCAACAAGTAGCTTGCTGATGGAGACACTCAAAATTGGTCCCTTTTTCCATTCAAGTCACCTGTTATGTCTGGGCCTAGTTTCTTCTCCTGTACTATTAAGTATTCTCTGGAACTGCTTCTATTACATTCATTCATAAACATATTTAGTAAAGTCTTACTAAGTATATCCTTAGCATTGTGGGGGATTAAAAGCCCTGGCCTTTTGCCCTCAAAGGGCTAAGGGCTTGCACTGGTGCAGGGGAGCGGGGGGCGGGGGGGGGGCATTGTGGTTTCAGTATGATTACCTGAGCTTTCAAGACTTGTTGACTGAATGAATGAATGGTCAGTTGAAAAATGCCAGGTCCTAGAAAGTGGGGACCAGGAGATAGCTTATATCTGGAAGAAAACTGTGAAAAATTCCAGCAGCATTCTTCCAAATGTAGACTGGGAGTTAATTTAGGTATGCAGAGCAATGCACAGGAAATCTACCTAGATTCTAGACTTGTTCTACAGTGTAATTAGAAATAAGAACTTTCTGCTCCACAAAGGTGGGAGCGAGAAAAAAAAATCCCAAATTTTGGGTTGCTCCTACAGTTTTTTTCTTTTTTAAAGGGAGGAGAGAGGGAAGAGTAGGAAGACGATTTTTTCTTGAAGCTTTGTTTCAGTTAACATAATTCGTTGATATTCAACTAATACATATTGATATGTCTCTAAAAGCTGTTACCGCTGAACAAATAACTAGTGTCCAAGTCCCCTCCCTACACCCAACATTGTTTCCTCACCCTCTGGAGCTCTCCTCAGCATCTACCAGGGCAATGCTGGCGGCCTCTAGGATACTGTTAAAGCATCGAGGCAGAGTTTGATCTGTCAGTGCTCAATGTTGTTGTTAAATAGTTTGAATAAAAATGCTCATTTCCTGTGTGTGTGTGTGTGTGTGTGTGTGTGTGTGTGTGTGTGTATACTATCAGGTAATGATATAAACTATATTTATTCCTGTGGGTTATGATTAAAAGAGTTTGAAAGCCACTGTTCTATGGCCAATATGCATGTAAGAAGGAATCCTCTGGGAAGAAACCACCTTCGAAGACTTGAGGCTGAGAATTTTGTTGAATTTATATTTACACTTACCTCTACGGCAAATGATACTGGCTTTCTACTTCCATGGTGATATCAACTTCTTAAATTAATTATGTTAGAAATAAGGTAAATTGGTTTAAAGAAAAACATTAAGTAAATCATAGTATAGATGGTATATAGCTTAACTTAGGAAGGTGGGGTAAGAATGACTGTAATTTTGGAACTATCTTATCTAGCTAAACCTTCTGTTAAATACATAAA
Organism: Eschrichtius robustus; assembly: GCF_028021215.1. Classification (NCBI taxonomy): domain Eukaryota; kingdom Metazoa; phylum Chordata; class Mammalia; order Artiodactyla; family Eschrichtiidae; genus Eschrichtius; species Eschrichtius robustus. The sequence continues at coordinate 55,546,111 of NC_090831.1, read as the reverse complement.
ATGATGGTGCCTGAGAAGTGATTAATTTAGGTCACCTGCCCCAGGTTTCATCAACCAGGATAGACTGACTCTTAACACAGGGACTTAAAGTCTATATCACACCCAGACAACTTTGTCACAGACTATTTCACTATGGGCCCATTCATCCTTCCTAAAAATTATTTTTTCTCCCCTAAGAGGGCTACATTACCTCTCCCCTTTCCCTAAGATGATATTTAAGTCCGAATTCTAAGACACCTTAAGGAGTTATTCATTTTACTGTGGATATCTCACATGTATACTTAAGGCATACATGTTAATAACATGGTTTTTTCTCTTGTTAATCTTTGATTTACTGGGGGGAGGAGGGGCATCTCAGCTAAAAACTCAAAAGGGTAGAGGAAAAATGATTTTTCCTCCCCTACACTATGTTTCACGAATTACCAGTATTACCACTTATCTATAGGGTGCAGAATATTTAGGACACTTTTTAGATCCGCACTGAATGGATACACGTTCTTTTTTTAACCCATGTTCAGAGCCAGTGACATTGCCCCTCTGAGGCAGGTTTTGTAAGATAAGAAAAACTACAAGGAATGCCCCAATTCATAAGACTGCAAAATGTCTTCCTTCATTCATCATAGTGAACTGGGGGGGAAAAAAAAAAAAGGACTGGAGGATAGACAGTATATCTGTAAATGCAAGAAGCTCTTTTGAGCTTTCTATATTGTATATGATGGGGGAAAAGCAGGTTATTACGGATCTTAGGCTCATTTTTTAAGGGGTAGACAATACTATTTAATTCTTTATTTGAATTGCTTTGTCTTGCTGCACTGCTGGCTTTGTCATCAGCCAATATTGCAATTACTTTAACAAGCAAAGGAAATGCCAGTCAAATGCAGCACCTGGGACCTCCTCACCCTTGCAGCATGTAAGGCCTCCGGCATGAGAGAAAAACGCTCAAGGCTGTGTGTGGAGCCCATGTAAAAAGGGAGCGGATGGCTGTGCGCCTCGGTGTGTAAGGGCGCCTAGTCCCCAAGGCCAGTGTTTACATTAGCAATTCACTTCCACCTTTGGTACGTTTAATCAGGCGATTATTACATTGCATGGCATCATCCTGACTTCAGGACTTTGGAGGAAAGCTGGGTCAGGAGATTGTTCAAGTGCTTTGTGCAGCCAGATGTGAATTCCACCTGCCCAGAAGCTTATGCTGAACCGTGATCAGGGCTGGCCCAAATGGAGCTGCGCTTTTCTTCCACTCGAGAATCTTATGAGACCCATAGAGTGAGAAGTCCGACAAGCACGCGGGCTATTCGGCAAAACCCAACGCAACCTTAGAGGGCGGGTCATTGCTCTGCTCCAGCAGCCAGCCAGAGACAAAAAATAAAATGGAAGATCTTTCTCTGAGGGAAAGCAGGCCTCGGATCTGAAACACGGGGCCTGAGGGAGGGAGGTGAGCAAAGAAAGGAAAGGCGAAGGCGCCGCTCCAAGAAGCCGGGTTCATTCAAACCCGGAGGACAGCAAACCCCGCCTCCCCACGCCGCCACCCGCTCAATCGCCGAGCGCTCCGGGTGTGAGCTCGCCCTGCGGGGAGCGGCTTGGAGCAGAGGAGGCGGTGGTAGAGGTGGTTTGGGCAGCTCTGCGCGGCGGATAGGCCCAGGCAAACAACACCCATTCCCCCTCCCCCTCGCTCAGTTCAACTCCCACTCGGCCCCGGCCACGCCCTACCGCCCCCGCCCCCTCGGGCAGCTTTCCGTTCGGCTGCCAGGCCTCGGTCGGGGGCGGGAGGGAAGGCGGTGCCTTGGAGGGGCCGCTGCGGCCACAGCAAACTACAAGGGCCGACAGCCTTTGCGGCAGCGCCCCGCCCTCTTTCTCCCACCACTCAGCGCGCGTCACCTAGGCGCTCAACCAATGGGGACCGAACCAGGGAAAAAGGGCGCCCGGGTCCGGATGCGCCTCAGGAAAGCCATGCTCCCTGCGCGGGGGCAGCGGGCAGTTCACCGGGTTCGCCGAGTCGTCGGTGGCTCGGACGCTGCCTCGTCCGCTCCTCTCGCTTCCCTTGAACGAGAGCCCTGCTTTTTTTTTTTCGTGGCAATTCCAAGGGATGCTGGAGCCGGCTTTTGAGGGGAGGGCGCTGGGAAATGAGTAGGGGGCGGGATATCCTGAGACAACAAGTTAGGCTGTATGGAGGGCCTACCGGCAGCGCGCCTGAACTAGAACGCCGAGAGAAAGAGCGCCGGAGTAGCCACGGGAGGAAAAGAAAAGCTGCTGAAAGAATAACCCTGAGAAAGGGGGTGGAGAGAAGGCGGCCCCAGCGCCCCGGCCCCCGGCAGGTCGGCGGCCAATCCGCTGGGGGAAGGGGTGGAGAGTCGGCGGCTCCGGCAGAGAGAGGCCGAGGGGGGTGGGGAGTCGGCCGGGCTCGCACCGCCCTGGCCCCGCCCCCGGCCCGCGCCGCCGCCCGCGCGGCGCGCCGCCGCTGTCAATCAAGGGCGAGTCAGCAGGGCTCGGGCGGAGAGAGGAGCTGCTACGCCACAGCCCAGCGGCGGCCATTCGCGGAAAAAGAGGCAGAGCCTGTGCCAGCTACAGCCTCCTCCGAGCCACCGCGGGCGGGCGGGACCGGCCTCTCCTCCCGCCTCGCCCCCACCCCCACCCACCTCTATCCCTGTGTCTCCGTCTGAGGGTTTGTCCTGTTAATGCGGGATGAGCGGTACGTATTCTCCACCCCCCTCGGTCTCCTTCACCGCCTCCCTCCCTCCCTCCCTCCCCAGACCCTGCTCGGTTCTCCCCCCTCCCCCGGGGCCGCTGAGATGCTTTAAGGGGAGGAGGAGAGGGAGGGAGGGAATCAGGGGGAGGGAAGGAGGGTTGTGTTTTGTCTTAATGTCTGAGAGAGAACAACCTTCTGGGTGTTGCTCTGGAGCCGATGGGTCGGGTTTCAAACCACGTTTTGTGATATCCCCCTCCTCCCTTCCCTCCTTCTCCCCCACCCCTTGCCGGTGTGCGTGGATCGCGGGTTTATGGAGATTAATGTTCGGGGGAAGGGGGAGGAGAGGAGAGGGGGAAGGCGAATAATAATAATCCTAATAACCTGTTGTCGTGTATGGGGGTGTTTGTTGCAGATCAGAAGAAGGAGGAGGAGGAGGAGGCGGCGGCGGCGGCGGCGGCGGCAGCGGCGATGGCTACAGAAGGAGGGAAAACCTCTGAGCCAGAGAATAACAATAAAAAACCCAAAACCTCAGGCTCCCAGGTAAAAGCAAACATATAAAAAAAAAAAAAAATTCATCACGAAACATAAGGGGAAAGGGGAGTTATGCCCTTTAAATGCCCAGAAGTGAAGAACAGAATAAAAATGTTTTATCCACTCAAAGCATCTTTCTGAGAGTGAGGAAGTTAAATTGTAAATTCATAAAGATTTCACATGTTTGGGATATCGCTGTTTAAAATTCCACCAGGAACGAACTCAGACTGTAAGAAAAAGGTGTGTATTCTCCCAAGGGCATTTTGAGTTTAGGAAAATAACACTTCAAGAAAGTTTGTTAGAAATGTCCTTTTATTTAAACTTTATAGTGCGGGATCTGCTTCCTTATTCCTATATCTTATTGGTTTTGTTAATATTTATTTTGATTTTTGCCACTTCCTGAATAAGTTCTGAAATGTAGAGCTGTCAAAATAAATAAATAAATAAATAAACCGCTCCCAGCTACTGGCCTTCACTAAATCCGCCCACTTTTTTTTTCCCCCCTTTCCTTTACCATCCCATTTTGGGTAGGACTCTCAGCCCTCTCCTCTGGCTTTACTGGCAGCTACTTGCAGCAAAATAGGGACTCCTGGTGAAAATCAAGCAACTGGACAACAACAAATCATTATAGACCCAAGCCAAGGATTGGTGCAACTTCAAAATCAACCACAACAGCTAGAACTGGTAACAACACAACTTGCTGGAAACGCTTGGCAACTTGTTGCCTCCACTCCTCCCGCTTCAAAAGAAAATAACGTTTCTCAACCAGCTTCTAGTTCATCTAGTTCTTCCAGCAGTAATAACGGGAGTGCATCTCCCACAAAAACTAAATCAGGTAATTCTTCCTCCCCTGGTCAGTTTCAAGTCATACAAGTACAAAATCCAAGTGGTAGTGTACAGTACCAAGTGATTCCACAACTTCAAACAGTGGAAGGCCAGCAAATTCAAATCAATCCAACTAGTAGTTCATCTCTACAGGATTTGCAGGGTCAAATTCAGCTCATTTCTGCAGGTAATAATCAAGCTATACTCACAGCTGCTAACAGGACAGCTTCTGGGAATATTCTTGCTCAAAACCTGGCAAATCAGACAGTTCCAGTCCAAATTAGACCTGGTGTCTCAATACCACTGCAATTACAGACCCTTCCTGGTACTCAGGCTCAAGTTGTAACAACCCTACCAATTAACATTGGAGGAGTGACTTTAGCTTTGCCAGTGATAAACAGTGTGGCCGCTGGAGGAGGGACTGGGCAGGTCGGCCAGTCTGCTCCTACTACTGATGGCGGGACTTCCAATGGGAGTCAGTTAGTTCCCACACCCACCACCACTGCTTCTGCCAGTACTATGCCAGAATCGCCCTCCTCCTCCACTGCCTGCACAACCACTGCATCAACATCTCTGAGCAGCAGTGACACGTTAGTGAGCTCAGCAGATACGGGCCAGTATGCAAGCACATCAGCCAGTAGTTCTGAACGCACCATCGAAGATTCTCAAACACCTGCTGCTACTGAGTCTGAAGCCCAGAGCTCCAGTCAGCTTCAGTCTAATGGAATACAGAATACACAGGATCAATCAAATTCTCTTCAGCAGGTGCAAATTGTAGGCCAGCCTATCTTGCAACAGATCCAGATTCAACAGCCTCAGCAACAGATAATTCAGGCTATTCCACCACAGTCATTTCAACTCCAGTCCGGGCAGACGATTCAGACCATCCAGCAGCAGCCTTTGCAGAATGTTCAACTTCAAGCAGTAAATCCGACTCAGGTGCTTATCAGGGCTCCAACTTTAACACCTTCAGGGCAAATCAGCTGGCAAACTGTGCAGGTTCAGAATATTCAGAGTCTTTCAAACTTGCAAGTTCAGAATGCTGGGTTATCCCAACAATTAACCATCACCCCAGTGTCTTCAAGCGGTGGCACAACTCTTGCTCAGATTGCTCCCATGGCTGTTGCTGGCGCCCCAATAACTTTGAATACTGCCCAGCTTGCATCAGTGCCTAATCTTCAGACAGTGAGTGTTGCCAACCTGGGTGCTGCGGGCGTTCAAGTGCAAGGAGTTCCAGTTACAATCACCAGTGTTGCAGGTAAGTCAACTGCAATCTTTTCTCTGGTTGTTAACGGTTGGTTATTGTTTTTCCTTGCTAACTCAGATTTGATGTAAACCTCTGAGGTAAACAGATAATCATAAGGAAACTAAAATACCCGGGAGTATTACACTCAGTACCGTGACTCTGTAATCATCACTGTGACCCATTCACATTTATACTATTCAGCATTAGGTTTTATGTGTTAAATTCATTGGAGAGTTTTATAAAATTATTCTTCTGCGGAGCAAAACGTTCTGATTAGAATCATAATTTTTTGTAATTCAGAGACCAAATTTGTGTACACTTGAACTTTTCTGAAAGAACCCTAGTCAAAATGATGTTTATATTTTCTTTAAGGGAAAGTAGGTTTAAAGCTGAAATAATACAGTTATGAGTCTATTACAGTTTTAATGCTACTGTATGTTACTCCTCATGCTTCCGCATCTTGTTGCCCGTGCTTTTGCGTTTTATTGCACGGTGTTGTTTTAAACTAGATATTGATGCAGTTGAGAGAGAGAATTTTGAGTTGCAAATTGTTTCATTAACTTTTATGTCTACTTTTCTGCTAAAACCAGGATTTGAGTGAATAGTCCTTCACTTATAAAATTATATTTAAGTAAAATCTGTGATGGTTATGTTATTTATAGGTGTTTTTAGTGTGAAGTTGGTGGAAGGCAATTAAAAACAGACAGTAAACTGTCAATAGTTTGAATTTGTTGTAGTAAGGTCGTTTTAAAATCAGTTATAAAGCAGTTATTTGTTAATGCATGTAAATAGATACTTCTGAAGTATTTGGAAAACCAGTCTTATTAAGTATTTTAATCATTTTGGACCAGTCTTTTTTCATCTAATGCCTTTTGTTTTCTAGTAATTAAATACTTTTCATTTGATTATGAAAACCTAGTTGTGGTTTTGGTGTCTTTGATACTTTAAGACCTCTTTAGTTAAATTATTTCTGTTTTGATAATCTGAAATGAATAAGCATATCACTTTTGAATGACCTTTCTTGAAACAACTTTCAGATAAATTATGCTAGGGTTCTTGTTTTACAGTTACTACCTAAAGTAGATGTATATATTTAAAATTTGGAAGTTGTCAAATAGAGCTCTCTGATTAAGAAGAACAGAGGTAACTTGTTTTATTTAGATACCCGTTGATTCTAAACCAGAGGTATCCAACAGAATTTTCTGTGATGATGGAAATGATCTATATTTGTTCTATCCCGTATGTTAGCCACTAGCCACGTGTGGTTATTGAGCACTTAAATTGTGACTAATGCAACAGAGGAACTGAATTTTTAATTTTACTTGATTTTCTTTCATTTTAATTTAAATAGCCACACATGGATAGTGGCTCTTGTATTGACAGCACAGTAGCATAGTCAAAGAGCGTTTTGAGTGTGGTACGTTTTCCCCTAAGACTATTACAGCACAATTGTATGTGTGTTTCTGTGGATTACAGTCCTTATCTTGCTTTGTTTCTACTCTTTTTCTAAACACTGACAATAAATTAAGTATTTCAGAAAAATGTCTGTTTTGGGTGGGTTGAATGACAATTTGTATTGTCAAAGCAAAATTTATTTCATTTATATTTCATCTTGCCTTTTAAGCATGAGTGAATTATGAAGAGAATTGAATAATTTATAATTTAGGTTAGAAATAGTTTTTCTGTTCTTTAATTGACATCAATTACGACCCAGAGTTTTTCCTTTGCCTGTTGTGAGGGTAAGCCGGTGTAACTGAGAGTATGATCTTCTGACCGCCTCAGATTCACTTGAATGATACATTATGGTAAATGCAGGATCTATTTGCTGGAACTGTAGTTTTTGGGGGGTGTGGTCAAGGAATCTGCCTTTCAAACAAACTGTCCAGGTGATTGTAAATCTCATTTAAGTTTGAGAACCAAGGATCAAGTTGTCCGCAATGAACTATACGGCAAAATTCGGAAGTGATGGATTTTGAGCCTAGTTCGTAAGTGCCTCAGAGGGTGGATTTCTCTGGCAAGTACCATTTATAGTTTTTATTGCACGAATGTATATTGACTAGCTATGTGTTGAGCACTCCCAATAGGTGTGTTTAGTCCTGCATTTTCAGGGATAATTTTTTTATTTTAAGAGTTTATATGGTTTGGGGGGCCCTTTTGTGTATGAGGAAATTCGAACTTTATGTAGTTGGTTTTTTTCTCCTGAAACCAAAGATTTTAAATTTTGTTGATGTTCTAATACATATGCTCTATCGTTTAAGAAGATAGCCATGTTACAAAGACCAGAAATGTACCCCGATTTCAACAACTCTGTGCAGTTAATCTGGGTCTGGTTGTTTGCAGATTTTACTTTACTTCCTGGCATAATAGGTGTTTGACAAATGTTTGCTGGATTAAGGTATATAAATGGTGATGGAGAAGATAGCAATTTGGAATTGGGAGCAGCACCCTGGAGTGGTTTTAATGAAGCTAAGGAATTAACTCTGTTTTCATTAATTTCTTTTGGTTTTGAGCTTTTAAGACATTGAGAGTGGTACACCAGGTACTTTACCATCTCTGAAAGGGAGAGAGCGAGCAACAAGTGCCTATATCCCTTTTATAAATGAGCCCTGGAAGTTGAGATTTTTTTACTTTGTGTCCCCATTCACTTTTTAGTACTTTTTGATTATTTCCTGGTTCCCCTCTAGGAGAATGGTATTGTTTGAGTTATGGGAAAATTTTTGCTCTAAATATTCATAACAACTATTACCAGGGCTTGAAAAAATTATCAGCTTTGACAGAATGTAATGGCTAGCTCAAGAACAAGGGGCTAAGAGTTCTCCACCATCCATCCTCATAATATTTCAGGAAGTATAGGAAAGGTTCTGGATGATATGGACAGAAAAAGGAAAAAAAAAAAATCATACAAGGTAAATCAAATGAAACCAGTTTTTGAAGCTGGGACGCTTCATACTTGATTTTATGAAATAAGAATGTTAATGACATCCTACGGGGAACCTCTTTCCTTGAGAATGTATTCAGCATAATGTGTTTCTGTGGTTTGGTCTCAGCTCGAAATCCTGTGTTCCAGGCTGAGCATCTAGCATTTAGTTAGTTAGAATTGTAGTAGGAACTGAATACGTGTACTCCTGCTACATATTGTTTGTTTCCTTTTTGGGATTCGGAGTTTGAAGAAAAAGCAGAAATCCTATTTTAAGTTAAGAGCAAAGGTAATAACTAATCATGCTGCTGGCTTAAGAACATCCTTTGTTTTAACTAAGTGAGGAGAGGGGATGATGTTTTCCTCAAAAAGAACTACCTGTTTTCACGATGTATTCTGGTAGCCAAAGTGCCGTAGTTAAAATGAACTTTAGGAGTTATTTCTCTTTAGTTAAAGGATTTCGAATATGTAGGGACCATTGGTTTCTAAATTTTAACTTGCATTGGCCAGCAGTTTGGTTTATTTTTGGCCCTAATCACATATGGTAATAGATCATGTTCTTGCTTGATGGATGGATATTTCTTTGTCAGTTTTAGTGGAAATTAACATTCCTGTGCAAATTCTTACATAAAGGTAGTTCAGACTTGAGAAGATGTTGCTGGTTCTTCAAGAACTTTCTCTCTTACCTTCCTTTCCTTCTTTGGGGATTAACAGAACCAGGAATGGGAGAGCCAGTTCTTCATTATTGGTGAAAATGGAGACCAAAGGAAGTAGTTGACATTTATATTTAATTTAAAAACCTAATTTAATCCAGTACAATCAACCTCTTGCACCAAACTTTTTTCCAGAGCTACTAAAAGTAGAAAATTGACTAGAAGTTTAATACAAATATGGTTTTCCTTTGCCATATGTTGTATTAATTTGGATTTCTCTAGTAGGCATCTTAAAATAACATATACATATATGTTATACACATATATACACATGTGTATATGTACATATATAAACATATACACGTCTGTTTGTGTGTATACATATGCATATGTCTCCTGTGTTTGGTTATTTCTTTTTTCACAGAAGTCACATTTACTCCTGTAATTTTCTTCCTGTAAAATCTTCTACTGCTCTTTGTTATAGATTGGAATTCATCATAAGGAACTTATATCTTGTGCCCTGTACAAGATTTGGGTTCTGAACTACCAAGTTGGTTTTACCCATTAGAAAATGTACAGCATGATCTTTAAGATTTGTTGATGATGACATAACAATATTGTTGCGTAGTTTTAAGTTTTTTCTTGGAAGATAAAGTACTCATTGTAGAGCCACATTAATTTTTTAAAAGGGCATCTTTGGGAGGGATTTCAGGATAAGAGAATGAAGGAAAACAGAGTGTTAATCATCTGCTTTTCAAATCTAAATCAAGGAATATATAACAAGTAATACTTAAGAAATATTGGAGCAGGCATAAAAGCAAGTTGAAGAGGAAGAAAGGAAGCTTGATCAAGAAGGAAGATAGGGAAAATTTGCTCTACATAGATCTTGCACAAATAACACAGATTTACAAAATGAGAGAATTTTAGTTTGAAAGGATCTTTGAGATTATTGCTCACCAGTTGTAGCCTTTTGTTATTGCTGCTAAAGTCTATAAAGGAATTTTGTGTTTTTACTGTTATAAGTGAAAGGAGAAATATGGGTCAGAGGTTCTGCAGTGCTACATTAGGTACTTGGGGATGACATAGTATGGATTGACAGTAAAAGGGGGAACCTGGCCTGATACCAGACCATATGCCTATGTATATGTGGGCTGTCCTGTACCCTTCTGATCTAGGTATGAGATAAGATTGTATGTTCTTATGCTTGTCATTTTGTTACCTAGTGAATGAGCAAACTGTGGCAAAGGAAACCTATTACTTATATAAGTGTGTGTGGTGAGATAAAGACTTACTGAAATTGTAGTTAACTAAGGTAACTTAGTTAAGTTACATGAGCATCCTTCCCCCTCCCTCATCCCTTAGTGGTAGTTTAGAACTAAAGAAACTGAAGCCCAGAAAGGTTGAACGACTTGTACTTTGTGGCAAAGTGAGGACTAGAATCCTGGCTTCTGCTCCAGTTGTCTTTCTCCTGTATTTCTGCCTTTGTTATCCAAATCTTTTGCTAGGTAATGAGTAACTGTAGCTGAGGTTTAGGGATCAGAGAGGGAGAGTATCCAGCTTGAGTTGTCTTCTCCCAGATAGACTGTGTCTGTTATTCCTGGATATTCAGCGTTAATATATTGAGTATAATATTGGTGGAAAACACAATTCTGTCTGCCTCCTTGTTATTGAATTTAATGGTGAAATCTCAGTGGTATAATTTTGTCCTTTTTGAAAGAGCAAATTCAGAACTTGAAGAGATTAGTAAATTCTGTATGTAGGTAAGCAAGTTCTAGGGCTGTTGAGATACTGCATCTTTTCCCAAACAGTAGTTAGAAATGGATTTTTTCAAATGAGATTCGAGGAAGAAAACAAACATTTATTGTTTTCCTAGAGTGTGTTATGTGCTGGGCCAGGTATTTATACTATCTCAGTATATCCTACAGTATCCTTGGGATTACTGTGCCTGTTTTACACATAGCCTGACTGAGCTTTGCTTATATGTGGAATCTAAAAAAAGGGTACAAACGAACTTATCTACAAAACAGAAATAGAGTTGCAGATGTAGAAAACAAACTTATGGTTACCAGGGGGTAAAGGGAAGCGGGGCAGAATAAATTGGGAGATTAGGATTGACATATACACACTACTATGTATAAAATAGATAACTAATAAGGACCTACTCTATAGCACAGGGAACTCTACTCAATATTCTGTAATGGCCTATATGGGTAAAGAATCTAAAAAAGAGTGGATATATGTATATGTATAACTGATTCACCTTGTTGTACACCTGAAACTAACACAACATTGTAAATCAGCTATACTATAATAAAATTTTTTTTTAAAAAAAGAAAAAATTTGCCCTCCAGTAAGTGGTAGAGCCATGGTGTAAAGTCATCTCTGATTCCAAGGTGTTCACAAGACATAAGGTAGAAGGATAAGTCTACAGATACAGGCTATTTTTCACCCTTTTGTATCTGATGTATACTTGAATCCCTTAAAGCGTAAGCAGTTTTGAAAATTGAAATGCTGACTATGCAGTTAAGGTTTCTACTAGCCCTGACGATGTGGCACTGACAGACAATTATGATAGAAAGTAGTGAAAGAAACTAGTGTGGCTGCATGGAGACCCCCATGTTAAACTCAGATTTCAAAATAGTGGATGTGGAAGATAGGAGGAGGGGCATAGGATTAAGGATGAAAACAAAAGGCAACGTGACGTTTTAAGAATAATGTCAGTTAAACAGAAGCTCATAATAAAGTCAGGCTTTTAAAATTCTTTCAAACAACTTACAAGGCTTTAAATCAAAGAAAGAGATGCTCATTGTTTGAGCAAAATGGTGTAATATCAAGAAAAGGCAGAACTCCTCCACTCTGCTTCTGTTACCCAGCGAGGAAAATGCAGTTCCAGCTGAGATGACTAGAGCTGTAACTCACTCTGAGATATTTATTCAAGGTAAGTGAGGAGGTAGGGGACGTTTAGTTGCTCTTTGGAAGTCAGGATGATCTAGACGAATGCTATCCTAAAGTCAGAAGGAACTTTCAGGTTTCATTTCAGGCCATATCAGTAACTTAAAAATTATGCAGCATGGAAGAATTGAGTATGAATAAGCACCTCACTTTTTGAAAACATGCCACACTACAGACAAATGAGCTTGATAACCGTCCTTAGCAAAGTCCTTGAATGAATTATGGAGTAGTTGGCCTCTGAGCATTTAAAAGAATTCAGGGATCATTGGGAACCAGTATGGGTTCACTAAGGAACGAGGTTCTTAAATTCTTTCTTTAGAGTTTCCAGATGAGTATACAAAGTAACGTCAGTACAATGTATCTTGATTTCAGCCTTGATAGTCATGATTTCTTTAAAGGCTCATACCTGGTTGCTCTATTATATGAAAAATGTTGATTGTCTACCTCAGTAGAGGTCTCTGGTATTACGGCATAGGGTTCTATCCTTGATACAGTCCTGTTGAACATTTTTTTCAAATTTTATACTGAAGGATGACCTATTTACTGAATTCAAAGATGAGACAAAGCCGGGAGATGTTGCTAATAATTATGATAGGGCATAGAATTGAGATGCCCAGTGATCTTAATAGACCAGAATGCTGGGCCAGAATTAGCAACATAAATATAACAGGTAAGATCCTCTATTTAAAGTTGAGGGGTGGGGGGCAGGATTGTTCACCTGCAAGATGGAAAACATGGTTTGGCAGCAGGACATGTGAAGATGATTTGGGATTTATTGGCTTAATATGAACTAAGAGTAGAGTAAAGCTCCTGTACTTTATGCTTGTCAGACCATTTCTGCAATACTGTGTACAATACTGGGTGTGGCACATTTTAAATGGGACAGTGACAAACTGGCGAGCATATCAAGAAGGCTTCCCAGGATGAAACGTGGGGAAAACATTTCACGCTAGCAATAATCAGAGAGAGGGGGGTTGTTATTAAAAGAAAATAAGAGAAAGTGTGACAGCTTCTTTGGATATGTGAAGAGCTATTTTTTGTTGTTTTTGTTTTTTAATAAAGTTCTGTTATGTTTTGGCCCTGGGAAACCAATACAGTAAGTATATGTACACACACATGAGCTAATGCTGTGCGGTAATGGAATGGTTTGTTTCATGAAGTAGTGATCTTCCTGTTGTTAGATGCTGGGTGTCCATCTATCAGAGACACTAAAATACAGAATTTCCTGTGTTGTATAGAAGGTTTGATTAGATAATCTGTGAGTCTTCTAATTCTAAAATTTAGGATTCTATGAATATTTGAGTATGTAGTTCTATTCTGGGTACTTCCATCCAGCATGTGGTGAGAGTTCCTTGTAAGTCTTGTTAAACTTACATGAGTGACTAAGTAGGGGTTTGGTGGGGGTGGAGGGGAGATTTGAGGGTCACATTTACCGTTTTTCTTATTACAAAGGCAGTATAATTGAAATAAATTCTATTAAGAAATAAATGCAATACTTTAATTCATAAATTAATAGATTTCTGTTCTTCGTTATTTGTTAGACTTACTGATTGTGCTCTTAGATGCTATTTTTCTATGTCATTTGCACTTCTGTTAGGTGACTACCAAAGCATTAGTATTATAAAAATACACTAAAGTGCCCAACATTGAATTTGTAGTTAGGATATTTTATCTCAGTAGCTCTTTAACCATAGTCATATTTCTGATAATGACACTTTAGTATGAACAATGTGATTACTTATTCTTCAGTAGGCTTAGAGAGCAGTTGGAAAATCCAGTATCCTGATGGAGTTCAAACTCTGGGAAGCGCTCAGAGCTTCAAATTTGTTGATTTATCCTGTGGAGTAAACAAATCAAGTAGGTCTTTCTTTTTGACTCAGAATATCTAGCACATAGGCTCTTTTAAAAAAAATTTGAGGCCCAAGACCCTTTTGAATAGAAAAAGTAATAATTCCGATATGAAGTTCTTTTTGCCTTAGGTATGGTAATAAAGTTAGGAGTAGGGACTGTCTGGGCTTGATCAGCGGTGTAGTTCAAGTAGTAGGTTTATTATTACTGCAGATGTATGTACTCTGAGAAGCTTCCTAGATCACAGGTATTTTGTGTTCTTTTAGGTGATCATCAGTCAGGTGCAACCAGGAGAGGAGACACAGGAGAGGCCCAGGAAAAAAAGTTTATTATACACACAGGTCCTAGAGAGACAGTGTGCACTGAGAGGGGAGGTGCACACATGGGAGGTAGGTGATGCCAAGGGATCTGGCTCAACCTAGCAGGTGGGGAGCAGAGAGAGCAAGAATCCATGGGCAGGTGCCTTTATTGAGGGATCAGTGTGTGAGGGGATTTCATTGGTGTGTTTAAATGCTGCTTGGTCACAGTCAGGGGAAGGTAGGAAGGGAACCTCGTGGCAGGAGCAACCCTTATCACACTGGTGCACCTGGTTGCCTGGGCCGGGTGCTTACAGCCTGCTTATGGGGATGTTGAGGCAGCAGGGGAAAATAACGTTTTAAAATATATAATACAACAGGATTAGGAATTAGAACTCTTATATTTTTGTTAGAGTACTGCTCTCCATTAGCTATTCCATCCTGGGCGAACATATTATAATTGGAGCTTCAATCCTTTTTTCATTTGTAAAATAGTGCTATTAATTCCTTCCCTTTTTACCTCATAGAGCTGCAAAGATCAGATGAGATGATAGGTATAAAAAGGCTTTGGATATTGTAAAGAAAACTATATATGGAAGTTGGCAACCTGGTAAAAATCTCTACATGGTGACTCTCGCCCACTAGAAGAATGTGAAGTAGTAAAGTGGGAGAATGAGTAGTTTTCGATATGGGTATTAGCTTGAGTTAAAGATCAGAAGTAGAAGAGAGATCTGTATAAAAGGAATATCAGAAAGCTTTGGTGAAGTGCAGCTAAGGATATGGGGAGGGGTGTATGTACAGGTGGAAAAGAAGCAGTGTGTTTCAGTATAGCAAGACAAAAATGTCTGCTGCGTACTGTCTGTGTAAGCTCTGAAAGTACTCACCTGTCTAAAAAGGATACTTACGTTGGGGAGATAAGACTTACATACATGAATCAATTATATGGCTTGCTGCAGTTGCATATGAGAGTTTATACTTAAGTGCTGGGTTTTGAGCTATGGAAAATGACTAGGAGAGCTCAAAGACAAGTGAGATCAGTGGTTTGCAGTAAACAGGGAGGGCTTTCTGAGGTGAAGATTGGTTTGGGAAGTGGGTATTTGAAACTTTGAGGGTAGAGAGGTGAAGAGAGAGGATGTCTTGAGCCAAGCAGTTGAACCTGGAATGAAAAGGGTAGAGCCTTTGTGTGGAAGCTTATGGTTAACACAGGGAGTTGTGTTCTCTCATCTGTGTGCTCCGTAGAGGCATAGTGGTCTCACAGAGTAGCTCAGGGCATGCCCAGTGGACAGCCTGCCACCCCTGCTTCAGCCAGAGAAGTTGTGTGTTTATTGGACTGTGTGCTTACGTTTTGTTTGAAGAAGAGATTCTGCCAAAATAATAATAAGTTTGAAAGACATGAATCTAGTGGATGGAAGAGATTGAATGGAAAGTTTTGCAAATGATATTGTTAGAGCGTTTCTCTATAGATAAAAGTATGGAGAAGTTAGAAATCAGGAGCCCAGTGGAAAGGATGTTGTTGGAATAATTTAGCCACTAATTCACAGTGGTCTTGAGAAAGGCTATGGCAGTGAAGTTGCTTAATACAAAAGACAGGTTGTTGAACCTCTCTTTAGTACACAGAATGGTGACGTGAAATAAGTATTAAGGAATTAGGTAAAAACATCAGGTTTGCTGGTTCCTTTCCTCTGTATCAAGTATGGTAATAGGCATTGAGAAACTGAAGATGAAGTGAGACAAATTTGCCTCTCTCACAGAATATATTACCTGTTGCGGAGACATAACCATATCTCTTTGCTTCTAAAACATACTTTTTTTTTTTTTTTAACATTTTAACATCTTGGAAATTGAAATCCACCTTATAAGCAAAGGCATGTCATAGTTTAATTAGCAGAATATTTTTTCTTTCTTATGGTCACTTGCATCTTAGACTTAATGGAATACAATGACTATATAATCGATTAAAGTACAACGTGGCATTTGATTTACAAAGGCTGTGAATGAGGTGTTATAGAAGCCCAAAGGAAGGAAAAACTCGTTCTGCTTGTAGAGTTCTGGGGATATTTTCATGGAGAGGGTGATAACTGAGCTGGGCCTTAAAAGGATGACTAAAAAGTTTGCAAGGTTGGGATGAGGAGGGCTATTTCATGTTATGTTGGATTTTACATGTCAGAAATTCAGTTAAGGAGTCTTCTATAAACAATGCAAAATTCAGGCTTAGATAAGGAATATTAGTATACATTAAAGTTGAATTGTAAACCTCCTATAGGCAGGAGCTGTGTCTTATGTGTATGTTTTTTTCTATTTCACACATCAATGAACATTGCTCAATATAAATAATCCTGATGCTGAACTAGGGGAAGGCCCACAGGTGGAGAATGTTGATTGCATAGGAGAATGGGATGGGTAGATCCTTGGGATAGATTCAAGACAAATACTTGAAAAGGAATGAGAGTTGATGATTATAAAAGGAAAAGTGAGTAGTAAAATTAAATAACAGGAACTTACACATCTGATTGCTTCATACGTTTTGAGAGACAGTTGCTGTGAGAATCTTAGCAGTGGGGGAAGTTTTGAGGAGAAATCAAAGGTGTTTAAAGTCTCTAGGTTGTTTCTGTCCCTCAGAAGTTACCATGTAGGTGCCTCATAACGTGGCCAGTCATAGAGGGTTTCGTACAGTTCTGTAATAATGAGTCAAGTCACCACAGCTTTTTGTTCACAGAAGCGGAGCTGCTTTTTGCACAGAAGTATAGGAACCAGATAGTGATCTGTGCTGTGGTAAGTGGGTACCTGTGCCTGGTGTGGGGTTGGGGGAGAGGGTGGAAAGTCCTTGCTGTAGTTGAGGGTGTCTAGGCCAGGGACTTGAGGGAGAAAAGGGAAGAGGAAGACACTAGATGCATATGATGACGAGTACTAACTGGATTTATGTAAAGTAAATAATTACACTTAAAGTGGTTTGTAAATCCTACGCAATTTCCCATATATTTAAATCTACATACGAAACAATTTGAGACACTGACATTTGACAGATATTTGTCATAAATAGGACAGACTATGATAATATGCTTGTTGAAGGAGTAATTTGATTGTTTCATAAATAATCAGATTGATTATTTTTTAGTTTTATAAAGTTAAAGCACATTGTATTTTTATTTCTAGAATTTCTCTCACCTTTTGTCCTCATTGGTAGGATGTCAGTACTTAAATTGATTTTAATGATAGGGCAGGTAATAGTTTTAGTAACCTCTTGGTAGACTTTCATCCATTTCATGGACTCCCTGCTAGCAGACTGCATCCATACATTCAGTCAGCAAATAGGTACCCAGCATCTGTATTTTGAGGCTTGATATGTTCCTTATGAGGCTGAATAACATGGGGCTGAACTCCCACTTCCATAATGTTCTATTAGGGAAAGAAGTCGTTCTGTTTTCTTTCATGAATGAAACAAGAAGCAAGTGTGCTTTAACCCTTAATGTTTGTTTTATATTTAAGCTCACATTTACTGCATGTTTATAGTATGCCAGATACTGTATGCACCACTTGGTATATTAACTCATTTACTCTTTAGAACACCCTATAAAGTTAAGTACTGTCAGGTGCAAAAACTGAGGCCTAGAGTGGTAAATAATTTGCTCAAGGCCACCTAATCCAAACACATCCTGTCTCTAGAACCCTGGCACCATTAGCACTTACGGTCTCTCACCGTATACTCCCTATGTACTGCAGTGTGTTTCCTGTGACCAGTTGTGGAAACAATTCATTGTGTCTTATGTGTCAGACATTGTGCTTAAGCATTATATATATGTTAACTCAGTTAATTTTGGCAGTCCTATGAAGAAGGTAGTGATGCTGACCTCAGTTTGTCGAACAGGAAACCAAGGCTGTCAGAGGTTAGTATCTTGGCCAAGGGCATACAGCCAGTAAGTTAGGCAGCTAGTAAGTGAAAATATTTTATAAGTCTGGTCTAGGTGAACAGGACTATCTTTACAGCTAAGCAATATGATTTTAAGTTACCTTACTGTAATTGTTGTAGTATGTTCAATAAGTTCTTTAGGTGAGCACGCGACTCTTTATCGCCCTTTGGGGCACAGGGCATATGTGCCACAGAGAGAATTAGAATAAAAAAAGGTTTTATTACTTTGTGGTATCCTGTGTTGATAGGGAATTTGAGGCTAATAAGAATGTTTCCTTTACTAAATATATGTGTACCATAAACCAATTTTGAATGAATTTTGAAAAACAGATTCTAAGAATGTAAGGCACAGAGGAGTCTTATATTTCGTTTTCATTAATATTTATAAACTGTTAATATTAGTATTTAATATGTTAATTTGTATTAAGCAATATTATTACATATAATCAGCATATATTGATAATTAATGTCTGTGTTATATTAATTTATACACACTGATATTTAATTATATTAATATAAAATGAATAAAATTATCAAGTATACCAAAAAATATATACTTCCTGAGGCCTGTATTTTCATGATTTGCTTCTTGATCAGGATGTGACATGTCAGTATAGATATAAACTTTCTACTATCTTAAGGAAATATCGCCAAGACATGACTTAAAGAAAATCCAAAGATCATAAAAATTATATGTATACAATTTGTGTTCTTCAGATAATCCTGCATGTCATTTTTATGTAGCATTAACTCATTTGACAGGGATGGTGCTATAACTTTATTCATTTGACAGGGATGCTGCTATAACTTTATTATTGTTGTTTACTGGATAAATAAGAAACAAGATACATCAATATTTGAGTATCTGCCACTATATACCATACAGTGTATACCATACATTGTAGAGTAGATATTTCTTCTCTGCTCATGGGTCCTATACTTTGTTCTATGTGAGTTTTGTTTTATATCAGTCTTAGGTTATTCCTATTTTTAGTAGATGAGAAAAATCAAGGCCCAGAAAAGTTAATTTGCCCAGTGTTAAGAATTAACACATGGGAATGTTGGGGAAGGAAACCAGGTTCCACCTAGACTCAAAATTATTTTTGCTGTTTTATCATAAGTCCTTGGGGCCAAGGAAGTTGCTTCCATGAAAAGTTTTTAAAGGTTTCTTTTTTCCCCCCTCAATTCTAAAGTAACAAAATACCAAAGAGAGTTAAAGACCAATTTACATTTTCTAAGAGATTGATACACCAGAGTAAATTTATAGTATATGAGGACGGAGTAAATTTAGTCTGTATTTTCAAAAGATGTGATTGAGTTCATTTTGTCTATCTGTAAGTTTGTGTGTGTGTACACATTTACATATATACATTTACTCATTATAAACATATTGAGTAAAAACTTAAGGGGATTATATTCTACATCTGTGGATCTATTCATCACCATCCTTGTTCTCCTAACCCTACCCTATAATTAAGAATACCAACCTATTTTGGGGTAATCCTAAAAAGTTAGCACACCTCCTCACACTATACCCTCACCCCAAGTCACAGAGAAAACTTGATTGTTGAAATCAAAGTATTCAGACAGCTCTCAGTGCTTTTTAAAGGATTCTTTGGCAGCTATCTGAGCTGGCAATGATAACTATGTATAATTTGCAAACTGGAAGGCAAACATGTTTCATTCCATGAGCAGTTTGTGTTGAGCAGAGGTAACTGACATATTTAAGAAAAGAGCTCTGTGCTGGTAACATGTTATCTCTTCCATTAAATAGTTGTGTTACCTTTGGGAATGGAGGTCTTGGTTTTTTTCCTTTTGTTACAATGAAATATTTGTGTTTGTGTGTATTTTGTAAAATGAAATATTTGAGGTAATTTTGTTTAGTGTTAAAAATTCTATAATTTTAAGCACAAATGTGTAGAAACCAAATTGTGCTTACATTTTATTTCAAGCCTATTTGAGCCAAGAGGAAAACTCAGGAAAAATATCATTTAACAATATTTTTAGTGTTTAAATCGATTCGGTTACTTTTTGGAGTAAAACTGTGAAAGAGATATGTCAGTATTTCAAAAATGTCAGGTTTTGTTTTTGTTTTGGCAAATCTTTGAAGCCAAATTTGGTATTGAATCTAATGCTGTTGCCCTTTAAAGAAGGTCATTCATCTAGGTTTGAGTCATTACTAAGGATTTGCAGAATTTTTTTAGAAAATGATTTGCCGCCATCCTTTTAAACTAGACGTGTGCCCAGCCATCAGCAACAGCAAAGATGAGGACCAGGGCCCTAAACACTTGGGCATTCAGATCGCCATCTGGGACCTCATCTGACTACTCAGAATGCCCTTGCTGGTGGATATAGGCGTTGAAGATCCCTGGTCAGAGACCAGCTGCGCTTTAAGCCAGGGAGTATGCTTGCCTAGGCCTGAGCTTCTCTAGCCAACAAGAAGCATCGATAGCCCTGTGAGAACAAATACTGCCGCAGTAGCCAGAGAACTCTCTTATGCAGTATTACCTTCTAACCTTTCCAAAAGCTAGTTCCTGATCTTCAGAACAGAGATTTTACTGTTGTCTTTGCTGCCTTCCTGCTTTCCAGCTTTACAGTAACCATCTCAATCCACCTAACCATTTTATTACCCTAGCACCTCATGACTTAGATTTCTAGTCAGCCTGCCCCATGGATGGTAGTGTAAAATCTACAAATTTAGAAGTAGAAGAGTTAGGTGGATCTCTGTATCTCAGTTTCAAAGGAGAAACTGTCTTACTTCTTGTGCTAGAAGGTGAAGAATATGACAGCTGATTTGTAGTCCAGAGAGGTCTCATATAAGAGCAGTTGTATTTTCATCTGTTTAAACTTCAGAATTTTCTGCTTGGGGTATTAAAGCAGGGAGAACTCCATTTTCAGCCTCACAACTACTGGCAAAGGGGAGTTTAATATAGATTCCAGCTGCTACCTTGGGAAGAAAGTACTTCTTTAAATGCTGGATTGTGCTGATGTCAAGATGAGTTTGTAGAGGGACTTCTATGAGGGATTTTTTAAAAATTAAGTAATGATAAAACAGGATTTTTTTAAACAAATGAGTTTCAAAAGCAATTTTTAATGTAATACTTGCTTGGATTTCATTTGGTAAAGTTAATTTTAATTTATAGAAACACTTTTAAAAGTATATATTTAATTCTCCATGATTACTGAGAAAAGAGTTGTTTTGGGAATCATGTCTTAAAAAGGTTATGTGAGGTCTAGCACTCAACTGTTATACAGAAGTTTAAAAAACACATAAAGAAAATTGTGCCTTCAAATATCCCTTAAAAGCATCCCTAGTAAAGGATTTATTTATTTATTTATTTATGTTATTAGGAATCCTACATGCTTTTCAATGTGTTACCCCGGTTGTTATAGTAAAGGCAATCGAGCACTCAGTTCTCATTGGTTAGGAATAGCTATTTGTTTCTGCATAATAATACTGTAGGCTTAACTAAAAATGAAGGAGACATTGTGGTGCTGGTGAAATAGAGATGGAGAGGAATCAAGACCTGCCCTCAGTTCCCTGGTCTGCCAGGTACTATCTATGATGTGGGGATGGCCTTTAGTGTTCTTGAGCCTTAGTTGTAATCACCTGTAAAATGAGGATAACAAAATGCCTACTAAACTGGGTTTTTCTGAGGATTAAATGGAGTAGCATGTGAAAATGTTTTGTAAATAGCAAAGCACTAAATGGATGTAAACTATTATTATTATACATTTACCCTTACTCTTTTCTTCTAAATTAATATGTGTTTGTGTTTAGTATTTTGCAGTCTCATTTTCTATCGCGTGTTCATTTTGTTGCAACATACGGTGCCATTCTGGTAATGTATTAAGCGTTCAATAAATATCCAGTAGAAAGAAGTGAGACTTCTCTGTTACTTAGCTTAATTGGGTGCGTTAACTATGGGTTTTATTTTCTGTTTTCTGATGCTTTGACATCTGGGGCCTCACTGACCCTGGAGGGACTGCCCTTTCCAGGGTTAACAAGTTCCTAGAGATAGTAAACAACTCCACCTTGAGTGTACTTTTCAAATACAAACCACTCCAGAGCCCACCCCCCAACCACATCCTTTATGGCCCTCATACTTTAGGCCACTATCTACCTGCTCTAATCACAGGGCCAGGTACCAGACAACAAAGGGCAGCCCTCATGCTCCAGAGCCCTTTGAAATTATTCACACTGGCCAATCCTAAGCCTGTTTCCCCTGCCTCTGTTCCTCCTGCCTCGTGCCTTTTCCTTTTTGTGGAAACCACAATAAAGGCTCCTGTCCACAATTCCTCTCCGGTCTTCTGCCTCCTGATCCACCCTGGTGCCTCCAGGTGTGGCCCGCTGGGGCATGGTAACTCTTACCCTCCTCTTGGTAACTGAATAACAAACTATCTTTTCATTGGCAATCTTCTCATCTTACTATACCTCAGATTTTCTGTTAATACATTGTATTTTAAAATAGTGGACTGCTGATTTATTTTCTAATTTTTATGGCAAAGAGTCTTATTACAGAGAAATAGTACTTAATAAAGTTTTCTTCAGAATTAACTAAAATAGAGATTCAGAATGGTATTGAGATATGTATGTTTGTGTGCAGGTGAATATATACATATGTTCATGTATATAAAAAAAATTTTTTAACCATATTGGAAGATGACAGAAATTCTCATCTGTAAGCTACCTTTACACACTATCTTTGGTTCAGCTCTTTTTGTTTATAAGTGAAAAAACTAAAGTTTGTTTATAAGTGAAAAACCCCAAAGTGGATATGTAGTTTACCCAAATCACATCTTTAGTTATTGGCAAAGTCAGGATAACCCAGGTCCAACTCCCTGAGGCTTAAATAGACATGCAAGTGTCATAAGCATCTTTATTAGAAAGAAAATTGTAGGCAAATTTTTCTTGCTTCTTCTCTTTCTCAAAGGAGTAAGATCTTAAAGTTAATTTTGTTTTCTCCTGTCCCAAGTGGCAGTATTTTGGTTGCTAAATAATTGTTCCCATTTTTCATTTAGCAAAACTAAAATTTGATATAGTTATTAAACTTTATTTCATAAACTTTTTAATTCTAGAATCCAGATATTTTATGTGCACAGTTCACCCATTTTTGTATCTCAGCTCTTCATTTTTTTCTCTTATTTTTGTTTTTGATGTTAGATCTTCAAACTTAGAAACTTGTAGCAGCCTTTACGCTAGACACTTTGTTGTAAACATTTTTCAGTATTTGTACTTTTATGGTAAATTTGACTGGGCCAAATAATCATTTTGTGAACTGGGATAATATGGGGAGAAGTTGTTGAGAGATCAGTGAATTATAGTGGACAAAAAAATGACTTAGGAGTTTTCGTGGGTTTTCTCAGTGAGTTTTTTGGTTTGTTTTTTATTTTTTTGGTAGACATAATCTTAAGAGGTACATAATACAAGATGTGGGGTGAAATAGCTTTCTGCTGTGTTCTGTATTGCTGGGTCTTTATATAAATATTGGATCAAGTTTGGCTTTTCCATATTTGAAGAAATAGCAAGGGGAGGTGGCTTTTCTTAAATTTAATTTTTGTTTTATATTATAGTTGATATACAATGTTGTGCTAGTTTAAGGTATACAGCAAAGTGATTAGGATACATATATCCATTCTTTTTCAGATTTTTTTCCCATATAAGTTATTACAGAATATTGAATAGAGTTCCCAGTACTACACAGTAGGTTCTTGTTGATTATCTGTTTTATATATAGTGGTACATATATGTTAATCCCATACTCCTAATTTATCCCTCCCCCAGCCTTTCCCCTTTGGTAATCATAAGTTTGTTTTTGAAGTCTGTGAGTCTCTTTCTGTTTTGTAAATAAGTTCATTTGTATCACTGTTTTAGATTCCACATGTTAAGTTATATCTTAACGGTATTTGTCTTTCTTAGTCTGACTTACTTCACTTAGGATGATAATCTCTAGGTCCATCCACGTTGCCGCAAATGGCAAAATTTCATTCTTTTTTATGGCTGAGTAATATTCCATTGTATATATGTACCACATCTTCTTTATCCATTCCTCTGTTGATGGACATTTTGGTTGCTTCCGTGTTTTGGCTATTGTAAATAGTGCTGCAGCGAACATTGGGGTGCATGTAGTTTTTCAAATTGTGGTTTTCTCCACGTATGTGCCCAGGAGTAGGATTGCTGGATCATATTGTAATTCTCATTCTCCTTTTACCTTTTTAAGGAACCTCCGTACTCTTCTCCATAATGGTTGTACCAAATTACATTCCCACCAACAGTGTAGGAAGGTTCCCTTTTCTCCGCAAACTCTCCCACAGTTATTGTTTATAGACCTTTTGATGATGGGCATTCTGGCCGGTGTGAGGTGATACCTCATTGTAGTCTTAATTTGCATTTCTCTAATAATTAGCATGTTGAGTATCTTTTCATGTGCTTTTTGGCCATCTGTATGTCTTCTTTGGAAAAATGTCTATTTAGATCTTCTGCCCATTTTTAGATTGGGTTGTTTGTTTTTGTTTTGTTTTTTCTTTTGCTTGTTTTTGGTATTGAGTGGCATGAGCTGTTTGTTTATTTTGGAGATTAATCCCCTGTTGTTTGCTTCTTTGCAAATATTTTCTCCCATTCTGTGAGTTGTCTTTTCATTTTGTTTATGGTTTCCTTTGCTGTGCAAAAGCTTTTAAGTTTAATTAGGTTCCATTTGTTTATTTTTGTTTTTATTTTCATTAGGAGGTGGATCCAAAAAGATACTACTGCAATTTATGTCAGAGAGTGTTCTGCCTTTGTTTTCCTGTAAGAGTTTTATAGTATCCAGTCTTACATTTAGGTCTTTAATCCATTTTGAGTTTATTTTTGTGTATGGTGTTAGAGAATGTTCTAATTTCGTTCTTTTATGTGTAGCTGTCCAGTTTTCCCAGCACCACTTACTGAAGAGACCGTCTTTTCTCCATTGTATATTCTTGCCTCCTTTGTCGTAGATTAATTGACCATAGGTGCATGGGTTTATTTCTGGACTTTCTATCCTGTGCCATTGATCTATATTTCTGTTTTTGTGCCAATACCATACTGTCTTGGCTACTGTAGCTTTGTAGTATAGTCTGAAGTCAGGAAGTGTGATTTCTCCAGCTCTGTTTTTCTTTCTCAGGATTGCTTTTGCTTTTTGGGGTCTTTTGTGTTCCCATACAGATTCTGAATTTTTTTGTTCTAGTTCTGTGAAAAATGCCATTGGTAATTTGTTAAGGATTGCATTGAATCTGTAGATTGCCTGGGGTAGTGTAGTCATTTTGACAATATTGATTCTCCCAATCCAAGAACGTGGTATATCTTTATCTGTTTGTGTCATCTTCGATTTCTTTCATCAGTGTCTTATATTTTTCAGAGTACAGGTCTTTTGCCTCTTTAGGTAGGTTTACTCCTAGGATTTTATTCTTTTTGATGCAGTGATAGATGGGATTGTTTCCTTAATTTCTCTTTCTGATCTTTCATTGTTATTGTATAGAAATGCAAGAGATTTCTGTGTATTAATTTTGTATCCTGCAACCTTACCAGATTCATCGATGAGCTCTAGTAGTTTTCTGGTAGCATCTTTAGGATTAGAAAGGACAGTTGGCTTTAAATTGGTCCTCCACACAGATGCTAGTGATAGCTCTCCATTTCCTCAGAAAACTGAATAAAATGTGATATAATTACATTGGAAGGAGAAATTTAGGTTAAACTAAAGAAATACATTCTTAATAATGTAAGTAATTAAATAGGGCATAACTTACTGAGGGAGGATTTAAATCTCTGCCCTTGAAAATCTTTTATATATTAACTGCCTTTCGGATTGTTCTAGAATTGCATGTCAGCTGCTCACCAGGGATCCTCTAATTTTCTAAATAAGAGAAATTAAGTGTTTTGATCATAAATAAATAAGAGAAATTAAGTTTTTTGATCATAGAATAAATCTGGCCACTTCCTGCCAGATTTCCCATCTGCCAGCTCTTATACCTGGTCTGCTAGAGGCCCAGAGACACTCTTATTACAAAAGCATTCAGCTTTTGTAGTTGAAAATGAACAGTTATAAATGGGAGGTGAGTAATGGTCCGCTCTGCTTCTTCTAATAGTAGCCTTATTATCTTGGCTTCCTCCAGTCTGCAGAGACAGTGCTTTGCATATAGTTGGCGCTTAATAAATATATTACTCAGGAGATGCAGCTCTATTGAAAAAAAATTTGTATTTAAAATACTTGATTCCATTTTCCATGGTATGTGGTCATTTTTCAAAACTTGTCAGTTATTTTAAAGACTGATACTCATTTTAACAGTAGTAATAATAAGCATACAGAAATTTTGGATTTCACCTTTTAGAATGCTTTGCCTTTTTTGTTAATTGAATAAGATATGATCATCTTATTAATCCCATGGTAGCATGAAAATCTCAATATTTTATATATTACTATAAAGTCTTCTGATTTTATTTAATGACATATTAGTTCTATACTGAGTCTGTGTATTATAACTGCTAATAAAAGTTACATTAAACAATTAAGTTTGTTTTCTGTTTTAGCATTGTAGTTCCTTTTTGTACTGAAATGTTAGATACTCATTGGACAGCCATAGTTCAGATACTGTAAATCTGGCCAAATTTTACACTTTGTTGTTTAGGATTTTAAAATCATTCGTAATTCTTTGTTTACTAATTAAAACTAAAATTTTTATGTGATACAAGTCTACTGGTGGCCTTTGAACTTAAGTTAGTAAGTTGTTAGGGTTTCTAAGCAATATAACTAAATGTAGTTTTATTTTGTTTTCAGGCTATTCTGTAAGTTTATAGAGGATTTACTAGGTTGAGAAATAAGAACACTTGCATGTTCCTTTCCTTTTCAAAATCATCAAGGGTGAGCAGGCAGGAGTCTTCCTTGATAATGAATAGATCATCATCTGCCCAAGCTGATAAAGCACATTGAATTTTCCCAAGGGACAGCAAAATAGAAATAGAAAATAATAACTAAACTCCCTAATGTGACAAAGGGGATAGGGATATGAATTTGATATACTGTTTTTTTTAATTAGTTCTTTTACTTTATATGATTTATTTCCCAGCTATTGCTGTGTATCATGGTTAAATGTACATATGTAGAAATAATCTTGAGATACCTTAGCTGTGAGTAATTAATGAAATAAAATATTAATACAGGTGTATTGTAAATTCATTCATGGTCTTTTGGTGCTTTATTGTGATGAAGAAATTAAAAGGACGAAATAGTTAAACTTAGGAGTTCTTAGAACTATTTAAGAGGAAATGTAGAGATCATTTGTTAAGAATTAAGCTTTGATTATAATTTTACAGTGGAGTTCATTCATTTCCTTGTTTGCACACATCTTTAAATTATTTAAGTTAGTCTCTTCCATCAAATGCACAAACAGTTCTGTCTTCTAAGGTTTATTTCTGAAAATAAGATTTTAAATTAATCTGTGAATTTATGTAAGTGAACAGAACCTTTTCTTTGTCTATGTTCTAACCGGCGCCCCCCCCCCCCCCCGAAATATGCCAAATGTTATTTCTGTTCAAGAAAGTCAATATAATTTTAAAAATTCCGCCCCCCCATCCCCAAAGATGTGCTCATACTCATCTTAATTGGAACTGAAAAGAGGTGACTAGAACTGAATTCCCCACAACTGAAGATGGGTCTGCATTGCATGGTAGAGGATGTAGGATGGTTCTTATATGGTTAGAATGATTCCCTCTATGGTTTTAGAGAAAATCTGTGGCTGGTTCATGTACACTTGGAAGTAGAAAGCTAGTCTTTCCTGGTTGCTCAGTTTGCTGTTTAGAGATGAATCTTAAAATAGCCATCTATGGGGTTAGACTGATCCGTGACAGCCTAACAGTGTTGGCTCAGCCTCCCTTGGCCCTGAACTGCACAACTATTTTAAGCTGTGAGCCTAAGAACTGACAGGGCATACTGTACCCTGGTAGCACTGAGTGCCACTTCTGTGTTTCCAGGGCTGGACAGATCAGGTGTAAACTTCTATGCAATTAAGACTATCATTCTAATGTTTTAGGAATCCTCATACCAACCTACATAAGCTAGCTTGCCTTGACGTATCAGATTTCATTAAAATAAATACCATTGTGGGGGGAAAGAAAGATAATTAAAACAGAAACCCTATATTTTACCTGTTTATTTTGAGCACTGCTTGTTTGGGTGAACTGCCTATAAAACAGAAAAATCCCGTCATTTGATGATCATTGTTAAAAGATTTTGCTGTTTTCGGAAGCCAGTACACTATATCCTGATTCCGTGATTGCCTTTGCCCATTCTCTGCTGTCATGTCAGACTACCTTTTTCCCCTATTATTTCCTATCATTGAGTTGTTAGTGTCCCTGGTTGCTGATTTTCTCTTTTCTTATTACTTGTAACCTCTCAACTACATATCTTTTTTGTGATTAGTCCTTAAGTCCCTGCTAAGTGTAGGCACAGAGCTAAATTCTTAGAACATAAAGATGGTATAAGACATAGTCCTGGCCTTCAAAAAAGGTTCTCTTCTATGAGGAGACAGAATATTCATTAAAATTAAAGACAGTACATAGAAACAATATAGTAAAAGCAAACTGAATGATAAAAGGTAGTTATATTGAAATTAAAAGCAGGAAGATGCCACTGAGAGCCAGGATAGAAATGAAAGGCTTTATGACGCCTAGGAGGCTTGAACTGATTCTTGAAGGAAGGGGAAGCCCCCCCAAAAAGCATGAGGTAAGAAGGAACGCATTATTGGCCAAAGAAACAACAGGTACAAAAGAGAGGAAGCTGGAATGTGCTTTACATATTTAAGAAAGAATTGGTAGATCCTTTTAGTTAGAACCAGTTCCCTGTGGATACACTACTGTGTAATCAAAGTGGAGCCTTTGAGGGAAATGGTAGAAGATGCAGTTGGCAAGATTGGTAGAAGTTTGGTTATAGACTGAGAGTGTCAGACCAAAGACAAGGCACAAGTCACTGAAGGAGTGTGTGACTGTGTTAATTTTTAGAGGGATAGAGGAGAGGAAGTTTCATTTATGAAGTGGTATTTTAGTTTTATTATCTAGCAGACATAGGAGAAACAGGAAAGCCAATTTTGGGACCATAGAGTTAGCTCAGATATCCGTGATGGGAAATCAGAACTTGGGTGTAAAGTGTGACTCAAGAGACTTTAAGAAAACAATTGACAGGTTTTGATGCATGGCTGTAGAGAGGAAAGAATAAGGTAAAGGTAATCCTTAAGAGTTTGAGCCCAGGTGGCCATGAGAATGATTGCACTGTTAAAAGAAACGACAGTGAGAAAAGCAAAGTGATGAACCTGAATTTTGATATTTTTAAGTTTGAGTTAATAGTAAAACATTTCTTTGGAGATGTCCAGTTTGTACTTGGAGATTGTATCTGAGAAGAGGGATCAGAGTTGACGTTCCGGATTTGGAAGTCTTCTACATAGAGCTGGTAGTTGAAATTATGGCAGTATGTGAGATTGATGAGGGAGACAGTTTTGAGTTTGAAGTACAGTAGAGTGACAACTAGCCTTAGGGTTACACTCAGTCTTCTGGGGACAAAGGAAGGGTTGAGTCTAGAGAAGTGAGAGCAGTCAGGGAGATAGGAGGAGGACAGGGTTGTATGTCAACAACTAAGAGGAATCTCAGAGTGTTAAACGTTGAAAAGATGACTTGGAGAGTGAGTGTTGAGAAAAGTTCGTTGTTGAAACTTGATGAGATCCGAGAACTGTGCTGTTCAATATGAAAGCCACAAGCCACATGTGACTATTTAAGGTGAAAACTAATTAAAATTAAAAACTTATTTTCTCAGTTGGACTGCATTTCGATAGCTAACAGCCACATGTGGCTAGAGGCTGCCATATTGGAGAGCGCTGATACAGACTTTCTTCATTATTGCAGAAAGTTCTATAGGACAGTACTACGTTGTAAAGCTTAGGGAATGTTACAGCAAAACTGTGAAAGCATTTAAATGGATGAATGAGTGGTGAAAATATGACCTAGCAAGTGTAGGATACACTTTGGATAAGTTTGATGAAAACAGGAAGAGGACACTATATTGGGGGCTAGTAGAGAAAGGCTTTTTAGGACTGATTATGTTCATTCATTTGGTAGAAATTTATTGCGGTCCTATTAGTTGCTAAATACTATGCTAGGTATAGAGACCACAATGCTAAAGAAGGCATTAAAGAGTATATAAATATGTAACTGGAGCAGGGATATGGGTGGTTGGTTAGAAATCAGATTAGTTTTGATGTAGTGTGATAATGCTTTAAATAGAAGGAACTGTCTTCTGTGGGGACATAAAAGTGCATAGTTGGCCCTGCCCTCCATATTTGTGTGTTCCACATCTGTGGATTCAGCCAACTGCAGAACATAGACAAAGGACAGGTAAACACTTCGGTGGTTGGTTGAATCCATGGATGCGGAACCTGTGGATATGGAGGGCTGACTATGGAAGTTGAGCAGGTTTTGGTAAACACAGAGGGTCCTGGAACCAGTCCCCTGAGGATACAGTACTGTGTAATCAAATGAGGGAATTTGTGAGGAAGGATTCTTAAGGTGATACAGGATGGCTCAAATAGGATGGCAGGAAATTAGCCAGGTTGGCAGAGAAAGGATATTCCAGGCAAAAGGTCAGAGTCATGTCATGATGTGATCAGGGAACCACAGATAGTTTCATGCGTTCAGACCAAGAGTTTATATGCTCTAGTTGTGGTGGCAAGGGCCAGGTCATGGAGATTCTCCCCTTGTCATGATAAGAATTGAAAAGGTATCCTGAAAGCTATGAGGAGCCCTCGGGGGACCTTAAGAAGTGGAATATCATGGTCAAATTTACATTTTAGGTTGCATAATATGGACTTGGATGGGAGGGGGCTAATCTGATTTCAAGGAGATTGGTTCAATAGGAATATAGAACTAGTGGAGAGGGAAGGACTGGAGAGAGAGAAGAAATATGTTTTCTGAGGCAGTATTAGAAGACGAAATCAATTTGTTTTCTGAGGGGAATTACCACTGGATATGGCAGAAGTTCAAAGAGGCAAGGGATTATTAGCAAAGGATGGCAGATGAAGCCAGAAGAGGTTGCTGAACTGAGAGTGTGTTTCCAGTCAGATAACCAGAGAGCAAGGTGAGGATGAAGTTCAAAGTTTTGGGATTAGCAGTGATTTTAGCCAGAGTTTGTGGTTCTGTGCCTGAACCTTGGAATTAGACAGACCTTGGTTCAAGTCTTGGTTTTACCACTTAATCTCAGTTAAGTGTTTTTCTAGGTATTAGTGTCCTCATCTGTAAAATGGCAATAATCGTGTTACTTTAGTGGAATAATATATGTACAGTGCTTTTGCGCAGTGCTTAGAGCACAGAAAAGTTTTCACTAAGTGCTAGCAACCATTTTTTGTTATTATAATTATTTTTCTTTTATTGAGTTCTTCCTTTCTATTGTCAGTGTTCTTTTTCAGGGCCTCATCATCTGGAAGGTAAAATAGCTTCGTAACTGGCTTCTCTGCCTCTAGCTTTTCTGTCACATACTTGATATTCCAGAGTTTACCTAAAACCCAAATTTGGTTGTGCACGCCTTTTCCCTTTGTCAGAGCCTTCATAGGTTTCCAATTGCAGACTTTTCAAGTTATTAATACTTTAAAAAAAATTTTTTTTTAAATTTTTTTTGGCTGTGTTGAGTCTTTGTTGCTGCGCGTGGGCTTTCTCTAGTTGCGGTGAGTGGGTACTACTCTTTGATGCGGTGCGTGGGCTTCTCACTGCGGTGGCCTCCCCTGTTGCACAGCACAGTCTCTAGGCTCCCGGGCTTCAGGAGTTGTGGCTCGTGGGCTCTGGAGCGCGAGCTCAGCAGTTGTGGCGCATGGCCTTAGTTGCTCCGCGGCATGTGGGATCTTCCCGGACCGGGGATTGAACCCGTGTCCTCTGCATTGGCAGGCGGATTCTTAACCACTGCGCCACCAGGGAAGCCCTAAAGAAATATTTTGGGTTACGAAGTTAAGATATTTTTACTGGTAGGGCTATATAGTAAAGAAACTTTGGAGATTACTAGTGTTTGTTTTCTTACAATCAGCATTCTCACTGCTTGCTTCTTAGTTCTGCTTAGATGTCCCTTCTAAGTGTATTCATTTTGTACGAATAGGATAGTTCTTCCTTTCACTTTCTTGAATTCAGGTATCAGATCATTAGTGAAGTTTAGGGTTCATTTTTAAAACGTTGCCCAAATCTGCTCTTCATGGTCGACATCTGCTTTTCATGAATAATGGCAACCACTTTAGGACTTAAAATGAGAGTGAAAAAGCTTAATTACCACCTGCCATGCCTCATCAATAGCAGATCCTAAGTGATTGGAGTTGCCTTTCCTTCCTAGTTCAAGGAGGTTCAAAAGAGCGACACCTTCAAGCATCACAATTGGTTGGCAGGTTTTACTTTTGTATACCTCTGAGATACCTGCTCTTGAAATACAGCCTAGTGTCTCTTAGGTGTTGTTGAATTTCTGACCCATTTTAAGAGATGTACAGCTTGTAAACCAAGCTTGACCTGATTGTGTGTGGAGTTTTTTTGTTTTTTTCAATAAATGGTAATGAAAAGCAAAATCTTAAATTTATGTGTAGGGCTGGTTTAGGCAGCTTTCCTATCTAATCAGTGTAAAGGTCATGTTAGAACACTGATAAAGTCATGTCCATAGTGTAATATGGAGGGTATAATGATGGGTCTTCTACAGGTCTTATTCGAAAATTATGAATAGAACTTCCACACTCCATTCCATTGATTGTTTGGCAATGTTGTATCTAAAATGTGACCTTGAATCCATTAATTTTCTGTTTAAGACCATTTATAACTCTCTGTTGCCTCCAAAGCCCAAATAATATCCCTGGTTCCCAGGGAGATACCATAGCCACCTCGAAAAGAGTGCAGGGCTCTGGATTCAGGCTGAACAAGGTTCACATGCTGGCTTTGTAACTTGATAGCAGCTGTATAACCTTGGGAAATTTACGTAACGTCTCAGAGCCTTCAGAGAGGGCATTAGGTGACAAAGTATAAAGTAGTTGATTATGTGTTCTGGCCATTTAATAAATTCAGTAAATGTAAGTGATTATTATATGACAGCTATTCTCTGGTTGGGGAAGGGAGGGATGGCCATGATTTTTTAACAAGGATCCACCCCTCACACCCCCACCCCAGAAAGTCACTTGTTTAAGAAATTGAGTAAGGCCCTTCCTGATCTATCCCTCCAGCACTACCTTTAGCCCCTTGTTTCCTTGAACTGTAACTTCCAGCAATATGCTGTCTCAAGAGTTATGCCCGTAAATATACCCATTCCCATTGCCTTCCTGTTTACCTTTATTCTTTCTACCTGGCAGTGGTTTTATCTCCTCCATGAAACCTTCATTGTTTCTCCTTTCCAGTAAATCATCTTCCTCTGTACTACTTAGGCATCTTATGTATGTTTTTGTTGTAGCACACATTACAATTATTTGTTTAAACTTGTCTTCCCCACACGTTCGAGTTTCAAGTCAGACTTTATTTCTCCAGCAGTGTTAAGCATGTAGCAGGTACTGAGGAAATGTTTGTCAAATGAATAAATCTCACTTGTACAATGCAAAGGTTCTTATGCAAAGATCTGAGACTTAATGGAAACCTGAGCGGCTGTTATTAAGTATTTGTACTTAACCAGTTATGCAATTTCAGATGTATTGGCGTTAACATTGAGTGTTTATTGTACCCCAGACATTGTGCTAAGTGTATTACATGCGTTATCTCAGTTAATTCCTGCCACTCAAAGGAAGAAACTACAGAGATTTAGAACTCAAAGACAGATCTGCCTGACTTCAAAGCTCTGTTTAATCTATAGTTATTGCTAAACTGTCTGTTGTACCTACTCAGGGACTCAGTATAGGTTTACAACTTGTACATGACCCATGGTAGGTCATGGAAATCATTTGCTAATATATAGTTCACCTTCATTTAAGAAGTGCAGAGAAGACTCAGTTATTTCTTAATGTTCTCAGGTTATAGTTCATCTGTAGAAAAACAGAATTGCCAGCTCTTCAATAGGTAAAGAAGTATTTTGGAATAAGCATAATTTCAAACTCAAGGTATTATTCTTTTTACTACCACTGTACTATGGAATCTATCCAAGTCATATATCTGTCAAAGTCTGTTCCCAAATGTATGTTACTCTCTTTGTAAAGGCTTTAATTCAGAGTCATGTAGTTGCTTTTTCTTTTTTTTTTTTTTAATGGAGACGCATATAGTTTATCGTTTTTCTAGGCATATAAATGTACCATATTTTAATTTTTCATATATTTGATTTTGGTTCTGATTGTTTATAATGAATAAATTAGGGCCATGAACATTAGTTGAGTTATGGAAGCTCAGTTTAAGTAGGGTTTCTTAACCTCAGCACAATTGACATTTTAGACCAAATAATTCTTTGTTTTGAGGGCCTGTCCTGTACACCGTAAGATGTTTAAGAGCATCCCTGGCCTCTATCCACTAAATACCAGTAATACCTTCCAAGTTGTGAAAACCAAAAATGTCTCTAGACATTGCCAGATATCCCCTGGAAGACAAAAATACCTCCAGGTGAGAATCACTAGTTTAAAGAGACTTAGAGCCAACAAGAGTAGAATTTTCAGTTAACTTTTTTTTTTTTTGAACAGCTTTATTGAGGTGTGATTCATATACCATACGATACAACCATCTAAAGTTTACATTCAGCGGCTTTTAGTGTATTCACAGAATTGTGCATCCATCACCATGATATCATTTTAGGACATTTTCATAACCTCATAAAGAAACCCCAGGCACATTAGCAGTCACTTCCCATTTCTTCTCCCTACCCCCCCTGCCCCCCAGCCTAGACATACCTGGTTATCTTTTTATGTTTAGGAATACACAGCCTTCTTGTCTGTTTTAAGTTAGATTATAAGGCAACCAAATCCTATTTCAGAGTATAGTTATTGAAAACTATTTGCATCAAAGTAAGGAAACATATATTCTTTCCTTCAGAGGCCTTTGTTTAGACAGACTCCCAGTTAAATCTGTAGAGGAAATAAATAAACCAAAATAGGCTGATTTAAGAATCATTTTAATGTTATTCACAACAGTAAGAAGTCCCTCTAGCCCTCCACAGCAAGTTTTATATTATGGAAGTCAACAGTTTTTGTTTTTCCTGTTCAAATCTAGTAAATAACCTTATATCCTAGACTGTGTGTAAGAAACACAATTACGAAACATGTACTTAAAATAGTATTTTGAACCTGTGCTTCACTATTATCAAGTAGATCATTTTCAGTGAACTGGTAGTTGGGTTAATTTCTTTACAGATAGATAGTTGGGGTTTCTTTTATTTTTCAAATGTATAGGCCTATTTTACGTACACAGTAATGTTACCTGTCATTCAAATCTTGCAAGTCATGTTTTTTTCCATAAGAATAAATAAGGACCAGTTGGATTATATTCTCTTATTTATAAAACGAAAATATTAACTGTCCTACTTCCCTCAAAGGGTTGGTGTGAAATGCTAAGAGGATCAAATCAGTACAGTCAAAGGAAATGGACAATAAGGTTGTATCTTCATCTTTTATTATTTCTGCTTCTCCCCTTGTGTTCCCATTGTATTTAAATGTTGTGAAGGCATCAAAGTTTTTAAAATGTCATTTATAGCTGACTTTGCAGGGCTTGACCAAGCCATATTTCCTTTGGTTTTAATATATGTGGTTAAAGCTTATACATCATAGAAAATATTTTAAACAAGACAAAGTGTCCTTAATAAATAGAGCTACACAAAAGAAAACACCTAAGCCATAGTAGATAAATGGCAAAGGATTTGAACACACAATTCAGAAAAGGTATTCAGATGGCCAACACATATTTGAAGAACATGTTCAGTTCTATTAGGAATCAGGTAAATGCAGATAAAAGCAATAATAAAGTTCCATATTGGGTCTGTTAATTACCAGCAGGTTTTTTCCTTTTAAAATTAGTCTTTAATATGCTAGTAATACATGGAAACATTTTCCTTGTTTAAAAAAAAGTGCAGGCTAACACTCCTGCTGACTACACTCCAATCTCAGACCCCGTTTTAGAAGTAAGCACTGTTAATCAGTTTGTTACATATCCTTTCAGACTTTTTTCAATTTATGTGTTAGGTGTGAAAATCATTGTAGGAAATATATAATGTCTGTAGCATATATCATAATGTAAACATCAGTAACTTTGTTTCATTCAGCCATATATTTTAGAGGTTTATTTAGGTTAGTGCATAAAGATTTCTTTCATTCTTTTTAACTATTACAGAATATTTTTTTCCCCAACATACACTTTTAAATTTTTTATTTATTTATTTATTTTTGGCTGCATTGGGTCTTCGTTGCTGCACACAGGCTTTCTCTAGTTGCGGTGAGCGGGGGCTACTCTTTGTTGCGGTGCATGGGCTTCTCATTGCGGTGGCTTCTCTTGTTGTGGAGCACAGGCTCTAGGCACTTGGGCTTCAGTAGTTGCAGCACGCGGGCTCAGTAGTTGTGGCATGTGGGCTCTAGAGTGCAGGCTCAGTAGTTGTGGCGCACGGGCTTAGTTGCTCCACAGCGTGTGGGATCTTCCCGGACCAGGGCTCGAACCCGTGTCCCCTGCACTGGCAGGCGGATTCTTAACCACTGACCCACCAGGGAAGCCCCAGGATATTCTTACTGTATAATAGTTCTGCAATTATGATTCTTCTGGAAACAATGTTAAGAATGAACTTATAGAGGACAGTGGTGGTGGGGAGACCAGTTAGGAAGCTATTGTAGTAATCAAGCAAGAGAAAATGGTAGCTCGGAGTACCGTTTTTGGGGGATAACCTGTCTGATTCCTAGACAGATTCCCTGTGAAAAATCTGTGTGGAAATGTTCCCTGGCAGATGACAAGAAGAGTCTGACACTCATGAGAGGTGTTTGAGCATAAGGTACAGATTTGGGAGATACAGCTTACACAAAGTAGTAAAAGTTATGAAAGTGTGTGAACAAACCAAGGAGCAAGTTAGAATGAGAAGTTGGAACTATGTGGGGGTGGCTAGAGAAGTGGGAGGAACACCAGTGGTGAGTAGTACCGAGAAGCCCAAGAAGGAGAGCATTTCAAGAAGAGGGTGGGATTAGCAGCTCCAGGTGCTCCAGAGGTGAAATAAGGTCAAAGGGAAGAGTATGTTTGGGTTTACCATCAGAGAAATCGTTCGTTCTGTCATCATTTTAGCAGAATGATGGGTTGGACACCTAATTTCAGTAATTTAAAGAGAGAATGGGAGGGACTTCCCTGGTGACGCGGTGGTTAAGAATCCACCTACCAAAGCACGGGACACGGGTTCGATGCCTGATATGGGAAAGATCCCACATGCCGCGGAGCAGCTAAGCCCGTGCACCACAACTACTGAGCCAGCGCTCTGAGAAGCCCGAGCACCGCAACGAAGAGTAGCCCCTGCTCTCCACAACTAGAGAAAGCCCACGCGCAGCACGAAGACCCGACGCAGCCGATAGATAGATAGATAGATAGATAGATAGATAGATAGATAGATAGATAGATAGAAAGAAAGAATGGGAAATGAGGAGTAAAAGCAACCAGTATAGGTAAATCTTTTAAGAATGTGATGTCAGTTTAGGTTTAAATGCTGATAGGGAAAGCTAACAGAGAGGAAGAGTTTCTGAGAATGTAGGGAGTTAGCTCCGACAGTCAGGTTTTAAGGGCAGAGTGGTCAATGGTGTCACATGCAGCAGTGCAGTCTTATTTATGTGCACTGAGAAAATGCACATTGGATTTGGCCTTTAGGAGGAAATCTGTGAGCCAGGAGCTAAGTCCCTGTGGTGGAGTCCTTTGAATGCCAGACTTTGGTCAATGGGGAATGAATGAAAGTTACTGAGCACAGAAGTGATATGATCAAAACAGCATTAAAATGTGTTTTTCTTTTAAACTTTCCTTTATTAAGCTTATGTTATTGAGTGGCTCTGTTGTTTGGGCTCTGATCCACATCTGGAGATACAGCAGTGAACATAACAGGCAGGATCTCTGTTACCATGGCACTGAACATTCAGAAGTGAGGCGAAGACAGAAAAAAATGAAAGGACAAGATAATTTAAGGCAAGTAAGACAAAACTTGGCGATGATGCAGAAATGGACTAAGGGGAACTATGATGATGTGGTCAGGTATGGCATTTCTAAAGAGGAGGATTTGAACTGAGATCAGACTATTACTAACGAGTCAGCTGTGCAAAAATCTGGGTGCAAAGGCATCCTCGCCCAGACTAGAGAGTGTGTGCAAAGGCCCTAAGCAGGGAATGAGCCTGATTTGTTTGAGGACCAGAGAAAAAGGCAAGTTTGTTAGGAGTGGAGTGAGCAAGGGAGAGACTAATACAAGATGAGGTCTGAGAGGTGGGTGGAGTTAAACTTGAGCAGGGCCTTGGAGGCCTTAGTAAGGAGTTTGGTGGCTTGTTCTTGATCGGTCACAGTAGAAATGAAAGAAAAGTAGTATTGAGCTGTTGTTGAACTGTCTGGGACATCTAGGTTAAGAAGTCAAGAGAGTTGTCAGGCTTAAATATTTAAATTCAGATATGGTTTGCTTAGTATTATTCCTTGAAATAACTCCCCAGGTTGTTTAGGCATTGAACAAATAAACGTTCGTAGGGAGGCTTGGAGAGTCTGTTGAAATGGTATGATCAACCAGTGATCATGGATCTCTAGCAGTTCTTTGACATAATGAAGGGCATCTTAAATAAATATCATTGCAACCGGAAAGGAATGACCAACTGTTGTATAAACAGTAGCTGGAAAAATTACGGCCAGAAATATCTCATGACTTCAGGGGACATAAAGAATACTTGCCAACCTGAAATACCTACATCTCCATAGGGACCAAGCTATAAAGACTTTGTATAGTGTTTAGTGCTGGTTTGGATAGAACTCCCATTTCCAAAAACGCTTTTTCCCCCCCAGTAAATAGGGAGTATGTGTATCACTGTGCTTCTAGATGCATAAGTAGTTTGAATAGTTTGCTTAGCCAAGGTCATCCTTAAGGAATCTGGTTTTACCGAGTATGTAAAACTTATGTGTGCCCGAAAGCTGCATTGAGGCATAATAATTATACTTTACATATTGCTTTACAGTTTACAAAGCCTTTACCCATTAGGAAATCAATTTGATCTTCATAAACAACTCTTTAAAGTAGATAAGGGCCAGGAATTTTAGGGAGGTCAGTATTATTAGAGGTGAGGAAAGTGAGGATCTCCAAATGTACAGTCACTGAATGGGACGTGAACTCACAACTTCTCACTTTACTTTTCATTTCTTTACCTGTCACACCTTGTTAATGCAAAGGTGAATGAAAATTTAAACTTTACTAGAAGAACTAAAATATGTGTCTTTACTAAAGCAGTGACGGAACACATTTTTTTTTCTTGTTATTAATTTTTGGCTGCGTTGGGTCTTCGTTGCTGCACGCAGGCTCTTCTCTAGTTGCGGCGAGCATGGGCCCACTCTACCTTGCTGTGCGCGGGCTTTTCATTGCGGTGGCTTCTCTTGTTGCAGAGCACAGGTTCCAGGCACACAGGCTCAGTAGTTGTGGCTCATGGGCTCTAGGGGGCAGGCTCAGTAGTTGTGGCGCACGGGCTTAGTTGCTCCGGGGCATGTGGGATCTTCCCGGACCCGGACTCGAACCCGTGTCCCCTGCATTGGCAGGCGGATCCTTAACCACTGCACCACCAGGGAAGCCCCACATATATTTTATTTGTATTAAAGTTATTGGTGCTACCAAAGGTTTCAGATTGCTGTGACTACACAGAGGAGGGTGAGATTGACTTTGGCTGGCAGAGTCAAAGGTTTAATTTTGTTTTGAAAATGTGTGCTATTTTCTCACTTGCTAATTTTTATTGTCTTTCCTTGGTTGCTCCGCATGTTTAAAGTACGACATATGCAGCTTTAAAATAAACCCTTTTATTTTATATGCAGTACTCACATGTTTGTTTCTGCAACCATATTTTATTCTTGTATTGCCACTCAACTTAGTGGAGACTAGTAATAATAATAGCTAACATGTAATGAACAATTCTTTGCTAGGCGCTGTGTGGTGGTAAGGGGTTTGTAAAAATTAACGTATTTAATTCTTACATCAACTCTGAGGTGGGAGCATTCCTTCATAAATTGGTGTTTTTTTTCCTGCCCCTTCACATACTTGCTATTCCCACACCTGAGAAAGTAGAACTATGTTGAGAGAAAGTATAATTATAAGGCATACTCATGTACACTCAGGATCAACTTAAGCCATGTAAATTTTGTCATATTATATATTGCTTATCATATTTTTCTCTAAGCCAACATAGCCAAGTTGGTATGTGTACTGACCTGAGAGGTGAAAACTCAGCTAGGTAACATGAGTGAATGAAGTAATATCCTAAATGTCTGTTCTGTGATTTTAGTGACAGTATGTAATAATCATACATGGTTTTGCATTTAAAAAAAACTGCTTAACTCAATGTGTAAAATAAAAAAAAAGACTCATCAGTAAAGAGATGTTTGCTTAATTTAAAGTGTTTAGGAATGAGAAATGTCCATTATACTTAATCCTTTGTTTAGTTACTTTTTATTCCTGTATTTTCATGGAGTGAATGAGATATGTTGCTTACTGTGGAAATGGTCATAATAATGCTTTGTATTTATATAACATCTTTCATCTGAGGATCTCAAAAAATGTCTCATGAATCGTCACAGCACTTCAGTGAGGTAGTAAGGTAGCAAGGATTATTAATCTTCATTTTACAGATGGAGAAATTAAGCCACAAGAGGATTAAAATTTATGTATAGTCCCACCAACCAGATATAGAGGCAGCCTGAGCTGCTAAGGTTAGAACATTATATTTTAGGAGGATTGGCGTAGTATAAAACTTAAATTAACCCCTTTGCTTTTGTACTTTACACAGATAATGTGTTAGAACAAATATGGTAGCTTTAAAGTGTCCATATGGAAATTTTTTAAATCCTTTTTAGGAATAGAAAACATTGTAATACTCTTTTCCCCTCTCATTTTTAGGTCAGCAGCAAGGACAAGATGGAGTGAAAGTCCAACAAGCTACAATAGCTCCTGTAACCGTAGCAGTTGGAGGAATTGCTAATGCAACTATAGGTGCTGTTAGTCCTGACCAACTCACACAAGTGCATTTGCAGCAAGGCCAGCAGGCTTCTGATCAAGAGGTGCAGCCTGGCAAGAGGCTTCGAAGAGTTGCCTGTTCCTGTCCTAATTGTAGGGAAGGAGAAGGAAGGTAAATGCTCTATTGCCACCCAACTCAGTGGAGACTAGTATAATAGCTAACATGTGATGAACAATTACATGTAATCAAGGCACGTAGGGTATTAGTTAAAATCAAGCCATTGGCTGAGTAGTTCGATCATTAGAACATCACTAGCTTTATAACCCAAGAGTTGAGATACAATATTGTTATGAAGGGGATTAGATTGAGCTCTTCTGGGAATGGGATTTCAGTGGTCCTCTACCATGTACCTTTTACTTTCTTTTATGGTTTTCTTTCCTCATTTATTTATGTAAAATTTTAAAACAACTTTATTGATATAAAACTTACATACCATGTAATTCACTCATTTAAACTGTACATTTCAGTGGTTTTTAATATATTCACAGAGTTGTGCATCCATCACCACAGTCAATTTTAGAACTTTTTTGTTCCCCTGAAGACAAATCCTGTATTGTTTCGCTATCACTGCCTCTTCCCTCCCAGCTCTAGGCAACCACTAAACTAATTTTCTGTGTATAGATTTGCCTATTCTAGACATTCATATAAATGGAATCATAAAATATGTGGGTTTTGTGACTGGTTTCATTCACTTAGCATGTTTTCAAAGTTGATCCATATTATAGCATGTGTCAGTTCTTCATTCTTTTTAATGAACAAAATAATATTCCATTGTATGGATATACAATATTTTACTTATCCATTCATCAGTTGTTGGACATTTGGAATTTTTTCCACCTGTTGGCTATTATGCTGCTACAGTACAAGTTTTTGTTTTTGATTTGCATTTCCCTGATGACTAATGATATAAAGTATGTTTTCGTGTGCTTACTGTTGGCCATTTGTGTATCTTTTTTTTTTTGATTAATTAATTAATTAATTTTTGGCTGCGTTGGGTCTTCATTGCTGCTCGCGGGCTTTCTCTAGTTGCGGCGCGCGGGCTTTCTCTAGTTGTGGCGAGCGGGGGCTACTCTTCGTTGCGGTGCACGGGCTTCTCATTGTGGTGGCTTCTCTTGTTGTGGAGCACAGGGTCTAGGCACGTGGGCTTCAGTAGTTGTGGCATGCGGGCTCAGTAGTTGTGGCTCACGGGCTTAGTTGCTCTGCAGTATGTGGATCTTCCCAGACCAAGGATTGAACCCGTGTCCCCTGCATTGGCAGGTGGATTCTTAACCACTGTGCCACCAGGGAAGTCCCTGTGTGTCTTCTTTAGAGAATTGTCTATTAAGATCTTATGCCTATTTTAATTAGATTATTTGTCTTTTTATTTTTGAATTATAATAGTTCTTCATATATTCTAGATACAGGTCCCTTATCAGATTTATGATTTGAAATATTTCTTCCCGGTCTCTGAGTTGTCTTTTCACTTTCTTGATAGCGTCCTTTGAAGCACAAAAGTTTTTAATTGTGAAGTCCAGTCTTTTCTTTGGGTGCTTCTGCTTTTGGTTTCATATCTAAGAATCCATTGCCCAATCTGAGGTCACAAAGATTCCCACTTTTCTTATAAGAGTTTTATAGTTTTTGTTCTTACATTTAGGTCTTTGATCAATTTGGGGGTTAATTTTTGTAACTGGTGTGAGGTAAGGGTTCATCCAACACCATGTGTTGAAAGACCGTCCCTTCCCCATTCTTTGGATGGTTTTGGCACCCTTGTCAAAGATCAGTTGATCATAGACACATAGGTTTATTTCTAGAGTCTTCAATTCTGTTTCATTGATCTGTCTGTCTGTCTCTATGCCAATACCACACTGTCCTGTTGACTTTGGCTTTGTGGTAACTTTTGACATTGTGGAGTATGAGTCTTCCAACTCACCCAACATGAAACGGTTTTTTTTTTTTTCTTTTTATAAATTTATTTATTTATTTATTTATGGCTGTGTTGGGTCTTCGTTTCTGTGCGAGGGCTTTCTCTAGTTGAGGCGAGCGGGGGTCACTCTTCATCGCGGTGCGCAGGCCTCTCACTGTCGCGGCCTCTCCCGCTGCGGAGCAGTCTCCAGACGCGCAGGCTCAGCAGTCGTGGCTCACGGGCTTAGTTGCTCCGTGGCATGTGGGATCCTCCCAGACCAGGGCCCGAACCCGTGTCCCCTGCATTGGCAGGCAAAGTCTTAACCACTGCACCACCAGGGAAGCCCCCTATTTTTTTTTTTTTTTTGAAAGGGTTTTTGATTGTGTCACGTGCTTTTCTTCATCTGTTGAGATGATCATGTAGTTTTGTTTTTTATTCCGTCAATATGGTATATTACATTAATTGATTGTTAAATGTTAAAGTACTTTTGCATTCATGGGATAAATACAACTTGGTCATGCTATGTAATTCTTTTTATATGTTGATGGATTTGTTTTTTTACTATTGTGTTGAGGATTTTTGCATCCATGTTCATGAGAGATACTGGTCTGTAGTTTTCTTGCAATGCCTTTGGGTGGGCAAGGGTGTTACTGGCCTTGTAGAATGAGTTGGGAAGTCTTCTCTCCAGTTTCATTTTTTGAAAGTTTGTGAAGAACTGGTATTAATTTTTAAAATGTTTTGTGAACCTGTGAATCTCACTGGGCTTTTCCTGTGTGTATTTTTTCGACTACTAATTCACCATCATTACTTGTTTTGAGTTCTGTCTTGTTCTGGAGTCAGCTTTGATACTTTGTATCTTTCTAAGAATTTGTTCATCTTATAGTTTTTTAAGTAATTGGTATACAATTGTTCTTGGTATTCGTTTATAATCCTTTTTATTTCTGTAAGGTTGGTAGTGATATCCCTTTTTTCATTTCTGATTCTAGTAATTTGAGTCTTCTTTTTTTTTTTTTTTGTTAGTCTTCCTAATGGCCTGTTGGTTTTGTTGACCTTGAATCAGCCTTTGGTTCCATTGATTTTTCTCTATTGTTTTTGTATTCTCTAATTCATTAGTTTCTGCTGTGTTCTTTATTATTTTCTTTCTTCTGCTTGCTTTATTTTAGATTTAATTTGCTCTGTTTTACTGTCTTAAGATGGAAGTTTAGGTTATTTAAGATCTTTTTTCCTTCCAGTTTTACTGAGATATAATTGACGTACAGCACTGTATAAGTTTAAGGTGTACAGCATAATAATATGACTTAATACATCATGAAATGAGTATCATAATAAGTTTAGTGAACATCTGTCAGCTACAAAATAAAGAAATAGAAAAACTATTT
Source organism: Eschrichtius robustus (assembly GCF_028021215.1). NCBI lineage: Eukaryota > Metazoa > Chordata > Mammalia > Artiodactyla > Eschrichtiidae > Eschrichtius > Eschrichtius robustus. The sequence goes on along the minus strand of NC_090831.1, from coordinate 55,501,826 downwards.
TTCCTTGTGATGAGGACTCTTAGGATTTAACTCTCTTAACAATTTTCATATATAACATACAGCAATGTTACTTATATTTATCATGTTGTAGATTACATTCCTAGTACTTACTTACCTTAGAACTGGAAGTTTGTATCTTCTGACTGCCTTCATCCATTTCCCCTCCTCTGGTAACCACAAATCTGATCTCTTTTTCTGTGAGTTGTTTGTTTGTTTGTTTTTGAGGTGTAACTGACCTACAACACTGTTAGTTCCTGTTACACAATATAGTGAATCACTATTTCTATACATTTCACAATGATCACAGTAAGTCTAGTTACGATATTATCACTGTACAAAATTATTACATAGTTATTGACCATATTCCCCACACTGTACATTTCATCCCCTTGACTCCTTTATTTTTTAACTGGCAGTTTGTACCTCTCAATCTCCCTCACCTTTTTTTTTTTCCTCCCTCCACACCCCTCTCCTCTGACAACCACCTGTTTGTTCTCTGTATCTATAACTGTTTCTGTTTTGTTATGTTTGTTCATTTATTTTGTTGTTTAGATTCCACATATAAGTAAAATCATTCAGTATTTGTCTTTCTCTGTCTGACTTGCTTCACTTAGCGTAATATCCTCTAGGTCCATCCATGTTGTCACAAATGGCAAGATTTCATTCTTTTCTTGTGGCTGAGTAATTTTCTATTGTGTGTGTGTGTGTGCGTGTATATATATACGCGCGCACACACACACACACACACACACACACACACACACACACCACATCTTCTTTATCCATTCAGCTATTGATGGGCATTTAGGTGGCTTCCATATCTTGACTATTGTGAATGATGATGAAGTGAACATAAGGGTGCATGTATCTTTTCTAATTAGCGTTTTCACTTTCTTTGGATAAATACCCAGGAGTGGAATTCCTGGGTCTTATATTCGTTCTATTTTTAATTTTCTGAGGAGTATCCATACTGTTTGGCGTAGCGGCTGTACCAATTTACATTCCCAACAACAGTGCACGAGGGCTCCCTTTTCTCCATATCCTTGACAACGTTTGTTATTTGTTCTCTTTTGTATACTAGCCATTCTGACAGGTTTGAGGTAAGATCTTTTTAAATATAGATATTTACAGCTGTAAGTTTCCCTCTAAGCATTACTTTATGTGTATCCCCTAAGTTTTGGTATGATGTGTTTTCATTTTCCTTCATCTCAAAATCTTTTATGATTTCCCTTTTGATTTCTTCTTTGACCCATTGGTTATTTAGGAGTATATTGTTTAATTGCTAGGTATTTGTGAATTTCCTGGTTTCCTCCTATAAATGATTTCTAGTTTTCTTCCACTGTGGTCAGAAAACTTTGTTATTTCTGTCCTTTTAAATTTATTGAGATTTGTTTCACAGCCTAGTATATGATCTGTCCTGGAGAACATTCCATGCACTCTTGAGGAGAATGCTGTTGTTGGCTGGAGTGTCCTGTGGATGTCTGTTAGGTCTTGTTCATTTACAGTGTTATTCAAGTCTTCTGCTTCCTTGTTGATCTTCTACCTAGTTGTTTTGTGGAAACATCATTGAAGATAGAGTATTGAAATCTCCAACTATTATCATTGAATTGTCTATTTCTCTTTTCATTTCTGTCAGTTTTTACTTCTGTTTTGGCACTCTCTTTTTACTCTTGTTTAAATGCATGTATGTTTCCGGATGGATTGACCCATTTATCCGTATCAAATTTCTCTCTTTATTTCTAATAACATCTTTTGTTTTAACGTTTATTTTGTCTGGTCTTAGTATAGCCACTCCAGCTTTCTTGTGGTTGTTTGCATGATACCATTTTCCATCTTTTTACTTTTCAATATCTTTGTATTTTTGTATCTTTAAATGTAAAGTGTGTCAGCTATAGACAGTACATAGTAGGATCTTGTTTTAAATCTAATCTGACAAAACCTACCTTTTTATTAGTTTATATAATCCATTTACATTGGATGTTATTATCAATATAATGAACTTATGTCTGCCATTTTACCTTTTGTTTTCTATGTCTCATGTCTTTTTTTGCTCCCCTATCCCTCCCTTACTGCTTTCTTTTGAATTAAGTTACTATCATTTTAATTTGTAATATAGCATTTTAATTTCATTACTGATGTTTTCACTGTACTTATTTCTCTGGTGCTTGCTCTAGGCCTTACAATATATATCTTAATTTATCATAATCAGTTTAAGATTTACGGTAACTTAATTCCAGTGAGTTACAGAAATGTTACTCCTATATAGGTCTGTTCCCTTGTGCTTCTTTTTATGGTATTACTGTTATACATAAGTGTTACAAACCCCACAATACTTCGTTATAATTATTATTTTTATAAATTTATGTCTTTTAAATTTGCTATGTTAACTTTATCATTTCTGGTTCTCTTTATTTATTCCCATGAATTTGAGTTCCCATTTGGGGTCATTTCCTTATGGCTTTGCTCCCAGCCACCTCCTTTGTGCTGTTATTGGCAGATACGTTACATATGTTGCATTTCTCTAATGTTACAGGCTTGACAATACATTTTATACATATTGTTTTATAAAATTGCTTTTTATTTTTTTATTAAACCACATTTAATTATTTTTGGCTGCTTTGGGTCTTTGCTGCTGCACATGGGCTTTCTCTAGTTGCGGCAAGCGGGGGCTACTCTTTGTTGTGGTGCATGGGCTTCTCATTGCAGTGGCTTCTCTTGTTGCGGAGCACGGGCTCTAGGCGTGTGGGCTTAAGTAGTTGTGGCGCGCAGGCTCAGTAGTTGTGGTGCGCGGGCTTAGTTGCTCTGTGGCATGTGGGATCTTCCCAGACCAGGGATTGAACCCACGTCCCCTGCATTGGCAGGCGGATTCTTAACCGCTGTGCCACCAGGGAAGCCCAAAATTGCTTTCTAAATCAGGTGAGAAGAAATATGCATTTACACTGTCCTTTATAATTACATAATTACCTTTGCTAGTGCGCTTTTGTTTCTTTATATATATTTGAATTACTTGCTGGTTTCACTTGCTTTCAGCTTAAAGAACTTCCTTTAGTATTTGTTGCAAAGCAAGTCTACTAGCAACACATTCTCTTAGTTTTTATCTGGGAATATCTTTATTTCACCTTCATTTTTGAAAGATTAGCTCTGCTGGGTATAGGATTCTTGTTTGAGGTTGTTTTGGGGTTTTTTTTTTTGTTTTTTTGTTTGTTTTTGTTTTGTTTTTGAGTACTTGAATATGTTTCTACTGAGAGGTCAGCCTTTAATCCTACTGGGCTTTCCCTGTAAGTGATGAGTCATGTTTCTTGCTGTTTTCAAGATTTCATCCTTGTCTTCGGGTTTCAGGATTTTTAGTGTAGTGTCTATTTGTAGATCTCTACATTTATCCTATTTGGAGTTTGTTGAGCTTCCTGAAAGTGTAGGTTAATGTTTTTCATAAGTTTTCAGCTGTTATTTCTTTGAATATTTTTTCTGCTTCATCCCCCACTCTCCTTTTCCCTCTCGTCTCCTCTCCTCCTGGTATTCTCATTCACATGTTGGTGTTCCACATTTCTCTGACATTCTGTTTATTCTTCTTCTGTTTCTTGTTTGCTTTTTGGGTTGCATAATCTCTATTGAACTGTCTTCAATTTCACTATTTCTTCTTTCTCTTGAGTCCCTCTTGTGAATTTTTCATTTCAGTTGTACCTTTTATCTCAAGAGGTTCCAGTTGGTTCTTTAAAAAATCGTTTCTAGCTCTTTATTGATATTCTCTGTTTGATGTGACATTGTCATTATACCTTGCTTTACTTCTTTAATCATGATGTCCTTTAGTTCTTTGAATGTATTCATAATGGCTGCTTTGAAGTCTTGTTAAATTTGTTTGCTCTCACAGGCAATTTCTCTTGCCTGCTCTTTCTCTAGTGTATAGGTCGTTTTTTCCTTCTTTGTTTCTGGTTTTTGCATGTCTCATAATTTTTTGTTGGAAACTGGAGAAATAATATATTGTAGCAACTCCTAGTACTGCCTTCTGTCCTTCTCCCACCCCTGGCTTGTTACTATTGTTTGCTTGTTTGTTTAGTGATGAGCTGGATTATTTTAATGAAAATCCCTGCCCCCACTCCCCCCCCCTCCCCCCCCCCCCCCAGTATGAAGCTGTTGCTCCTTAGTGGCCCTGGGATGACAGTGGTTTTGGTAAGGATTTTTTTGGCTCTTTCCCTGACCACACCCAGCTGTTAAGCTTCACTAATTGCCAGCTGATTGCTCTGTCGTTTTCAATAATACCCTGAAGCATATATTGCTCCACAGGCCGATCCAATCAGAGTTTAAAAAGGCAGAACTTAGGTCTGTGCTTGAGATTTATTCTGATTCTGTAAGACTCTTACGGCTACCTCTTTCCTCAGTTCTCTCTAGCAACCTAGCAGTCTATAGTTTAGCTTATGTCTCCAATGAATCTATGAGTCTCCTCCCAGTTGTCTTTTACAACAATCTCCACTGTCTTTAAGATCATCCTTAGGCTCAAACCTCTCCACACTTTGTTGCAAATGAAGTCAATTTCTTGGGAAGAGATTTGGAGCCTTCTGTGTTATGGTATGCTCTCCCTCTGGCCAAAATCTCTGTGTCATGGCTCTTGAACTGGGGGGTTGGGACAGTGGCACATTTCTCCCTAGGCATTCCGTGCTCTAGGAGCTGAGCACTTGGGGGCAGGAGGTCAGCAGTATCCTCAAGTTTTATTGGCTGGTCACTCCAGGGTTGGAACCTCTGATTTATGAACTACAAATGAGCTGGGTCAAGGGTCATCTGGACCCCAGTGTTTTCAGCATGCCTTATCCAAGGCTGAGCCTGTGTCTCAGGGGTTGGGATTGGGTGGAAGAATGTTGCTCCCCGTCTGTCAGCCACACTCACCTGAAACTTAGCCTCCGTAACAGGTAGCTGCAGGTAGATTGAGAAATACTGATGTCCTGCCTCTCTTGGGGAGATAACCCAGCAACTGGAAGGGTGGGAGAAGAGGGAACCCTGTTGTTGATTGCACAAGTCTATAGTGTTTCTGTGTCAGGGGAGGTGGAAGGAGGAGGGAGAGACAGAGTGAGTATTGGTTCAAATACAGCAGACTCTCACTCTTCTTACCAAGTTCTGTTTGATTTTCATGAATAAATGTTTCTTTATTTGCTGTATACTCATAGGGCCATTTCCAGAGATTGTAAATGGTATTTGCTTTTTTTTGTTATCATTTGCACTGGTTTCACTGGGGAGTAGGTCCAGGGAGCTCTTCGTGCTGCTTTTGCTGGAAGTGAAACTCTGAACCTTACACTTTTGAGTGAGGATTACCATTCTTTGGTATTTTAGAGGAGAGTGTTCAAGTGTCTTGAAAAGTTTAAAGAGATTTTTTTCCCAGGGGAGGAACCTACTAGGAAATGAACATGTGAATTCCATGGCAGAACATACATTCTCTAAAATTAATGTGTTTTCATACCACTTTTGAGTTTACTACACACTGCTGTTTTTTTTTTTAATTGAAATTTTTCTGATTTTTAACTACAGTTGTGGCATCATGATTTAAAAAACCCATTTAGAAAAGCATCATTTAATTACTTGATTCCCTTTTACTTTTCCTGAATTATAAGCTTGGTGTTTGGGAGTGTAATTAATGTTTGGTTTTGGTTTTTGTTTTTGTAGAGGCAGTAATGAACCAGGAAAAAAGAAACAACATATCTGTCATATTGAAGGATGCGGAAAAGTTTATGGCAAAACATCTCACCTACGAGCACATCTTCGCTGGCATACTGGAGAAAGACCTTTTATATGCAACTGGATGTTTTGTGGCAAAAGATTTACAAGGAGTGATGAGCTTCAGAGACATAGAAGAACCCATACAGGTTAGTTGATTTATTTTAGGACTTGTACTTGTTACTTCTTTTCTCAGTGCTTAGGTGAAAATTATAGTGATAGTTCGCTATCAAATTGGGAAATATGGAAATTAAAGAGAGAAAATTCATTTTAGTGATTATATGAAAGATGTTTAAGGTCAAAATTCTTTACCTCATTTCTGAGATACATTTTATTCTACTTTTCGTAAGCTTTATCAGCATAATTACATGACTTGGAATTTATTCCATTTGCTTATCTTGCATTCTTAGCATGTTGAACTCACATATTACTTTTTGTCAGTATTTAAGTTGATGAGAAGAGAGTTGAATTATCTTATTGGTGACCTTGATTAGTTTTTGTTTTTTTACAATCCAGAAAATTGGCTGAAGTATCAAGAAAAGTATAACAGATACCTACCTTAACTCTCACTCAGAATTGACAGCTGTTAACATGCTATGTTATCTGTTATTTTTTAACAAAACAAATCATATAAAGTTGACATCATCTTTGTCCTCCTACCTCTCAAAGACAACAGCTACCATGAATTTCAAGTGTAAGTTTTTAGTGTAGTTTTAATACTCTTACATATTTTGTTCATGGATATATATGTGAATATTGTTTTGTGTTTTCTATGAAATTTTATGTAACTGATATATTACAGTATCATAATTTCACTTACTATGTTTTGAGATCTATCCAGGTTCATATGTATGTACATATATGTGTATGAATACATGTCTATTTCTCTTAACTGCTATGTAGTGTTCTATCACATGACTACTACACTGTATTGATCCATTTCCCACACTCTTTAGATGAGTTCAAGTTTTTTTGCTGTCACAAACTTTACTACTTTGAACATACAGTGAACATGTACAAGAAGTAGAATTATTGGATCTTAGGGAATGTGTGTGTTTGATTTTGCTAGATAACCACTAAAGAGTCTCTAAAGTGGCTGTTACCATATCTACTTCACTAGTGTTGACTGAGAGTTTCCACTTGGCTGTATGTTCACTCAGTAGCATCAGGCTTTGAAAGTTCTTGTCAGTCTAAAATGGTTTCTATTTAATTTTTTAAATTAGCATTTTTCCTGGTTATAGTGAGATAAGCATCTTTTCCTGTGTTTATTGGTCATTTATATTTTGTTTTCTTTTGATCTTTTTTGATTATTTCTTTTGATCTTTTTTGTTGTTGTTGTTTTGCTTTTTCTTACTGATTTATATATTGCAGTTTTTCCCAGTATTGCTATCTTTTATCTTGGTGCTATCTTTTGTCATATGGAAGTTTTACATTTTTATTTAGTCAAATATAAGGATATGTAAATATATTCCTTTGCATTTTGCTTTTTTTTTAAATGAAATTTTCTCTTATCTCAAGGTCATAAAGTTTTTAAAAACATTTTCTTCTAATTGCCTTTAAGGTTTTCTTTTTGTAAGTTTATTAGTCTAGAATTTTTTTTTTTTGGATGATGATGGACTAAAAAGGGGATAAAATTCTATTTTTCTTTCATGTGGAAAGCCATTTCTTGAATAGTCCAATTCTTTCTTCATTGATATTTAATGAACTTCTCTCATATGTTGATGTCCCTTTTAAGAATGGCTGATTTCTGAGTCCTTTGTTTTGTCTATTTGTCACTTCCTACAGTAATACTATGCTGTTTTAATTACCAGAAGCTTATATTAAGTCTTGATATCTGATAGGGCAATTTTCCTTTTTTTGGTATATAACACTGACCTTCTCTATTTAGAACATGTCTGGTATATATATTCGGGACTCAGTGTTTAATTATTGAATAAAGTAATAATTTGGGTAGATTTTTTGAATTAGACATTAAACTTTAACTTGTATCAGGGTACATGTAGGACAAAAGGGAAACTAGAACTGACATTTATTGATCAACTACTGAATATCAGGTGTTTCAAATATATCATCTCATTTAATTCTAACAGAAGCACCATAAACTAGAAATTGGCTCCATTTTACAGATTAGAAAATAGCCTCAGAGAAGAAATGATGGTTGCTAAATCTATTTAAAGTGATAAATTAAAATTACTTAGTTTGATATGCACACAACTTAGTAACACAGAAGAGTCTTAGTGTAATGGCTCAATCACTGAGTTAGTATTATATTAAAAATAAGAATTTTAATTTAAAAAAAGTTTTAAAAACTTTCTGTATGGTATTATATTGGGGTTTCTAATGCCACCTCACCTTTCATATTGGCAAATATGTTGTGATTAAAAATTAAGCCCATAATAAAATAATATTGATGTCTGTTTAGAAAAATACTGTGCTGTTTATGTCAGTATGAGTGGATGCAGTATTTCTACCCTGGTTTAACAGTGGGGCAGATTAGGGAAGCCAAGAAAATTTGGAACCTCTCACATTGTAATTTCATCATTTTGTTTGAGAAACGATGAGTTTCTAAACTTCCTTTCTGTTGCACATCCATACTCATACAGATAGCACAAGGCAGATTTACTGAAGGATTTATATAAACTACTTCAAAAGATTAATGATTTGGAAGCATAATTTCTTTCTTCTTTTTAAATGGTCCACACCATTATTGTCTTCTAATAACCTGAATAATTCAGAATTTAATATACTTTCAGCTTACTTTCAGTGTTTCAAACATCTTGAATACATCATACACAAAATTGTTTATTTAAACATGTTATTTTGAAAAGTGTTTGGCTTAACATCAGATACTATTTTACTTTTAAAGAAGTAGTACAGGTAACTTTCATTCTAAGTTGTTCATTAAAGTTGTTGAAAAGAAAATGAAACAAGTCTTTTGAAATAAATAAGTATTGATTAAGCATTTAATATGTTAAGTTGAAAGCCTTGGCCATTCATGGCAGGAACTGTGTTTTCTTTAATGCCCAACCACTGCACTAAGTAGAAATTCAGTCATCATCTTACTATGAATGGACAAATGAGTTATTTTTATTCACTGCTGAAAACAGTGCAGATTTTTTTTTGTTGCTTTCTGTAAAATAAATTAAAAATTTTTTTCAAAAGATACATGGATATGGTATTTAAAAATCAAATCATGAAAAAAAAAATCAAATCACGTAGAAGAGCTTGGATTGTTAAGCAGACTCTTTGGCCCACTGCATCTGCTCCCTGGAGAAAATCATGTTTAATCTTTTAACTATTTTTACATTTTTATTCATCCTGTGATGGCTGTGCGTACCTATATAATATGCTTATACTGATGGCCAGTAGGCACATGAAAAGCTGCCCAATGTTGCTAATCATCAGGGAAATGCAAATCAAAACCACCTGTGAGAATGGCGATCATCAAAAAGAATACAAATAAAAAATGTTGGTGAGGACGCGGAGAAAAGGGAACCCTTGTACACTCTTGGTGGGACTGTAAATTGGTGCAGCTGCTCTGGAAGACAATATGGAGGTTTCTCAAAAAACTAGAGGTAGAACTACCATATGACCAAGCAATTCTGCTCCTGGGTATATGTTTGAAAAAAAAACAAAAACACTAATTTGAAAAGATACATGCAACCTAATGTTAATAGCAGCATGATTTACAGTTGCCTAGATATGGAAGCAACCTAAGTGTCGATCAATACATGAAGTGAAATAAGTCAGGTAGAGAAAGACAAATGCTGTATGATATCACTTATATGTGGAATCTAAAATATGCAACAAACTAGTGACTATAATTTTTTAAAAACAGACTCACAGATACAGAGAACAAACTAGTGGTTACCAGTAGGGAAAGGGAAGGGGGTAGGTACAATTTAGGGGTAGGGGATTAAGAGGTACAAACTATTAGGTATAAAATAAGCTACAGGGATATATTGTACAACATGAGGAATATAGCCAATATTTTATAGCTATAAATGAAATATAACCTTTAAAGTTGTGAATCAATATATTGTGCACCTATAACTTATACAATATTACACATCAACATACTTCAATTTAAAAAAATGAACACTCAGTTGTAAACTGACAGAAATCAACACTCCCCCCAAAATAATTTACCTGACTTTACACCATCAATGACATTGAATTTTTTCTTTAACTGTGCGCAGGCCAAATGTTGTCTCATGACTCACCACTCTGTGATACCGTATTACTATGTCTGTCCTTCAGTTTCCATCCCTTTCGCCTTTTAATTTCTCTCACCTAAACTTTTACTATCTCTTCTCTTTCTCTTGATGTTAAAATGCTTACATTTTCTTTAATAACCACTGCCTCCTTTTTTTCATAGCTTAGTTCTTAAAGTTGAAAATTAGTAAATAAATAATAATTACATTAAGTAATGGACTGTGATTACCTGTCCTTTCCTGTGTAGTTTTTGTTTTTGTTTTTGTTTTCCTGAAGTTTCAAATTGCCTTCTTCCCCTTTGCATTGGTTAACTTTATTACCTCCTCTTGTTATTTTAACTTTTCAAGAAAAGTATCAACTCCATCAGGTTTCTCCTTATTCCTGGAGTACTCCAGCTTTCCGATCAAACACTGATTGATTCCTGTCTAGGGCTGCTGCACAGCTGTAATCCTGAGACTTTTCTTCCCTGCTCTATTGGTTTGGATCCAGTGTTCTCAAGATCTCACATCTTCAGCTTTCTCAGTTTATTCCCTTGGTTTCTGGAAAACATTCTGAAATGCTTCCTACAAAAAGGCATACAGAAGTAAATTTGTTTGAAAATACCTTTATTTTGCTTTTCCACTTAATTGATAGTTTGGCTAATACAGAATTCTAGGTTGAAAATTATATTCATTTGAAACATTAATGGCACTGCTGTGTTGTCTTCTTGCATCTGTTTTACTAATAAGTTCATTGTTCCTCTTCTCATATTTTTTTGTAGGTGACCTAATTTTACCCCTTCAGCTTTAGGGAACTTATTTATTTTATTTATTTATAACTCTTTTATTTTGAAGTAATTTTATACTTACAGAGGAGTTGCAAAGATAATATGGAGAGTTCTCAAATACCCTTCACCCAGCTTCCTCTATAACTAATGTCTTCCATAACACAATGTTAAGAAATTAACATTGGTACAATACTATCAGTTAAACTACAGGCTTCCCTACAAATATACTTTTTCTATTCCAGGATTCAGTCCAGAGTACCACATTGCATTTATTTGTCATGACTCTTTAGTCTCCTGCAGTCTGTGAAATTTCCTCTTTTTGTTTCCTGGTCTTGTCATACCTTGACACTTAAAGGTTAAGTATCTTGTAGAATATCCCTCAATTTGGGTTTGTCTGATATTATCTCATGATTACATTGAGCTTATGAATTGTTGCTGGGACGAATATCACAGACATTATTATCCTTCTAATCGCGTCATATCAGGGAGTACATGATGCCAATATGTCTTATTATTGGTGATGTTAACCTTGATGAATTAGTTAAGATAATGTTTGCCAGGTATCTCCACTGTGAAGTTTTTCTTTCTTCCTTTCCATATTTTGTTTATTAGAAGCAACTGACTAAGTCCATTCAATATTCAAGAGGAAGTGAATTAAGCTCCACCTCCTAGAGGGAGGAGTATCAAAGAATTTGTGGACTTAATGAACACAACCACAGTAATTAGTAAATATTTTAGAGATGTTTTGAGTCTGCACAAATGTCCTCTTTCTCTTTAAAGAAAACACTATTTTCACTTTTAGCATTCCTCATTGTATCTTTTTTTTTTCCTGAATATCCATAATTATAATGGGTATTTTAATATAGTTTCTGAGGAAATAAAAACCACAATATTTGTTAGCATATGAAAGCTTAGGAAAGAGTTGATAAAATATCTCTCTGAAACAACTACAGAATCATTTCTTTCACCAAAAAATGAACAGACTTTTAATCATGTACAGTCAAACGTAACTGAAAACAGAGATTATATTCAGCTACAAGTAACAGAAAGCACCCATACTTTTCCTGATATGAGGAAGGGGCTTATTCTCACATAGAAGGAGAGGGTCAAGGCAGCCACCGCACAGTGCAGCAAACTCCCATGTCCTTGTTTATCGCTGCACCATTGTGAATGTCATGGTGAATCAGGAAAACATACTAACAATGTTAACAGCAAAAGGTGTTTCCTACACAAATTAGACATGATGAAGCTATAAATCTACAGAAGGGTAATCTGACAATACTCCCAACCATGAAATTCTGAATTATTTTCCAAGTGGACACAGGAGGCCTCACAGAAAAATTCAAACTCTGACAGATTTTGATGTAGAATTAATTGTAAAGACATCAGAGGAAAACTACACTTCTGATAATAGGAATCAAACAGTTGGTGGTGGTTTTGAGGATACTCTTGAATACAAAGGCACAGAATCTGGAAAATAGGATGAAAGGTGGTGTCCTCGAACCTTCTATGTATCTGTCTCTCTCCCAGCATGGTGGCTCCAAAATCTGAAGTATGCCTTCTCATCTGCCTTTAAATTGCACACAGGTGACGCTATTGGTGAATTCTAACATGGAACCACAAAGGGGATAGATTGTGGAAAATCTAGGTCCTAATATTACTCATAGGCAGGATATCTCCAACTCTAGATTTTTTGTCCTGTCACAAGCCTCTCTTCTTCAAAGTCTATTCACCAAATACCAGTCAGAAGGAATGAAGAAGCAAATGGAAAAACATAATTTACGTGAAAGTACACCCTTTGACAACCTGGCCATACAGAAAAAATTATTCCAAGTATTTAATAGTAGGGAAAATGGAAAAAGTCTCCTGTACTCACCACTCCCCCAGAAAGATCTTTCTGTAATAAAGGCACAGTATATATAATAGATTAAGGATATCCGAGAACTGCCACCCAAGGCCAGTAGGAAAATCCCAACAAATACCAAGCCTAATTGCATATTAGAACTACACTTTATGGGGATATATGTATATGTACAGCCGATTCACCTTGTCACAAAGCAGAAACCAACACACCACTGCAAAGCAACCACACTCCAACAAAGATGTCAAAAAAAAAAAAAAAAAAAAGAAGTACACTTCAACCACCCATAGGTCCAACAGACTTAAAATTGGAAAGAGAAAATATCATCTGATTAAAGGAAAAATTGGTCTCTTTTAACCTTATGAACTATTATTAAAAGATGACTTCCAGAATTACCTCACCTAAATATTCATTTTTGAAGGTAACTAGTACAAATCCAATGTCAAGAAAGGTACTTTCATAAAGATCCTTAGTAAACACACATATTTATAAACTTTTATAACAAGTCTTTTATATTGAAGATTTTCTAAAACATTATTCTTGGATTACTTTCCAACAAGTTACCTCATGTTACTGACATTTATATTTGTTTCTCATGAGAGTTTTCACATATAAGTATGTGGGCCCACTGAAGTCTTTCCTAGGCTCTTTAAAAACTAGATTTATTATCTAGTGAACCCTTTCATGCTTTTGCAAAGTAGAGAGATCAGAGAAGGTTTTCCCACATTCTTCATATTTACATGGTTTCTCTGTAGTATGCATGTGTCTCTGAATGCCTAAGACAGAAATGTAGGCTTTCCCACATTCCTACATTCATAAGGCTGCTCTCCAGCATGAGTTCTTTCATGCACTTGAACATAAGTGGAAGCAAAAGTTTTTCCACTTATTTTACAGCCATAGGGTTTTTCTAGTATGAGTTCTTTCATGTTTTTGAAGAGAACTGGAAAAACGAAATGCTTTAGAACATATTTTACACACACACGGTTTCTCACCAGTGTGAGTCCTTTCACGTGTTTGAAGAAAACTGGGAATAATAAATGCTTTCCCGCATTCTACACATTTATATGGTTTCTCTCCAGTGTGAATTCTTTTCATGCACTTGAGCATAAGTGGAACTGAAGGTTTTCCCACATATTTTACATTCATAGGGTTTTTCTCCAGTATGGGTTTTTTCATGTTTTCGAAGATATCTGGGAATACTAAATGCTTTAGAACATGTTTTACACACATATGGTTTCTCTCTAGTGTGAGTCTTTTCATGTATGTGAAGAGAACTGGGATTATTGAATGCTTTCCCACGTTCTTCACATTTATATGGTTTCTCTCCAGTGTGCAGTCTCTTGTGTCTTCAAATGCCTGAGGGACAAACGAAGGCTTTCCCACATTCCTGACATTGATAGGGTTTCTGTCCAGTGTGAGCTCTTTCATGCACTTGAATGTAAGTGGAAGCGAAGGATTTCCCACATACTTTACATTCATAGGGTTTTTCTCCAGTATGCGTTCTTTGATGTTCTTGAAGCTATCTGGGAATACTAAATGCTTTACAATATGTTTTATACACATACGGTTTCTCTCCACTGTGACTCCTTTTATGTATTTGAAGAGAACTGGGGTTAATGAATGCTTCCTCACATTCCTTACATTCATAGGGTTTTTCTCCAGTGTGCTCTCTTTCGTGTTTTTGGAAACCTTTTTGAGAACATAAACCTTTACCCCATTGCTTATATTCATAGGGCTACTCTCCAGAGTGAACTCTTTCATGTGTTTGGAAACCTTGATGATTACTGAAACTTTTTCCACATTGCTGGAATTCATACAGTTTTTATCCTGTGTGAGTTCTTTTGTGCCTCTGTAAGGAACTGTAATATTTGTAAACTTTCCCACTTTCCTTACATTTATATGTATTATACAGCCCCGATCATATTTTTTTTAAATCTTGAGGTTTGTGTTCAATGTGACATTTCATGTGTCTATTAAGAGATGAATGATGCATGAAGACTTTTCCACATACACTGCATTCACATGGTTTTAATCCAGGAGTTTTCTTGTTCTGATCGAGAGGTGGAGTAAGGTTGAAGTTTCCTCCACGTGGACTACTGTCTTTATGCTCAGAGAATCTCACTGTCATATGATTTCTTGGTTTTCCCCCATGGTTTTTGTACTGCTCTTCAATGTCATCATCATTCCATTTTGTTCCTGCTGAGGCCAGGTTTCTGAAGGTTTCCTGCATTACATCTCTGTAGAGTTTCTTCTGTGTAGGATTCAGTAGAGCCCACTCCTCCAGGATGAAGTTCACAGCCACATCCTCAAAGGTCACTGAGTCCATGTCCAGCTCTTCTGGGTGTCCCCAAGTCCCTCCTACACCTCCCACGACCAGTGCAGAAACGACTAGGACCATTAAGGGCGGGGGATGCTTGATATCATCCGTGGGATGTCGGAGTCCGTGGCGACTTTCTTGCTGGTGTGGTACATCGCCCCGCCCACCTGTATCTTGCCTGCAGATGCAATGTGATGTTCTGTGTGATGTTACTGTGATGTACTAAAGGTCATTTTCTGTTTCCCTCACTGTTTGTGCACTTTTTAGTTGTGACTCTTACATAAGGAAGATCGATCTATACCTTCTTCCCCAATTATTTGTTTATTCAGACATTTATTTTTACCACTATGGTATGGATTCATGAGTATTTATAGAGTTATGATCCAATCCCGTTACATGCAAATCTCAGAGATATTCCGGGTTTGGTTCCAGACCACCTTGATGAAGTGTGAATATCTCAGTAAAGCCAGTCACACGAATTTTTTGGTTTCCCAGTGCATGTAAAAGTTAGGTTTACACTATACTGTAGTCTGTTAAGTGTACAGTAGCATTACATCTAAAAAAAATAATATACATACCTTAATTAAAAAATACTTTATTACCAAAAAAATGTTAATCATCATCTGAGCCTTCAGTGAGTTGTAACATCAAAGATCAGTGATCACAGATCAGCGTAACAAATATAAAATAATGGAAAAGTTTGAAATATTGTGAGAATTACCAAAATGTGACACAAAGACATGAAGTGAGCAGACGCTGTTGGAAAAACGGTGCTGATAGACTTGCTGGATGCAGTTTTGCCACAAACCTTCAATTTGTAAAAAACAATATTTGCAGAGCACAGTAAAGCAAAGTATGATAAAACCAGGTATTCCTGTATTCCGTATCTTGCTCACTTTGTTCTATTTTTGGCCATTGAAAGTTGTTTCAGATTGCCTCCTCTGTCCTTTTGACATGCCCTCATCCTGTGTTTTATAACTGTAAGAGCTTTCTTTTAATCTTTGGTATTCTATTAGTTTCATAATTATGTATGTAAGCATAGGTTTTCATTTATGGCGCAGTTCTAGTTGGACTCTTCAACTCTGGGTCCTCCCTCGCCACCCCACACCCAATCTCTTATTCTCCCCCCCCCCTTTTTTATAAATTGTTTTTAAAAGATTATTTATTTATTTATTTTTGGCTGCATTGGGTCTTTGTTGCTGCACACGGGCTTTCTCTAGTTGCGGCGAGTGGGGGCTACTCTTCGTTGTGGTGCGTGGGCTTCTCATTGTGGTGGCTTTTCTTGTTGCGGAGCACGGGCTCTAGGCACACAGGCTTCAGTAGTTGTGGCATGCGGGCTCAGTAGTTGTGGCTTGCAGGCTCTAGAGCTCAGGCTCAGTAGTTGTGGCACACGGGCTTAGTTGCTCCGCAGCATGTGGGATCTTCCCGGACCAGGGCTCGCCATTGGCAGGCAGATTCTTAACTAGTGCGCCGCCAGGGAAGTCGCTCATTTTCCCCTTTTTAGTTTTTGTTCCTTTGGGATTCTTACTAGATGTATGTTGGACTCCCTATGTTGATTTTTTTTTTTTTTACAGCTTTTTTCTTTTTTGTCTTTTTACCTTTTTCTTATATTTTCAATGAGATTCCTTAACTTTAGCTTCAAATATTTCTATTGAATTGTTTTTTAATTTCCAAGAGTGCTTTTTATTGTTTCTTTTTTTATTGCATCTTCTTCTTCTTGTATAAATGCAGGAGCTTACTGGAAGTCTCTTATTTCCTCCAGGGTCTTTTTTTTTTTTTTTTTTTTTGTCTGTATCTATTTTCTGAGGTTGTAGGTTTACCTGCACTGTCCAGTGATCCCTGGCTCTTGTTCAAGTAGATGATGATGATGATGATGATGAAGATGAAGATTGATGAATACGTTTAAGTGTAAGATTGTGAAATCATTATGAGCTGGTGGCTTTCTTTTTAGGAAATTGGATAGGAGCACTGTGTGTTATATTGGAAGATACCTAATTATCAATATACAGTAATACAGTGTGGGATCACATTTCTTTAGATACAAATTCTCAAATATTTTGCCCGAATTTTTTGATAGTAGGGCTAATATTCCATGTATAGGCTTCAATTTACTGTTTTTTGTTCCATGTCTCCCTCCCATTATTTTGAGTTACGGACTTCTACAGAGTTCTGCAAAAGAGAGATTGGCTCTCTTCTAGAATATATCCTCTTCCTTGATAATCTCTATCCTAATTTGAAGAAATTTGTTACAATCAAATTTGTATAACAATGCATAACACAAGTGAGTTGCACAGGATTTTTTTCCCTCTTTGTTCTCCCAGCGTTGGCTCTGTGGGCACTGAATAGCAGGTGTAGGCAGCAAACACTCTAGGAGAAACCATGTATATCTGTCAAGAGAACTGAGAAAAGGGGCCCTGTACTCCAGGGGCAGCCCTGCTTGTAAGTTGCACTGTAGTAGTGGCAGCATAAGCAACTAAAAACTTGAGAAAATACCCATGTCTCTGGTTAGAGGGACCAGGAAATACTGAGCCCTTGTTTTCCAGCAAATGTGAGGGGAATCACTTATTTTTCTCTCTTGTCATTTCACTCTGAAGGCAATGCCAGTCATAATGTATGTGCAGGACAATAAAAGAAGCCTCAAGAATTCTGGCTTTCTGGCCAGAGAAACCAGGAAAAGGGACACTGGGGGTTGGAGAGTATGAGGGAAAGTTTGGAGAGGTCTGTAAAAGGTGATCCTCAATTTTGTGAATGGAACAAAGTAAGTTCTGGACTCACCCCTAAACTGCACATGCACAGAACAGCCCCAAAGAACCATAGCAGGGGCCTCAGAGACTGAACTGTCTTACAAACCAGCACCTAATTCCTAGCATGTGCTGGGCAGACCCAAAGAGCATAATAAGGTCTTTGAAAATAAATTAATATTGGAACTACTGACCAAAGAAGGCAAGATAGAACTTTTCATGTGAACTGAAATGTGTATCTGCTTCAAAGCAGATATTATAACCATCATCCATGGAGTAAAGGTAAGCATGCTTACAATAAAAGGAAAGGCAGAAGTTCTCAGCAGCAAAATGTGGCAGAGTTGGACAGCCACATGCAAAAAAGAAACTTTGACCTGCATACCTCATATGTTTTATAAAACTAACTCAAAATCACTCAGACCTAAATCTAAACCTAAAACTGTAAAACCTTTTAAATATAGGATAAAATCTTTGTGGCCTGAGGTTAGACCAACGTTTTTAATACAACATCAGAAGTACAATCCATAAAAGAAAAATTGATAAACTGGATTTCATAAAAACTAAAAACTTTTGCTCTGTGAAAAAATTCTGAAAACACCAGACACACACTGGAAGGAAATATTTGAAAATCATACATCTGACAACGTACTTTTATCTAGAATATATAAAGAATTCTCAAACCTCAACAGTATGTGAACAACAGTACACTTTTTAGAAATTGGCCAAGGATCTGGACACTTCACTAAACAGATTATACATGTGGCAAATAAGCACATGAAAAGATGTTCAGGGCTTCCCTGGTGGCGCAGTGGTTGAGAATCCGCCTGCCAATGCAGGGGACACGGGTTCGAGCCCTGGTCTGGGAAGATCCCACATGCCGTGGAGCAACTAGGCCTGTGAGCCACAACTACTGAGCCTGCGCGTCTGGAGCCTGTGCTCCGCAACAAGAGAGGCCGCGATAGAGGCCCGCGCACCGTGATGAAGAGTGGCCCCCGGTTGCCGCAACTGGAGAAAGCCCTCGCACAGAAACGAAGACCCAACACAGCCAAAAATAAATAAATAAATAAATAAATAAAAAAGATGTTCAACATCATCTTTTATTTGGGGGAATGCAAGTTAATACCACAACAGTATACCTGTATACACCTATTAGAATGGCTAAAATAAAAAACAAGAACACCAAAGCCCTGGCAATTAGAAGTACCGGGGAGATTGCAGAGCAACTGGAACTTCCTTGCTGGTGGGAATGCAAAATGACACAGCACCTTTGGAACACATTTGGGAATTTTCTTATAAAAGTTAAACATACACTTAACCATATGACCTTGCATCCACTCCCAAGTATTCACCCCAGCTTTGAATATATATGGCAGATTTATTTATAATCACCCAAACTGGAAACACCCCAAGTGTCCTTCAACTGGTGAATGGATGAAATATTGTGGTATATCCATACATTGGAGTACTCCTCCCCAGCGTAGAGGAATGAATTATTAATACACACAACCACATGGATGAAGTTCAGATGCATTATGCTAAGTGAAAGCATCCAGCATCAAAAGGCTACCTATTGAATGATTCCATTTGTATGATGTAATAGAAAAATCAAAACTATACAAAAGGTGAACAGATCAGTGTTTTCTAGTGTGTGATGGAGGAGGGAGTTTGACTGAAGAGACATCATGAAGGAATTTTTGGAAGTGACAGCAGTTCTTCTACATTTGAATTTTGGGGATAGCTACATGACTTAATGCATTTATCAAAACTCATAGAACTATGTAGCAGAAAGAATGAATTTTACTGTGTGTAAATTAAAGCATTTTCAGAAGTGTGAGACAACTCTTATCTTTACGAAATTGCAGTCTAAAAAGGGAGAGAGACTTTCTAGTTTATTTTTATTTTAACAATCCAAAGAATTTCTTGCTCAGCCTCATGCATATGCCTCAATGTCATGCAACATGTCTCTTTATCAAGAATGATAGGAGTTAGAGCCAGAGGGACTCCTGAAAATGATTTTCTGCAATTCCATCATTTTATAAATAAGGACTAAACTTAAGTCTTAAGAGGTTGATTGACTTCTTTATCAAGGCCTCAAACTTAGTTCCTTGAGCCAAGTTGAGTTATTTAGTAATGGGGAAGAATGAGCCATGGAAGCAGTAGAGTAAACAAATTCAGACAGGCAATAACAGTAGTAGTTAACATATCTGATCCCCTTCAGTGTTCTGGGTTTCTAAATGCTTTTTTAAAATCCATTTTCTCATTTTATCCTTAGAGCAATAACATGAAATAGGTATTTCTGTTATTCCCAGCTAAAAATGAAGAAACCAAGAATTGGAGAGAGAAGTTGCCTAAAATTATATGACTGGGAGGTGGAGCAGAGTCACCTGGACTAGAATCTAATTCATACAAGAAAGAAAGTATGATATGTCAGAACCTACAAGCAGTTCAGTGTTTGGGAACCATGATATTTGTGGCAATAGATAAAACAGAAAAGGTAGGCAGAGGTCAGTGGATGTTATGTACTATTTGATTTTGTTTTTTTCTGCAGCCATAGGAAATGAGGAACCATTGAAAGTTTTCAACAGATAATCAGATGGTCACCTTTTCCTTTTAGACCATTTAGTATTTGTATGGAGGATAAATTTATAGGGAATAATTTTGAGACCAATCATCAAAGACAGTAAGGACTTTTGGTAAGATACCAACTAAAACAGAAGTTGTAGGGTATATTTGGGACCAGTTTAAGAGATGTTTGTGTAATAAAGTTGACAGGACTTGGTGATTAATTAGATGTGAGAAAAGAGATGAAAGGTACCAATGATGACTACTACCAGTTGAAATGGAGAATACAGGAAAGGGATAGGTATAATGTAGAATTGTGTATCTCCCTTCAATTCTGTCGATTTTGCTTCTTATGGTTTGGGGCTCTGTTGTTAGGTACATATATGTTTCTAATTGTTATATCTTCTTGGTGGAGTGACACTTTTATTGTTATAAAGTATCCTTCCTTGTCTCTAGTAGTAATTTTTATCTTATTGTTCTAGTATTAATGTAGCCATTCCGACTCTCTATTTGCACAATATATCAGTTTTCTGTCCTTTTACTTTTAGCCTATTCCTGTCTTTGAATTTAAAGTGAGCCTCTGCTAGAAAGCCTATAGTTGTATCATGTTTTTTCTTAATCCATTCTGTCAATTTCTGCCTTTTGATTGGAGCGTTTAATACATTCATGTTTAATGCAATTACTGCTAAGGACTTCTGCCATTTTGATATTTGTTTTCTATTTGTCTTCATGTCTTTTATCTTTTTTGTTCCTGTGTTTCTCCATTATTGACATTTTGTGTTAAACAAATATTGCTCATGTGTTATTTTAATTACCTTGTAATTTCTTTTAATATATGTATGTGTATGTATATATGTGTGCATATATATATTTATATATAACATATATATACATATGTATGTATGTATGTTTTTTTAAGTTATTTTCTTAGTGGTTGCCTGCTTTGGGGATTGCAGTTCACATCTTGTAACAGTCTAGTTTGGATTAATACCAACTTTATTTCAGTAGCATGCAAAAGCTTTTCTCCTACATAGCTCTGCCTCCACTTCTGCTGTTTTTTTTACTAATTACATCTTTGTATATTGTACCCATCAACACAGATTTGTAATTACTGTTTTATGCAGTTTTGTTTTAAACTAGATAGGGGAAAAATGAGTAAAAAATACTGTCTTTTATATTTATCTATGTAGTTACTTTACCTGGTGTTCTTTATTTCTTCATGTGTATTCCAGTTATCATTTAGTGTCTTTTCATTTCAGCCTGAAGGACTCCCTTTAGTATTTCTTATAGGTGCAGATCTGCTAGTGACAGATTCCTTCAGTTTTTATTAATCTGGGAACATCTTAATTTCTCCTTATTTTTGAAAGATAGTTTTTCTGTATATAGAATTCTTGATTGACAGGTTTTTTCCTTTTATCTCTTTGAATATATCACCCCATTGCTTTCACACCTCCATGATCTCTGATGAAAAAAATCAGCTTTTTTCTTAATGATGATCCCTTGTAGATGATGAGTCACTTCCCTCTTGATGCCTTCTAGAGTCTGTCTTTGTTTTTCACTTTAAACAGTTTGATTATTGTGTCTCAGTGTGAATTTCTTTTCATTTAACCTACTTGAAGTTAACTGAGCTTCTTCAATGTGTATATTAATGTTTTTCATCAAATTTAGGGAGTTTTCAGCCATCATTTCTTCAAATATTCTTTCTTTTAAAAACCTAGGACCGATAAATCTCTCCCTCTTTGCTGAGAGGCTTTGTGTGCATGTTGGGGCCCCCATCAACACTCAGCCAGACAGTTGACAATGCTACCATAGCCTTCACTTTCTGCTTTTGCAGAGCCTCAAAGGATAGGCATAAGTGAGAGTTTGGTTCTTCTCAGCCCTTTCCTGAGTAGACTCACAGCCCTAAGCATGTATGTGGCCTTTTAGATTCCAAGGAGTATGTCAACTTTTTCTTTTAAGCTTTTTGTTTAGTCTGTTTATTGTTTGGCCCAAGTATTATTCATTGTTTTGGACATCCATGAAGTTAAAACACTTTCCTATAATTGTTTTAGACAAACACATGCCCTTCTCTACCCCTGGAAGAAGACTTTTTGCATTGGGGTACTTCCAAGGAAAGTTAAATACAAAAGTATTTTAAGTGGGGTCCTCCAAAGAAACAATGATGATTCTTTGGGAAAGAAGTTTTGAAAGGGCTCCAGCTCTGTTCTGTTCCCTCTGGTGACTACCAGGCTGCTGGGGAGTAGAAAATGGAACTAGGCAAGTTAAAACACCACAAAACTTGCTCTTCTTACCAAGATTCAGCCATTTTCTTTATTAAACACTCCCTGAGTTACTGGAAGCCTTGATTAATTTCCAGAGTCTGAAAGGGTTGATTTGATTGTTTTCTCCCAGTTTCTGATTCCTTTCACAGAGGAGTGGATTCTTGGAGATCACCATGTTTACTGACATTACCTCTTTCATAGTTTGGGGGACTTTTCCCCTTTATTTCTGAGAATTATAAGGACTGGAAAGTTAATCAGTTCTGTTTGTGACATGTTGAGTGACGATGCTTTCTATGGCACATCTTGGAGATGTTAAATTCATAGTTTAGGAATCTGGATCTTGATGTACCCATCCATTTATAGATGATAGTTAAAACCATTAGAGTAGATAAGATTGCCTTTTGAAAAAGTGTTTATAATGAAATGACCAAAGGGCTTCTATGTTTGAGTAGATAATTGCTGAAGGAAGAAATGAAAAGTTACTCATGATGCACATTTGATATCTACAAATTTATGGTCTCAAATCTCAGCCAGTCTCTCAGAACAGCCTATCAATCTTATTCTTTTTTTCAGCTTCCTCATTACCTTAGCAATTACCTAAACCTCCTTAAGTCTTCTCCTTAATTCCCTTGTCACTCCCAGTTAACTTCCCCTTACTCTGTCTTCTCCTTCAAGAAAATTTAAGCCACATAACTTCTCTCAAATTATCATTCCTCCCCCTTTTAATTTGCTTTTATCCACAGGTAATGATAGAGGAGAATTGAGTGTACTTATGAAAAGATTCATTTAGATATTCTAGGCTGAGTAGGTAAGGGAGAGTGTCCAGGAGGTACTGTTAGGTCCCTCCTGATAGACATTGGAGGGATCCAGGGACTACAAGTTTCTCAGTTTGAATAATGAGGTTTTTTAGAACAAATCAAAATATGATTTCTGTAGAGTGAGTTATATATAAAAGTCTGGTAAGAAATTGTATATGTGCTACAAATGGACGTTTAGTTGAAGTTATTCATTGAGCAAAGGGTGTGTCTTTTACTTAGCTGTAACAAATGCCAGACATTTAAAAATGTCCCTGTAGTGGGTTGAATTGTGTCTCCCAGAAAGATATGTTTAAGTCCTAATCCCCAATATCTGAATGTGACCTTCTTGGGAAATAGTTATTTGCAGATGAGATGAATTAAGATGAAGTCATACTATGCCTAGTGCCTAGGATTTAGGACCTAGTGAACCCTAAATCCAATGACTGGCATCCATGTAAGAAAGGGAGAAGACACAGAGACACAGGGGAAAAGGCCATGTGAAGACAGAGGCAAAGATTGGAGAGCTGCACCTACAAGCCGATGAATGCCAAGGATTGCCAGAAGTCACCAGCAGCTAGGACGAGGCAAGGAAGGATTCTTCTCTAGAGCCTTTGATGGGAGCATTGCACTACTGACACCTTGATTTTGGGCATCTAGCTCCATAACTGTGAGAGAGTGAATATCTGTTGTTTTTAAGCCACCCAGTTTGTGATTTTTTGTTTTTGTTTTTTTATAGTAGCCCTTGGAAGCTAATATAGTCCCTCAGTTCACTCCTGAAATTATTTTAATTGATAAATATGCAGGTATGTTATCAAATGACAAACTTAGAAATAACATCAATAATCCATAAAGTGTGTTTTATATATTATATTAGCTTAAGTTTGAGGATAACACTTTGAAAATGAGATTATAGGCAGAACTATGGCAGCTAGATAATTGGCTCTTGATGGGTACCTCAAATACATAAAGCTTAAAAGATCTGATTTAGTTCCATTTTTCCTTTCAAGTCTATGATTCCATTTGAAAATCTCAGCAAATTTTTTTTCTGAGAGAAATTACTGTTAATATCATGTTAGGAAATAATCTACATAATTTCTAAATATGAATCTTCTACTTAAATCCTTTTAAAATACTACCATATTTTAATAGTTGTATAATACAGCTTGGCATTTTATTAATAATATAGGTGAAATGAGCAATTTTTTTTCTATATTCAGTATATTAAACCAAAATCATTTTGCTTACATCCTTGAGATTTTCTTAGAGAAATAAAATTTGGAATTTCTTCTTGTTATGCTTTTGTAGTTGTGATGCAGATATTTCACGGATCTTGATCCGTGTAACAGATCAGCTGTAATTTTTTTAATTAGGCTTTACCTTTTTCAAGACTATATCTTATATAACTATCAGTTCTCTATTGCTCCCACAGCAAACTACCACAAATTTAAGAGCTTAAAACAACACACTTTTTTTTTGTTTGTTTGTTTCATTATTCTAGTAAATTGTTTTGGCCCTCTTGTGCTTTAAATCTATATCTTTTTGGCTAGGCACTATGTGAGTTGTATTTGTCTGTGCTTTCCACAGGACAGACACCACAGAAACTTTTTTTTTTTTAATTTATTTATTTATTTGGCTGTGTTGGGTCTTCGTTTCTGTGCGAGGGCTTTCTCTAGTTGCGGCGAGCGGGGGGCCACTCTTCATCGCTGTGCGCGGGCCTCTCACTGTCACGGCCTCTCTTGTTGCGGAGCACAGGCTCCAGACACGCGGGCTCAGTAGTTGTGGCTCACGGGCCCAGTTGCTCCGCGGCATGTGGGATCTTCCCAGACCAGGGCTCGAACCCGTGTCCCCTGCATTGGCAGGCAGATTCTCAACCACTGCGCCACCAGGGAAGCCCCAACACACATTTTTATATCACTGTTTAAGTCTGAAGTCCTAGTAGGCTCAGCCGGGGTCCTCTGCTTAGCCTCTCACAAAGGTGAGATCAAGGTGTTGGCTGGGCTGTGTTCCCTCCCGGAGGCCCTGGGGGAGCATCTGCTTCCAGACTTACGCTGTCAGCCAGATTTAGCGGTTGCTGTTGTAGTGCGTAGGTCCCTGTGTTCTTGCTGCCTGTCAGCAGGGCGGCAGTGGGGCTGGCGTTTGCTCCTGGAGGTGACCCACGTTCCTTCTCACACTTTCCACGTGGCACCCCTCCAGCAACAGCGGGTCAAGTTCCTCTCACACTTCTGATTTCTCTTGCTGCATCTCTCTGACTCCAGCTGAAGAAAGCGGTCTCCTTTTAAGAACTTATGTGATTAGATTGGGCCCACGCAGATAATTCAGAACACTCTCCCTTTGTTAACCTTTATAAACTTAGTTACATCCCTTTTGCCATGTAACAAAACGTATTCACAAGTTCCAGGGATTAGGGCACAGACATCTTTGTGGGGGATTGGGGCATTTTGCCCACCGTAAGTAACTAATATTAACAGTTTTGATAATTAGTTGCATTAATTATAAAAAGTATTAACCCTACTAAAAATAATTATAAAAATAATTAAAATAATTATAAATATAAATACAAAAAAGATATTATAGTATATTTAGTTAGTACAAGAACCCTGTACCTCCCTGTATCCATATATTATAAAGTATAATGAGAATGTTTGCTAAGAGGTAAGAAATTCAGAAATTATCTTACACCACAGAAAACACACTTCTTTGTGGAAAAGGTTAATAAACTGAAATGTCATTCCCCTAACGATAGTTGAATTGTACAACATTATTTACTTATTTTGAGATTCTAGCCAACTTTCATTGCTTGAAATTAATTGGATACCCACACCTCTTAGGAGTAGGCTAGAAAGTCCACACACAAACCATGTCCCCATCATTTCTCATTTATCTTACAGTTTGCTGCTGAGTAGCAGGGGACTTGAATTTCTTTCTCATTTGGTACCAGTAGCTCCATGTGGTTACAAATGACTCTCTTAAGATAACGGAAGCTTCTTCAAGTCAGAGACCCTGACTTGTTCAGATTTGTATCACCAGTGCCTGGCACATTACAGATGTTCCACAAATATTTGTTGAAAAATGACTGAGCTCATGAATATCACAGCTAACAAATGTTTATTAAACAGCCAGTGTGTACAAGTTGATCACCCACTGATTCAGTGTTTACTGAATGATCTCGTGCCTTCAAGCCATCACTACCTGATTTCTTTCTGATTATTCTTGGCCACTGTTGCTGTAAAAGAACAGAGGTCTCTACTACAGGTGATTTAGTACAAAAAGCCTGAACTAGAAGCCAGGTGCCTTGAATTCTGCTCTGATATTAATAAATTGTATGATTCCCAAGCAAATTAATTAATTTCTGAGCCCCAACTTACTCATCTATAAAATGAAAATGTAAAATAAGATCCTTAAAATTTCTTCCAGCTTTTAAATTTGTACACTTAGAATTTTTCTTCTGAAGTAAAATGGGAAACTTGAAAGATAAAAGAGTTCAAGATTGATCCTAAACATAAACCCTCATAATTGTTTTTAGCCCTTGTCTGGCTGTTAGCATTCATAAGATGCAAGTCGTTTTACCTTAAACCTTAACTGCCTTTATTTTTAATGTCTGTAAGAATTTTGTCTCAACCATTTATTTATCCTTTCATTTAATTTTTCAAGACTGAAAGAGAAAGAAAAGTTCAGTGAGACACCTCAAATGCAATTTTTTTTGGATAAAACAAACATATAAAGAATAGGGGATAATATCTGACATGGGCAAACTTGAACCTATAGATTTTCTATTAGTAAGTCAAAAGCAGGGCCAGGTAAAATAAGTCAGCTGAATTGAATTTTCTTATCATCCAAGTTCTACTATCAGACTGGGAAAACATTGCTTCTTTCCCTTAAGTAACAATTTTAAGGGAAGGACTAAAGCTAATAGTTTATCCATTATGAACGTGACGATATACCAATTAACCAAATTTTATGTGCCCCACCCATTATACACAAAAATGAAAGGACTTTTTTCTTAAATACAGAAGTAGTTAGTTCCAGTAGAACTATCTTATAACTTAAAGAGAGAATGTATGAGGATCAGTCCGTGTACCAGAACCTAGTCTTAATTCTGCGAGACCTAAAAACTCTGTTAAATTTGAAATGTAGTGTTTGCCCGACTCTCATTTTTGCCTTGTGAAGAAACTCAGTACACTACAAAATTATTAACTGATTTTATTTGAAGTAGTTCTAAGGTATTTCGTGCTTCTAGGCATTATATTCAAAACCTAGACAATCGTTTTTAAGGAAGGGCGGACATGAGCCTTGAACATTATGTATTGTTATACCTGGAAGAGATTTTTGAGATCATCTGTTAGAAACCCTCTTATTTTGTAGATAAGGAAACTGAGGAAACAGCTTTTATTTTCAGTTCTTAGCAGAATCATGACTTTAAAGTCATGTACTGCACTGTGTGTTTGATGGCATTTTAAAATAAAAACATGAAGTATTTTGCAACTACTCAAAAGTATAGTATGGCCAGAAGATAAATTATTTTAAATTATAATTTCATTTAGATAAAGTGAATTACTATTCATTTACTGTTTTTCTGTTTAGGTGAAAAGAGATTTGAATGTCTGGAATGTTCTAAAAGATTTATGCGGAGTGATCATCTCTCCAAACATGTCAAAACACACCAGAATAAGAAAGGTGGTGGGACAGCTCTTGCCATTGTTACCTCCGGAGAACTGGACTCATCTGTAACAGAGGTGCTTGGCTCCCCAAGAATTGTCACAGTTGCAGCCATTTCTCAAGATTCAAACCCAGCAACTCCCAATGTTTCAACCAACATGGAAGAATTCTGAAAAGTTATTTATAACAGAGACCTCTAGTGCTGCACTTAAGTTTACACACATTTGAAAATCTGGAAATGGGCTGGTCAGGTGAATTACAAAGTAGGAAATCATGTTTTCATTCTTGGCTTCTTTAAGTATTCCAAGATTTTGGGTCAGCACATGAAGTGTTGAATTTTTAAAAATATAAAAAGCAAACTGATGTACTGGAAACAGATAGAAAAGTATTTCCTCCATATTATATGTTGTAGTTATTTGGAGATCTATCACATAATTTTTAAACTGAATCTTCCCCTCTCTTAACATCATGTGTTAACGTGTTTAAAAAGACAGACCTCAGTAGTTTGCAGGCTGGACCTTAATTGGACTTGTTTTCTTTGAAAGTACTTTGTTATAAATTCAGTCAGTAATAATTTATGTGGATTTATTTTTTTTTTGCAATAGCACAGAAAACAAATAGTTAACTGATGATAGAGATAATACTTTATTTCCTTAGCTTGATTTTTGGAAAATCAACTGAAAATAGTTTTGGCCGTCTTTTCTAAATATTAGAAATTCTTCAACAGCTGAATTAGGTAAGTTCCAAAAAAGTAATCTGAGAGGCTATCTCAGATCTTTATTACCACTACATTGTAGTAGTGCGTATGCAGACAATCAGTGAAGTCCAAGTACTTTCTCCATTTGGAGACACAAGAGGAACTTAGAGCTAAACCTTAGGTTAAATTTTAGATTGAAACCTTAGGAAAATACTGGGGGGAAAACAAAACTCATAATAGCTTCAGAAAAATAAAATGAGGCAGTTTAACAGGTAAGGTTTTGAAGTTAGGATTGATTATATTCCTAACCCTAGGTTGAACCACAAAGTTCATTTTAAATGTTTATATTGGAAATATTTGCATAGAGTTTAAATCGTTCTGTAGTTTCATATTCTGTAAATATGAGTTATGTTGACAATGTGCAAAATTCTTTATGCTTTGACTTGGTAGCCAAAGAAAGAATTATCACACTTTTTTTAAGGCCAGCAGAAAATTATCTTTTAACTGCATTACAATTTCTGTTTTCCTCTTTACTAAAAATTAACGAATCCCATTTTATTTCTAGCACTGTGTTAGAGGCTGATTAAGAATTTATAACACAGTAATGTCTTTATGTTATGCCAATAACTGAATTTTCCCTAAGAAGACAGCCTAACAAATATATAACAGATGTGATACTATGAAACAAAAATTATTTTTTAAAAATCAGAATAATTTCAGTCAAGTAAGTGACTAAAGAAAAAATATTTCATTGTTTATACAAGGGTCTTAATAGGAAAGATGGCCAAAAGTTTCATATAAAAAAAATTGGGAGTATACCAGTAGCTTAAATATTAGTAAGATATTTCATATTTTAAAAATATATTTACAAAGAATTATAATGGAATTGGAATTGACCATTTGAAAACTAAAGTTTTTAACTGCTCGGTTTATTAACACCATTAGTTTGGGGATTGTTTGAATATAGGTGTATGTTTTCTTGTGCATTCCCTATTATTTCAGGAAAAGTACTACTCATGCGAATTCTCTTCCGAAATTGTGATGTTTCTTGTATTTTTGATGAAGGAGAAATACTGTAATGATCACTGTTTACACTATGTACACTTTAGGCCAGCCCTTTGTAGCGTTATATAAAACTGAAGGTCTTTTGTGCTTTCAGTTTGTATAAAAAAGCTTTGAGATTAAAGGAAAAAAAAATTTTTACACTGTGGTTATAAATTTCAAGTTTCTTAAAGCTTTTGTAGACTTGTAACAAAGTCTTTAAATTTTAGTTGGATTTTGTAAATTGTTTTGTATATTTTATTTAACGTACTCTTAACAACTGATGTATCTGGCTTTAAAACATCAGAATCAGTTTGTTGCTTTGTTTGGTACAGAGGAGCATTTGGTAGTATTAATTTTAATTTTATTATATAGGAGCTGAAACATCAAATATATATTTTATCTATCATTATGCTACACAATCAGTGCTATAAATTTTTTTATGCAAAGAAACTTTCGTAATGTTTGAATCATGTTTCCTCAGAGTGACACTTTTTGTTGTTGTTAATACCGAGTATGAGCTCTCTGCACCATTATACCATGAACCAATTTTAATGCATACCTATGTATGCTCCTCAGAAATCGAAGTTATTTTTTAATCAACAATGAGGCCTATTATAAATTTAACAAACTGAATCTGGATAGCTTTATAGCATATAAAATATATTAATTTGTGTTAGCAGGTGCACATTTCACCACTGAAATTAGAAATCTTTTGACAGTCTGTTCTGCATACCATTCTGAATCCACTCTTCTGTCTTATAAGAATCGTAAATTTCAGTGTCCTTTATTTGACTCAGTGGGATATAGCTGTTATAAGTAATAGGGCACAGATGTGCAGTAGAGTCTTGTTTAATGACATTTCACTGTTCATTCCCTTTGCCACTGTTATAAAACTTTTCTTTATTGTAATTATCAGTGCAAAGCTATGTATTTATCATGGTAGAACTCCAGTGTTAGAATAGTTTTTTCTTACAGTATACTTTCTTTGGTTAGGTTTGTGTATGTGTTGCTGATTACATTAGAACTTGATGTTAAGTCATTATTTATCACACTCTCATGAGAGCAGTAATAAAAGTGTGTAATCTAGGAGAAAAAGTTAATTTGTCAAACTTAGATAAGCATGATGTTTAGGTCCTATTTTTCAATTTTATAACTGTTTTATTGCAACAATATTTGTATTTAAGTCTTCATTTTAATGCCTTGTGGTGTTTTTTTATGCATGTCACTAAGTTGTCATCCCACATAAATTGATGTGCAGCATAGGGTATTAAATCTACATAATGATTTTAAAACAGAAATAGTTGATGGTAAAATGTAAATGTTTTGCAAAAATTCCTTATAAAAAGTTTTGTAGTAACATTTCACTTGTAAATTTTTTTTTGTAAAAAAAAAAAAAGAAAAAAAAAAAAAAAAGAGTCCAGAAAAAAACCTGTTTCCCATATCCTAGAATTTAGACAATTATTCTGCCAGCAAAGCCTCTGGGGGCTGTAATTGACATTTTTACAGTGCTGATTTGTATAAAATTTGTTTTTTGTGGATTTGGAAATAAAATCATGTACAAGTTGTTGCCTGCAATAACAATTGCAAGTAACCTATTAAAAATTCCCTTGAGTTTAACATGTTTCTTCATTTAATTATGTATGCTATAAAACAGCAATAAATTGTTTGAACTATCAACCTTTTTATAATGATGAACACTGGAAAGTAAATGCTTCTCACTAGAAAACATACTGGCAACTCTTCATAATTCCTGGTATTAAGCTCTGGTCACCATTTCTCTGAACGTACCACCAAAGAACACCAATTCAAATTTCACGTTAATTTGTAGCCATTGCTCTAGACATGTATGGAAATTAAAATTTGATTTAGGGACATTTTTTACTTAAATATTTTTAAGCAATAAATGTTAGGAAATTGTAGGAAGACCTAAAAATGAAAACATAATTAAGATGTTATTTAAGCTTACAGAAACACTAAGAAGCAATGTATGCCATGTATATAGATGCCACAGTCTATAAGCAGAAGCTATTGTCTTTTCCTCTTGGGAGAGCCCTGCAAATCTCATGCAGAACCTTAACGGACATAATGAATACATTACTATAACAACTAGTTATCGGATTTCCAAACCCAGGCCAGATTAGATACAGCCAAGTGAGGGGCAGGGGATGTTAGGCAGCAGGGAAGTACATTGATCTACGCAGGGAAGTACATTGATCTACTAACAGAAGACGCCAAAAATTCTTTTTAAATCTGTAGCGATCAAGGCTTACATAGTGTTTGGGTAGATCGCGTTGTATAGTAAAACCCTAAGGTAAAGACATGGCTAGTGTAATAATATGTGTTCGTAACAATTCCTGAATCAAGAAACAGTTAAATTAATTCTCTGCCAAACAAGACTAGTAAGGAATAAATTTTTCAAAAGATTTGTATCAAACTAAAAATGTATACTTCAGTTATCTGAAAAATTCACATTTGGAAGCATCAGGATGATATTGTATAAAAGGGATAATACAAGTAGTAAACTTTTTCTATTTTTTAAAATTTTTTATGTGGTAGTACCAGTTTGATTCTTGGACTTCTAGGAACTTCAAACTCAGAACCAGGAACCAGGAGCCAACAGTGAGTCAAAGAAAATACCAAAAAAGTAATGCTTTTTACTTTATCATAGATTTTTTTTTTAAACTGGATTATATTTGCTTTACACTGTTGTGTCAGTTTCTGCTGTACAGCAAAGTGAATCAGCTGTACATATATGTATATCCCCTCTTTTTTGGATTTCCTTCCCGTTTAGGTCACCACAGAGCAGCACCAAGTAGAGTTCCCTGTGCTATACAGTAGGTTTTCATTAATTACCTGTTTTATACATAATAGTGTATATATGTCAATCCCAATCTCCCAGTTCATCCCACCTCCTGCCCTTTGCCCTTGGTATCCATATGTTTGTTCTCTACATCTGTGTCTCTGTTCCTGCTTTGCAAATAAGATGATCTTTACCGTTTTTCCAGATTCCACATATATGTGTTAATATACGAGATTTATTTTTCTCTTTCTGACTTCACTCTGTATGACAGTCTAGGTCCATCAACGTCTCTGCAAATGACACAATTTCGTTTCTTTTATGGCTGAGTAATATTCCATTGTATGTGTACCACATCTTCTTTATCCATTCCTCTGTTGATGGACATTTAGATTGCTTCCATGTCCTGGTTGTTGTAAATAGTGCTGCAGTGAACATTGGGAGTGCATGTATCTTTTTGAATTAATGGTTTTCTCTAGGTATATGACAAGTAGTGGGATTGCTGGGTCATATGATAGTTCTATTTTTAGTTTTTTAAGGAACCTCCATACTGTTCTGCATAGTGGCTGTATAAATTTACATTCCCACAAACAGTGTAAGAGGGTTCCCTTTTCCCCACACCCTCTCCAGCATTTATTGTTTGTAGATTTTTTGAAGATTACCGTTCTGACTAGTGTGAGGTGATACCTCATTATAGTTTTGATTTGAATTATTAGAAATAGTGATGTTGAGCATCTTTTCACGTGTTTGTTGGCCAACTGTATGTCTTCTTTAGAGAAATGTCTAGCTCTTCTGCCCGTTTTTTGATTGGGTTGTTTGTTTTTTTGATAATGAGCTACATGAGCTTTTTGTATATTTTGGAGATTAATCCTTTGTCAGTTGCTTCATTTGCAAATATTTTCTCCCATTCTGAGGGTTGTCTTTTCATCTTGTTTACGGTTTCCTTTGCTGTGCAAAAGCTTTTAAGTTTCATTAGGTTCCACTGGTTTATTTTTGTTTTTATTTTCATTACTCTAGGAGGTGGGTCAAAAAAGATCTTGCTGCAGTTTATGTCAGAATATCATAGATTGTTGACATAAAACCACTGGTGTAATAAGTTAGGAAAGTTGAAGCAGTGCTCAGCCAACACTGTAAATATAATAAGGTATAGTTCACAATGCTGTTCATGATAAAGCCAAGATATCAAGAAAAAATGATGGCATAGCTTGTTTATTTTTATTTAAAATTTCAGATGCTTAAAGAGTGCAGACTTCAGGTATGTACAAGAAATAAATACTTTATTCTTCAATACATCTGAATTACATATTACTGTATTTACTGCCCAAGCAATAATGTCTGATTCACACACAACCAACTTGTAATTGTGTAGCAGGATTTTTAAGGCATGTATTCCATTCTTCTAAGGGTTGCTAATTAGTGTACGTCTTAGGCTGTGTTCTTCTTTGTAGCAGGTGGCAATGAAATAATTTATTTTTGGATACCTGAGAGTGATTTCAAGTGCAAATAGTAAGAAAGAAACAAAGAGTAAGGGAGGAAGGAAAATGGTACAAACCTTCGTTTTTGTCGAAGGTAATAGTTTGGCAACTGCTAGGACAATTTCTCCTGGAGGAAAATGTTCCAATTAATAGGGTTTCTAGATTTCAGAATTTTAATAATCAAGTTTTCATGTATAAAAAGAAATCAGTATGCTATTTATAGTACTTTAGCTCAGAAAAGCAAGTTATGTATGCATATACATATATATAACAGCTCTTTACAATAAGGATTTGATTTAGCAAATGAGTTAGCAAATTACATATTTTGTATTAGACTGTACTGACATAAAATCTATTCTCTTTAAATAGAAAAGGTACTTTCCTGATAAATCATGCATCACTATGCTGCCCACAGTTAAGTACAGTTACTCAAGCCTTAAGTACATTGTACATTCTCTTATGAAGTCAACCAGGAAAATTGGGTGATAGTCAAGGGGAATTTTCACATCCGCTTATGATATTTGAATTGTTCCATAAAAACAATATTTTTACCACAGTAAAATTTTTTTCAAGGAAACAGTAGCTGTGTTTCCAGTTAACAGTAATCCCTTTGAATAATTGTGGCACTGTTTAAAATTTTTGTTCAGTGGAAACATATCCACAGGGTTTTGTGTTCCCTATATGTATTTTAATAAAATTAAGTACATGTATATAGATAAAATATATGCTATGTGTAACATTTTAGCTATATATCACTATAACATTAGGATTGGATTAGGAAGTTCAAACTTCAGCATAAAACTATTTTGTTTTTAAAGCTGCTGAAAGAAAGACTGCAAGAAATACAGATAGGCCTAAAAATACACACATACCCTAAAATTCTGTATAAAAGATTTGTACCAATAGTTTCCATAAAACTACATTTTTATCTAGCCCTTCTACTTCTGGACATTAATTTGCTTCAGGACTTAATGATAGCGATGACTAATAGGCTTGTATTTTGAGTCTCCATTCATTGGACAAATACTGAGGGTCTGTTTGGTACCAGCCACTAATCCATGTGTCAGACCAAGAATAAGACAAAAAGCCCTATCCCCTGCCCTCACAGAGTTCACGCAGATTTGAAAGTGGTAAGGGCAACGGGGACAAGTAGGCTAAACATGAAGAGTGCTGGGGCTGCGATTGTAATTAGAGGGGTCAGGAAGCCTCCCTGAACTGATGTCTGAGTAAAACTGGAAGTGAGGAAGCAACCCTTGCCGATCAGTATCTGAGAGGAAGCCGGGGGAAGAGGAATCAGCGAAAGGGATGAGCCCTAAGCCTGACTGGACCACAGCTAAAGCGCAGTAGTCTAGAGGGGCCAAAAATGAGGAGAGCAGGAGAGAGGTAAGAGGTGGCGGTGCATCCTTGCCATGGAGATAAAGGCCTGCTCATAACGAAGAGGGTTGAGCACCCTGGTAAAAGCAAAGCCGTGTGACACAGAGATCACCAACTGGGAGGCTGAGGAGTGTGGGCTTGATTCCTGGTTCTGCCACTTACTACACAACGTTGGGCAAATTATCTGACTACCACTTCTGCATCCTCTTTTTCTCATTTCCAAAATGGGAATAATACCTCCTAGGTGTCTTAAGAGGATCAAATAAGGTAACTCTCAAGCCTCTGACACAATCGTATTTAATAGGTAGAAGTTATTGTTATCATAACCCAAAAGGGGGAGGGAGGATGGAATAGTTCCCAGTTGGACCAATCTTGAAATGCTTTGGGTACCAGTATGTTGAACAGTTAATGCTCAATATCCCATTTTAAAAAAGAAATTTTAGTGAGAACTTCTTGATTCAACTGTACATTTTTTCTCAAACTACCTATGAGCTAGTTTCTATCTCAGATTTATATGATGGTCATCTTTTCCCAATGCTAAGCAAAATTAAAGTTTCAAATCTTAGTTATTTTCTAATTTTAAAATGTTAATTTCAACTACTTGCCTACCTAAGTGATAGCAGAGAACCAAACGAGTGAACAAGAAGCAAACCAAATAGTGAAAAACAGAAACATCCGCCCATCTGCTGTTCAAAAACTTTTTTTTTGTTGTTAACATGTGTGGAAAATTTTCTATATCTAAAATCATCCCCTATGTTTAGAGGTACACTTAAATAAACAAAATGAACCTGAGCTTACAGGGCAAAAGTACTCCTATGTTTTCAGTTCCCTGTTAAATTGCAACCATGAAAAAAAAAATGTGCATTTTGGGGTCCAAACCTTTTCTTATCCTAGACAACTTCCTCTCAGACTTGGTTCAGAAAAGAATAGGATGCTCTGCATTTATGAGCTCTAAGCTATCTTCACTTAGCTTTTCAGATTCTTTGTGGAATAAGATAAGATATAAACAAATAAATTGTCCAAACTGGCTTCGTGCCCTGCCAGGCTCAGAGGCACCTCCGCTAGCTGCTGCCCCCCACTTCCAGCACCTCTTCCATTTCACTACCTTAACTGGGCTTCAGATCCTGTTCTTTTTTTTTTATTATTTTTTATTTTTATTTTTTTAAACATCTTTATTGAAGTATAATTGCCTTACAATGGTGTGTTAGCTTCTGCTTTATAACAAAGTGAATCAGTTACACATATACAATATGTTCCCATTTCTCTTCCCTCTTGCATCTCCCTCCCTCCCACCCTCCCTCCCACCCTCCCCATCCCACCCCTCTAGGTGGTCAGATCCTGTTCTTAACTCTGACTTGCCTCTTTCATTCCCAAGCTAACCTGCAGAGATGCTTTTTCCAATCAGCCAGTACATTTAGCACATATTGTGTGCCACCAGATTCAGGCATAAGGGATGCTGTTCCTCTTTTCTGTATTAATCCTGCCTCCTTCCATCTCTCCCTTGGCTAGATTTCTAGAGCACCTCGATATCCCTTTCCCCGACTCCTGGGATGGGCTGACCAGCACTTGCAGAGATGGGAGTGCAGTAAGCCCGCATCCACAGGGAGGAGCCAAGGCTCAGATCATGGTGGGCCAGGTTAAGATGAACAAGTCTCGAGTCAGAGAGACAAGAAGTCAGACCCTGGGAGCTAAGATCAGACAAAAGCAAATCACAGGAAAGAGGAGGAAATTAAACTTGAGCAGTTGTCTCCCACACTCGTCTTTGAAGCATTGGCTCAAATTGTGTTATTTATTATCTTGCTATGAAATGTGGTTTAATAAATATTTTACTGATAGCAGTATTATTTTTGAGATGTGGAAGCCATAATAAGGTTATATTTTCTGCTGGTAAAATTGTTCCTAGCTTGTATAATTTTATGTTGGAATTAAATACATCAGTAACTCATGGTTCTAAAGGGCATCATGGCTTTGAAATGTTTGGTCACCCTAACATGTTTGGAAAACCACTGTTGAGGAAAATAGTATAAAGGCAAAGAGCAAGCTAACTAAAAAAAGATTCCAACTCAATTCAGCAATGTTGTAAATGGTTACGACTTTAACTGTGTTATGTCTTTGAAGCTTTTATGTTAGCTTATTCTTTGTCAAATATATATATGTATGTGAAATATGTGTGTGTGTGTGTGCATGTTTCGTGAAGCATCATATATATTTCTAACTGCAGTTTGTAAGTCAGAATTAAGTTTATAAGTTACTGTGGTTTTGTATTATAGTCGC
This sequence comes from Eschrichtius robustus, assembly GCF_028021215.1. NCBI lineage: Eukaryota > Metazoa > Chordata > Mammalia > Artiodactyla > Eschrichtiidae > Eschrichtius > Eschrichtius robustus. The sequence goes on along the minus strand of NC_090831.1, from coordinate 55,464,289 downwards.
TTCCTCTCATTTTCTATAATTATATGGACGGAAAGGTAATATTGTTGGAAAATTACGCCCTATTCTGATGATGATGTATAACCTTTAATTCTCATTTTTATGGAGTAAATCATGACTAGAACAGGGTTATGGGTCCTATGAAAAGAACCTCAGTTCTTCATTTATTTTCTTGTTTGTTTTGTTTTTCAAAATCCAGGGGATGTCAATTTGTATTAAAAGTCTGTGTAAGCAGTGATCATTTTATAACATATAGAAATATTGAATCAGTATCTTGGACACACGGAACTAACATAGTGTTGTAGGTCAATTATGCTTCAAAAAAATACATCAAACAAACTAATAAAACAAAAGAAGGAAAAAAAAAAAACCAGTCTAGTAAGTATGTCCACCAATTCCATAAGTAACTGGGAGTACTTTTATTCTTATGTCCAATTGTAAATACAGACTTTGACATAAAATAGGAAAAGAAAAAAGGGTGAACCTTCCTAAAGAATTTTACTGATCATTTTGTAGATCTAAGATTTATTGTTCTGTATTTTTAGGAAAAGTGTTACCTTGTTTACAAAATGTTTTTAAAATATTAATTTTATTTTAAATAGTATCCTTATTCAAATCCCTGATCTTAACAAATTCTTTAAAGAATTAATGCAATGAGAAAAGAGGTAATAATCACCAGAGAATATATTCACATATTTGTCTTCAGTTTATACATTTTGTTCTAATAGAAATATTGATCAGATTTATGATTTAAGTATTTATGCCTCTTACTAAATATGTCTTTCAACTCTGGCATTGTTCAGAATACTCTCAAAGTAATTATGATCTCTAAAAAAATAACTCTTTTATTATTTTTTTTGTAGGTGAGCTATAACTTGGCCTAAAATACATCAAGCTTGTGAATCCAGAGGACATTGCTTTGTCCTCAAGAATCTACAGCACCCAATCAAAATTTAGACATATTTAGCTATCAGACTAAGAGTTACCCTATTCCAAGTTCAGTTCATTCCCTGTAAACAGAAGAATATAACAATAATTATTGTTCCTGATTATTATAGATACAGAGATAACAGTCAAATTTTAATAACAGACGCAGCACAGCACCCATCAATCAGAAGGGACTGATTGGAGGGAGGTCCCAGAGCCCCTCCCTGTTTCTCCATCCTATACTCCACACCCCCATCCATCCCTCCACCCCCACCCCCACCCCCCTGGCATTACTCTTTCAGTTGCTAGATTTGGGGGAGGTCATGGGGTGGTAGTAGGGGGATTGGGAACCAGAGTGGCTGTTTCGTTTCCAGTATGGAATTATCTCAGCATTTTAATAACCAGTGTGGCTATACTGGTGTCCTAGCTGAATGTGAACAGTGGACACGTAGGTGTATACTCCAAAGTATGCCATGAAGAGTATTAATGATGTAGCGTTTCTTAAAAGAATGCTCCACTGTTACCTCCAGGAATGTCTTCTGTGCTGATAATGTTCCATTTTGCAAGTCTTGTTGCAGATGTATGGGCAGTAATAACGACCACAGACATGCCTCTTGGCAGACCACAAAAGTAAGACAGACCCCAAGTGCAGAGATGTTAACATGTGAAAAAAGGTGCATCACAGAATCAATGAACTACACTTCAAGATATGTTTATTTCTTTTCTGCTTCCATCAATCCCCTGGCTTCCCCAACACCTTGAGCTTGCCAACTGTAGTTTTGTTGACCATTTCAGGATCAAACTACTGAGATTCACAGGAGATTACTTTATTTGCATTGTCTGTTTACATGGGGAGTTATGGGTTTGGATGGCCACAGGAAAAGAACTGTTAGTGTGCACTGAAAGGATGTTTTATTAATTCTAACCTTTCCCAGCCCAAGTAACCTTGCTGTGTGTCACAGAGAATGCCCTCTCTGTAAGGAGCTGGACTTGCTGGGAAAGCTTTGGGGACTTCTTGGTGCTGGTAGAATTTGGGCATTCAATTAGGGTATTCTAATACTTGGAGATCTGGGGATATTACAAATTATATGTGATATTCTATATCCTGGAACAATTCATATTAGGAATATAAATATATATATATTAGGAATTCATATTAGGAATATAAATATATACTAAGGGAGAAAAGCAAGAATGCAAACAGTGCCTACTGGTTTAGGAAGAAAGCTTAGTAGCTTTACAATGGGTACATCAGCAATGTAAATAGAAAAGAGAAAGGCAGATTTACCTGATATAAACACACTGCTCTCCTCAAATCTCTCTCCACTAAGTAGCACCTATGAAAGGGCTTTGTAAACTGTTGAGCACTAGACAAATGTGTGTGCTGCCTCCACGGGGGGGAGGGATCACGAATCCTCATTTAATTCCCACCTGTGCCCAACTCTGAGCACTTTCTCTCAGCTTTCTCCTCATTTCTGATTTCAAAGAAAGGTTTAACAAGCAGGAATAGAAATAATAATGTGTTTGATAAGATGTAGGAGATATTCAGAAATAATTGTGTTTATACTCCCTTCAACTTAACTCATATTCTTTTGTAGAATTTATTTAATCTCTAAATCCTCTTCCTTCTCTGGAACTAGTGCTCCAGAAATAAAACTTCTTTTTTGTTCTCTTAATTAAATTAATTCATCTCTTTTTACACATTTATTTTTCTCTTCTCCCTTCAGAGGCTCTAACCCTTTCCTTGACTAAAATTTTTTGGGTTACAGAAGTCCTTCCCTTGTTGGCATTTTATTTTGAAGTGCTTATTTCAATTCAACAAATATTCGAACAGTAGTATTGCTGGAGGGTCTGTGTTAGATGCTGCAGGGGGTAAAATAAATAAATGGCACAGTCCCTGATAGCACCTGCCTTCAAAGGGCTTTGTTGCTAATAAGGGAAAATAAGAAAGCTGCACAAATAACTATAATGCAAGGTAGAGTACATCATACAGGTACAGGAAGAGATTACACTAAGGACTGGGGAGGATTTCCTCTCCAGAGGGTCCTGTGGTCCTTGTTGTTTGCTTGCTTCTGTCAGTCATTTCCAGTACACCTCAGAATTTTCTCTCTAAATGTTACGGAATTATTCTTTCCTGCATATCTGTTGGTTTTCTACTACATTTCCCCCTCTATCTCCTAAATTCATGCTTAGACTCTGCAAAGATGCTTTAGGTTGTTTTTTGTTGTTATTGTTTGTTTTGTTTTTTAAATCAAAACCAGCAGTGGTAAGAAACTGTAGCTTAACTATTGTTTTATATCTGCTTTGAATGGCCTTGACCTTATGAGTTGACATTCCTGCCTTTGATTTCCATGTCTCTTTACTTGGTATGCAACCCTTCTCTGCCCCCACTCTTGACCATGGCACATATCTGATGGCCTCAACAGCGGCTCCCCATTATATTTGTCCTTTACCCACTTGTTTCTGTCTTGATATCTCTGGAAATCCAGACAGTAAAATTCCTCAAATCACATAGTTTTCTCAATTTTACTCTGTTTTCCTTTTTCTCCTTCCAAAATCTCAAGTTGACCTTAGTCCAGGCTTCTCCAAGAATAAAATTCTTTTAATGTTTAGCCACACTTAGGGGGAAAAAAGTAATAAAGTCTTCATAATTCTTGGGAAATTGTGTTAGTGTAAAGAGATACTTCCCATGATGTTATACGTATATGGGGAATCTGAGAAAAAAACACATCCATACCTTTCTTGGTTGACTACCAAGTGGACAGTTTTTACCCTTTTTCTTCACTAGCAGAACCCAGATTTTGCTCAGGCTCCTCCTACTGGGCATATCCTTAAAAGGAAGCTGGAGTTGGATCTTGATCTCATTTCCCTTGACAAACCCAAGTTTAGATATGGACATGAGATGGAATACTGGCCAATCAGATGAAAGGGAACATCTTCTGGAGGGCTTCAGAAAGTTTTCTTTATGCAAAAATGAAGATGCTGTTTTCTTGCTTCTGGACTTTGTCACCTGCAAGGAATGCTAGAAAACATGATTGCCACTTAGCATCCATGATAGGAGAATAACTGACGGGTTGGAGACCACAGAAAAGGGAGACGAACAACAATCTCATCCCACAGTCCTTGTGTTAACCAACCCATGGCTCTTCTACAACCGGACTTCTTGGGTGAGATTATAAATGTTCTTATTGTATGCCACTATTACTTGGGTTTTCTGTTAATTGCAGTTAACTGCAGATTTTTGTTCATTACAAATATAAATTACTTCTGAAATACACAATTTTTTAAAAAAACCCAAAACGAAAGTCAAGATTATATTGTCCTATAGGACATTAAGGAGTATTGTATCTAACCTAGCAACCTTATTATTTCAGTAGTCTTTCTCCACTGCCTGTGAATCTCTTTCTCTGATTCTCCTGGAACCAACTTCACCATTTTGTTGATATCCTCATTAATGAGTTGAAGACATCTTTGACATGTCTTCATTCTATATTTTGAGTTACTATGTAACTTTTTGAAAATTGTACTTAAATAGTAACACTATGATTTAAATTTTTCTGCTGAATTTTAAAGTGGTTTTTCACTTCAATTTAATTCAACCCTTATTTACAGAATTCCGGTGTCTCTGGGGTAGGGGATGCAAAGGTAGAATACAGGTATGAGAGGAGAGACTAAGAAGCATTGTAAGGTGTTTACAGTGATTTCCAGGCTTGCTTAGTAGCCACTGGGTGCCCCAAGAATTGCTCTGGACCATACAAAACAGCCTTCCAGGAGCTTGTGTTCATTATAAAGGCTTTCCAGGAGCCTGTGTTCATTCAAGCGTCTGATGATATAACTAGAAAATCTTATAGGTGGTTATCAGACACAATTGACATCCTAAAAAGAAAAACTGTTGAGGCACCAAATCTTGCTGGATACAACCTATTTATCAATAATCAGTTATTATAATGGATTATTGAGGGCAACACTCTTTCATAGTTCCTATGGGAAACAAGGGGTTTGAAGTTTTTACTTTGAAATGAACAAGTGGAAAGGACTAAAAAAACTTTAGTTTGAGGACTGCCCCTCAAAATTCTGGCTACTTCAGTCTCAACAAATGTCATTAATAGACCATACTGAAATCCATTTCAGCATCACGGAGACTGTTACTAACCTGGAACTTTTCTCCCTTGAGCTTTTACTCTTGGATTGAATAATAATTCTATGTATTTTCAGAGCACTTTGCTATTTACAAAGACGTCATGCATTCTTTCATTGGGTGTATTAACATCCCAGTAAGTGGCAGGTGAGGTTCAGAATCAGGATTTTGAATAGCTAGATCTTGGATTGCCACAACTAGGAAAGCTGAATTGCAGTGTTGGTTCTTTTCTGGAAACATTCTAACAGCTATGGGCAAGGTAAATTAAAAGCCCTCGGCGCGAGTCCTGTATCCCGGTTCCACCATCTCCTTGTTGCTTAGTCACTTTGTGACTTAGTTTCTTTGCTCATTAAATAAGCTGACCAGTCGAAGCCCTGCCTTTCTAGGTATTAAATAAAATAATCAAGGGGATGGAGTTAGCACGGAGCTCAGCACAACCCAGCGCTGCTCAAAACACAGCAGTTAATCGATACTGGGTTGCGAGTCTCCCTTCCCGGAAGCCCCAAGATGTCCAGTGTGCCAGGGCGCCAGAGGGCAGCGGAGGAGGCCACCGAGTGGCTCACGCCTGTCGAGGGCACGCTCCTCCCCTCCACTCTCACTCCGCCCCCAGAGGGCCGGGGCGGGGACGCCGTTCCCCTGGAAACGAGACGCGGAGGCTCAAGGCCCGCCAGAGCCCTGGGGTGTTGCGCTCGCAGTGCGCGCAGACGCCGGCTGCCAAGTGGGAGCAGGTGTGGGAGTAGCGGCCGCGCTCCCGGTGATCGCTGGAGGAGGTGGGCGCCTCTCGGAGCGCGAGTGTGGAGGTGGCCTCGCCTACCCGGGGCTGGGCAGGGGCGCGCGCGTGGAGCCGGCCAGCCCCGCGTCCCCTCAGACGTGCTGGATGGCAGCCCAGGTGGCAGCCCGGGAGGCGGGAGGCTTCCGGGAAGTCCCGACCCTTCGCCTAACGCCGGGCGCCGGCCCGGAGGCGGCGGGCCTGGTGGAGTATGAAGAGGAGGACGAAGACGAGGAGGTGGCGGCGGCCAGGAGAGCGCGGAGTTTCGCCCAGGACGCACGGGTGCGCTTCGTCGGCGGCCGTCTGGAGCAGATGCTGGGGCTCCCGGAGGAGAAATGGAACCAGCATTTGGAGAGCGAGGACAAGCGGCAGGTCCTGGGGGAGTTTCTGGAGAGCCCCAGCCCCGCCTGCCTTGTGTTCAGCGTCGACGCCGTGGAGCGGCTCGCGGCGTCCCAACAGGTAAGGGGCGAGGGGCGAGGGAACCAGGTCACGCCTCCCGCCCAGCCTGGCGGACACCTGAGCGGGACAGGCCAGTTGTGCTTCCTTGGGTTCTCTCGGGGCACATATTCGGGCGCTTTAAAAAACTTCAATCAAGTGCCTGCCGAGAGTCCGCAGAGTGCCCCACGTGCGCCCACTCTGCTGTTAAGCGGCTGTTGGTTAGTTTTCTAGAAGGTCAGCCTTTGCGCCTGCTCCATCCGGATAAAGCAGGAAAAGCAGCGCGTCCTTCAGCTGCCTGGGCGTGAGGCGCGAGGCGCGAGGCGCGAGGTAGGTTCTCTTTGCCAGATAACTTTCCTTTAAATCGCTCTTGTGTCACTCCGGAGCCAAATGTGGTGTTTGGCGGAGCCCAAATAACTTGTCATGGCTCAGTCTGCCTGTCAACCACACTTCATCCTAACGAATAATACTTAGGACTCCTTTTAAAAAAGAATTGCCTGGCAATCTGCGCTCAGGACAGTTCTCTCTCCCTCTCCCCTCCCCTTTTTTTTTTTTTTCCTTTTACCTTTTTAAATCTAGACCTCTGGTACACTTGAAGGTTAACATATCATCTACGATCACAGCATTTGTACTTAAAGAGTTTGCAAAGACTTTGGAGCAAGATTTAGAATCTTGAGATGCCTCACTGTCAATGTTGTAAAGTGATGCCATCATCACTAGATGTGGTCGTAATAATGGCGGGGAAATAGGATCCCAGAGAAGAAAGAGAGTAACTGCAGTTAGCCTTAGGGTTTTGTGAGTTCTGAATTGTTTTTGTTTTGCTACTCTCCTAATTTTAAAAGTTTGTCAGTGGAGTGGACAAGAACAGTTTAGTACTACTTAAGTTAAACAGTCATGATATCTGAAGAAATGACTTGATAGTTATGGAAATGTTAGAACATCTTGATTAAACACTGCTTTGAGTATAGAAATACAATTTAACCTCTTGGTCTTTATCTCGGTTTGGCTTACTTCTGAACAGGAAAATGTTATACAAAAGAATAACCTTTGCTAAGATGGAAACATTCTAATTTCTTCCTGTATTTGTTTAATATGAGACTTTATGGTATATGATGATCCTAATTGACATGCTTTTGAAAGGTGACTTTCCACACCAATAATACTGTGAAATTAACATTATAAAAGAACAAAGAAAATTGTATAAACTTTGCAGAAGAGCAGTGGAGCAATCTTATTTATAAAGGTAGGTAAGATGCCAGGTTTTATTTCTCATGCTAGCAATCTACTTACAAGTTAGATACAGCAAATCCTGCCTGTTAACATGGAAGCTACATTGTGGACTTAAAATAATTATGTTACTTCTGTTTCAGATTCCAAGAGATGCAAAACATAAACTTGTTTATATTGCCAAGAAGAGTACTGAAAACGTTGGAGTAAATGATTTCTCTCAAACAGTTTTATTTGGAGAGTTACCCGCCTCATCTCTTGGACATGTAACTGCTTTCCTAGACGAGGTACTGGTCTATCCTTAATATTTTAAACTTTCATTTATCTTTATGACACTTGGAATTATTCAGGACAACTGTGGCTATTAAAAAGAGAATTTAGAAGCCAGTCATCTCATTAGCCAGGTGGACGGAAAATGGTAGTATTTAGACTGTTCCTGAAATGAGCTGATATTGATGCTAACGTTCAACAGGTGGTAATTTGCAGGATCCTCCTTTTCCTCTCTCTTTCTAAACAATGGAAGGAAATTAAAAAGCAGCTTGAATTGAATAGGCTCCTGTACTTAGCTATAGGTATTAAACTTCATGTTCAGAGTAGAGACAAATTTACACTTTGGAAAGGGGTATTCTCAGTTTTTCAGATTCCTGTTAGTTTCTAAGTGCACTCATGTTAGACAATGGGAAAGGGTAATGGAAATAATGTATTAGGAATGGCTGCCTTAAAATTCCTCTTTCTCTCCCCTTAAGTCAGAGAAATGCTCTCTAAACCCATGTTACTGGCACTCTAATGTGCATTAGAACCACCTAGGGATTTTGTTAAAGGCAAACTGATAGATTAGGTTTGGAGTGGGGCTGAAATTCTACATTTCTAACCTGGTGCTGATGCTGTTTGTTCATGAACCAGCTTTGGGGGAGCAACGTACCAAATGACTAGGTGTGGAAGAACCAGAGCAGTGGTTCTCAAACTTTGCTGAACATTTGGACCACCTGGGGAACTAACATGCCTCGGCCCAGGTCACACCTCTTACCAATTAAATCAGAATGTCGGGGGGGCGGGGTGGGGCGGTGGTGGGAGCCAGGCTGCAGTAGTTGTTAAAGATCTCCAGGTGACTCTAATGCACCCCAAACTCTGGGAAACACTGGGATAGCATCAGTAAACCAGATTTCAGTAGCCAAAGCAGTCTTGCCAAGGCCAATATTTAACATATGAATAATTGCCAACATACTTTTTATGAATGATTTGTCAATCTCCAGCTTTCACACCTCTTCTCCTTCCTGAGTCTCTTCTGCTGTCTTCTTGAAAGGAGGTGTTTTCTTGCAGTCTCTGGGCTAACTAAAGCTTCTGTCCCCCAACTTCAGTTCTACCTTGGTTTCCCTCCTCTTCTGTTGATTTCATGGCGATAACTAGGAAGTGAGTTTTCTATCTTCAGCACTTGAGACAGTTTTCGGTATGTAGCGGGTGTTCAAGAGATTTTTATTGAGCTGAATCTGACGAAAGGATTTCACATGGTATGTGAATGACCTTTGGTCATGTGAATCCAGGCTGCCATCAACTGGCCTTGGAAGGGCAAGGCAGCACTCTTCATTGGAATTCTTACTCTGTCGTCTGTGTACGGCGACAGAAGATACAAAACTCTTTCAGGTTCCTCTGAATTGACCTCAACACCAGGGTCTGCACAGCCCTCTGAAAAGTTTAAGTGAAAGAGAGTAAGCTGTCCCTGAGTACATCTATAGAAGGCACAGAACATTCAGAACCTTACGGGTTTAACAGGTTTGGAAGATTCTCATTTATTTAATTATGCTTGAGGATATGAGCTTTGGGAGGAAAACAGTGAGGATATCACACTGAAGATGTCATTTGGGTTTCTTTATGGACAAGGCTTAAATTCAGAATGAAGGGGCCCTAAGGCAAGACTATAGATTTTTAGATAAAAAAATTTTCAAGGCTTGTCTTTGCTTACTATCCACTGTGGCTCACATAATTGGCTAATTAACTGTGGCTTACGATGTTGGAAGGACTCCCAAACTTTTCTCTCCAGGCAAGATCTCTCTCCCAAATTCCAAAGAGCTCCATATGCCTTCCTGACATTCCACTTGGTGTGCAATAGACATTTCGTACTTAACATTCCAAGTTGAGCTGATGTTCCCCACCCTGTGCTGTTTGGAATTATTCCCAGAATAATGGATGTGAACTCCATCCTTCCACATGCTCAAACCAGAAAAACCTCGTAGTCAGCCCCGACTCTTGGCTTTGTCTCACACTTTATATCCATTCTGTCAGGAAATCTTGCAAGTTCTGCCTTCAAACATACCCAGAATCAGTTCCCGTGTCCCCTCCATTGCTACCACCCTGGTCAAGCTCACCATTATCTCTCACCTGTGTTAATACATCAGCCTCTTAATTGGTTTCTCTGCTTCTGTATGACTCCCATCTAGAACCTATTCCCAACACAGCAGCTAGAGTGATCCTTGTTGAAACACGAGAAAGAACATGTCCCTTTCTGCTCAGACCCTGCACTGGTTCTCCTTTTACTCAAAGGGCCCAAGAGCTTATAGCAGCCTAGACTTGGCGTTGTTGCTCGCTGTGGATCAACAGTATCAGCATCAGCTGGAAACTTGTTAAAACTGTGGAATCTCAGGCCCCACCCCAGAGCCGCTAAATCAGGACCAAGAAGCACAGGTGATTCTTAGGATTGTTAAAGGATGAAAGCATGGGTTCGAATTCTCTGTGATCTGACCTCCCCATGACCTCTCAGCTCATCTCAATTGCTAACTCATGGCTTCCTTGCACTTCCTTAATTGTCTCAGGCATACTGGTGCCCCAGGGCCTTTGCTCTTGCTATTTCTTCATCTTCCCCAGAATCCACTCAGCCAACCCCTTCATGTCTTGCAAGTCTTTTTGCTCAGATATCTCTTCTCCGTGAAGCCACCCTCCAGGTGAGCAGGGATCTTTGAAGGGCAGTGACTTAGGGTCAGGCAAGTGAGACACCCACTTCAAGAACAAAACTTCCAGAGAGGTGGGGAGAAACAAAAACAACCCAGTAATCAAGAGGAGTAATAATTTAAGGCAGTATTATTATTACTATTTTGGCTGTGCCACGCAGCTTACGGAATCTTAGTTCCCCAACCAGGGATTGAACCCGGGCCCTCTGCAGTGAGAGCACAGAGTCCTAGCCACTGGACCCACCAGGGAATTCCCAAACGCAGTATTTTAAAAAATAAAAATTAATGCAAAAAAAAATCAACACTTGAAGTAAAAGTAGGATCACTAACAGTGCCAGGCCAAGTCATATTGGAGGCTGAGGCAAAAGGTCAGTAATACTCATCCTGTCTTTATTGAAAAATGTTGATATTTTATTCATCATTTTTGGATTAGCTTTTACTTTAAAAATATTTTAAAATATTATTCATCTCAATTATTGAGGTTCGTTGGGTTTGTTTTTTTTTTGGTGCCCTCTTATGCTCCAAAGTGAGTGCCTTACTTACCTTATAGTAGTCCCAGCTCTTAATCTTTGTTTTGCTCACTGATGAGTCCCAAACACACAAGACTCTGCCTGACACATAGTAGGATCTAAGTAAGTACTTGTTAAACGAATGAAGGTTAAATAAGTGCTAAAGATAGCCTGTTCTTATAAGAGACAAAACACTGAAGCTGCAAGATACTCCTTTAGAGAAAAAGCATTTGGTGTACGATCTCTGCTATCTCCATTTGAATTTTTCGGACATTTATATGAAAAGGACACTTTGTGGGAAATTGTATGCTAAATAAGCCCTTAGTTGTCATTTGTTCATTTAATCAAAACTTAATGAGTATCTGCTTGGTGCCAGTGACTGAACACACCTGGCAATTAGTTAGGACGTTTCTGCCATCGGAAAGCATGCAGTGTGAGCTAACAGTGATAAGATGCGGTGGATGTAGTGGTTTTAGCAGGATGCTGTGGCGCCTACACGGTTGGCAGCGAAGGTGGGGAGTCTCAAATAGGATGATTATAGGTCTTGGTTTGCTTGGGGGCGGTTCCAGTTTCCTCCTGTTACAGATCAGTTAACATCTGCTAATTTTTATTGCTTGTTTTTACTCTCTAAAGCATCCTCAGTTGTATGGTAAATTACTTGGTCCCCATAGTGTCAAAGGACAGGAGCAATAGCTAGATGCAGGAGAAGGAGGAAGGGAGAAGCAGTGCAAAGGCACAGAGGTGAGGAAATGCAGATTGCATTTTTAAAAATGGACTGCATTAATACGTTTAGATTGGGGGAGAAGAGCTGGAGGGTGGTGAGAAATAAAGCTGGAGAGGCTGATTAGAAAATTAACACCTATGTAACTTTTTCTTCTGGATGGTTGCCACCAAAGCCAGTTGTCAAACTCATATCCATGTGTTTACTGGAAGATGGTAGCAGTAAGGCATGTTCTGTGAAGGTTTTTATCAGGACAGGCTTCAGTGGAAAGTTTTGAAATCAAGTGGTCATTTATGACTTGCATTCCAAGCTAAACAACTTCTGTCTTTCTGGGTACTTTGTATATGAAGAAGAAAAACATTTAATGCAAGGATTGGTGAACTGGTGACTCAATCAAGGAGCGAGGAGGGACTGTGTTACTGAGGTAGGGATTGGAATGAAAAGTATTGAGGTAGTTTTCCAGTGCTGTGGTTTTTAACCGGGGTAGAATAAAGAAGGGATGGTCCAAGTGTTTGAAAGGAATATGGGGGAGGTCATTTGACTATTTTTTCTCGTTTAATGACCTAACATACTCTCACTTGTATTCAGTGTTGTATAGTCTTTGAAGTTTGACTCAGATATACACTGATTAACAGTAATTAATGTTGATATGCTGGGGCCTCCCAAACTTCTCTCTCTAGCCTTGATCTCTCTCCTGAACTCCAAGCTTAGACTTCCACTGCCCTTACGGACATGGCACTTGCTGTGTAATAGACGTCTCAAATCCAGCGTCTCCGAAATTTTACTCCCGATCTGCTGCTCAACATTATTATGTGTCCCTAAACATTAACTATATTATATAATTAGCAAAAGTATTAAAAATGTCATGTAGTTATTTCTTTAAGTATTACGTTGACCCAAATCTTGAAAGAAACAATAATTGTGAATGCTTATCAAGCCAGAATGAAAGTTATGGTTTGGTTTTTGTAGTCAGTGTCTGGGGCCCGTTCCTAGACATTTCAGTTTAAGAAGTCTGGCAGAGGACCAGGCTCCTGTACTTTGAAAGTGTTTGTCAGGTAATAGTCTCTACTGATTTAAGAACCACTGTAAAAAGAAACACCCCAGATTTAAAAAGAGATAAAAGAAAGGTGAGTAAAGAGAACTCTAGCAAAGGCACCATGGCTCTTTTATCTGTAGTTGTATATCTCCTAGTAAACATGTCCAAATTATTTTGGTTCAGAGAAAGTTCACGGATTTTTCTTTTAAGTCATAAAACCTAGACCAAAAAATTTACAGCTGAAGACAAAACCCCAGGTTAATTGCATTACTTTGTATATAGCTTGTTGATAACAAGATTCATTGTCATTAAAGAGTACATCCTAGGTCAATTTGTTCTAAATGATGTTCATGGAGATACCCTTGTTGCTTGCCTAATTGCTCTACAAAGCATGGGGCTCAGAATTTCCTAACAATTTTGTCTACAGCTTGTGACACAAATATTTAATTTTAAAAGAAGTTGGCCTCGTCACAGACCAGTAAATAGAGTGAAGGTTTGAAACAGTATCCAGCAAATTAGAAATGTTGAAGAACAAGAATTATCCTCAACCCTGACTTTTAGAAAAAGCTGTTGCTATTGGGAATTTAATCTAGAAAGCAGTTTTTCAGTGGGTCAGTGCATGTTCAGCCCAGTAAGACTAAACTCTTCAGTCTGGTTTCCAAAGCTCTTTATGAACCTTACCAGCATTTCTCATAGCCCTGCCTCTTAGAGGTGCTGGCTCTAGTTTCAGGCAGACCAGACTGGAACTTTCTCAGAACCCTACGCCTGCAGCCCTCAGTGATTTTGCATCAGCGTTCAGTTTTCTGCCTGCCCTGCTCGTTCATCTTAAAGATTTAAACCAAGTAGCAAGTTTCCTGGCAAGTCTTCCCTAATAACCCTCCTGGCTAGAGACGGGTGGTTCTCCTGTGTTTCCACATGACACAAAAACGTGCCTTTCGTGGCAGTTCTGATATCGAGGTACCTAACCCACGGAGCTCATAGAAGACACGCTAGTTCTTTTTTTTTTTTTTTTAATTTATTTTTATTCAAGTATAGTTGATTTACAACGTTGTGTTAATTCCTACTGTACAGCAAAGTGATTCAGTTATATATATATATATTTTTTTTTCATATTCTTTTCTGTTATGGTTTATCACAGAATGTTGAATATAGTTCCCTGTGCTATACAGTAGGACCTTGTTGTTTATCCATCCTATATATAATAGTTTGCATCTGCTAACCCCAAACTCCCAGTCCATTCCTCCCCTACACTCCTCCCCCTTTGCAACCACAAGTCTGTTCTCTATGTCTGTGAGTCTGTTTCTGTTTCATAGATAAGTTCATTTGTGTTACATTTTGGATTCCACATATAAGTGATACCATATGGTATGTTTTTCTCTTTCTGACTTACTTCACTTAGTATGATAATCTCTATGTCCATCCATGTTGCTGCAAATGGCATTATTTCATTCTTTTTTTATAGCTGAGTAGTATTCCATTATATATATATACCACATCTTTTCTTTTTTTTAACATCTTTATTGGAGTATAATTGCTTTACAATGGTGTGTTAGTTTCTGCTTTATAACAAAGTGAATCCGTTATACATATACATATGTCCCCATATCTCTTCCCTCTTGCATCTCCCTCCCTCCCACCCTCCCTATCCCACCCCTCTAGGTGGTCACAAAGTACCGAACTGATGTCCCTGTGCTATGCGGCTGCTTCCCACTAGCTAGCTATTTTACGTTTGGTAGTGTATATATGTCCATGCCACTCTCTCATTTTGTCCCAGCTTACCCTTCCCCCTCCCCGTCTCCTCAAGTCTATTCTCTAGTAGGTCTGCATCTTTATTCCCATCTTGCCCCCAGGTTCTTCATGACCATTTTTTTTTTTAGATTCCATATATATGTGTTAGCATACAGTATTTGTTTTTCTCTTTATGACTTACCTCAGTCTGTGTGATGGTCTCTACATCCATCCACGTCTCTACAAATGACCCAATTTCGTTCCTTTTTATGGCTGAGTAATATTCCATTGTATATATGTACCACATCTTCTTTATCCATTCATCTGTCAGTGGGCGCTTAGGTTGCTTCCATGACCTGGATATTGTAAATAGTGCTGCAGTGAACATTGGGGTGCATGTGTCTTTTTGAATTATGGTTTTCTCTGGGTATATGCCCAGTAGTGGGATTGCTGGGTCCTATGGTAGTTCTATTTTTAGTTTTTTAAGGAACCTCCATACTGTTCCCCATAGTGGCTGCATCAATTTACATTCCCACCAGCAGTGCAAGAGAGTTCCCTTCTCTCCACACCCTCTCCAGTATTTATTGTTTGTAGATTTTTTTGATCATGGCCATTCTGACTGGTGTGAGATGATATCTCATTGCAGTTTTGATTTGCATTTCTCTAATGATTAATTATGTTGAGCATCCTTTCATGTGTTTGTTGGCAATCTGTATATCTTCTTTGGAGAAATGTCTATTTAGGTCTTCTGCCCATTTTTGGATTGGGTTGTTTGTTTTTTTGATATTGAGCTGCATGAGCTGCTTGTAAATTTTGGAGATGAATCCTTTGTCCGTTGCTTCATTTGCAACTGTTTTCTCCCACTCTGAGGGTTGTCTTCTCATCTTGTTTATGATTTCCTTTGCTGTGCAAAAGATTTTAAGTTTCATTAGGTCCCATTTGTTTATTTTTGTTTTTATTTCCATTTCTCTAGGAGGTGGGTCAAAAAGGATCTTGCTGTGATTTATGTCATAGAGTGTTCTGCCTATGTTTTCCTCTAAGAGTTTGATGGTATCTGCCCTTACATTTAGGTCTTTAATCCATTTTGAGTTTATTTTTGTGTATGGTGTTAGGGAGTGTTCTAATTTCACGCTTTTACATGTAGCTCTCCAGTTTTCCCAGCACCACTTATTGAAGAGGCTGTGTTTTCTCCATTGTATGTTCTTGCCTCCTTTATCAAAGATAAGGTGACCATATGTGCATGGGTTTATCTCTGGGCTTTCTGTCCTGTTCCACTGATCTATATTTCTGTTTTTGTGCCAGTACCATACTGTCTCGATTACTGTAGCTTTGTAGTATAGTCTGAAGTCAGGGAGAATGTTTCCTCCAGCTCCGTTTTTCTTTCTAAAGACTGCTTTGGCTATTTGGGGTCTTTTGTGTTTCCATACAAATTGTGAAATCTTTTGTTCTAGTTCTGTGAAAAATGCCATTGGTAGTTTGATAGGGATTGCATTGAATCTGTAGATTGCTTTGGGTAGTAGAGTCATTTTCACAATGTTGATTCTTCCAATCCAAGAACATGGTATATCTCTTCATCTGTTTGTATCATCTTTAATTTCTTTCATCAGTGTCTTATAGTTTTCTGCATACAGGTCTTTTGTCTCCTTAGGTAGGTTAATTCCTAGGTATTTTATTCTTTTTGTTGCGATGGTAAATGGGAGTGTTTTCTTAATTTCACTTTCAGATTTTTCATCATTAGTGTATAGGAATGCAAGAGATTTCTGTGCATTAATTTTGTAACCTGCTACTTTACCAAATTCATTGATTAGCTCTAGTAGTTTTCAGGTAGCATCTTTAGGATTCTCTATGTATAGTATCATGTCATCTGCAAACAGTGACAGCTTTACTTCTTCTTTTCCGATTTAGATTCCTTTTATTTCTTTTTCTTCTCTGATTGCTGTGGCTAAAACTTCCAAAACTATGTTGAATAATAGTGGTGAGAGTGGAAAACCTTGTCTTGTTCCTGATCTTAGTGGAAATGGTTTCAGTTTTTCACCATTGAGGATGATGTTGGCTGTGGGTTTTTCATATATGGCCTTTATTATACTGAGGAAAGTTCCCTCTATACCTACTTTCTGGAGTGTTTTTATCATAAATGGGTGTTGAATTTTGTCAAAAGCTTTCTCTGCATCTGTTGAGATGATCATACGGTTTTTCTCCTTCAATTTCTTAATATGGTTTATGACATTGATTGATTTGCATATATTGAAGAATCCTTGCATTCCTGGGATAAACCCCACTTGATCATGGTGTATGATCCTTTTAATGTGCTGTTGGATTCTGTTTGCTAGTATTTTGTTGAGGATTTTTGCATCTATGTTCATCAGTGTTATTGGCCTGTAGTTTTCTTTTTTTGTGACATCTTTGTCTGGTTTTTGTATCAGGGTGATGGTAGCCTCGCAGAATGAGTTTGGGAGTGTTCCTCCCTCTGCTATATTTTGGAAGAGTTTGTGAAGGATAGCTGTTAGCTCTTGTCTAAACGTTTGATAGAATTCGCCTGTGAAGCCATCTGGTCCTGGGCTTTTGTTTGTTTGAAGATTTTTAATCACAGTTTCAATTTCAGTGCTTGTGATTGGTCTGTTCATATTTTGTATTTCTTCCTGGTTCAGTCTCGGCAGGTTGTGCATTTCTAAGAATTTGTCCATTTCTTCCAGGTTGTCCATTTTATTGGCATAGAGTTGCTTGTAATCTCTCATGATCCTTTGTGTTTCTGCAGTGTCAGTGGTTACTTCTCCTTTTTCATTTCTAATTCTATTGATTTCAGTCTTCTCCCTTTTTTTCTTGATGAGTCTGGCTAATGGTTTATCAATTTTGTTTATCTTCTCAAAGAACCAGCTTTTAGTTTTATTGATCTTTGCTATTGTTTCCTTCATTTCTTTTTCATTTATTTCTGACCTGATCTTTATGATTTCTTTCCTTCTGCTAACTAAGGAACTTCTGCTAAGGTTAGGTTGTTTATTTGAGATGTTTCTTGTTTCATAAGGTAGGATTGTATTGCTATAAACTTCCCTCTTAGAACTGCTTTTGCTGCATCCCATAGGTTTTGCGTCGTCGTGTTTTCATTGTCATTTGTTTCTGGGTGTTTTTTGTTTTCCTCTTTGATTTCCTCAGTGATCTCTTGGTTATTAAGTAGTGTGTTGTTTAGCCTCCATGTGTCTGTATTTTTTACAGATTTTTTCCTGTAATTGATATCTAGTCTCATAGTGTTGTGGTCAGAAAAGGTACTGGATACGATTTCAATTTTCTTAAATTTATCAAGGTTTGATCTGTGACCCAAGATATGATCTATCCTGGAGAATGTTCCATGAGCACTTGAGAAGAATGTGTATTCTGTTGTCTTTGGATAGAATGTCTTGTAAATATCAATTAAGTCCATCTTGTTTAATGTATCATTTAAAGCTTGTGTTTCCTTATTGATTTTCATTCTGGATGATCTGTCCATTGGTGAAAGTGGGGTTTTAAAGTCCCCTACTACGATTGTGTTCCTGTCAATTTCCCCTTTTATAGCTGTTAGTATTTGCCTTATGTATTGAGGTGCTCCTGTGTTGGGTGCATAAATATTTACAGTTCTTATATCTTCTTCTTGGATTGATCCCTTGATCATTATGTAGTCTCCTTCTTTGTCTCTTGTAATAGTCTTTGTTTGAAAGTCTATTTTGTTGTTATAAAGCAGAATTAACACACCATTGTGAAGCAGTTATACTCTAAGAAAGATGTTAAAAAAAATAAAAATAAAAAAATAAAGTCTATTTTGTCTGATATGAGAATTGCTACTCCAGCTTTCTTTTGATTTCCATTTGCATGGAATATTTTTTCCATCCCCTCACTTTCAGTCTGTATGTGTCACTAGGTCTGAAGTGGGTCTCTTGTAGACAGCATATATACAGGTCTTGTTTTTGTATCCATTCAGCCAATCTATGTCTTTTGGTTGGAGCATTTAATCCATTTACATTTAAGGTAATTTTCGATATGTATGTTCCTATTACCATTTTCTTAATTGTTTTGGGTTTGTTATTGTAGGTCTTTTCCTTCTCTTGTGTTTCCTGCCTAGAGAAGTTCCTTTAGCAATTGTTGTAGAGCTGGTTTGCTGGTGCTGAATTCTCTTAGCTTTTGCTTGTCTGTAAAGGTTTTAATTTCTCCATCAAATCTGAATGATATCCTTGCTGGATAGAGTAATCCTGGATGTAGGTTTTTCCCTTTCCTCACTTTAAATATGTCCTGCCACTCCCTTGTGGCTTGCAGTACTTCTGCTGAAATAGCAGCTGTTAACCTTATGGGGATTCCCTTGTGTGTTATTTGTTGTTTTTCCCTTGCTGCTTTTAATATTTTTTCATTGTATTTAATTTTTGATAGTTTGATTAATATATGTCTTGGCGTGTTTCTCCTTGGATTTATCCTGTATGGGACTCTCTGTACTTCCTGGACTTGACTGACTATTTCCTTTCCCATATTAGGGAAGTTTTCAACTATATTCTCTTCAAATACTTTCTGTACCTTTCTTTTTCTCTTCTTCTTCTGGAACCCCTATAATTCGAATGTTGGTGCATTTAATGTTGTCCCAGAGGTCTCTGAGACTGTCCTCAGTTCTTTTCATTCTTTTTTCTTTATTCTGCTCTGCAGTAGTTATTTCCACTATTTTATCTTCTAGGTCACTTATCCGTTTTTCTGCCTCAGTTATTCTGCTATTGATCCCTTCTAGAGAATTTTTAATTTCATTTATTGTGTTGTTCATCACTGTTTTTTGCTCTTTAGTTCTTCTAGGTCTTTGTTAAACGTTTCTTGTATTTTCTCCATTCTATTGCCAAGATTTTGGATCATCTTTACTATCATTATTCTGAATTCTTTTTCAGGTAGACTGCCTATTTCCTCTTCATTTGTTAGGTCTGGTGGGTTTTTGCCTTGCTCCTTCGTCTGCTGTGTGTTTCTCTGTCTTCTCATTTTGCTTAACTTAGTGTGTTTGGGGTCTCCTTTTCGCAGGCTGCAGGTTTGTAGTTCCTGTTGTTTTTGGTGTCTGCCCCCAGTGGGTAAGGTTGGTTCAGTGGGTTGTGTAGGCTTCCTGGTGGAGGGGACTAGTGCCTGTGTTCTGGTGGATGAGGCTGGATCTTGTCTTTCTGGTGGGCAGGTCCACGTCTGGTGGTGTGTTTTGGGGTGTCTGTGGCCTTATTATGATTTTAGGCAGCCTCTCTGCTAATGGATGTGGTTGTGTTCCTGTGTTGCTAGGTGTTTGGCATAGGGTGTTCAGCACTGTAGCTTGCTGGTCATTGAGTGATGCTGGGTCTTGATGTTGAGATGGAGATCTCTGAGAGATTTTTACCATTTGGTATTACGTGGAGCTGGGAGGTCTCTTGTGGACCAGTGTCCTGAACTTGGCTCTCCCGCCTCAGAGGCACAGACGTGATGCCTGGCTGGAGCACCAAGAGACTGTCATCCACACGGCTCAGAATAAAAGGGAGAAAAAAAAAAAAAAGAAAAAAGAAGATAAAATAAAATACAATAAAATAAAGTAAAATAAAATAGTTATTAAAATTAAAAATAATTATTAAAAAAATTTTTTAAGTAATAAAAAAAAAAAAGACAGACAGAACCCTAGGAGAAATGGTAAAAGCAAAGCTATACAGACAAAATGACACACAGAAGCATATGCATACACACTCACAGAAAGAGAAAAAGGTAAAAAAATATGTATATCGTTGCTCCCAACGTCCACCTCCTCAATTTGGGATGATTCGTTGTCTATTCAGGTATTCCAGAGATGCAGGTACATCAAGTTGACTGTGGAGATTTAATCCACTGCTCCTGAGGCTGCTGGGAGAGATTTCCCTTTCTCTTCTTTGTTCACACAGCTCCCGGGGTTCAGATTTGTATTTGGACCCGCCTCTGCGTGTAGGTCGCCTGAGGGCGTCTGTTCTTCGCTCAAACAGAAGGGGGTTAAAGGAGCCACTGCTTCGGGGGCTCTGGCTCACTCAGGCTGGGGGGCGGGAGGGGTACGGAATGTGCGGTGAGCCTGCGGCGGCAGAGGCCTGAGTGACGTTGCAGCAGCCTGAGGCGCGCCGTGCGTTCTCCTGGGTAAGTTGTCCCTGGATCATGGCACCCTGGCAGTGGCGGGCTGTACAGGCTCCCGGGAGGGGAGGTGTGGATAGTGACCTGTGCTTGCACACAGGCTTCTTGGTGGCGGCAGCAGCAGCCTTAGCGTCTCATGCCCGTCTCTGGGGTCCGCGCTGATAGCCGCGGCTCGCGCCCGTCTCTGGAGCTCGTTTAGGCGGCTCTCTGAATCCCCTCTCCTCACGCACCAGGAAACAAAGAGGCAAGAAAAAGTCTCTTGCCTCTTCGGAAGCTCCAGACCTTTTCCCGACTCCCTCCCGGCTAGCTGTGGTGCACTAGCCCCTTCAGGCTGTGTTCACGCCGCCAACCCCAGTTCTCTCCCTGGGATCCGACCTCTGAAGGCCGAGCCTGAGCTCCCAGCCCCCGCCCGCCCCGGCGGGTGAGCAGACAAGCCTCTCGGGCTGGTGAGTGCTGGTTGGCACCATCCTCTGTGCGGGAGTCTCTCCGCTTTGCCCTCCGCACCCCTGCTGTTGCGCTCTCCTCCGTGGCTCCGAAGCTTCCCCCCTCCTCCACCCGCAGTCTCCCCCTGCGAAGGGGCTTCCTAGTGTGTGGAAACCTTTCCTCCTTCACAGCTCCCTCCCACTGGTGCAGGTCAGTCCCTATTCTTTTGTCTCTGTTTTTTCTTTTTTCTTTTGCCCTACCCAGGTACGTGGGGAGTTTCTTGCCTTTTGGGAGGTCTGAGGTCTTCTGCCAGCGTTCAGTAGGTGTTCTGTAGGTGTTGTTCCACATGTTGATGTATTTCTGATGTATTTGTGGGGAGGAAGGTGATTTCCGCGTCTTAGTCTTCGGCCATCTTGAAGCTCCTCCCCTACCATTCATCTGTTGATGGACATTTAGGTTGTTTCCATGAAAGACACACTGTTCCTTACTAATCTCCTAGCTCACCAAGTAGTGGGTACAAAGCAGGAAATTGTAATAATAATACAGTTTGGAAAGATTTGTTTTATCCCCATTGGAAAATAAAATAAAATTTCCGTTTGTTTTTAGTTAACTAGAAGGTTGTGTTCTCAAAATCAGCTTTAAACAGGTGGAATAACTATTTTCTAAGCATTTTAGCTAATGGAAATTTTATAGGTAATGCTGACAGTCTGGACAGATTGTGTCAGAAAAATGTTTAATTAGTACATATTGAAAATGAGTGAGGAAGCAAGAAGAGACCAACTTCATTAACTCAACAAACGCTTACTAATTACTTAAGATATGCTGGGCTTTGGGAACAAAATAGTTTTGGAGTGTTTTCACACATATAATTTCATTGATATTTCCAACTTAATGGTGGAAGGAGTTCAAAAAAGGTTCATATGATTGAATAAACATCTTTCTGACTATCACAGTTTAATCCACTGGGATGTCACCCTGGGCTGGAGAAGATTAATTTACTCTTGCCTCCATGTGATTCAAGAAGATTTTTTTACATCAATATACCTGCCAATGTGCGCAGTTTGCATTAAGAAAGCAGTTTACTTACTTGACATGATTTTGCTTATTTCATGCAGAGTTTAAGTTATTGGGAGCCTCCATAAATGTTTGATAAATGGGTAAATGAATGAACAAGCAGTATAGTATTTCCACTTTGAAAGAATTTGTCTAATTGATTAAATCTAAATGGGTCACTGACTTTGTTATCTCTTTGTAGATTTGATATCACAGGAGGATATTTATGAAATTGAAATTGGGTGGTTTTGTTGCCGATCTTGTGTGACAAGAAAATCTTTGAAGGAGCACATTGTCTTTAAATTAATTTCACTGCTTTTTGAAATGTTTCTCTTTCTCTAGATTTTAGTGCCAATTATTTCTAATAAGAACAACCATAAATCCTGGTCCTGTTGTATTTCACAAGACATGGAACGTCACATAGAAGTCATGAAAAATAAAATGCATATTTTTAAGGGCAAAATGTTAAGAAGAACTCTTCTACCAATTCCCACTATTGCAGGAAATGTTGACCTGGATCAGAAATATTCAGAGACCAAGTACGTAATGATATGGTTTACACAGGGTATCAACATGGAGAGCCAACACACCCATTTAATATCATACCCCCAGCAAACTGTTAGCAAAATATCAGAATTATTATAACTACAGCATATTTTTAAAAATAATGTACAGAAACACCATATATATTATTTCCTTTCAAAGTATTCTTTCTAAAAGCAGACTGTACAAAAAGCAAGCAGCACCAGTTGCCATAATGTCAACAATAGTCTTCTAGTAAAATGTTTTTGAGGACATTATGATTCTTTAACAATTTTTTAAACGTTAGAGACATGCCCATGACAGAATAGCAATGTCACAACTCAAATTGAGGCTATAAAAATAATAGATCTGATTCTGAAGTATTTATATTTAGAAAACTAGCTTATGGATTCATAAAATACCTATTAAAATTCAAGTCCTATCCTTATTTGGATGAAATGATTCATTTTTGTATTTTTAATCATTTCAATGTTTGTAGACTAGAGCCAAATGAAAGGACAGTACTCCATGCAATTGAATCAGTGGTTATTAAATGGTCGCATCAAATCCAAGAAATTGTAGAAAAAGATTTAGTGCAGCCTTTGCTGAATAGTCTTCACTCAAATCCTCAAACTGAACTGGATTTCTGGATGATGAGGAGAGAGAACCTAGCATGCATTTATGATCAAGTAAGTTGAGAGCCCTAGAAATTGCTTGCCAGTTGAATTAGCAAAGTCAGTTGTAGAATTTGGACTCCAAAGCCATGATTTCCAGTAACGTTAAAGGTTTAATACACTATCTTTGAACGACTTAATTGTCCGTTTTCTTATTCCAAAGTTCTGTACGGTATGCATTCTTAAAATTAATGGGGATTAAAAGTAATTTTGCCTTTTTCAGACTATTTTGACAGTAATTGGAAACACTTTGTGGCAAAGAAAGAGTAGTTCCCAAGGGAAATGTTGACGATTGTAAGATTTAATTAATCTAGTTGATGTAATTAATTTGGGAAAGGAGTAGATTTTGCTTAGTGGAGAGATGCAACTTTGGAAGAACTAACTGGGTCCTCTGCTGGTGTTTGCCATTAGAAGTTATTCAGCTTAATGTTCTAAAAACGAAGACATTCATTCACATATTCACCTATCTCTTAGAGATTTTCTGAAACAGATTTTATATGGAAAAGTTAATATTTGACATGTATAATAAAATGTATATTAACAGGCTTTTTGAAAATTCAAATTAAGAGCTATAAATGTAAAATAACATACAGGCTTAAGGAAAAAAATTATTTTAAAAATTATTTTTAACTTGAAACCAGGTATGTCTTTGCGTATTAAATACTGTGTGTATTGTGCATGAATGGAATATAATTTAAATATTTTATTGCAGAGTGCATTTATTTAGTCATTAATCTAGCTTATATATATATTTTTTTCAATTTAGCTTCAGGCTCCCATTGTCCTCAAAATGGTTAAGATCCTGAAAAATAAGCAAAGCAGCTATTTTCCAACTTTGAAGGATATCTTCATGGCTGTGAAAAATGGTAAGACTCGTATTCCTCGGCCTGGCATCAGTGGTCCCTCCTGATCTGACTCCTGCCTGTCTGCTCAGCCTCCTCTACCCTTCTACCCTTAGCGTGCTCATGAAATGACTGCACTTGACTCTTCTAATGATAAGTCCGTCTTAATTATCTGCAGTTTATTCTCCGGCTATATTAAACTATTTTTCGGGTATATAGTAAGCACCTACCAAAGAGGCTCTAGATTGAACTTTCAATGAGAGTGTATGTGTGTGGAGGGGAAAGGCCTTTGGTATTTAGCAGCGGGTCGTTGAATGCCCAGCATGGAGGTTTTCTAATCAACAGTTGGGCTGCAGTTAGTCCAGTGACTCCCCAGTAGAATCTCTGAATTTGCTTAACATTCACTATTTATTTAACTCATAAGAACACGAAGTCATCATTGAAGTTTTGGTGAAGATTAAGCACACAGAGAGGAGGGTTTGTTTGTTGAATTTTGAACAGGTAATACATGTACATTGTTAAAAACCAGACGTTATAAACAGGTATTTTTAATTTAAAAAGGAAATTGTATAAGTGAGAAGTCTCCTTCTCAGTACCCAGTTTCAACCTCGCCCAGGCGTAACACCCCTCCGTAATTTTTTTTATTTCTGTTTCTTTAGACATGTGTAAGCAAATACAGATATGATCCGTGATACTAAAGTTTTAAACGATAAAATTGTAAGATAACATGGCCCAATAGCTTGTTTTTGTTTCTAACATGAGAAAATTATTTTTAAATTTTTTCCTATGTAACATGTGGAAGGTTAGGAAATACTTAAAACCTACTTTGAAAATGTTTTGCTATCTCTTCAGGCTTTTCTCCATGAACTCTGTTTGAAAAGAGGCCTTAAGACAAGAGGGCATTAGGTCTGGATTTCTATCCCAGATCCACTCAGTACATCTTAAATTTGCTGCGTCCCTGGTTTCTGTTGGCCAGCGTGGCATACTGACACCTTCCTTGTATAATTGTTGCAAGAATTAGAGCACCATTTCTCAACCTTGTCACCGCTGACGTTTTGGGCGGGATAATTCTTTGTTGTGGGGAACCACCCTGTGCATTGCGGGGTATTCAGCAGCATGCTTGGCCTCTATCCACTCCCCCCATGCCCGTTGTGACGACAAAAAATGTCTCGAGACATTGCCAAGTGACCCTTGGGGGGAAACCTCCCCTGGCTGAGAACCAATGAATTGAAGACCTAATATACAGTGCACAGAGTACTAGGCACATAGTAAGTGTACCCTCAATACACAGAAGCTGCTTGCATTTTTTTCTGGTAGTAAGATTCACATTTTCTGTGGATAAAACTTCTCCAGGAATGAATCCCAGGGGTCCTCAGAGCCTTTTGAGCATATGAACTGGAGATTCAGGAGAAAACACTCTCAGTAGAACAAGTGGCCCAAAGCCATTCTCAGTTAGAGGTAGAAGGCTCTCCCAAAGACCTAGTCGAGGCTTTGTAAAATCACTAGAAGTGTTTATCACATTTTAAGGGCACTTTACCTTTACATGGAATTATTGGATTTTGAAATTAATGCTGTTGAAAACACACTAATTTCAAAACATGAGTGTGTCTGAGGAAAAAATAGTTCCTGGACCCTCTCTTTCTTCCCAGGTCTTTATTGTTAGGTGGAGAGATTAATTGGTTACATGTCAAATAGAGCAACGTGGGTGGGTGCATACCTGACTCTGGCAGCCAAAAAAAAAAAAAAAAAGTCTGGCAGTTTGTTTTGTTTTTGATTTCTGACAGGAGTCTTTTGGGATAACACCAGAAAATAAGGAATTTACTTTCCTTCATTCCCTACCTTCATAAATAAAGCCCATTTTCAGTTAATCAAAGGTATTTGTAGCCTCAGGAGTACAATGAAGTCTGATGGAGATCCATTTAGGGTACATTAAAAGGACCAGTTTTAATCAAGAGAAAATTTGGATTAGATTAAACAGTAATTAATCATAACTATTTCAGTGTTGTCTTCATATATAGCTTTTTAAAAAAGTATTCCGTATTCCTACCATGCATAACAATTTTTTAAATTGAGGTAAAATTCACATAACATTAAAAAAAAGTTTTTAAAGTGTACAGATTGGTGGCATTTAGTGAATTCACAATATCCCGTAACTATTGCCTCTGTCTAGTTCACAATATTTTCATCACCCATGCTCGACAATTTCAGTAGTTACACTGTGGATAATAATATAATGGAAAATTTTTCATGGTATGAGTTACTCTTATAGGACACTAGAATGAGATAATAAATGATTCAGTTGTGCTGGTACCAAGTGCGTGGGAGGAGTTAACTTTCTGGTGATGGTGCTGGTGAGTCTTCAGCCGGAATATACTTGTGAGTAACTACGCCTGGGCTCTCTTTGAAGGGTTGTTACAGCCGGACAGTGTCGAAAGCCTTCCTAACCTGTCCTGTGTCAATGGTACGGTAAGTGATATAAAAAGAAAGAGGCAGCATTTAAGTACAGCCATGTTGTTTTGCATCGTTCTCTTGACCTTGTGAAGTGACTTCAGATAAAAGAGGCTGCCTCACATTAACGGTGGTTTCCTTTCAGCTCTTCTCGAAGCCCAAGACGTGGAACTTTACCTGAGACCCCTGAGGAGACACCTTCAATGTGTCCAGGAGACGGAATTCCCACAGACTGGTGTATTAATTGCCCCGTTATTTCATACCATCTGTCTGATCTGGAGTCATTCCACGTTTTATAATACCCCTGTTCGGGTTATAGTTCTATTGCAAGAGTTTTGTAATCTCTTCGTTGACCGGGTATGTAGCCTGAAAAAAATAGGAACAATAAGAATTATTGCCGTGTGGTAGGTTTTATGAGATCAAGGAGGAATGAATAAATCCAGTCTACAGAACACCTTTTTCCCTTTTCTTTTTTCATAAGACTTTTATGGTAACAAAGGCCAGATGACTTTCTATCCTAAAAGGCAAAGGAGCTCTGGAAATAAGTCAGATACAGTCAAGGGACAGGTTGTTACTGGATTCTGTTTGTTTAATATCCTACCTTTCTTCAAAAGAGATTTAAGGCAGCTTCTAATAAAAGGCACGCACACGTAGTACTTTCTTTGTAGCTTTCCCTTTGGTTTCCACAGGAACATTGGCTGAGGGAAGACTTTTGGAAAGGGAAGTAAGTTAAGAGAATCTGGCAGGAAAAAAATGATCCTCCAAAAATAGTAGTAGAATTATATTGAAAGAATTCTGATTCATGGTTGATCTTTAAAAATCTTGTTTATAATTGTTTCTCTACTCTTCACTTAACTTGCAAAATGTTAAAAAAAAAAAAAAATTGGACTGCTTCCTCATCCTGTGGGAACTTTAATTACTCTTGTGTCCGTAATATCAGAGAATATTTCATAATTTGAGAGCTAAAAGATACTTGCAGGGCATATCATCCAGTGATTGTTTATTGAGGGCGTGTGTGTCTTAGTCTGCTTGAGTTGACGTAACAAAATACCACAGGCTGTGTGGCTTTATTTTCAGGAATTGCTTTCTCACATTTTTGGAGCCTGGGAGACCAGATCCAGGTGCCGTCATGGTCGTGTTCTGACTAGAGCGTTCTTCCTGGCTTGCAGATAGCTGCCTTTTCTCTGTACCCTCACACTGAGGGAAAGATCTCCCTCTTCCTCTTTTTAAAAAACCACAGTCCTGTCAGATTAGGGTCCCGCCCTCATGACCTCATTAACCTTAATTACCTCCTAAAGTTTCTATCTCCAGGTAGTCACAGTGGTGGTTAGGGCTTCAACACAGGCACTTTTTTGGAGGGGGTGTCACACTTTAGTCCATAGCAGGGTCTATATCAGGGTGTGTGTCTGAACACCTAAGGAGTTTTTGTAAAACAGATGCCAGAGAATCAGAATCTGTGCATATATGGCGTAGGCTTTGAGTTGCTAAGTAAGAGCGCTTCCTATGAGAATTGGATCATTTCCAGCTGCAACTGGCAAACTGAAGCAGAAAAAGAGAAGTGTCTAAGTTCATGTGAACTGGGAAGTCTAACAGTCCAAAGACTTGAGGATTAGCTTGCTCCAGGGGACTCAGATGATAATTTCAAAGCTCTGTTTTGCTCGTTTGTGTTTGACTTGATTCTCAGGCTCTCATCACATGTTAACCAAGGTGGCTTTTGGTAGCACCAGATGGATATCCTTCTAGTAGAGGAACTTCCCTGGAAAGAGGCTGACTTTGTTTTTCATTCTGGACCAATGGGTTTTATTTTCACTCCTGGAACAATCATGTGGCCAGGGAGATAGGCTATATTGGACAGGCCTGCATCACTAGCTCAGAGAAGGGTGGGCAACTGTGATTGACCTAAATCCCTGATCTAGTCTAATGCTTCTCAATGGTTTTCACCTCATGACTCACATAGAAATTTAAAAATTTTCATTGCACAGTGGGGTAAAATTGGAGGGGATTGGGAACGCTGAAAATCTGCTCATAGACAGGGCAAGCTGCTTGGAGCTTCTGCTGCCCCAGGCCCCAGAACCTTGCTTTTCTAAACATTAAAGAGAACAGTGTTGTAGCAGAAACTGGTTGGGGAACTGTGTTCCATTCTAATCCTGATACTTTTTCAGATGAATTAATGGAAACTTGAAAGATATCATTTGCTCACTTTGCTTGAGCATTTAGGGGGAAATCCAAATTAAAGAACAGGTTTCCTGACGTGTAGTTTACCGTTTCTGGAATACGTATGAGATTGAGGTGTGCATGTGTGTCTTCCTGTCTGCTTCCAAAGAGGTGGAATGGTGTATGGAAAGGGCTTTGGGCTCAGACCAACCAGGATTCAAATCTAGTTGAACCAGGGGACTTCCCTGGTGGTCCAGTGGTTAAGACTCCACGCTTTCACTGCTGAGGGCCCGGGTTCAATTCTTGGTCGGGGAACTAAGATTCCACAAGCCGTGAGGCACAGTTGAGAAAAAAAAAGATCAAGTTGAACCATTTTAGAGTAGTTAAATCACTTTTCCGAGCCTCACTTTCCATGCTTGTAAGTGCCCTGTTCATGGGCTTTTGTAAAGATCAAAAGAGAGAACCTCAATGAAATGCTCAGTGTGGCATTTAACAGAGACTCAGTAAAAGTTAGTTCCAAACTCTTGCCTTACAAAATAGTTGCAGCTGTTGATAGGAGGTAACAAGTCTGTTCCTTGCTATATTTTAGCATCTCTTCTGGCTTCATTCTGTTTCTCTGTTGTGCAGACTCAGTTTTGCTCTTTTGTTAATGAGTGCACTGGGTCCTAATGGCTTGGATCTCCATGTGAAAGGCTTTGATCCCTACTGCAGGATTAACCACTGTGACCACCGCTTTTCCCAAACCCCTTTTGAGGGATCCTCATCTCATTTTGAGAATGATCCAAACTTTTACTGCAAAGCCCTGATAGTGTAGAAACCTCAAAGGTTGTCGTTCACTATTGTAGTTGGCTTGCAAGGAGCCCTGGTTACCTGTAAGCCTATAAACCTATTATCCCCGGCTCCTAGGCTGTGTCAATGGCCAGAGTTTGCCAAGCTCCCAAGGAAATAATGTCGTTTCTCTTGTTCCTTAGTTACTATTCCTGGCTTATGTCCAAAGGTTCCGTCGACCTGATTTCCTAGATTCTCCAAGTGGACTTTGTAGTAAATCTGCCCCAACATGTTAGGAATCAAAAATGGGCAATGAGTCAACTTTCATCCCCGGGTTCTCTGAAGAGCTAAACTCTGCACCACCTACCACCACCCCCAGTCGTTTGCTGTCTAACTTACTTTTAATACTTATTTAACAAGCACTGTATAGTGCCTCTTATTTGCCAGAATTCTTCTAAGCCCTTTACAAGAATCTACGAATTTAATTCTCTAGCAACACTATGATATAGGTGCTATTAGTAGATGCTTTCTGTATTTAAAAAAAAAAAAAAAAAAACAACCCTGAAGTTCAGAGAAGATAAATAGCTTTCTCAAGGTCACCCAGCTGACAGAGTTCTTACTCATTTTGTTCCATATTTTAATGTAAGTTTTTATTTCTAATTACTATTAATATGTGGTGTATGAATAATTGTAAAATACTCTTATTGCATAAAATTTATAACAATGGAAATAGTCCTGCAGTTCTATCACCCTAAAATTCAGCATTTAAAAATTTTCCTTCTTCCAATACTTACACGTATTTATGCATTTTATCATATAATTCTTTTTTTTTTTTTTACTAGTTTCTTGAAAAATTATTGCTGTTGTTGGATATTTAGGTTGCTTCCAGCCTCCTGTATTATAAACAACATGCAGAAAACAACTTTATACAGAAATCCTCTTCCTTAACTTGGATAATTGGCTTAATATAAATTCCTGATGTTGATCAAGGGGTACAATCGTTTCATGACTATTGAACGCTATTTGATATTTACAAATTCTTTTTTAAAAGATTATATTAATTGCATTGCTATTATCAATGTGTAAAAAGTTTTAGTATAATTCACCAGCTTTGAGCCTTACCAGCTTTAAAAAATTTGCAGTGATTCATTGGGTATACACTTGTACCATGTTGTTTCTTAATTTTGTACGTTGCATGATTTGTGTGGTTACACATTTTACGTGCCTTTTATAATTTTCTTATATAGTTTTCGTGTACTTTGTTTCTGATCTGTAGACTTCAACGTGTTTATGAAACATTTGAACCCTTGCTGTGTGATACGTCAGGAGTCATAAGCTGGCATTCTGTCAACTGCCTTTGGCTAATGGATCAATGCGCTGTTTTTATTTTGCATAGTATTTTGAAATTAAAAAAAAAAATTGTTGCTGATGCTTAAATTGAGTAGGTCTCATTGAATTTCCAACATCCCAGCCTCTACTAAAAAGTCAGATCTCACTGCATTGACTCTTGCATCCCCATTGACACAGTCAGCTGCTAGAGCTTCATGTACCCCTTTAGATGGGTCACGTGCTGTCCAGGTGACCATGGTCTCCACTGTTCACTGTTCCTGATCTGCTTCACTCATTGTCATCATCTGCCTGATCTTTCTAGGCATTCCAGGCACGATCAGAAATCCTTTGTTACTTTAAAAGCAAATGTGTTTCTCTTTACTCGTTTTCTGACAGTAACCATTTACATAGTTATTTAGTCCAGACATATAAAAGGCATTATGTGACCACCTTGGATGATGGCACACTTGAGCTTTGGTAATGGTGTCTTTTTTTAGTGCCTTGCTTCTCTTCCCTGGTTACCTGACTCCTCTCCCTGTTCATTGTGAGTCATTACCACTCGAGGCCTTCCACTCTGTCTGTTCTGTGGCTTGGTGTCCCTGTTGTGGATATTCTCATTCACGAGATCCTAGGTGACGAGGAGTTTAAGTCTGTGAGGTTGAGCCTGAAGAAGAGATGGTAGGATTGGGCAAAAGTAAGAGTCCATAACAGCACATAAATAAGACAAAAGAAGCTGGGAGACAGGCATCAAGCTAACATGCTATCAAAGTATCACAACGTTGTAAATCAACAATGCTCCAATATAAAATAAAAATTAACTTAAAAAACTAACACGCTATCATTGATAAATTGCTTACTTGATTAATTGGCTTATCAATAAAATAAACTGGTTAGCAGTATTTTAGTTTATAAGGCCTCTGAAGTGGGACCAATTCATCGTAAATCCAGTGGTTTTATTGTTGGTTTGTCCTGATGCTACTGAGTATGAGAGAATAGAGAGAGGTGGTGTGGTTGGGTGTGCTCCAGGGAGCTACTGTGGGAATCAGAAAAGAATTCAGAGGTTAGGAGCTAAAAAGAATCTTGAGGTTCGCTTAATTCATCTCTCCTTTTTTGTAGATAAGGCAACTGAGATCCTCTGAGAAAATTCAGCTAATGTCACAAAAGCAGTTAGTGGCCCGTAACTGGACCACAGCCAGGCCTCCTGCCCCTGCTGATGCTTTTTCCCTTCACATAACCTGCTGCCCAGTGAAAGGGTATATAGAATGGTTTTCTGATCTAGGATGTTGAGTACTATAACCTTGTCTTTAGGAGGTCTTATTCAACAGTGGGCTCTGTGAACAGAAAGCTAATTGCTGTGATTGTCTCATCTATGTGAGGGTCAGACAAGAAGCACAGGAATGAATATAAGGATGGCTTGCCTGAAGGGAGGTTACTTCAGATGTAGGTAGTTAGGTCACAGGGGGCTGCTGATACAGACGGCAGTGGAGTCACCACTGTAGATTTTTTTAGCTTCCTAAAAGGACACGTTTACGATAAAGAATACATCTAGATGAAGACCTGTGGAATCCCTAACCCATACCACGTGTAAACTGTTACAAAACTCACGTTGCTGAGAGATTACTGGTAGGTCTCGTCCCTGTTCTGTGTGAAATGTTAGCAGCCTTCAGGGAGAGGTTAATTTTCCATCCAGCCCGAGTGAGAAATAAGAGCATAGGTTGGGAATCTACAGCTAGAATTGAAGGAACTAGTTAGTAGGCTTTTTAGACACCAAATGAATGACACTCTTGCTACTTTACACATTTCGGGCACAGAGTCTATACTGCATGTAAAACCATAGCCATTATTGGGAGATGGAGGACAATATGTCTACATTTAGAAAAACGTTTCTCCTATCTGCTATGTTGAACCCAATGGCTTTCAATACTTTCTCCATTGAGATCTGTGACAACTTTCTAAGCAACTGCAGAATTAAAGGTGTGCAGTTTAAACCTATAATTTATATGAGGTGAAGATGCATCAGGGTTAGAATTTATAGGTTCCTGAGGCTCCTAAACAGGGAAATTGTGAAAGTTCATAACAAATATGCAAAGGGAAGATCTGAATGATGGTCCTACGAGAGTTGCTACATGAATCTGCTGGTTTTTCTATAATCGTTCTCGCCTTTGCATTTCCACTATTGAGAACTAGTTCACATGGCATATCTTGGCTATATTTTATGTCCTATGATGAGTTTAAGCCCCCAGAAGAGAAGACTGCTAACCTAAAAGAATTGCCAATGGTATAATCACCTATGTTAGCTCTTTCTCACCTTTTCAAGTGACCTTGTGCTGCCAGGAAACGTGACCGTATTTTTAAAATACATGGTCTGATAGATTTCCCTTCCTGGCTTATACATTTCTTTATATGTAAAAACAATTGTGCAGAATATTTGCTACCAGGAATAGCCATGCAAATTCTGGTTACACAGTTGTTGTCTCTTTGAAGCTTAGCAAAAATGTAGTCATTGGCAGAATGTTTAATTCCAGAAATTGCAGCATCTCCTGTAGATGTCTCTAATGTATGCAAGTATGTCATTGAAACCTAAGTGCCTGAATTTCTAGAATTTGTGTTTCCTGTTTTACAGCATTGCTGGCCCAATTCTAGACATTGTAATTTGAAAATGATTCACTGAAAAAATAAAACAGTTCATTGAAACAGTCATTCTCAGTAAAACTATTAAACATTTTCTTATTATTGTTTCCTTTCATTGAATCCTAGGCACTAGCTTACCTTTTGCCTGAAGATCTTTTGAGAGGAGAAATTGAAGACTCTCTGGAAAAGGTGCAGGTGGCCATTAACATCTTAAAGACTTTCAAAAATTGTTTTTTTAACTATAGAAAAGGATTGGCAAGCTATTTTACGGGAAATAAGGAGCTGAAACCATGGGATTTCCAGTCTCATCTGGTGTTTCTTAGATTTGACAAATTTCTCGACCGTTTCATGAAAATAGAGGTATTCATTTATTGACTTGTAATTTATTCATATTGTAGATTGTTTCAGAAAATCCTATAGCTTTTTATATGGTTCAGGGAACAGTTTGTTCTATTTGGGTGGGAGGTGGGAAGTCTGCTTTCTTGGTGATCTTCATGAGAAGTTTACGAGGCCTGTGCTATCAAGATACAGTAAAAGCTTTAGTTTGTTTAGTTTCAAAGCTTTGTTTAGTTTTAAAGCTTTGGCTTCTTTTTGTAAAAAACTCATTTTTGATTATTTTATTACACTGAGTATAAGTGAATCTCTATGTACCAGTGACCCGTGTCCTACAGCTTGCTATGTTCCTAGAAAATGGTTGTAAATCAGGAAGCTATAAAATAACCCCTTTTTTCCTTTACATGTTTGATGGTTTTATTGGGATTCCATACCTGAAAACCCATTTGATAATCTAAAATATCATGGTAACTTTTAGTATATAAATCTATATGTTATACTATTCAAATATTACAACTATTCATAAAAATAGATGAAAAGAACATGAAAACATGTGCTTTGTATAAATGTTTTAACTGCCAAAAAACCAAACATGAATTACATACATGTAAACACTTACACACAACAACTTGTATGGAGCCAACTGGCTAAGATTTTTGTTTCTGTTTTTTTTCATTTTGAACTGCCTTATTTTCTTTGTAAAACTCTTTCTAGCAAGCTTGGGCTTTTTTGTTGATAGATTTGTTGAATTTCATTCAAAATTAGAGCTTTATGTTTTGAAAATTCTCATCACTTAAGCAGCCTGAATGCCTCTTAAAGTTTGAATGCCAAATGCCTGACTCTGGGTAACTTGCATCACCCTTTCATAACAGTCTCTTAAGCTCCTTTTCAATAAGAGAGCCCATCACTGCAGTGTTGGTGGCTGAAAATGAGTTTTGGATCTCTCCCAGACATCTGACTTATGATTAGAAGGATATGAAATTAGAGAATCAAATGTTTAACTATGGTAAGCTAGGTGTTGCCTGTACTGCTTGATAATTTTCAGTCCATGTGAAAATGGGAGTATGACTTTAAAAGTAGGCAGTTACTTAGTTCAGTTAAATCATTAATATTCATTTTCTGTCATGTAAGTGTCCATTGACTCACTGATTTTGAATGTTGGAAAATGTTCTTTTTCTGAAACTTTAAAATGTTCTTTTCCTACTCAAGAGGGTGGAAAAATATTTACGATGTTTTTTCAAAGGATATATTTGTCACCATATTGGAATTTGAAAAGCTGGAAAGACTTGAATTTGGCAGTACCAAGGGAGCAATTTTAAATGGACAAATCCACGAGATGAGAGAAGAATTTATGGAACTCTGTAAGATTTTTCAACAGAGCACATATGACCCATCTGATTACAATAACATGGTAATACTGTATCTTTGTGTTTTCAATTTCATAGAATCGTATTTTAAAGCTGGGAAGGGGACAGTAGGTCACAGTGATAATAGGTCCCATTCAGTCTAACCTCTCCCGGATGAAAGAGGGGAAATGACTTGCCAGAGGTCTCTCATTTACTTAGTGGTAGATCAGGGACCAGAAGTTAGGTCCCTAACTTTTGCATTTTCAGTTTAGAATATTTTAAACTGTTTCTAATATAACAGCGGACCTCAGTCTGGATTTGTCTCTTGTTGATGTATAGTGAGAAGGAACTTCCATATTAACTCATTTAGATCTGATTATCTGGTGTCCGTGTAACCTGTGTGTTTTATTTTAGCCTTTTCTTGAATCATTAGGTAAATGTTTCATCTACTTGAATATTTAGTTTCACTTCATTCGTTACATATATTATTAACATGTATGTTGTCTGAAAAAGAGGGAAGCCTTCAGGTTTAAGCTGCTTCTGTTTTCCGTCACTGCCAGCGGGTTAGGAGCCAGGGAGTTCCTGTGAGTATTCCCTGCAGCTCTAGGATAAAAATAGCTTCATTTTAGTGGCTTGCCATGACAGTGAATCCCAGGTACCAAAAAAAAAAAAAGATTACCTCTCATCGTCATTGTTTTTTGTGGAATGTGAATTTATTCACTATTATGTGTATATTTGGCCAAATAATTGACTCTCTGAAGTGTACAAGTACAGTATGTTAGCTTTGTAAGGACATGGTTAGCAAACTTAATCCCTCTGAACTGCTGACAGTTTTTGGGAAGTGGAGTTAATGGTCAGAAAGATATGGCCATTGTGTGTCCTGCTGATTTGTGGAAAAGAGAAACCTAGATCTGTGGTGATGATCTAGGGGATGTGTGAGCTCATCCCCAGAGCCTGGTAAGGTGTCTGGCACCCAGCAGGCATTCAGTGAATATGGACAGGATGGGACTCTTGGGGGGGGCTTGATTTAGCTCTTCTGAGCAACTAAGCAGAGGAGCGTGAAACCCAGCGTGCACAGGACCGTCGGGTGCATTCGAGTTTGCAGGAGAGCCTTGATTTGCTCATGATTACAACTCCTGGCAGGTTTTCAGTGTGCCAGGGTTGGAGGACATGGCTAGGTTTAGCTGATGTGGCTTCCCTGGTAGTGCTAAAGGTCCTGAATTTATCCCTGTCTCTGCCCAAACCCTGCACAGTCACAAACATAGAATAGAAAATTCACTTGCTCTTGACACACACACACACAGACACACAGACACACACACAGACACACAGACACACACACACACAGACACACACACACACACACACACACACACACATATATATATATCTGCTTGGTATTTGTATTTAGTAGAAAATGGGCAAGGCTTACCTGTGATCTCCAGATCTAGGTTAGAGACATCGATAACCTGCCCTCGAAGTTCCCCTTCATCCTTTTATCTGATTACTGTATCCTGCTTTAGAATATAATTTAAAAGCTCCTTGACTTTGGTTATTCCTTGAAATCAAAATGTGAATTAACTAAGAGTTCACTTAATTGGTGTGCTTATGTCAAAGATGACCTTTGCTTTTTTTGAATGTGTCTTGGTTATCAGTGTTGCCTCAGAATATTGCAATGATTATATATTTTTGCTTAATAAACTGTTCATTTGGGGGCTTTTTAGCTGAGTTTCATTGTGTTCTGGTTTTTATGATGAAATCAGCTGGTAATTTTTAGGAGATATTATGTTAGCAAACTACCTGCAAACTCATATATTCATACAGGTGCTTCCCCATGACAGTATCCCCATGACACATGCCCACCCCTATTCCTTTCCTCTCCCACTGCACACACCCCTCTGCATTCCCCGATCCCCATTGAATAGTGCTAATGTAACTGTCCAGTGTATCATAGTCAGCCTTCCTGCCCTCTGGTGTAGAAATGATTTATATATGTTCTGGTAAATTAAAGAAACAGTGACTGGTAATTTGCTTTTGGAAATGCTATTATTTCTGTCTCTCTCTTCATTAATCTCAAGCCTATCAATCAGGCTTTGAGCCTTTATTGGTGTGACAGAAGTTCTTGCCACTATGGTCTATTTACAGAAGATGGGGATTTCTCAGGTGTGTCCATAAAAATGTTCTTGGGTTTCTGAATTATTAATACTGAATATAAAGGTCACTTTAGGTATTTGCTTTGACTTCTTCCTATGGGACTCTTTGAGATCCAGACAATTAGGGGGAGATACTTGCTTTCTAATTTATTTAATTGAAACATGTAACATTGTGCACATTTAAGGTGTACAGCATGTTAATTTGATAAATTTATATATTTTAATAGCCAATGTAGTGATTATTAGCACCCCTATCATGTTGCATAATTATCCTTTCTTTTTTAGTGGTGGAAATCATTAAGTTGTAGTCTCTTAGCAAGTTTGATGTTAGTGAATATAGACAACAATTTGTATCATATTGAACTTGATAAGAGACTTGCTTTCTTAATTGTATTTAAGTGATGGGCAGGTGACTTGAGGCTCAGCAGCTTGGTTTTTACCGACATTCTGAGGTGTTGCTTGATTAAATAAAATTCCCTAGATAACTAAGCAAGGATGGTGGATATTCTTTTTTTTTTTTTTTAAGAAGAAAGTCATCTTTTATTATTTTGTTTTATTTATTTATTTATTTATGGCTGTGTTGGGTCTTCGTTTCTGTGCGAGGGCCTCCTCCAGTTGCGGCAAGCGGGGGCCACTCTTCATCGCGGTGCGCGGGCCTCTCTCTATCGCGGCCTCTCTTGTTGCGGAGCACAGGCTCCAGATGTGCAGGCTCAGTAATTGTGGCTCACGGGCCTAGTTGCTCCGCGGCATGTGGGATCTTCCCAGACCAGG
This sequence comes from Eschrichtius robustus, assembly GCF_028021215.1. Lineage (NCBI taxonomy): Eukaryota > Metazoa > Chordata > Mammalia > Artiodactyla > Eschrichtiidae > Eschrichtius > Eschrichtius robustus. The sequence continues at coordinate 55,426,314 of NC_090831.1, read as the reverse complement.
GCTCAAACCCGTGTCCCCTGCCTTAGCAGGCAGATTCTCAACCACTGCGCCACCAGGGAAGCCCCTAAAAGCAGATTTTTTTTTTTTTTTTTTTTAAAGATGTATTTTATTGATTAATTGATTGATTGCTATGTTGGGTCTTCGTTTCTGTGCTAGGGCTTTCTCTATTTGCGGCAAGTGGGGGCCACTCTTCATCACGGTGCGCGGGCCTCTCACTATCGTGGCCTCTCTTGTTGCGGAGCACAGGCTCCAGACGCGCAAGCTCAGTAGTTGTGGCTCACGGGCTCAGTCGCTCCACGGCATGTGGGATCTTCCCAGACCAGGGCTCGAACCCGTGTCCCCTGCATTAGCAGGCAGATTCTCAACCACTGCGCCACCAGGGAAGCCCTAAAAGCAGATTTTTGATCTTAGGAGGGAAGGGAGACCATGGGGTGGGAGGCCCGTCTGCTCACACTTCATACCCAGGTAGCAGAAAGATAAACCCAGGGATAAACCCAGAGAAATCCATGCCAAGACACATCATAATTAAACTTCTGAAAACTAAAGATAAAGAAAAAAATCTCAGAAGTAGTGAGAGAGAAAGGACAACTTACCAAAGCGGAAAAAATGGTTTGAATGACAATGGTTTTCTTATCAGAAATCACGAAGGCCAGAAGGAAATGGCAAAATATTTTTAAGTGCTGAAAGAAAAGAATTGTTAACACAGAATTCTCTACCCAGTGAAAAATACCCTTCAAGAATAAAGGGGAAATCAAGAAATTCTTAGACGAAAAGAAAAAATAAAACACCTAATAATTTGTCACCAGAAGACTGATCCTTAAAGAATGGCTAAAGGAAGTTCTTAATACAGAAAGGAGGTGATAAAGAAGGGAACCTTGGAACAGCAGGAAGAATGTGGTATGCAGAAATAAGTGTAAATACAATAGAATTTCCTTCTCCTCTTGAGTTTTCTAAATCATGTTTCATGGTGGAAGCAAAAATTATAATCTTCTCTGTGGTTCTAAATGTATGTAGAGAAAGTATTTAAGACCATTATATTATAAACGGAAGAGAGTAAAGGGATCAAAATAGAAGGAAGGTTTTTTTTCTTTATAAAAAATTGTGGTAAAATGTATTTTACATTGAATTTAGCATTTAAACCGTTTGTGAGTATAATTCAGTGGTGTTAAGTATATTTGCAATGTTGTGCAACTGTCACTACTATCCACTTCCAGAACATTTCATCATCCCAAACAAAAACTTTACAACCATTAAATGATAAGTCTTCATTGCCCCCTCCCCTTGGTACCTGGTAATATCTGTTCTACTTTCTCTCTCTATGAATTTATTTATTTTAGATACCTCATATGAGTGGACTCAAAATAATTCGTTCGTGTGTCGCTTATTTCACTTAGCATAAGCCTTTAAGGTTCATCCATATTGTAGCATGTGTCACAGTTTCCTTTAATTCCTTTTTAAGGCTAAATCATCCTTTTTAATTTCATTCCTTTTTAAGGCTAAATCTATTATATATATATATACTGTATTTTGTTTATTCATTTATTGATGGATGCTTGGTTGTGCCCACCTTTTTGGCTCTTGTGAATAATGGTGCTATGAACGTTGTTTAGCGAGTATCTGTGTCGTCCCTGCTTTCAATTCTTATGGATACATAGCTAGGATTAAAATTGCTGGATCTTATGGTAATTCTATTTTGAACTGTTTGAGGAATTTCCAAACTGTTTTCCATAGTGGTTGAACTATTTTGTCTTCCCACCAGTAATGCAGGATTCCAATGTTACCAAATCTGCATCAACACTTATTATTTTTCATTATTTTGGATAATAGCCATATTACTGGCCATGAAGTAATATTTCATTGTGGTTTGATTTGCATTCCATAATGATTAGTGACGTTGGTCATCTTTTCATGTGTTTATTGGCCATCTTTATGCCTTTGGAGAAATGTCTGTTCAAGTCATTTGCTCATTTTTGAATTGGATTCCTTTGTTGCTGGGTTGTAGGAGTTCTTATATTCTGGACATTAACCCCTGATCAGATGTATGATTTGAAAATACTTTCTTCCATTCCGTGGGTTGTTTTTCACACCCATGGTAGTGTCCTTTGATGCACAAAAGTTTTTAATTTTGATGAAGTCAAATTTATCTTTTCTTTTGTTGCCTATGCTTTCAGTGTCATATCCAAGAAATGACTGCTAAATCCAATGTCATGAAGATTGTCTCCAGTTTTTACTCCTAAGAGTTTTTATACTTTTAGCTCTTACATTTAGGTCTTTGGTAAATATTGAGTTAATTTTTGTATATCTTTTAAGGATCCAACTTTGTTGCTCATAACTAACGTATAGAAGTGCAACTGATTTTTGCATGTTGATTTTGCATCCTGCAACTTTGCTGAATTACCTCTAATAGTGGTTTTGTTTTGTTTTTGGTGCAGAATCTTTAGAATTTTCTAAGTATAAAATCATGTCATGTATTAACAGAGATAATTTTACTTATTCCTTTTCAGTTTGGAGGCCTTTTATTTCTTTTTCTCACGTAATTGCTCTAGCTAGTGTTTCCCTAGCTAGTGTTGAATAGAAGTGGTGGAAGTGGAACATCCTTGCCTTGTGCCTGATCATAGGGGGAAATCTTTTAGTCTTTCATCACGGAGTATGATGTTAGCTGTGGGTTCTTCATAGATGGCCTTTATCATGTTAAGGAAGTTTCCTTCCATTTCTAGTTTATTGAGCGTTTTTATCATTAAAGGGTGTTGATTTTTTTCTTTTATTTACATCAATTGAGATGATCATGTGGTCTTTTTCCTTCATTCTGTTAATGTGGTCTACTTCCATTGACTTTTATTTGCCATCCTTGCATTCTGGGAATAAATCCACTTGGTCATGGTGTGTGATCCTTTTAGTATGCTGCTGGATTCTGTTTGCTAGTTTCTGTTGAGAGTGTTTGTATCATTATTTATAAGGAATACCAGTCTGTAGTTTTCTTGTAGTGTCTTTATTTGGCTTTGGTGTTAGGGCAATATTTACCTCATAGGATGAGTTAGGAAGTGTTATATCTTCAGTTTTTTTTAGAAGAGTTTGAGAAGGATTGGTATTAATTCTTCTTTAAATGTTTGGTGGTATTCATCAGTAAGCTGTCTGGTCCTAGGCTTTTTTGTTATTGTTGAAATGTTTTTGATTACTGATTAAATCTCCTTACTAGTTATAAGCTTATTCAGTTTTTCTTTCCTTCACAATTCAGTCTTGGTAGGTTGTGTGTTTCTGTTTTTTCATTTCATCTGTGTTATAGAGTTTGGTGTACACTTGTTCATAGCATACTTTTATAATCCTTTTTATTTCTGAATTACCCAGCATTCATTTTAGTAATTTGAGTTTCTCTCTTTTTTCATTAGTCAATCTAGCTAAATGTCAATTTCATTTTTTTTTCAAAGAGCAAACTTTTGGTTTTGTTGATTTTCTCTATTTTTCTGTTGTTTACTTCCTTATCTCTATTCCAGTCTTGATTTTTTTTCTTCCTTCTGCTAGCTTTGGGATTAGTTTGCTCTTTTTCAACTCCTATAAGGTATAAAATTAGGTTATTCATATGAGATCCTTCTTTTTTAATGTATGTGTTTACAGTGATAAATTTCCTCTCTTAACACTGCTTCTGATGCATTCCCTAAGTTTGAGTATGTTGGATTTTTTCCCCATTTGTCTCAGTGTATTCTTAATTTCCTAGATGATTTCTTCCTTGACTCACTGGTTGTGGGAGGTAAGATTTTATACTTTACTTGAACTGATGATAGATGGCAACATTAGACAGTGATAACTGATGTATATATAATGTAATAAAGTAATATCTAGAGCAATATAAAGAGACAAACTTAAAACACTATAGGTACATCAAATATAATGTTAAAAAATTTCAAGTAGAGTTGCAGAAAAAGAAGAAAAAACAGAACAAATGGACAGCAAATAAAATGGCAGACTTAAACCCTAACATGGTAATAATTACATTAAATGTAAATGGTGTAAGTGCACCAATACAAAGACAGAGATTAGCAGAGTGGATTAAAAAAGTGACCAAATTATATGTTTTCTTTCAGAAACTCATTTCAAATATAGTCATATATGCAGATTAAAAGTAAACAGAAAAAGACATATCATGCAAACATTAATCAAAGGATAGCAGTAAGGAAAGTAGTAATAGCTATATAAATATCAGGTAAAGTATAGTTCATAGCAGGAAAAAAAAAAAAAAAAGAATACCAGGAAGGGACATTATGTAATGATAAAATGAAAGGGTAAATCTACCAAGAAGACATAGCAATCCTAGATGTGTATGCATCAAACAACAGAGCAGCAAAAACTGGTAGAACTCCGAAGGAAAATAGACAAATCCACAATTCTAGTTGGAGACTTCAATGCTTCCTTCTCAGCAACTGAAAGAACAACTAGATGAAATATCAGCAAGGATATAAAAGAACTCAATACCATCAACCAAGAGGATCTAATTGACATTTATAAGACACTCCATGCCACAACAGTAGAATTCACATTATTTTCAAGTGCTTGTGAAACATGTACCATGATATGCCATATCCTGGGCCATAAGACAAACCTCAACAAATTTAAAAGATATGACATCCTACATAGTGTGTTCCTTGATGACAGTGGAATCAAACTAGAAATCAATAGCAGAAACCTAACAGGAAAATCTCTAAACACTTAAAGATCACATTTCTAAATATTCCATGAATCAAAGAAGTAGTCTCAAGAGAAATAAAATATAGAGAACTGAAGGAAAATGAAAATACAGTATATCAAAATTTGTGGGAACAGCTAAAGCAGTTCTGAGGGATATTTATAGCACTAAATGCATACATTAAAAAAGAAGAAAATCTCAAATCAGTAATCTGTTTCCACCCTAAGAACCTAGAAAAAAAGGAGAACAAATAGATACAAATCAATCAGAAAGAAGGAAACAATCAGAAGAAGGAAAGAGCAGAAATCAATGAAATTGAAAACAAATAATAGAGAAAAGTCAGTGAAAGTAAGAGTTAGTTCTTTGAAAAGACAAAGCTCTAGCAAGACTACAAAGAAAAAAAGACAAATTACCAATATCAGGAGTAAAAAATAGCTACAATTACATTCTTGACAGATATCAAAAAAATAATGGGGAATACCAAAAAACAAAAGAATAACATCTACACACATAAGTTTGATAACTTAGATGAAATGAACCAATTCCTCAAGAAATTAGAACTACCACAACTCACTCAGTATGAAATAAATATTTTAAATTGAGATATAATTGACATGTAACATTGTATTAGTTTTAGTGTGCAACAGGTCCCTGGTCCACGGCTTCTTAGGAGCCGAGGCGCACAGCAGGAGGTGAGTGTCAGATGAGCGAGTGAAGCTTCGTCTGCCACTCCCCATCTCTCAGATTAACACCTGAACCATCACCCACCCCGGCCTGGTCTGTGAAAAGATGGTCTTCCACGAAACTGGTCCCTGGTGCCAAAAAGGTTAGGGGCCACTGGTGTACAACATAATAATATGATACATGTATATGTTGTGAAATGATTGTCACAGTAAGTTTACTTAACATCTGTTGTCACACATAAATTTTTTCTTGTGAGAGTGAGATAATTTGAATAACACTATAACTATTAAAGAAATTGGATTTGTGATTAAAAACTTCCCCGAAGAAAATTTTCATGCTGAGGTTGTTCCCAGGAGAATTTTACCAAATATTTAAGAATTACAGGCACACCTCAAAATTTTTTTTTTTTTTTTAACAAGTCGAAGGTCCATGGCAACCCTGTGTTGAGCATCATTTTTCCAATAGCATTTGCTCACTTCATGTCTCTCACATTTTGGTAGTTCTCACAATATTTCAAACTTTTTTGTTATTACTGTATTTGTTATGGTCATCTGTGATAGATCTGTGATCTTTGGTGTTATTACTGTGACTCACTGAAGGCTCAGAAGATTGTTAATATTTTTTAGTAATAAAGTATTTTTCAATTAAGGTATATACGTTTTTTAGACATAATGCTGTTGCACACTTAATAGGCTACAGTATAGTGTAAACATAACTCTTATGTACATTGGGAAATCAAAAAATTCATGTGAGTTGCTTTATTGTGGTAACTGCTTCATTTCAGTGGTCTGGTACCAAACCTTCAATGTCACCAAGTTATACCTGTGACACCAGTTCTACACAATCTCTTCCAGAAATACAAGAGAGGGGGACACTTCCCAATTTGTTTTATAAAGCTAGTAGGTTTTACTCTGCTGCCAAAACCAGCTAAGACAGTGCAAAGAAGTGAAAAGTGCAAGCTCTTATCCCTCATAAATATAGGTACAAAATCCTTAAATTATTAGCAAATAGAATTCCACAGTATACAAAAAGAATTCTACACCATGTCCATAGGGGGTTTGTTCTAGGGATGCAAGGCTGGTTCAATATTTGAAAATCAGTGTAATCCCAATATTAACAGGTGAAAGAAGAAAATATCATAATTGTGTTAATCGATGCATTAAAATTTTTAAAGATTTTTATTGGAGTATAGTTGATTTACAATGTTGTGTTTCAGGTGTACAGCAAAATGAATCAGTTATACATATTTATATCCATTCTTTTTCAGATTCTTTTCCCATATAGGTTATTATGGAATATTGAGTAGAGTTCCCTGTGCTATACAGTGGGTTCCTATTAATTATCTATTTTACACATAGTAGCATGTATATGTCAATCCCAATCTCCTAATTTATCACTTCCCTCCACGTTTCACCTTTGGTAACCACAAGTTTGATTTCAAAATCTGTGAGTCTGTTTCTGATCTGTAAATAAGTTCATTTGTATCTTTTTTTTTTTTTTTTTGGCCACACTGCACTGTATGCAAGATCTTAGTTCCCTGACCAAGGATCAAACCTGTGCCCCCTGCAGTGGAAGCACAGAGTCCTAACCACTGGACTGCCAGGGAATTCCCCATTTGCATCATTTTTTTTTTTATTAGACTCCATATATAAATGATACCATATGATATTTATCTTTCTCTGTCTGACTTAGTGTGATGATATCCACGTCCATCCATGTTGCTGCAAATGGCATTATTCCATTCTTTTTTATGGCTGAGTAATATTCCATTGTACATATGTACCACATCTTCTTTATCCATTCCTCTGTCAATGGACATTTAGGTTGCTTCCATGTCTTGGCCATTGTAAATAGTGCTGCAGTGAACATTGGGATGCATGTGTCTTTTTGAATTGTGGTTTTCTCTGGATATATTCCCAGTAGTGGGATTGCTGGATCATATGGTAGCTCAATTTTTAGTTTTTTTTTTTTTTTTTTTTTAATTTATTTCTTTATTTATTTTTGGGTGTGTTGGGTCTTCGTTTCTGTGCGAGGGCTTTCTCCAGTTGCGGCAAGCGGGGGCCACTCTTCATCGCGGTGCGCGGGCCTCTCACTATCGTGGCCTCTCTTGTTGCGGAGCACAGGCTCCAGACGCGCAGGCTCAGCAATTGTGGCTCACGGGCCCAGTTGCTCCGCGGCATGTGGGATCTTCCCAGACCAGGGCTCGAACCAGTGTCCCCTGCACTGGCAGGCGGACTCTCAACCACTGCGCCACCAGGGAAGCCCCAATTTTTAGTTTTGTAAGGAACCTCCCTACTGTTCTCCATAATGGTTGTACCAATTTACATTCCCACCAACAGTGTAGGAGTGTTTTCCCTTTTCTCCACACCCTCTCCAGCATTTATTGTTTGTAGATTTTTTGATGATGGCCATTCTGACCTCTGTGAGGTGATACCTCATTGCAGTTTTGATTTGCATTTCTCTAATAATTAGTGACATTGAGCATCTTTTCGTGTGCTTTTTTGGCCATCTGTATGTCTTCTTTGGAGAAATGTCTGTTTAGATCTTCTGCTCATTTTTTAATTGGGTTGTTTGGGTTTTTTTGATATTGAGGTGTATGAGCTGTTTTTATATTTTGGAGATTAATCCCTTGTCAGTAGCTTGCAAATGTTTTCTCCTTTTCTGTGGGTTGTCTTTTCGTTTTGTTTATGGTTTCCTTTGCTGTGCAAAAGCTTTTAAGTTTAATTAGGTCCCATTGGTTTATTTTTGTTTTTATTTTCATTACTCTAGGAGGTAGATCCAGAAAGATACTGCTGTGATTTATGTCAGAGAGTGTTCTGCCTGTGTTTTACTCTAAGAATTTTACGTTTCCAGCCTTACATTTAGGTCTTTAATCCATTTTGAGTTTATTTTTGTATATGGTGTTAGGGAGTGTTCTAATTTCATTCTTTTACGTGTAGCTGTCCAGTTTTTCTAGCACCACTTATTGAAGAGACTGTCTTTTCTCCATTGTATATTCTTGCCTCCTTTGTGATAGTTTAGTAATTTAAAAACTTTGATGTATTAAATTTTTGACTAAATTCAACATCCATACATGATAAAAACTCTTAGAAATAGGAATAGAGGGGACCTTCCTCAAATTGATAAAGAGTATCTACCAAAAGCCTAAAGGACATTTTACATAATGGAAAGGACCTTCCTAAATCCCAAACGCATAGCATATATTCGGCTGCCTACTCAACATCTCCACTTAGATACTTAATAGATGTCACCAACATGCAAAACTGAACCCCTGCTTTACCTCTCCCCATACCTATTCTTCCTTGTCTTCTCCAACTCATTAAATAGTCCATATAATGTACTACGTAGTACAAAACCTTGGAGTCATCCATGATCTTGCTCTTTTCTTATGATAAACATCAGGTTCTATCAGATAAACCCTGAAAATATACCCAGATCTCATCTTTGACCCGGGTTATTGCATTTGCTCCTAAACCTCTCCTTCAGCCCCTGTCTTGGCTCCATCAGGGTCTGTTCTTCACACAGCAACTTGATTGCCCTTTAGGAGCTAAATCAGACCATGGCATTTCTCTAGCTAAAACTTCAAAATTTCCCACGCCACTAATAAGGGCAATTTTGGAGTTTTTACAATAAAGAAAAAATGGTTTTTAGTAATACCAGCATATTGTTTATTCTTCAGTAAGTATTGAGAAACAGATTTGTGCTGGGAACCTCATTAAATATTGGCACTGTCACTGTGAAAAGAAACCTGGCTACTATACTCATAGTTTAAAATCCAGGGGGAGAATCCAGGTTGGCATTTATACAGTGTGCTTAGTGCTAGGGTATGAAAAGTACAGAGTACTATGGGAGCATTTGTGAAGGGCCCCTTTCCAGAGGAGGTGAAAGGGAAACTGAAACAATACTTGAAAGATAAATGGAACTGAAAAAAAATAGAAATGAAGCAGGTGAGGAGTAGGTGAAAAGAAAATGATGAGCAGAAAATTGTATTACACACAGAGAATGAGTATGATAAGGCAGGTGTGGCTAGATCCTAGCGTATGAAAGGGAGAGAGGTACTGGAATAGTTGGGAGCAGTAAGTAGGGTCCAGATCACAAAGGGCTTGTAGATGAGGTTAAGACTTTTAGACTTTGCCCTAAGAAATTAAGGATTCTGAATTGAGATAATGGTGGATTATGAATACGAGAGTGACGTAAGATTTCTATTTTAGATTGCAGCTAGGAGAATGATGGGAGAGATGAGATTAAAGGCAAAGAGAGTAGTTAGAAAATGGTTAACAGAAATCCAGCTAAATGGTAATGGTGATCTGGAGGGTGATGCCTGGACTAATGAAGAATAGGTAGTTAGGAGAAAAGATTGACAGCAGTTGACCGAGAGAGGAAGAAGCCAAAGTTTCTATTAGGGTTTACAGAATGAGGAGTGGCTTTATAGAGAGAATGATGAGTTCCGATTTGTATAAAATAAATTTGAATTATCTGTGGGACTTCCTAGGGGAGAAGTGCTATCAGCAGTTCTGAATTCAGGTTGAGTGACAAAAAAGAGGTTAGGAGAGATATCAATTATGGAAATGAACGTTTGTTCCCTCCCTGAGATATTATTTTCTGATTGTTCAAATAATCTTTGAGGATCTTAAGTTGTATGTTCTTTGTTGCCATACTGAGAAGAAGAGTAAGTTAGGCTTGTTTACAACTTGTTGGGCATTTGTGTTTACTTTTAAAAGTCAGTGATCCTTGAATGAAGAGACTATTTGGCCCTAATTCATAAGTGGAGACTTCCTCTTGATGCTAAATATGACATTGTTGTATATGACACATAGTGCTCTAGAACTTTGCCGTTACACTGTTTTATAGTGTGTGTTCAATTCAGCATAAGGTGCATTCCTTCATACAAACATCCAGAATCATGCTTGGAGTGTGGACTTTGGAGCCAGGTTACCTGGCTTTAAATTCTGGCCCTGCCATTAACTAGGGGTAAGATTGTGGGCGTTAAACTTCTTTGAGTTTACTTTGTTGCCTACAAAATGGAAAAATATTACCTACATCATGTGGTTAGAATTGAGTTAATAATGTAAAGCATTTAGAATAGAATTGAATAAATGTTAGCTGTCATTATTATTATTAATAAGAGGAGGCTCAGTTTATGGTGGTAACAAAGGACTTCTTTAGGTTAAGTGTGTGGCGTGCACTCCTGGGGCGGTTTGACTGGGAAGCCCAAAGTGTTTCTGAATTTCTGAGACTTCACTGAAGGCTGAATTGTAATGCTGTGCAGATGATGGTTATTCTTTCACTGTTTCATTCTTTGTAATTCTGGGAGTGGGTGTTTAGGCATTAGGAGAAAACTGGGGGTTGTTAACTGCATATTAATAAGAAACTGGGAGAATAGGAAGAGTATTATGTTTTGTCTGTATCACTAATGATGCTTTCTTACAGACAGACCTGTGGATTTTAGTTCTCACTTGAAGAAATAGTGTTTCCTGGCAGGGTTTCTGCTCCATGAAAAACAAAATTAAAAACTTCCCTGTTTAAACTTATAGATGTACTAAAGTTATAATAAGACGGGTTATTTTTTTTTTTCCTTTTTCTTTTCTGAAAAGCTTTGCTTTTTCATTTATAATCAAAATAGTATGGAGAAGGATAGAGTGATAGGCCAAGGTACTGATGTTGGGGTCTGAGCCAGTGAAAAGGATTGTGGAAATGTGAGCTGACAGTACTAAATGTTCAGTGCTCCTGTAAGGCTGCCACTTGAACAATTAGTCAGATACAGCTCTTTGTCTTTCCTGGAATCCTGCTATGAAAAATAAATTCATTCAGAGAGAGAGAGAGGTGTCACACTTTTGTGGTTGATATTTTCACTGTTGGATTCTTTCCTGTAAACTAATATTTTATTTTGAATTTTATAGGAATTTGAAAGTGATTATGTTGTGTTTAAGTCCAAAACTTTGGATTTTGACAGAAGGCTTGGGACAATTCTTTGTGAAGCTTTCTTTAACTGCAGTGGTCTGGAAGCTGCATTTAAGGTTAGTTATGAAGAAGTTATCAGGAAAAAATGTTTTACTAGTGAATAAGACTATTGGATGAAAAGAGGGAATACATTCCTTTCTCGTCCAGGTAAACTATTAACTAGTCACATTCTCTTCATATGAAGCTCACTGAATTATAAACTTTGAATAATGCACTAATGAATAATGAAGTTTACTTTGGACAAAGTCAGTTTTAGGACACTTGACTATTGATCTTTGCTTGAATTCATTGTTTCAGCTTTCATTACCTTTAGAACAAGTTTGGTATGGCCTGTGAACTATCAATTCAAAATTAAGCTACAGTGAAAAGTGAAAACTCTCTGTTAACTCAAGAATTTCTTTTCTTTGCCATTGTTTACATAGGTTGGGTTCATCTGCCCACTTTATTAATCTGACTGAAATAAATAGCAATTTATACACTGTTTTTCATCAGGCATAAGACACCGTTGATTATCAGACACACCATTGTTTATCAACAAAAGAATATGCTTCCAAAAAGTTATGATGCTGTTGATTATATAACATAGTCTAGTTTCAGAGGTGTTAAAACATGAAAGAATGTTTGTCATAGAATTGATGAAATACAGTATAGATGTATGAATAGTTGCAGAAAAGAAAAGCATCCTGAGAGTTCTCCCAAGTGGAAAACTTGTAACGTGGGTAATCGGGGCACCTTGTGAAACTTGCTTGTCAAAGAAGAGAATTGCAAGTCAAGCGTAAACTTAGATGACATCCCCAAAGAGGAATGAGGCCTCAGTGTCAGCAGAAACACAGCTAGAGAATCACGGACACAATTCATTGAAGATGGCAGTGCAAAACAGTGTAACAGGCACAGACTTTGTCGGAGATACTTGTTTGATTTTGATCTTAAAATTCAAATGAATGGGTCAGATGGCGGTTCAGTGGCTAGTGTCTTCTACCCCCATCAAGCGTTTTAACAGAGAAGTCATGAGGCTCAAATAGTTCTCTCTTAAGAGCCCTTGGATGAAACTGAGATGCTGCCAGCTGAAATATATAGCCTGTTGTTATAAAATAACACCACCTATCATCCCATCTCTCAGAAATTACTATTGTATTTATTACCGCCATTCCTTTTCTTTGACTAGATATGCATGCATATTTCTCTTTGCAAAAAATGACATATTCTGATCCTTGTAATCTTTTTGTAACCCTTTCAGGAAGCAATGAATCATAAAAAGTTTTCTTTTATAACAGAATTCAACAGTATTATTTTTAGTGGCTACGTAGTAGTCTATCATATTCTCTGTAACTGGGCCTCCTTTTATGCTTTTAGAAATAACTGCAAGAAAGAATGTAGAATGAGTCGCTCTCTTTCTGCCATGTGAGGTCACAGAGAGAGGAGGGCAAGCATCTGAGAGCAGGAAGAGAGCCCTCACCAGGGAACTGAATCAATCAGAACTCTGATCTTACTTCCCAGCCTCCAGGACTGTGAGAAGTAAATTCCTGTTGTTTAAGCCACCCATTCTAAGGCATTTTGTTATGGCAGCCTGAGCCGACTAGGATAGAATCCTTCACAGTATTGTTTTGTGTTTTTAATGCAGGCATGCATTAAACTCTTCATGATAATAGCTGAGTTAATCTTTAAAACTGCATATTTTCTCTTATACGCAACTATTTTAAATGTAGACTGTGATTATTAAACCTAAAAAAGCCCTGTTTGTTTAGTAGTATCTATTAACCTGTTAAAATTGTATTGATGCTGCCATTTAGAGATGGTGAAAAGAGAGAGAGAATGATGAATAAGTGAGATAGTTCAGCTACTCAGGCTAGACCCCAAGGTCAAGTCTCTTCAGAGCTCAACTTTCCAAGGTTAGGAACTCAATTATTAGTTCATCTAGAACTGATCAGCTCCCAGAAAACTGACTGATATGAGCAGACCACAAGATGATAATTTATAAACAGAGTGATCTGCTCTGTATCTAGTATTCCCTAGATCTAGGCACTCCTCCCCAGTGAGCAGGACCAGTCTGGAAGTCAAATGATAGATTAAACAAGGGTCAACAAACTAAAGCCCACAGGCCATATCTGGATATATTCTGTTTTTGTAAATAAAGTTTTATTAGAACACAGCCACGCATATTCATTTACACATTATCTATGGCTAATTTTGCACTACAGTGACAGAGTTGAGTAGTTGTGACAGAGACCTCATGGACCGCAAAGTCTGAAGTATTTACCGCCTGGCCCTTTACAGAAAAAGTTTCATGACCACTATGTTTGAAGGTTCTCTATTAAAGCAAAAAATTAAGCAGAAGGAATTGTATATGTCCTTAAAACTGTAGAACCAGATAAACTGTCCTTTCCCACTGTCAGGTTAATTTGGGGGCTATATTAGCAAAATCAGAACCCTAGAAGTGCTGGGCATATACTGACAAATGCTTACCATCTAATGTTCTTTTTAAAAATATCCTTGACTTCTGAATTACAGTCTTCCCATCAGTTTATCTCTCATTGTTATGATTTCTAAATTTCTGTCTTTCGTTTTAGGGAGATGACCTAGCCTGTGCTAAGATTTAGATAGCACCTACTTTTATTATCAGCAGTATCTTTATAAATCATTACTTTAGTATGTTATTTTCTCAGAAGATTTCCACAGATAGCTACCTCTGTCCATTTAAAGTTGGTTCTTATTAGTTTCAAAATGTGAATTTCCCCCTTCCATTTTCGGGGTGACATTTTCTGACTTTGTCCACAAATTCTTAGAGTGTGTTGCATCTGTAGCTGTTAGATCAAGGGTGACCCACAACATGCACTGACCATCTCAGTTTCTCAATATTGAATCATAGAAGGAAGTTTTTTCCTGCTGGTCAGAAAGGTTCAAATGAGCAATTATTGGTAGCTTTTAGCGTCCTGTCAGCTGGTTATCCATTGATTGCCTCTTAGCACCATATTCACCCTTAAGTACCTGCTCTGCAATAATGGATTGGACCATTAAGCATTTCTCTTTTACAGTGGGCACAGTGCTGAAATTCTCAGTAAAGGGCACTGGAGGGACATTGTAGGAGGAAAGGGGCTTCTCCTTTGTTTCTTTGCAAAAAAAAAAAAAAAAAAAAAGAATGTAGAATGAAATCTCAGTTACAGAGGTTACAGAGGCTCCTACCTTTTCTAATTCAAACCTCTCTTCTTCCCCTTTTCACAACCATTCATATGGATTCTATTTTAGTACATGGCCAGTTATTTTTTCTAAACAATTTTCTCTTTTTTCTCATGTATTTTGTTTCTTTAACTTTCCACATATTTGTACCTTGTCTGCTGCAAAATATAACTTGAGATGGTGCCCTTATAAGCTTTCCAGGGGTGGGACATCATCTTAGAGTTTTTGTTATACCTAGATCACCTTCTGCAATGCCTTATATAAAGCAGGCACTTAATAACTGTGACATTAGGAGGGCTGACTGGTTGTCAGAGTCCTGAAATGACACACAGATGAAGATAAACTGCAGCAAGAGTCGTGGCAGAAGAAAAAAATTACAGGATTGTGTATTTAAGGGAGAAAATGATTTCTACCATAGGTACAGGATGATGAACTCTGACCAGTTACTGCTGTGTTCCATGGAATAAATACTTGCAGACTGTTCTCTGAAGACCATGATTCAGTACCTGCTCTTGGCAAAGACATGAGCAGGAAGGGCCCTGGAACCAAACAGTATAAAGCTGTGGCTCAGACCCTACAGGGTTGGCACTCAATAAAAATTAAAACAAAATGCTGATGGATGGCTTTCTAAAATTTACAGTTTCTCTACATGAAGGGAGACTGGAGTATGTAAGACAAGTGTCTAGAAAAGTCTTTAGATGAAATAATAGAAAACTAGAAAATTGTGAAGTATATATGGTTCAAGTGGCAACAAATTAAAAAAATCTTTGCAAAAGACAAACCTAGGAAAAATATAAATATTACATAACGAAACTGAGAAGTAGAAGAAAATCAAGGTAAACCTTACAGATCTCCAGTGGGATATTTAGGAAGGAAGCATGTATTGGGAATCAATCTTGAATCTTTTGAGGTTGATATGAAAGACAATGTCTGTACTCTCCATAAAAAAACTCTTAGTTCCAATGTGACAAGGAAACTGGAAGTTCAAATGATATTTATTCTCATCCTGGAGGGTAATTTTTATATATCTGTGATGTTGAAAAATTAAGGTAATGTATACTGCTTAAAAGGTTAAGACTGTTTACTACTACTTTCTGGCTTTACAACCTCCCCAAAGAATATTTTCTCTCTGTCTTTCCTATTTTACACTTGGACTTAAGTCCTACTAAGCGTATCAGGTGGTCAAAATGAGATGTGGCTGGGAAGCTTCTGGTATTGTTCCAGTTGCGGTTGATATGATAAGGGCTTAAAAGAGAATGTTGTGAAATAAATGTGTTTGCCTACTATAGTTGGAGTACACTTCTTTGTGAAATCTATTAGGC
Organism: Eschrichtius robustus; assembly: GCF_028021215.1. NCBI lineage: Eukaryota > Metazoa > Chordata > Mammalia > Artiodactyla > Eschrichtiidae > Eschrichtius > Eschrichtius robustus. The sequence continues at coordinate 55,410,495 of NC_090831.1, read as the reverse complement.
AATGTTTACTTCAGAATGTTAACATCAAGTCCAAAGTTAACAAAACAGTGGTTGTAAGAAGAAAGTTAATACTTTGCATTTTGCTAGGTAGCAGCTAACTAAGTAGATTTTAAATATTTAGTAGTTTCTACAGTAATTTTTTTTTTGAAGTATAGTTGATTTGTTTCAGGTGGTCAGCAAAGTGATTCAGTTATATATATGTGTGTGTATATATACACACACACACACATATATACACACACATATATACATATACATATTCTTTTTCAGAGTCTTTTCTCTTATAGATTATTACAAGATATTGAGTATAGTTCCCTGTGCTATACAGTAGGTCATTGTTGGTAATCTATTTTATATATACTAATGTGTATATGTTAATCCCAAACTCCTAATTTATCCCTCCCCAATCCCTCTGCCCCTTGGTAACCATAAGTTTGTTTTCTATGTCTGTGAGTCTCTTTTTGTTTTGTAAATAAGTTCATTGGTATCATTTTTTAGATTCCACATGTAAGTGATATCATATGATTCTTGTCTTTGTCTGGCTTACTTAGTATGATGATCACTAGGTCCATCCATGTTGCTGCAAATGGCATTTCATTTTTTTATGGCTGAGTAATATTCCATCATATATATATACCATATCGTCTTTATCCATTCATCTGTCGATGGACATTTAGGTTGCTTCCATGTCTTGGCTATTGTAAATAGTGCTACTATGAACATTGGGGTGCATGTGTCTTTTTGAGTTAAAGTTTTCTCTGGATATATAGGCCAGGAATGGGATTGTTGGATCACATGGTAACTCTATTTTTAGTTTTTTAAGGAACCTCCATACTGCTCTCCATAGTGGCTGCACCGATTTACATTCCCACCAACAGTTGTACAGTAGGTATAATTGATATTACCAGAAGAAAAGCCAGTGTGTGTTTGTCTAAACTGGCCTCTTAAGATATGGTTAGATTTACATTTCAGTTTGTATAATTTTTTTCCTTGTGTTGATTTTTTTTAGTAAGTATAGTTTTTGGAAATGTTTACAAATTGTTTACAATGATGCTGTTTTTTAATAAAAACAAATTTAGGGGAACACCCATTAGTTTTCTAAGAGGAAAAACAAAGCTCTTTCTTTTCTCATGTCACATCACTAACAAGGCACAAACCTTAATATATGGTTTTCTGTCACCTTGATGATATTTAGTTATTTTGAGAAGCTATCTCCTTTTATTTCAGAGAAAATATCTATATAACAGACCAAATAACTAACATTTTCTGAAGCCCTCATAGAGTAAGTAAATAACAAAATAGCAATTTTAAATGGCACCTTGGCTGATGAGTTCCCACACAAGGCAGCAGAGGCTCTGGTGCCAGACTGCCCAGTGTCCATGTCAAATGCCAACTCTGCACTAGCTGTGAAAATTTGGGCAAGTTACCCCCTTCCCGTAACTCAGTTTCCCTATCTGGAGCATGTGATAACAACAGCATTTTTAACACCCTTAAAATATAATGCCTGGCACCTAGTCAGCATTCTATAAACATTGCTTGTACAAAAATATGTATGTTTATTACATTATTTTGCTTGCAAAGAAAGCTGTCTCACACTGATGCACAGAAGAATCCCCGTGGGGCAGAAGACAAGACAGGAGGCAAATAGAAATCCAAGGTTAGGCTCACCAGACAGCTCAGCTTTGTTGAAACAGGTGGTCAAGGTTAGTTTGAGATGACCGAGCGGATGGAGTTCTGGACCTACATACCTCTCCTTACTGGTCATGTGATTCTGTTTTAGTTCACGTGTCTGCTTTTTCTGTCCCCTTACTCACTGGCTTCCTCTGCTCGCTAGTACGGTTGACCCTTGAACAATGCAGGGGTTAGGGGCGTTGACTCCCTATGTAGTTGAAAATCACTGTTTAACTTTTGGCTCCCCCAGAACTTAACTAACAGTAGCCTACTGTTGACCGGAAGCCTTACCAATAATGAGCGTTCGATTAATACATATTTTGTATATGTGTTATATAATGTATTCTTACAATAAGGTAAGCTAGAGAAAAGAAAATGTTATTAAGAAAATCATAAGGAAGAGAAAACATCTTTACAGGACTGTACTCTATCGATACCGTGAGTTTATGTCATCTGTTTACAAGATGAATCATCAGTACCTACGTCAATATTGCCTTGCACAATACAAAACACTGTAGATCTTATATGTATTACTAACACTAGACATAAAGAAATGAAAAGATAATGTGAAAAAGAAATTCATATTTATTTACAGGTGTAATGATTCATGCATTGATAAAAAGAAGCAGCAGTATGATTGCTTTATGGTAGTCTAGTGTAATCAATAGGATTGTTTCACGGGAGCCTAGCCTATACACTAATGAATGAATCATTATAAAATTTTTATGGCATAGAGTATTACAGTCATACTCATAATATAATATTGGAAACATTATTAAAAAAAAAAACCCACCTGTGATGATAGGCTGATATTCAGTTTCTCCAATTATGAGAGAAAGGCATACTGTATGGTAGTGTAATTTTTTGAAAGCAAAGTTATAAAACAGTAAGAAAACTAACACATTATTAATTTGATATTAAATAACACCTTATATCTATGTAGGGATAGACTAGTATCTACATATATTTCATGCACTCATGACATACCTTTTCTTAAATTTTTTGACATTTCTTGGCAGTGTGGTTTGTCTTGTCTGAGAACAATTTTCAAATTGTCGCAATTCTCCAAAAAATTTACCAGTGTATTTATTGAGAAAGTTTTGTGTAAAAGTGGACCCACGCATTTCAAACTCATTTGTCAAGGTTCAACTATAGGTTCTTTTCACTCATAAATTTTACCAGCATAGGTTCAGCCTGCCATGCCCTCATTCTTTTTCTGAGAAAGACTCTAATTATCTCAAGGCATTGGTTTCAACCAGGACTTTGACACTGAAGGAAATGTCAGCCTGTGGAGGGCTTGTCCTTGGAACAGGTCGCCACTGCTGCCCCAGCTGCTGTGTTGGGGGTAGCTGGGTCCTGTGGTACAAAACACGGGCAGCCATGGGCAGGACGGTCACTATGACTGATGCTTCCAGTGTAACTATTTTTTTTTAACTTATTTTATAAAATAAAAGTATAGTTGAAGTATAGTTGATTTATTGGATTGACCAGAAATTTCGTTTGGATTTTTCCATAAGATGTTACTTGACAAACAAAAATTCTAAGTCTAGAGAACATACAGCAGATTACACTTAGCAAATATGAAGATGATTTCTTTTTTTTTTTTTTTTTTTTTAACAGTTGGGAATTTTATAGCTTTCCTCTTTCTCCTCAAATTGTATGCTTTTTAAAAAAATTGAAGTGCAGTTGATTTACAGTGTTGTGTTAATTTCTGCTGTACAGCAAAGTGATTCAGTTATACATTCTTTTTCATATTCTTTCCCATTATGGTTTATCACAGGATAACAGTATAATTACTAATGTGTGACCTAGAGGTCCTTGATATGGCTTTCCTTATTCTAAAGAGTATATGTGTAGGAGGGAAGAGCGAATAAGAAGTACTCAATCTTGCTTCTGTTCTTAAATCTGCAGAGCATCTTCTACAACGTTTCCTGGTGTCCAACAGGGGGTAGGGGTGTCGGCTGTGATCAGGAATTTCTAACAGACAGCGGTTCGCTTCTGACTCCTCATTTTCTGCTGAGGAAGGGAAACTGCTTTACATTTAGAATTTGCTTTATTGGATGCATAGAAATTTTAGCGAGATGCTCAAATGTTTTCAATCTGAAGACATTGCAGGATACTTGCAGGGATCTAGATTTTTGCTTTGTATCTAGTCAGGTAGGAGGTTTAATGGAGGAAATAGTGAATCGAGTATTTGTATTAAAAACCCACAGTGGTTAACCTTTCTTTCACTTTGATTTTTATAGCTTTTGACTGTATTTGGGAATTTCCTTGAGAAACCAGTTGTCATGGAAATTTTCAGCCCACGTTACAGCACACTCGTGCACATGTTCAGTGCCGAGTTGGATACGTGTAAGCAATTGTATAATGAACGCGTGCGACAGGTGAGTGGGGGGATAAAGTCTGACACACCCACAGCATCATATTGTGGGTCAGGGTGTCAAGTAGAGCTACACTGAATGATATCTGAAGGGGAGATACAGGCCCTAAAATTTTTATGCATTTATGTAATTGATTTCCTTATGGATATAAAGAACCTGCTTTAGTACAGTAACTCTTCTACTAATCAGGTTACTTTGCACGTATGTTCTTTATATTTGTACTGTAAATGTACCAAAATGAACAATTGCTTGCAAGGTTGGAGTGTACCCTGATTAAATGTTCCCTTTCATCCTCTTCACCACAATATCAATTTGCAGATTGAACAAGGAAATGTAGTCCTTCACAAGAATATGCCATTTACCTCAGGAAATATCAAATGGGCTAAAGAGGTCGTGGACCGACTTCAAATGTTTTGGTCAAACTTTGCATCTCTCCATTATCTGTAAGTAGTTAGGCTTCTTTCGTGGTAACATTATCCCTGCGACACAGGCAATTTTTATATAGGGTAGTGAGCTGTTCATTTTAGCACTTGAAGAGTCACTGCCTTACTTAACTCTTGTCATTGCTTGGGCTCATTGAGAGGGATTTATCCCCATGGTTTGGGAGTATGTTTAATAGGACTTAGAACTTCATACATTTCCATGTTTTTAGGTCTTTCTTCACTTTTCCATTTCACCCACAATATGCTGATAGCTTTTTGTTATTGTTTTTCCTTTCTCCAATAGCTAGCATTCCTGTTATTTTGCAGACTTGTATCTTTCTCTTTTCTTTGTAGGAATTGATAACTTGTTGCTGTTTGCATTTAGTAAAATGTTTGGAGTTCCATTTATTTCATAACTATATCTTTTAAGGCACAGACTATGCAGAAGCATTATTTGACCTTTATTGATTTTCTTCCTGATTTTTATAGTGTACTTTCTTATTTCTATCATATATTATTGTAAAGTAGCTAAGCTGAGATCTATCTAATGTATAGAAAGGTAAAAAATAAAAAACATCTTCCTACAGATTCTTGGAAAGTCCTGATGATGCCTTGGTTTATCAGAAGTATATTGAGATGACAGCTTTGCTAGACCAGTTTGAAAATCGTATCTATAATGAATGGAAAAGTAATGTGAATGAAATCTGTGAATTCAATTTGAATCAACCCTTGGTTAAATTCAGTGCCGTAAGTGGTCTTCTCAGTGTCAACTTTGACCCAAAGGTAGGGATTTGATATTTTTAAAATGTTTCATAGATGCCCTTTTTATTACAAGAATATTCCTCATACCTCCATTCATTTGTATTTTATTTTGGGAAAATGTCAGTGCTACGAGGACTACAATTAAAAACAACTTCTAATAGGTCTTTGTTTTAGGGATTTGCTTACCAAATTCTATATTAATTATTCTTTCTTATTTTGTCTTGTAATTATTTATTTGCCACTCCCACTTTACTGGATAATGAGTTACTTGAGAGTAGGGTCCGTTGGATTTCATCTTTGTGTTTTGTGTGTCTAACATAGTGTCTGGTACTTGGTAACATTTAATAAATATTAACTCAATTGAATAGAATCATTAGTCTTTGATCAGATGTTTTCTGGCTTAGGTTTTCTTGCCCTGTCTCATGGCAGTCCAACTGTATGCCTAGGAGGTGAAAGTTAGCCTCACTGAGTTTAATAGTCACAGTCTGTACTCAAATTCTGTTTTCTTTCCCTGAAATATTACAAAGAATTGCATCACTTAATTTTTCTTATTAACCTCAGCACAGGTACATACATATGTGGCCTGGAGAACTGAGGGTTTGCTTTACCTTCTGATTTCATAAAACCAATTTATAGAAACTGAATTCCTGAGATGTTTTAGGGATAATCCCTGCAATTCTACCTGAAGGGACTATAAACATACCAAATATATTGTACTAGTGAACCTATGGAGTGACAGCCTAAGGAAGTCAACTGGTTTACCTTCTAAAGCATGTTATGTGGTCTTTTCCTCATAAACTGTGATTTAGGGCTACAGTCAGTTTTGCTACAACACGACATATGCATTCCTAAAATTCACTGCCCTATGAAAGACTGCACAATAAAAAGTACATTGCTGATGGGGAAAATGAGGGTTAGGGTACAGTACTTAAAAACTTTGTCAGTGATAAGTTTAAAAAAATAAATAACTCAGACAGAAAGACAAATACTGTATGATATCACTTATATGTGGAATCTAAAAAATACAACTAACTAGTGAATATAACAGAAGAAGCAGACTCACAGATATAGAAAACAGACTAGTGGTTACTCCTGGGGGGAGGGAAGGGGTGGGGCAACATAGGGGTAGGGGATTAAGAGGAACAAACTATTAGGTATAAAATAAGTTACAAGGATATATTATTGTACAACACGGGGAATATAGCAAATGTTTTATAATAACTGTAAATGGAGTATAACCTTTAAAAATTGTGAATCACTATATTGTACACGTATAACTTACATAATGTACAGTAACTATACTCCAATTAAAAAATAACAATAAAAACAGAAAAACAAAAAAAGGAACCTAGGAAGAACAGTAGCATAGCTTTATACGTTTTAAATGGTCAAGTAATATATAAATGGTCCAATGAATATAGTACTTTCCCTTGACAAAGACCTGAAGTTTGCTCAGGGAAGTGTGTTATGACTTGTGCATTACTGTGAGGTGGTGGAAGGAGGGTCACTTGAAACCAGACAAAAAGTTGTGCCACCAGAAGTTGGATGGTCTGGCTCATCACACACCTGTGAGTGGAGGTACCTGGTGGATATTTGTGGTGTGTGCATATGAGCATTTTGCATATTCCTAAGCCTTTTTGTTCAGCTGGATGCAGTTTTTAGCATTTACCTAGCCATTTACTGCTGATGAAACTGCAGATAAGCAAAGACAAAACTTGCGGCATGTTCACAATCCTCCCTCATGTATAATCATGTTGTGTTTTCAAAACAAGCATTATAATAGAGCTAACGGTGTTTGGAAAAGACCAAGGTCGGCTTATGGCCTCCCATTTCAGATCTTGGCGTGTATATGTTGCTCTTTTTTTTGCTTGAATTCTTTCTCTGACAGTGGGCCATAGCCAGTGATTTCTACCTTTATTATTTATACTTCTGCATCATATGGAATGTATGATTGTTGCTTTTAAAAAGCATAAGAAACAAAAGCCCCTTTGCCTTGACAGTTTGAAAATATTGTAATCATTGGATGAAATTTTAAGCGTTTGATTTAAAAAATAGAATGATATTCTTAAATCAGGTAAATAATCCTTGCTTTTCTTTTAATAGCTAGTGGCCGTATTAAGAGAAGTTAAATACCTTTTGATGTTGAAGAAATCAGACATACCGGATTCAGCCTTAGCCATCTTCAAAAAAAGAAACACTCTTTTAAAGGTCAGTGTTTTCAGATATTAGGGCGGATTTGAATAGAAATAGTTTGAATTTTAATTATTAACATGTAGACCTAAGATACTTCCATGCCTCCAAGAGAAAGTAGCTTTAACACATGTGGCACTTTTTGTCTTGGGGTTTTCTTTTGAATCAGTACATTGGAAATCTTGAACTTCTTGTGCAAGGATATAATAAGCTGAAACAGACTCTTCTGGAAGTTGAATACCCCCTGGTTGAGGATGAGCTGAGGGCTGTGGATGAGGAGCTGCAGGCAGCTGCCACATCGCTGACATGGCAGGATGACTGCTGGGGGGACATCGAGAGGATGAAGACGGCCACCTCGGAGTTGGAGCACAGAGCGGAGCATGCGCAGAACAACGTCAAAGTGATTCAGCAGACGATGCGGGCCTGGGTGGAGTGCACGCTCCTTCCCAGGAGAGAACACAGGCGGGAGACCGCCTTGACTTGGGAGGACAAGGGTGATTTGTTTGCGAAAAAATACAAGCTAATCCAGGAAGATGGCTGCAAGATACACAACTTGGTTGAGGTACTTGCTTTTAAGGCTTTGAAATTTATAGCAGATCCTTTCACTTAGTTTAGAAAAGAGCAAAAATAAGTAACCTAATAATGGAGGGCTCTTTTTTGGGGGCCGAAAGAACTTTAGGTATGGTTTTGTTAAGCATTGAAATTGGAGGAATTTGTGTTACTTGTCTGTAATTTCTGTGGCCCTCGCTGTGCTCATTTCTGAGGGAAGAGATAGGAGTGTGAGATCTTTTGATGAAACAGAAAGGCTAGAGATGGGGCCTTATCTTGGTCATAGTTATCTCCTGTTTTGGATGCTTTAAGTAGCTACCACTGTTGGCTGAATGCCTCTGTGTGCCATCCGTCTTGTTCACCTCATCTCATGTAACCCTCTCAGCCATCTCCTGACAGTGGCAACAGTAGTTACTCTCCTTATAACAAGTACTTGAGTTTTTAGAACAGTGATAGGCACTATTCCAGGGTTATCAGTGTAAGAGAAGACAAGAAGTAAAACAACAAGAACGATGAACAGAAGGCAGAGAAACAAAAGCATAAAACAAGTCTCTTGCCTCTTGGATCTTACATCCTAGTTAGGGAAGATAGAAAGAGAAAATAACAAATATATAGTAGTATCTTCAATCGGTCACATGAGCAATGGTGAAAAATAAAGCAGAGATGGTGGGATAGAGAATCAGTGGCAGGTGGGGTGGACATTGTGTATGAGGTAGTTAGAAAGGTCTCTTTACTAAGGTAGCATTTCTGCAGAGAACTGTCAGGGAATGAACTATGTGGGAAATGGAAGAAGGATGTTCTAGGTATCAAAGTACACAAGCTTTACGGTAGGAGTATGGGTCTCTTGTCTAAGGGTCAGTTAGAGAGCCAACATACCTGAAGCAGAATTTCCAGGGGGAATAATAGTAGGCGATGAAGTTTGAAAGGGCTTAAGGGCACATCACAGTGGATCAACGGGCCATTTTGAGAACTTTGGGTTTTACTCTGAGGGAAAATAGCAGCTGGAGACTCTCTGCTCAAGAGCTTTCCCTGTTGAGTGTAAACTACAGGGGGGCCAGGAGATGGTAGACAAGGAGACCGTTAGGAGATGAGTCTGTAATCCAGGTGAAGATGGCTTGGGTCCAGACGGTAGTGATAAAAAGCAGTCGTATGCTGGATGTATTTTGAAGGCAGAGCCAAGAGGATTTGCTGTGATCAGTCAGAGGAGACAGAAGGTAAGGGCGACGTTGACGTTTTTGGTCTGGGCTGCTGGAAGAGCAGAGTTTCCCTTTACTCATACGGGGAGGGCTATGGCAGAGCAGATTTTGCAGGGAAAAGACAGGATTTGTTTTTGGGTACGTTAGTTAGAGATGCCTGGGGCAGATTTTTGCATAGGCTGGCACTGCAGTTGTGTGAAGGAAGCGTTTGAAGAGTAACAAACTTGCTCAGCGAAAAGTAAGATGTGGTACATTTGATATGCTGTATTGAGTATGTGTCACAACAAGAAAAGAAAGAAAAGAATTTATATGGATTTCAAAGTTTCTGTTGACTTCCAAGTTTGTCTGAAACATGTAAGAAAGTTTTAATTTTCCCTACTGGTAACAATTTGCTAGGACAAAGACTTTGCCTTCTTTGATGACTGCCTGTGTTAGCATCCTTGGGCTGCTATAACAAAGTACCACAAATGGATGTCTTAAAGCAATGAAATGTATTCTCTCTCAGTCTGGAGGCCAGAAGTCTGAAATCAAGGTGTGGGCAGGGCCATGCTCCCTCTGAAGGCTCTCCCTAAGGCCTGGGTAGCCTTGAGGGAATCTCAGGGATGTTCTGACATGTAAAGAAGGTATATATCTGGAAAGTTGTTTTTTCAGCAATGTCTTAACTTAGTCATGACCTCGACTGTTCCTAGTTTGCCGAGATGGCTGTGAATTATTCTGTGACTTTCAGGACGTCCTTACAAGTGTTTATGCGTTGGAATCTGCCTCATGGAGGACAGATGATGGATTACAATTAGTTTCTTATGATACATTTTCTTGATAATAGGAAAGTGGGCTCCCTAAACAGTAACCTGGGGGTTTTAGACAAGTAAGATATATGAATGTTGATTACAATGCCTTGAAAATATTGCCAGGACATGACTAGAAATAGTTACAAACAAGGTTTTGCAGTGGTATTCTCGGAGCTGCCTGGGATGTGTACTGCCCAGCTCCAGGGGTGTGGGTCACATACACTACACAGATGTGAATGCTTCCACGTGGTTGGCGGGCAAGACAGCATCCCTGAAAAGAGCAGTTCTTAGATTTGTTTGAGGACAAAAAACCCTCAAAGAACTTGTTCATCTCTGCCCTGCTTTATCAGGATCCAGACTCACCTCTGTAGTTCTGATTCTTGCCTGTCGCACACACCTTTGAATCCTGGATCATATATCCACAGTAGTGAATAATCACAGAAAGCAGAGAGCATAATCTACCTTATAATCAGCTCCCATTTTAGGGTCGTCTTTTCTGTGTGTAGTAGTTTCTGCCTTGGGCATCTGCCCTCTGGCCTGTATAGACTGTGTAACCTTTGCCACTCAGAAGGTACTTCTGGAATCAACCTTGCTGCTTACCTGACCTTTTCAAATCTCTGTCCCTAGGCCTGCCACACTGTGCCCAACCTCTAGCAGTCCTTAACCTGTCCATGTCTGGCCCTGTCATGCCCACAGGCCCATCCATTACTTCACCCACATGCTAGGGAGATGCTGAGGTCAAAGAATTCATATTGTTGAAGCACAAAGGGGGCTTGGACTTCACCAGGCCAGTGTTTCCCAAGCCAAGTTACTGTTATTCCACAAGCTGCTCATAGGTGGTTGGCACAAAATATCTTAGTGTTTGGAGACAATTGGTTAAACCAGGTTAAATGGACTTTAACATAATAGGTACACTGTGAGTCCCCAAGAATGGCCTAAAACACATAGCTCTTTGCTGACTTGGTGATCTTTAGATATCCCAGAGCAGCGTTCTCGGGAGGACCAGTTTGGGAAACCTCATTTACAGGTGAGGCCAGGGCAGGCAAGGTCCAAGGCCACAGAGAGTCAGGGACAGGGCCAGAACCAGAGCATACATCTAGGATGCATTGGGAACTAGTGTATTTCTTGTGTGCATAATATTTGAAGATAGCAATCTTCTTAATTTCTCCTTTAAAGAATGACTTTTGAATGTATCTTATAAATGAACTAAATGTTACAAAATCCTGCTTAGATCATTGCCGTCTAGCTTAAGATTCTGCAGCCAAGCATTTGAATGTTTCTATGTTGTGCCCCCAAATGTAGCCGTTTTAACAAGCCATTAAAATGGACAACTTTTGTTTTTATACTCACTATTGTCTATACTGATCTATTAATACTTGTCTGTTTGTAGGAAAATAGGAAGCTGTTCAGAGCCACTCCTTCTCTGGATGCCTGGAAGATTTATGTAGAATTCATTGATGACATCGTGGTGGAAGGCTTTTTTCAAGCGATAATGCATGACTTAGACTTCTTCCTGATGAACACAGAGAAACAACTGAAATCTGCACCGTTTTTTCAAGCACAAATGATCTTAATGCCCCCGGAGATTCTGTTTAAACCTTCTTTAGAAAGAGAGGCTGGGGATGGCTTCTATGATCTGGTGGAAGAAATGCTGTGCAGTAGTTTCAGAATGTCTGCCCAGATGAAGCGAGTAGCAGCACATCTGGAAATAGCAAATTACCAGGTATGTTCTTTGTAAATGGGTATTACATTTATTGTGAATTATATACATATTAATAGATTAAGAGATTATAAATACGTTTATTGGTAGTATTACTGAATACTGAATGCAGAGAACAGAATACAAAGAAATCAGCACTGAAAAGGAAACATTACTCTAAAAAAATTCAACATATTTACATATATGTTAACCAATTTCGCACATCTCTTTAGAGTTACAAATAAATGCCAAGCTAATTCCAAAACTTTTCATCTGAATATACTTTGATTTTGAGTTCTAGTGTTCTCCATTCTAATGTCCACTGTTTTTTGCTGTATTTACACCAAGTATGATTAATTTTGTTTGTATTTAACCTAAAAGCAAGATGCTGTGAGCGGATCCTGAGGCAGCCAGGAAAACCAGGAATTTTAGAACAGCTCTTTAAAACAGGATAAAGCCACATGAAAGAAAATGCCTCATTCCTAGATATATAAATGCAAAAGAGAAAATACTAAGAAGCAATATTTCCGATGAAAAGACAAAGAAGGATATAGTGGGTTGCAACTTCCCAGGATTCAAAAAAAATGGGCTTACTCAACTACCCAGTCATTTGAATGCTGAACGCCCATACATATACATGTATATTAATTACAATTATGATTAATGATAAAATTAGCTTTTATATTAATGATTCAAAATAAATTGGGGTAATGGGGAGCACAAGGAAAGGAGAAGTTGGGAAAAGCAGCACAGTTTTTGATTTTACCAACTATTCTTTTGAAGAATGGCCTTGGATAATGGTAGGTTGCACATAATTGATAGAGCAGGGTTGGCTTTAATAAATGCTTGGTTCTCCCCTCATTTAGGATGATATGGACAACATGCTGGGCCTGGTGGAGGTCAGGCAGGAGATCATGAAGAGAGTGGCAGACGTCATCAACCAAGTCTTGGACTTCAGAAACACCCTGGACACATACGCTTACCTCTGGGTGGATGACCGGACCGAGTTTATGAAGTACTTCCTCCTGTATGGCCATACTGTGTCATCTGAGGAGACAGGGCCTCATGCAAATGAAGACATTCCCGGACAACCACCAACACTCGAGCAATTCAAAGAACAGGCAAGGCAAACCCTCTGCATTTATGTAGTTACTAGCTTTTGATTGAGTTGTTATACAGTGACTATTTGTTTTTCTAATTATAGATTGACATTTATGAGGCTTTGTATGTTCAGATGAGCAAGTTTGATGACTTCAGAGTGTTTGATGGTTGGTTCAAGGTGGACATGAAGCCTTTCAAAGTGAGCTTGCTAAACATTGTCAGGAAATGGAGCTGGATGTTTCAGGAGCATCTTTTGAGATTTGTCATTGACAGGTAGTCTTTGGTGCTTTGGTATTTGGAATTACAACTTTTAACACCTGACTGCTTCTTAAAATTGAGATATGAATTTTAAGAGCATTGAAACTGCCAGTTCTATAAGAGAGATAGCAAGTAATGTTTAATTAGGTAAAGAGTGAAAACTAGATTCAGTCAGAATTCATACTTCTGAATGTTTTAATGAGCCTAATTTGTGTTTGTGTGTGTGTGTATACATGTTTTTGTAGTCTGAATGAGCTACAAGAATTTATGAAGGAGACAGATGCTGGACTTCAGAGAGAATTAAGTGAAGGCGGCGATCGCGATGGTTTAGTTGACCTTATGGGGCATCTTCTGGCTGTAAGAAGCCGACAGAGAGCTACTGATGAAGTCTTTGAACCACTGAAAGAAACCATCACGCTCTTGGAAACGTATGGCCAGAAGATGCCTGAGCAGGTCTATGCTCAGCTAGAGGTCAGTGAGGTGGTAAAATAACCATGATTACCGTAAACTGAGCACCTCCTGTTCTTCACGTGCACTCTCTTATGACACCCTCATAACACCCTATACTGTAGATGTTAATGTTTTCATTGTACAGCTTAGGAATCTGAAGCTTAAAGGGACTTCATAATTTTCTCAAGGTCACACAAGTAGTAAAGCCAGCCCACATGAATCTAGGGGTGTTTCATGCCCACATCCTCCCTCTGCCTGGCTGCACTCCACTGCCTTCGTGCTAGAAGGTATTCAGGTAATAGAGAGCCTCTAAGTTACTTTTCTGGGTTCCACTTATATCATCACTTTCACATGTGAAATAAATTCCAGCTCTCTTTCATTTAAATTGCCTGTCAGGTGAGAAGTGTCCTAGTCTTTGGAAACATATCATAGACATGTTAAGAAAGAATACGTAAAGCGCAATTTGGCTGGAGAAATCGCTTTCCTCAACAGGGTTTCTGTGTCATCCTCCTCTTCCCGTGTTCTGGAATGACTTGGTGGCTGCTGTGTGCCAAACGATGTACAAAGTCTTTGTAGTTATAACTGAAATCACGAATACGAATCTCACAATTGAGGCTCTATTCCCATGCCCGTATTGAGGTTCTACAGATAGTTTATATGTTTATGTCATCCACCAGCTTCCAGGGTGGGCTTAGGTTTAACCTTGCAATGTGATCGGTGGACACATTAACTAAAGAGCTTTTATTGAATTCTGTCTAGTTCAGTGATGCTCTAATCACTGGTGGAACTCAAACTTAAATTTGTTTTCTGCTAGTCCGTCTCATCTGCTTGCCTCAGAGCATGCTTCCTCTTCGGTAAAATATCCCTCAAGATCCCTCACTTTTTAAATTTGTCTATACTGTCTCCAGTTCCCCATTTTTAAAAAAATTGAGGTGAAATGCACAGTTCACATAACATAAAAGTAACCATTTCAAAGTGTGTGGCATTTAGTACATTCATGAGGTTGTGTAATCACTGCCTCTCTCTAGTTTCAGAACATTCTCCTCACCCCCAGAGAAACTCCATACCCATTAGTTGTCATGCCCCACTCCTCCCCTACTATCTGCCACCAGTCTGGGGCTACTGCTGGTCCTTTCCTGTCTTTACGGGTTTACTTACTGTAGATAATTCATATAAGTGGAATTATACAATATGTGACCTTTTGTATCTGGCTTCTCTCACCTGGCATGATGATTTTGAGGTTCATGAACGTTGTAGCATATATCGCTACTTCATTCCTTTTTATGGCTGAATAATGTTCCATTGTGTGTGTGTGTGTTTGTATGTGTGTATATACACACATACACATATACAGTTTGTTTAGCCTTTCACCCATTGAGGAATATTGGGGCTCTTTTCATCTTCTGGCTATTGTGAATAATGCTGCCGTGGACATCAGTGCACAAGTATTTGTTTGAGTACCTGCTTTCAGATCTTTTTGGAAAACACCTAGGAGCGGAATTGCTGGGTCATATGGTAATTCCAAGTTTAACTTTTTGAGGAACCACCAAAATGTTTTTCACAGCAGCTGCTCCATTTTATATTCCTCATTTTGTTTCATGAGGATGAAGTGCAACAATGTATTTACAGGTGCTCTCTTGACTACAAAGAATTACTATATAAGAATTATTAGATTCTGTTTAAGTATAAAACTGTCTTTAGGACTGAAAATCCAGTTAGACATGGAGTGAGAGATGATGTGGACAGATAGATACATAACAAGAGTGAGAGGTGAAATAGTTAACAGTAGAACACACTATAAATGTCTGTTTTTAGGAAGATTGGGATATTCTTTGAGTCAGACCTTGAACCTTGAAATTTTATGTCATATAGAGAACCCAGTCATAACACAAGTAATTGATGGGGATTTTGGCCATGGCCTCCAGAATTTGTATTATAAAAGTTTGGCTCACACTTCACTAAAGCTAGATTCCAGTCATTTCTGTTGTCAATTTTTAGGTCTTTAACAAATTTTCCTGATACATATGACACCTTATATACATTGTTCAACAGTAAGCTAATTAGGAGAGTATAAGTAACGATGCAGACATGTTTGATCAGGTCACTTAGTTCTGACTGTTGTCTTAGTTGTTTATGAAAATGGAGGTGTATGTATTCAATTTCAGTGCTGGGGTCAGGTGGAAGATTTAAAAATCTTTTATGTGTTTCTTAGTTTACATGCTTTCTAATGGACTCTTTATGTTTCCAAGATGAATAAAAGCAAATGTGCTATTCTGCCTTTTTTCTATAAAAATAAAAGTTTGGCTCACTAAGGTTTTTGCAGTATTGAGAATATTAGGCTTTTCAGTATTTCAGAAGTGAGCCACACTCTTAGCTCTGTGTGTGTCTCGATGTCGGTAATTCAGGCTGGTCAGGAGGAAAAATAAGATTTACAGGCAGTTCAAGTTGCTCATGGAGGGTAACAATGTCCCAATTTTGTTTTAATTTAAGCAATTTGTGAGAGTTGCTGTTTCTCCTTCATAATCATTAGCAGTCATAACATTTCCCAAAACTTGCCTGTGCTTGGTTTGATGCTAAAAAAGCCCCTAGGCGTGGCTGTGTCCTCACACCCTATCTATAGTGTGCTCTGAAGCTAGATGACACTTATAATCTATAGATTTTATCAAGTCCCTTCCCTGTTAAGAAACCTTCATTGACTGCCTCTAGCCTCAGAATCCTGTCCAGTTTCTGTATAGCCCACACTCTCACCCCATCCTGCATTGGAAATCTTACCTCACGGGATGTTGAGGGGTCTCACCCTCATCTCTGCCTGTGGAAATCCAGTCATTGTTTTGCGCCTCTGATGCAGTGTGAGTTCCTTGAGTGGATCAGTATTAGTTCAACTTTGGAGGTCATCTGATCTTTTGGTTTTCAATGAAAGTTTATTTTTATCCAGTGGAAGCTTCTTTGGAATCCCCAAATATAAAGCAGGTAACAGCAGGTCTAGTGTCATTGAAGAAGGTTAAAGTTAAGGAGCCTGAACCCCCTGATGTGACCTCTTCACGTCTTCTCTCCCATGGCCCCGAAGGGACTCCCTGTGACATTTAGGTTCCATGGGGTCAATTGGAAATGCAAAGTGACACTCTGGACAGATGAGGATGCAGAGTTTTGATGAGAAGAAGGATGGAAGAGCAAGATAAAAACAAGGAACTTTAGAGCTCAAGTCTTTTAGTTCCTGGCCTGGTTGGGTATTGCTGTCATGACACCATGTTGCCTCCCAAGCATTTTAATTCCATAACATATAGACCTCCTGATCGAAGTTAACACATTCTGTCATGTAGAATAGTTATTTTGTGTGCCTCTCATTCACTCTGACAGATGATACAACAGTTTCAATCTGAAGAATGTGTTTTATCTTTGTAGCCCTCCTCCACCACTCAGATACGTTTTGTACTTAGCACAGTGCACTCTTCATAATTGGCAGTTACCAAATCATTCATCAGATATTTATCAGGGTTACAAAATAGTCTTTAGAACCGACTTTTGTACTTCAGCGACACAAGTAGAGTCCCATCACCATGGGTGGTTTTGTGTGACAAAACAATTTCAGTGTCCTGGGAGATGACACAGAGAAACAATGCTTTCTTAGTCTGGACACAAGGAATGCTTTTCAACAGCAGTTAAGCACAAGGGCTCTTCAAAGAAAGTAAGTTGCTGTTGTCCTAGTTGCATTGTAGTCAGGGACGGCAGAGTTGAGTTGCTACCTGAACAATTCATGGCTGCTTTTGTCCTCCATCAAGTAGGAATTAACCTTCCCTTCCCTTTGCCTCATCTTACTTCAAAAATCCTAGTCATTTAAAATTAACCCAAATGTTCAAACTCTCCATCCAGACCAAGTAAAAACACAGCTTTGGGAACCAGAGGAAAACGAAGGGTAAGATTGATTCACTTTTTCATCTCTGCCCACCAGATTTAGAGCGTCTTTTTTCACTTGCTAAATTGCTAAACATGGCTTCACTTCTAGTTGTTAGATCAGCAAAGTCATTTTCAGAGCACTTTAATGTTATTCCCTCAATAGTAAAACAGTTTGGAAATTTCTGTTTATTTTGAAAAGGTTTCCATTTATGCTGGGTTAAATCTTATACCAGAGGACAGCTCTGGTTTACGCTTGGAAGATGTGACTCCAAAGGTGCCAGTGGGATTCAGCCTGGCTCTAGGCCTTTTAGTCCCTTTAATCTTTTTGGGGATAAACTCTTTCTCTTAGACAAGAATGAAAGGATGTCATGAGTTAGTGGAAAGAGATTAGAAAAATTTAATCCTGTGGAGTAGATTTGTTTTAGGTATTGAAGTAACTTCCCATTTGCACCTTTGTTTTTGTAGGAATTACCTGAAAGATGGAAAACTACCAAAAAGATTGCAGCAACTGTCAGACATGAAGTCTCACCTCTCCAAAATGCAGAAGTCACTCTTATAAGGAAAAAATGTATTTTGTTTGATGTAAGCTAGCTAACAAGCTTTGTGGTTTTCTGTTTTTTTTGGGGTTTTTTTTAAAGAAAGGTTTTATAAGGCTAACTGAAGCTATTTGAGATTCACTTTCAGTTTTTTTTCTTCCTTGATCAGGAGAAGCAAGCGGAGTTCAGAGAGCGATTCAGACTCTATGCTCCTCTTCGTTTTAATGCAGAAGATCCATATAGAGTACTTGATAAGGTAATGCTGATCTCAATTATCTTGTGTGTTATGATAGCTATTTCAAAAAATAAATTTGGACACTGAGATACTGCTATATTTTGCCTTAGTTTTGCAATTAGTTATGGGTTGAGAATTAACGATTTAAAACCCAGTTACAAACAATTTTCCCCAAGTAAAATATATTGTGATTTAAATCATGTCATCATCAAAGTACTCATACTAGTGAAACTAACAAACACTATTATTTTTTATTTTATTTTACTTTTTTTTTTTAATTGGAGTAAAATTGGTTTACAATTTTGTGTTAGTTTCTGCTGAACAATGAAGCGAATCAGCTATATGTATACCTGTATTCCCTCCCTCTTGGACCTCCCTCCCACCCTCCCCCGTCCCACCCATCTAGGTCATCACAGAGCACTGAGCTGAGCTCCCCGTGCTATACAGCAGGTTCCCACTAGCTATCTATTTTACACATGGTAGTGTATTTATGTCAAACCTAATCTCGCAATTCATCCCACCCTCCCCTTCCCCGCCGTGTCCACATGTCCGGTCTCTACATCTATGTCTCTATTCCTACCCTACAAATAGATTCATCTGTACCATTTTTCTAGATTCCACATATATGATATGCATTGATATACGATATTTGTTTTTCTCTTGACATGTAAACACTTTATATGTCAAGAACTTTATTAAACATATTATTTACATTATTTCTTTCATTTCTTGCAATATCTCTCTGATACAGCTTCTATTCGCCTTTTTTTTAGATAAAGAAACAATCATGTATAATTGAGTAACTTGTTGGAGATAACAGTTAGTGACAGAATCAGTATTAAAATTCTAGCTGTCTACTTTTTTTTTTAATGAGGAATATTAACCATTATACTATTTCCCATGTGATACTTTGTTAGTAACTCTTAATCCTAGTAAGGAAAGCCTGTAACTTTTTCTTTTTTTTTTCTCTGATTTATGTTTACTGCCTCATCCTATACTTTCTCCTTAGGCCTGATTCCGTGTCCTCTCCCCGACCCCCGACTACACATTGTATCTGCCCCCTTGCCCACTCCCCAAGTATGCGTTATATGGTTTTCTGGAGGTGGCTAGTGTTTCAGGGAGTTTCAAATGAATGCCCATAACTTATTCTTAATTCTGGGTACAAATATTATTGAGTCATTTAATCCTAGGTTATAATGAACTACTTTGTTATAATTGACTATAAGAATGACTATAATAGGCGAGTAATCTGAAAATGGTGACTAATTCATGAGGATTGGAAAGATGTTTTAAACGTTTATTAGAAAAATAATATCTTTTGTTTCTGTAAGAATTCTTAACCTAGCAGCCAAAATGAGAAAGTGACTTTGAAGTTTGCATTGGGGGCTGGGGATTTTTCTGAGTTCATCTAGGCTGCCATCCTGATTTGACTTCTTGTTGGAGATAGCCTTTCCTCCTTAGACTGCTGTAAAACTTGGAACTGACAGTTTTTACTTCTCTTTCCAAATTTTGGATTGAATTTAGTTTTAACTGCTTTCAGCCATTCAGAAAACACCATTCAATAGCATGAGGTCTTCTCTTTCACTTGGCTAAAGAAAAGTGGTTAATATATTCACTGAAAAGGGAGTTGGTTAGAGTATGCGAATAGAGTTGTTTTTTTTTAAAAAGATTATATCTAAACTGCAGGTGGTCTGAACAGATTGTGGATATGGAGACATTTTTACTTGACTAACCAATGTGCTGTGTGTAAACATTTACTGCAGTTATCATTTATTGACTCCTACCATTTGCATGCTATACTATAACACCATATAGTTACATATTTAAAAGGCAGATATTTATCATACCTACAAAATGTGTTGAGGATGTTTTGAATATAGTAGGACTCGGTTACCTTTATCTTGAAGTCATTTTCTTGTGTGTTTGTTCAGCAAGCATATCTAGTGTTTAACTAGATTCAGCCAAAGTCATGTATATGTTTGTTCTGGGCTGGTATGGTAGGTCCTAGTACTCAAGGCACCTCACTCCAAAAGATGGAAACCATTGACCCTCCAGGAACAGGGGAGTGGTGTAGTAAATCTCTCCTTTTATAACTGATACCTTGGTAAATTTATATTATGTGCTATTGTTTCTTCATAGCCAAAGATACAGTGAACAGTTGAATTAAAATAACTGGATCTGTATTTCTAGGAATAATTGAATTAGTATAACTAATAGGGAAAATAATTAAAAATAAATAAAAGGGCTGTTGGCTCTGGGGAGTATGGTTGACTAGACATTTTGAAAATCCATCTTGTAAAACAGATGCTGAAACATGTTCACAAATATGTGACTTTAAATCTATTGCTGAACTCCCAAGAAAGCAAGAGGCAGGGAAATAGAGTAGCTGAAACCAGGATGGAAAGCAGTGGGAAACTTAAAAGCCTGTGCTGCTGTAGGGGCAAATCAAAGTACCAGAACTCTAGAACTTTGTGATTATCCCTTTCAGGGCAAACTAGGAGATGCTTTTAAGAGGTTATACGCTTAGTGAAAGGGCGGGCTGGGAAAAATCTGCAGCCTGCACAGGGAGCCTATGAGATGACCCATCAGACCTTGCTCTGAATAGGGCGAAAAAAATAGAAAAGGATCCTCTGGGAATTGGTAAACATAGGCCTGTTCTCCCAAGGGTTATGGTGTAACTTTATACTACCCCTATGGCTAAGGAATTTCCAGGCTAGGAAACTGATATGGTTACAAGTAGCTCTTCTTAGCACCTAGTAGAAGCAAATCCAAATCTTCTCTGGGTAGAAGAGAATAAGGTGCTCTTATTCTAATCTCCTCAGGGGTCCAACAGATTAAATTCAGTTAAATTTGAGTTTACAATAAAACAAACACACCATCATGCATAAGGGCCAACAGAAAGAGCAAACCACAGATACAGACCCATATGAAATGTCAGATATTAGAAGACATTTATTGGGACTTCCCTGGTGGTCCAGTGGTTAGGATGCCATGCTTCCACTGCACAGGGCATGGGTTCAATCCCTGGTCAGGGAACTAAGATCCTGCATGTGGCACAGCCAAAAAAAAAAAAAAAAAGAAGAAGAAGAAGACATGTAGTCAGGAAATAAAAGATAACATTGAAAAAAATGAGCAAGTTCTCAGTTTTGAGACTATCAAAAATGATCAACTGAGTTTGAAAAAGGGCCAGAAACTTATGGAAATGAAAAATAAAAGATACAACTCAGCAGGGGTTAAAGAACTAACTGCTAAAGAGGATTAGTGAAATGCAAATGACATTGGAAGAACTCACTTAGAAGGCAGCACATAGGTGAAAGGAGATGCAAAATACAAAAGAGATTAAGAGACACAGAGTAAGAAGTTCAAATGATGTCTAACTCTTTTACTCAGACTTCCTGGAAGAGAGAATACACGGAATATTAGACAAGCAATAGAGATGTAGTAGCTGAGATTTTTCTAGAACTGGTCAAAGCATGAATCAATAGATTGAGGAAATTCACTGACCGCCAACCAGGATAAATACAAAGTCAACATCTAGACACATCACAATGAACTACAGAATACCAAAGGCAAAGAGAAGACCTTTAAAGCAACCAGATAGAAAAGACAGATTACCTGTTAGAAATGATGACTGGGCTAAGAGCATATTTGTCATCAGCAACAATGGAAGCCAAAAGGTAGTGGATGATTTTTTCCCAATTCTCCTGTGTAAAATTATATTTCAATAACAAGAGCATATTTCAGATAAACAAACATAGTGCATTAACCACCAACAAATCATCACTGAAATAAGTTCCAGTGTGTATATTTCAAGAAAAGAGAGGACAAACAAAGCCAAATTTGATTCTCAATATAATTAGAAAAGACTAGTTATATTGACAAATCTCTGTTGGACAATCAACAGTCTTAGGAATAAATAGGGAATGATAGTACAGGAAGAGCAGAAATTCAAAAGATCATAGAACACAATCGATAAGAAATTTAAAATTTAAGCAAAATGGATACATTTCTGGAAAAATATAATTTACTAGAAGTATCTCAAGAAGTAACACAGTGACTTCCCTGGTGGCGCAGTGGTTAAGAATCTGCCTGCCAATGCAGGGGACATGGGTTCGAGCCCTGGTCCGGGAAGATCTCACATGCCGCGGAGTGACTAACCCCGTGCGCCACAAGTGCGGAGCCTGTGCTCTAGAGCCTGCAAGCCATAGCTACTGAGCCTGCACGCCTACAGCTGGTGCTCCACAACAAGAGAAGCCACCACAATGAGAAGCCCGCGCACCTCAATGAAAAGTAGCCCCCGCTCGCTGCAACTAGAGAAAGCCTGCGCACAGCAACGAAGACCCAGTGCAGCCAAAAATAAATTAATTAATTAAAAAAAAAAGAACACAGCTGAATAGTCCTATAACTATGAAAAATTAACCAGTAGGAAAATAAAAAGATAAACCATTAATTTAAAACAGAGAGAACAGCAGGCCCTGATAGCATTACAGGTTAATTCCAAGAAGCTTTCAAGAAACAGATCTCATTCATATGATTCCAGAGACCGGAAGAAGAATGAACACTCAAAAATTACTCTGTGAAGCATGTCTTATTTTTGTGAAAGGACAGTATGAGAAAGGAAAAATGATAAGCCATTCTTTTTCTTTTTTTCTTTTTATAAATTTATTTATTTATTTTTGGTTGCATTGGGTCTTCAAAGCTGCACGCAGCCTTTGTCTCTAGTTGCTGCCTTCCTTGCTGTGCGCTGGCTTCTCATTGCAGTGGCTTATCTTGTTGCGGAGCACGGGCTCCAGGCATGCAGGCTCAGTAGTTGTGGCTCACGGGCTCTAGAGCGCAGGCTCAGTAGTTGTGGTGCACGGGCTTAGTCGCTCCGTGGCATGTGGGATCTTCCTGCACCAGCGATCGAACCCATGTTCCCTGCATTGGCAGGTGGATTCTCAACCACTGCACCACCAGGGAAGTCCTGATAAGCCACTCTTTTTGGTACACATAGATGCAAACTAACTAAACAAAATGTAATCAAATAATCCAATTTATAAATAGGTTGGGTTCATTCCAGGGAAATGTTTAACATTAGAAAATGAATATAATTCATCATATTTACAGATTAAGAGAAAAGTCATATAACCACCTTAAGAAATGCCAAAAGATCTTTAGGTATCATTCAACATTCATTCATGATAGAAACTCTTAGAAGAGATTTTTAACCCATTAAAGGATAACGAAACTCTGTATAAACCATTTATACCAGGGGGCATAAAAATCCTAGTAGCATTAGTGCTAATGGTAAAATACAGGAAAATCCTACATAACCATCAGCAGTAGAATAAATTAATTGTAGTTTATTCATACTAGGTAGTACTATAAAGTAGTAGAAATGAATGAACTTCATACATACTCTTCATGAATATGTAGACGTACCTCAAAAATAAATATTGAAATGTCTTAATATATAGTATAAAACTATTCATATAAATTTTAAGACATAAATTTTAACGGTTTAACATTTAGCAGTACAAACATGTAGTGAAAATACTATAAAATCAGTAGTAGTAAATAAAAATTTAGTGATTATATTTGTAGTGGGAAGGAGAGGGATAAAATTAAGAAGGTCATTAAAAGTTATTAGTAACATAGTATTTCCTAAGCTGGATGGTGTGTATGCTCACAGCCACGCCCTTTTATGTGTATGGAATTTTTCTAATAACATTAGTAAAACTAAGAGAATTGCAGTTAATGTTTATAAAAGTATTACATGTGAAATGAAACATATAACCTGTATCGTGAAAGAATGTTAGAGTGCTAATATCCTAATTTACATAGTAGGAAATTAAGAGAGTTGAAAGTGGATAAATGATTAACCGTGGGTATTTAAAGTTAAAAAGAAACTCAAAAAAACTAAAATAATGGAAATTTGGGGTATTGAGAGGACGTTGGGAGAAAATGTAAAGTGGAAAAACAAAGTTAAATCCTTTGTTTGCAAAGCCAGTTAGGTTTGTAATGTCTAAACTTGATAAATCAAGAAGCAGCAACTTGTGCACAGAGCTGAGAGTTTGAGAAACAGCCCCCAGAAGAACTGGAGAGAGTGCCTGTGTTTCAAGCTTTTCCTGCATTGCAAGCTCTTCCGTACTCCTTGCACTTGACCATATTAATACACGACTATGTTAATAAAAACTAAAACTAAGAGTTGGTTTATCAAGAAAGAAAAAGATGAGTCAGCTTATATTTGGTGTAAAACATAAACTGTTGTACATCGATGGGATGGTTAGGGGAGGGAGCCTTGGTAAATATAATCATATGGTGAAATTTCTCATACTGTACTATGTTCTGTGTATTGATAATCTCTAGGGTAGTTTTTAAAGCTGAAAGTTCTTTTTTTTAAAGAAGTGATTTATTCTTTTTTTTTTTTTAAACATCTTTATTGGAGTATAATTGCTTTACAATGGTGTGTTAGTTTCTGCTTTATAACAAAGTGAATCAGTTATACATATACATATGTTCCCATATCTCTTCCCTCTTGCATCTCCCTCCCTCCCACCCTCCCTATCCCACCCCTCTAGGTGGTCACAAAGCACCGAGCTGATCTCCCTGTGCTGTGCGGCTGCTTCCCACTAGCTATCTATTTTACATTTGGTAGTGTATATATGTCCATGACACTCTCTCACCCTGTCCCATCTCACCCCTCCCCCTCCCCATATCCTCAAGTCCATTCTCTAGTAGGTCTGTGTCTTTATTCCCGTCTTGCCACTAGGTTCTTCATGACCTTTTTTTTTTTTTTCTCCTTAGATTCCATATATATGTGTTAGCATACTGTATTTGTTTTTCTCTTTCCGACTTACTTCACTCTGTATGACAGACTCTAACTCCATCCACCTCATTACAAATACCTCCATTTCATTTCTTTTTATGGCTGAGTAATATTCCATTGTATATATGTGCCACATCTTCTTTATCCATTCATCCGATGATGGACACTTAGGTTGCTTCCATGTCCTGGCTATTGTAAATAGAGCTGCAATGAACATTTTGGTACATGACTCTTTTTGAATTATGGTTTTCTCAGGGTATACGCCCAGTAGTAGGATTGCTGGGTCATATGGTAGTTCTATTTTTAGTTTTTTAAGGAACCTGCATACTGTTCTCCATAGTGGCTGTATCAATTTACATTCCCACCAACAGTGCAAGAGTGTTCCCTTTTCTCCACACCCTCTCCAGCATTTATTGTTTGTAGATTTTTTGATGATGGCCATTCTGACCGGTGTGAGATGATACCTCATTGTAGTTTTGATTTGCATTTCTCTAATGATTAATGATGTTGAGCATTCTTTCATGTGTCTGTTGGCCATCTGTATATCTTCTTTGGAGAAATGTCTATTTAGGTCTTCTGCCCATTTTTGGATTGGGTTGTTCGTTTTTTTGTTATTGAGCTGCATGAGCTGCTTGTAAATCTTGGAGATTAATCCTTTGTCAGTTGCTTCATTTGCAAATATTTTCTCCCATTCTGAGGGTTGTCTTTTGGTCTTGTTTATGGTTTCCTTTGCTGTGCAAAAGCTTTTAAGTTTCATTAGGTCCCATTTGTTTGTTTGTGTTTTTATTTCCATTTCTCTAGGGGCTGGGTCAAAAAGGATCTTGCTGTCATTTATGTCATAGAGTGTTCTGCCTATGTTTTCCTCTAAGAGTTTGATAGTGTCTGGCTTTACACTTAGGTCTTTAATCCATTTTGAGTTTATTTTTGTGTGTGGTGTCAGGGAGTGTTCTAATTTCATACTTTTCTTGTACCTATCCAATTTTCCCAGCACCACTTATTGAAGAGACTGTCTTTTCTCCATTGTATATGCTTGCCTCCTTTATCGAAGATAAGGTGACCATATGTGCGTGGGTTTATCTCTGGGCTTTCTATCCTGTTCCATTGATCTATGTTTCTGTTTTTGTGCCAGTACCAAACTGTCTTGATTACTGTAGCTTTGTAATATAGTCTGAAGTCAGGGAGCCTGATTCCTCCAGCTCCATTTTTCGTTCTCCAGATTGCTTTGGCTATTCAGGGTCTTTTGTGTCTCCATACAAATTGTGAAATTTTTCGTTCTAGTTCTGTGAAAAATGCCAGTGGTAGTTTGATAGGGATTGCATTGAATCTGTAGATTGCTTTGGGTAGTAGAGTCATTTTCACAATGTTGATTCTTCCAATCCAAGAACATGGTATATCTCTCCATGTATTTGTATCCTCTTTAATTTCTGTCATCAGTGTCCTATAATTTTCTGCATACAGGTCTTTTGTCTCCTTAGGTAGGTTTATTCCTAGATATTTTATTCTTTTTGTTGCAATGGTAAACGGGAGTGTTTTCTTAATTTCACTTTCAGATTTTTCGTCATTAGTATATAGGAATGCAAGAGATTTCTGTGCATTAATTTTGTATCCTGCTACTTTACCAAATTTATTGATTAGCTCTAGTAGTTTTCTGGTAGCATCTTTAGGATTCTCTATGTATAGTATCATGTCATCTGCAAACAGTGACAGCTTTACTTCTTGTTTTCCGATTTGGATTCCTTTTATTTCTTTGTCTTCTCTGATTGCTGTGGCTAACACTTCCAAAACTATGTTGAATAATAGTAGTGAGAGTGGAAAACCTTGTCTTGTTCCTGATCTTAGTGGAAATGGTTCCAGTTTTTCACCATTGAGGACGATGTTGGCTGTGGGTTTGTCATATATGGCCTTTATTATGTTGAGGAAAGTTCCCTCTATGCCTACTTTCTGCAGGGCTTTTATCATACATGGTTGTTGAATTTTGTCGAAAGCTTTCTCTGCATCTATTGAGATGATCATATGGTTTTTCTCCTTCAATTTGTTAATATGATGTATCACATTGATTGATTTGCGTATATTGAAGAATCCTTGCATTCCTGGAATAAACCCCACTTGATCATGGTGTATAATCCTTTTAATGTGCTGTTGCATTCTGTTTGCTAGTATTTTGTTGAGGATTTTTGCATCTATGTTCATCAGTGATATTGGCCTGTAGTTTTCTTTCTTTGTGACATCTTTGTCTGGTTTTGGTATCAGGGTGATGATGGCCTCGTAGAATGAGTTGGGGAGTGTTCCTCCCTCTGCAATATTTTGGAAGAATTTGAGAAGGATAGGTGTTAGCTCTTCTCTAAATGTTTGATAGAATTCGCCTGTGAAGCCATCTGGTCCTGGGCTTTTGTTTGTTGGAAGGTTTTTAATCACAGTTTCAATTTCAGTGCTTGTGATTGGTCTGTTCATATTTTCTATTTCTTCCTGGTTCAGTCTCGGCAGTTTGTGCATTTCTAAGAATCTGTCCATTTCTTCCAGGTTGTCCATTTTATTGGCATAGAGTTGCTTGTAGTAATCTCTCATGATCCTTTGTATTTCTGCAGTGTCAGTGGTTACTTCTCCTTTTTCATTTCTAATTCTATTGATTTGAGTCTTCTCCCTTTTTCTCTTGATGAGTCTGGCTAATGGTTTATCAATTTTGTTTATCTTCTTGAAGAACCAGCTTTTAGTTTCATTGATTTTTGCTATTGTTTCCTTCATTTCTTTTTCATTTATTTCTGATCTCATCTTTATGATTTCTTTCCTTCTGCTAACTTTGGGGTTTTTTTGTTCTTCTTTCTCTAATTGCTTTAGGTGCAAGGTTAGGTTGTTTATTCGAGATGTTTCCTGTTTCTTGAGGTAGGCTTGTGTTGCTATAAACTTCCCTCTTAGAACTGCTTTTGATGCATCCCATAGGTTTTGGGTCGTCGTGTCTCCATTGTCATTTGTTTCTAGGTATTTTTTGATTTCCCCTTTGATTTCTTCAGTGATCACTTCGTTATTAAGTAGTGTATTGTGTAGCCTCCATGTGTTTGTATTTTTTACAGATCTTTTCCTGTAATTGATATCTAGTCTCATAGCGTTGTGGTCGGAAAAGATACTTGATACGATTTCAATTTTCTTAAATTTACCAAGGCTTGATTTGTGACCCAAGATATGATCTATCCTGGAGAATGTTCCATGAGCACTTGAGAAAAATGTGTATTCTGTTGTTTTTGGGTGGAATGTCCTATAAATATCAATTAAGTCCATCTTGTTTAATGTATGATTTGAAGCTTGTGTTTCCTTATTTATTTTCATTTTGGATGATCTGTCCATTGGTGAAAGTGGGGTGTTAAAGTCCCCTACTATGATTGTGTTGCTGTCGATTTCCCCTTTTATGGCTGTTAACATTTGCCTTTTGTATTGAGGTGCTCCTATGTTGGGTGCATAAATATTTACAATTGTTATACCTTCCTCTTGGATCGATCCCTTGATCATTATAGAGTGTCCTTCTTTGTCTCTTGTAATAGTCTTTATTTTAAAGTCTATTTTGTCTGATATGAGAATTGCTACTCCAGCTTTCTTTTGATTTCCATTTGCATGGAATATCTTTTTCCATCCCCTCGCTTTCAGTCTGTATGTGTCTCTAGGTCTGAAGTGGGTCTCTTGTAGACAGCATATAGATGGGTCTTGTTTTTGTATCCATTCAGCCAGTCTGTGTCCTTTGGTGGGAGCATTTAATCCATTTACATTTAAGGTAATTATCGATATGTATGTTCCTATTCCCATTTTCTTAAATATTTTGGGTTTGTTATTGTAGGTGTTTTCCTTCTCTTGTGTTTCTTGCCTAGAGAAGTTCCCTTAGCATTTGTTGTAAAGCTGGTTTGGTGGTGCTGAACTCTCTCAGCTTTTGCTTGTCTCTGAAGGTTTTAATTTCTCCATCAAATCTGAATGAGATCCTTGCTGGGTAGAGTAACCTTGGTTGTAGGTTTTTCTCCTTCATCACTTTAAGTATATCCTGCCACTCCGTTCTGGCTTGCAGAGTTTCTGCTGAAAGATCAGATGTTAACCTTATGGGGATTCCCTTGTGTGTTATTTGTTGTTTTTCCCTTGCTGCTTTTAATATGTTTTCTTTATATTTAATTTTTGATAGTTTGATTAATATGTGTCTTGGCGTGTTTCTCCTTGGATTTATCCTGTATGGGACTCTCTGTGCTTCCAGGACTTGATTAACTATTTCCTTTCCCATATTAGGGAAGTTTTCAACTATAATCTCTTCAAATATTTTCTCAGTCCCTTTCTTTTTCTCTTCTTCTTCTGGGACCCCTATAATTCGAATGTTGGTGCGTTTAATGTTGTCCCAGAGGTCTCTGAGACTGTCCTCAGTTCTTTTCATTCTTTTTTCTTTATTCTGCTCTGCAGTAGTTATTTCCACCATTTTATCTTCCAGGTCATTTATCCGTTCTTCTGCCTCAGTTATTCTGCTATTGATCCCATCTAGAGTATTTTTAATTTCATTTATTGTGTTTTTCATCGTTGCTTGGTTCCTCTTTAGTTCTTCTACGTCCTTGTTAAGTGTTTCTTGCATTTTGCCTATTCTATTTCCAAGATTTTGGATCATCTTTACTATCATTATTCTGAATTCTTTTTCAGGTAGACTGCCTATTTCCTCTTCATTTGTTAGGTCTGGTGTGTTTTGACCCTGCTCCTTCACCTGCTGTGTGTTTTTTGTGTTCTTATTTTGCTTATCTTACTGTGTTTGGGGTCTCCTTTTCACAGGCTGCAGGTTCGTAGTTCCCATTGTTTTTGGTAACTGTCCCCAGTGGCTAAGGTTGGTTCAGTGGGTTATGTAGGCTTCCTGGTGGAGGGGACTACTGCCTGTGTTCTGGTGAATGAGGTTGGATCTTGTCTTTCTGGTGGGCACGTCCACGTCTGGTGGTTTGTTTTTGGGTGTGTGTGGCCTTATTATGATTTTAAGCAGCCTGTCTGCTAATGGATGGGGCTGTGTTCCTGTTTTGCTAGTTGTTTAGCATAGGGTGTCCAGCACTGTAGCTCGCTGGTCGTTGAATGAAGCTGGGTCTTGATGTTGAGATGGAGATCTCTGAGAGATTTTCGCCGTTTGGTATTACGTTGAGCTGGGAGGTCTTTTGTGGACCAGTGTTCTGAAGTTGGCTCTCCCACCTCAGAGGCACCGCCCTGATGCCTGGCTGGAGCACCAGGAGCCTTTCATCCACACGGCTCAGAATAAAAGGGAGAAAAAAATAGAAAGAAAGAAAGAGGATAAAATAAATAAAATAAAACTATTATAATAAAAAATAAGAAAAAAAAAAGAATAAGTTTATTAAGAAAAAATTTTTTTTAATTTTTAAATATAGAATTTATAAATATTTTGTAATAAAAAATAAGAAAAAATTAAGAAAAATTTTATTAAGAAAATTTTTTTTAATTTTTAAAAATAAAAAATATGAAAAAACTTATTAAAAAAATTTTTTTTGATTTCTAAAAATAGAAAATAAGGGAAAAATTAGTAAGAAAACATTTATTAGGAAAAAAAATTTTTTTAAGTAAAAAAAGAAAAGAAAAAAACGGACGGACCTAACCCTAGGACTAATGGTGAAAGCAAAGCTATACAGAAAAAAATCTCCCCTAGAAGCATACACATATACACTCACAAAAAAAGGAAAAGGGGAAAAATTAATATATCCTGCTCCCAAAGTCCACCTCCTGAATTTGGGATGATTCGTTGTCTATTCAGGTATTCAACAGATGCAGGCACATCAAGTTGTTTGTGGAGCTTTAATCCGCTGCTTCTGAGGCTGCTGGGAGAGATTTCCCTTTCTCTTCTTTGTTTGAACAGCTCCCAGGGTTCAACTTTGGATTTGGACCCGCCTCTGCGTGTAGGTCGCCTGAGGGCGTCCGTTCCCCGCCCAGACAGAATGGGGTTAAAGGAGCAGCTGCTTGGGGGGCTCTGGCTCACTCAGGACGGTGGGAAGGAGGGGTACGGAGTGCCGGGTGAGCCTGCGGCGGCAGCGGCCGGCATGACGTTGCACCAGCCTGAGGCGCCGTGCGTTCTGCCAGGGAAGTTGTCCCCGGATCACGGGAGCCTGGCCGTGGCGGGCTGCACCGGCTCCTGGGAGGGGCGGTGTGGAGAGTGACCTGTGCTCGCACACAGGCTTCTTGGTGGTGGCAGCAGCAGCCTTAACGTCTCCTGCCCGTCCCTGGGGTCTGTGCTGATAGCCGCGGCTCGCGCCCATCTTTGGAGCTCGTTTAGGCGGCGCTCTGAATCCCCTCTCCTTGCGCGCCGCGAAACTAAGAGGCAAGAAAAAGTCTCTTGCCTCTTCGCGGCAGCTGCAGACTTTTTCCCGGACTCCCTCCCGGCTAGCACTGAAGCCGGAGCCTCAGCTCCCAGCCCCGCCCGCCCTGGCGGGTGAGCAGACAAGCCTCTCGGGCTGGTGAGTGCTGCTCGGCGCCGATCCTCCGTGTGGGAATCTCTTCGCTTTGCCCTCCGCACCCCTGTTGCTGTGCTGTCCTCCGCGGCTCTGAAGCTTCCCCCCTCTGCCACCCGCAGTCTCCACCCGCGAAGGGGCTTCCTAGTGTGTGGAAACCTTTCCTGCTTCACAGCTCCCTCCCACTGGTGCAGGTCCCGTCCCTATTCTTTTGTCTCTGTTATTTCTTTTTTCTTTTGCCCTACCCAAGTACGTGGGGATTTTCTTGCCTTTTGGGAGGTCTGACGTCTTCTGCCAGCGTTCAGTGGGTGTTCTGTAGGAGCAATTCCACGTGTAGATGTATTTCTACTGTATCTGTGGGAAGGAAGGTGATCTCCGCGTCTTACTCTTCCGCCATCTTTAATCCAGCCTCCGATTTATTCTTAAGTGGAAGTTTCTAGCACCTTGTCTTTTGCTCCCCAGCAAAGTCGTCCCCAGCTGTATGATGAACATCAAGAGGAAAATTTGTATTCATAACAATCTGATACCAGAGCAGAT
Organism: Eschrichtius robustus; assembly: GCF_028021215.1. NCBI lineage: Eukaryota > Metazoa > Chordata > Mammalia > Artiodactyla > Eschrichtiidae > Eschrichtius > Eschrichtius robustus. The sequence continues at coordinate 55,378,569 of NC_090831.1, read as the reverse complement.
TTTGCTGAAATAATGTATAGGGAGGGTATTGATAACATTACTGTATTTACTGATCGTCTACTCTAACTTTTTTGAGTAGTTGTGAGTTTGCTCATCTAAAGCCCCCATTTTACCAATAATTATACTTCAGATTTCTTTCTATTTTTTTTTTTTAAAATCAAAGTTGTAAATGTTGACATAACCAGAGCTACACAACGCTGTGGCTGTTCTTCTCTGGCAGTTCATTGGTTATTAAGTGTGTTTGTGTGCATGTGTATGTGTTTTCTCCTTAGGCAAATCAAGAGCTTGAGGCATTAGAAGAAGAAATGTTGCAGATGCAAGAATCTACTCATCTTTTTGAAGTGGCTCTTCCAGAGTACAAACAAATGAAGCAGTGTCGCAGAGAGATAACATTGCTCAAGGGGCTCTGGGATGTCATTATTTATGTTAAGGTAAGACACTGCTTTTTGAAAGCATGCTTTTTTTCTTTTAGTATTTCTTTTGTATAAGTATGCGATTTTTGGTGTCTCTATCATTCTATTTGGGTTTTATAGTGTCTTAAAATATGTGGGTATTAGACTTTTTCCCCAGAATTAGAGTTCAGATATCTCTGAATTATCAGTGCTTTTTGTTTGCCGTCCTGAATGAAACTTGGTATTATGAGTTGACTGCTTCAAATCCTTCTTGAGAGTTATGTAGGATATAAACAAAAATTACTATGTACCACACACATCTGGTCACTTGTGCATACAAACTGATGTGTACACCATGGTTATACTTCCGTACGTGTGCATATATAAACAGGCCTAACTAAAAATAAAGTTACTTTGTCTGTGTTCATTAAGTTGCAAACTTAAGTGTGAAAATAAGTTCTAGGAACTAGGCGTATTGCAATATGTGTTATACATTATTTTCTTTGAAGTTAGTTGAAAGCCAGTAAAGAAATATATTAACAAGGCATAGAATATGGTCAAGAAGCTCATGAGAGTTTTGTCTATAACGGATGAAGGTTTTCTTATGAAAGCTTATCTTATATGTAGAATTATAAAAATATGGTATTTAATGGTAACATTATTTATCAATTCATTCAGAGTATTCAGGATTAAATGATAATGACGGTATGTGTATGGAATTTGTCATTGCTTCTAGAAATTAACATATCAGAATGTTTTAGCCTTAGGTTTGACATGTTCTGACAACTTTTTTGTTTTTGTGGTGGGGAAGTTTTGACAGGTGCAGTTAATACTTAAATCATTGACTTTCCCCTGGATGGTGGAGTCACTGTGTATCATCAGTTTAGATATTTTGCTGCAGAGGCTTGCTTTCACCAAATGTTGTTGACACTTTTATCTGCTTGTGCGTTTTCAGAGAAGCATTGATAATTGGACTAAAACCCAGTGGAGACAGATTAATGTGGAACAGATGGATGTGGAACTCAGAAGGTTTGCCAAGGCAAGTTCCATAACTGTCTGCGACGACGATTTATCTTCCTCAGCACCACCTTCTTCCACCTTCCCTAACCTAGTGTCTGCTGTGCTGGACCGCATGTCCTTATTTACTTCAAACAGGATGATTTGAGACAGGATTTTTTTTTTTTTTTTTTTCACTCTCAGCCAGTTGCACTTGTAATCAAGCCTACCTTTCTGTGAATGAGTGGACAAAAGCATATTAGGGCTAATGAATTGATGAGCAGTGGCTATCATCAGGCGCTGCCTATGGCTGTCTAGAATGGAGGGGGGGAGGTGAAGAGCAGGGCTGAGGGGTTAGGCTTACGAAAGCTGTCGAATTCTTTCCCTAGCAGCTGTAAGCGTACTGTATCTTCAGAGGTACCTTTCGGTTGTGGACTTTGGGGCAACTAGTTGGGGTACCTTGTGGATGTGTATGGAATACTGTGATCTTTGTTCTTATTACTGCCCACTCCAATATCGCAAGGGGGCTCAATGTAACAGAACTGAGCTTTTTTTTTTTTTTTGTAAACTTTGGGATTTTATTTATTTATTTACTTTTTTATGGCTGTGTTGGGTCTTCGTTGCTGTGCGAGGGCTTTCTCTAGTTGCAGCAAGTGGGGGCCACTCTTCATCGTGGTGCGCGGGCTTCTCACTATCGTGGCCTCTCTTGTTGCGGAGCACAGGCTCCAGACGCACAGGCTCAGTAATTGTGGCTCACGGGCCTAGTTGCTCCGCGGCATGTGGGATCTTCCCAGACCAGGGCTCGAACCTGTGTCCCCTGGACTGGCAGGCAGATTCTCAATGACTGCGCCTCCAGGGAAGCCCCAGAACTTAGCTTTTTTGAATTTCGTGCTTTGATAGCTAGTCCCCACGGCCCTGTGCCCTCTGAAGAGAGCAGAGCCTCTTTGGATAAAGCCAAATGCATGTTTGGATAAAGCCAAATGCATGTTTGGATAAAGCCAAACGCGTAGCCATGAAAGGCAGTTCAGAAGTAGCCGGGCCTTTTGCTTTCTTCTTGCCCCGGAACATCCTTACCCCGACTCAGTCCTGTGCTCCACTCCAACCAACTCTTCCCATTTTTTTCTGCCCTTTTTATCCTGCTCCCAAGAACCCTAACTAGAACAGCCCATTATTCTTTTGCATGCCCTGGGGTCACTGTGCCTCTTTTCTGTGCTCACTCCCTGCCCGTCTCCTTGCCTAGCGGACTGTCTCACTTCAGAGTGACAGTTTGACCTCCACTCTCAGTTGAAGATATTTTGCCTTTTTCTTTTTTTTTTTTAAAGAAGTAGCACTGTCCTTTTGTGCTGTGCTGGGATTGTTGTTTTATTAGGGGTTTTCTCATTCACAATTGTTGATGTTGTTCTGTGAGCCAAGAAGACAGCCAAGTCAAGGGCCCTATTTGACACGTCTTAAAATCATGACTATTTAGTTCCAAGGAACAAATGCTCAAAGGTAACCAGCATTTCAGGGCTACCATTTAAACAAGCCAGGTCTTCCGAGGAAGGTGTTAGTAATCCAGGTAACAATCTCAGTTTCCTGCTTATTTATGTTTCTAGAGGAAGCACTCTTCATTGCACATGTCCTGTAAACTCTATTAATTCTCTACACTTAATGACCCTTGGGTTTCCTCATGGGACATCAAGTTAGAACCTGTGAATAAGAAACCAGTGTATCCAAGTGGCTTGTACACAGTGGACTCGTAATATATGAGTGAGTGGATTCTTTTCTGTTTCTCTAGTTTTAGTCTTTAACCTGGGGGACTTAAATGTTTTTACTTTCTTCCTATCCAGGGAAATGTAAATTTATTCTTTCAAAGGAGGAAAATGATAAAACATATTATTATTTCGGGGGACCTAGTTTTTTGTCACTTTTCTTTAGGAAATCTGGTCTCTCGATAAGGAAGTCCACGTGTGGGACGCTTACTCAGGCCTGGAAGGCACAGTGAAGGACACGATGACCTCCCTGAGGGCCGTTGCGGAGTTACAGAGCCCTGCCCTCAGAGACAGGCATTGGCACCAGCTGATGAAGGCCACTGGGGTCAGTTTCCTGAGTCTCACTAATTGAATATTTTTGTGACTGAATTCCTTGGTTTACATCATTCAACTGGGATGAAGTGGGATTTGGGAAAAGGTTTCTGGTCAGATGCAAGATGTCAAGCTCTTTGAGATGTGACTAAGGACTAGAGCTGCAGATATTCTAGTTTTAGCCCCTGCTATGGACTAAATGTGTCCCCCCCCCCCAACGCCCCCAATTCATATGTTGAAGCCTGAGTTCCTAATGTGATGGTGTTTGGAGACGGGACCTTTGGGAGATAGTTTGGTCATGAGGGTAGAATTCTCATGTATGGGGTCAGTGCCCTTGTAAGGGGGTGAAGACCCCAGAGCTTTCTATTCTCTACCATGTGAAAATAAAACAAGAAGACAGACATCTGTTAACCAAGAACAGAGCCTTCACCGACAACCCAACCAGGCTGGCACCCTGATCTTGCACTTCCAGCCTCTAGAACTGTGAGAAATAAATGTTTGTTGTTTAAGCCTCCCAGTCTATGGTGTTCTGTCAGAGCAGACAGAAGTGACTAAGATACCCCCCGCCCCCACCAACCTTTTATCTCTTACTGGCTATATGACCTGAAATAAGACACTTAACCATTCTGTTTTGAGTTTTTTATTAATAAAGTGAGAGAGATGCTATCTACCCTCATAATCAGAGGGATCTTGTAAGGATCAAGTAAGATAATGTGAAGGCATTTTATAGAGCATGACATGGCTGCAAAGAATCTTATATTTTGTGCAGAGGATCAGAGAGTATTAGAAGTGAATTTAGGGGGAGAGAGAATTCAGAAATAGTGATTTTTTCCCCCCCCACAATTCATTTAATAATGGCATCCTTTTTTGATGGTCTTTTGATGGTTTTTTTTTAAACTTTTTTTTAGAGATGCATTTTTTTTTTTTTGATGTAGACCATTTTTAAAGTCTTTATTGAATTTGTTACAGTATTGCTTTTGTTTTATGTTTTGATTTTTTGGCCGCAAGGCACGTGGGATCTTAGCTCCCCGACCAGGCATCGAACCTGCACCCCTGTATTGGAAGGTGAAGTCTTAACCATTGGACCACCAGAGAAGTCCCAGATGGTTTTTTATTTTATTGCAAAATACAGAATTATTTCTCAAATGGTGTCTGTACCATTTGAGGTTATATTTTCTTGCCTTTCTACATCTGTTTAGGAGCAAATATACCAAACTTACACTTTATTTTTCGGGGAAGGTGACCTTCATGAATTTAAAATGCATAAAATGCAGCCTGATGTGCGTGTTTTCTGCTAGGCACACATCGTGAGAAGGGCTCTCATGATTTGAAGACAGAGTTTGCACGGTGGGGAAACTGAGGAAAGGGGCAGGCTGGTGAAGTGGGGATGGCCTAAGCTTTATTGGTCCAACTCTAACACCTAGTATCTCTTGGATCTTGGGCCAGTTACTTGCTCTCTGTACCTCAGTTGCCCCTTCTATGAAATACAAGTAATGCTATAATGCTGCCATACAGACTTGATGAGATGAGATTATATATAGACCCTAGCACATAGCAAATCTTCAATAAATGGTCCCTGAAGTTTTTATTATAATACTTTCCATAGAGTCTTTCAGGCATTGCATATTTGGGCTTTATAGTTGATTAATTTATTCTTTCAGAAAAATCTTTATTTAGTCTCCCAACATGGAAGGTATACTGTGTGTCCCACTCCCCGCCCCCTTCTCACATTTGCCCCACTGAGCTTTCTTCTCGCCACGGTGTCTTGTCTGTGTCATGCCCTTCTGCAAGCTAGAAAAAGGTACTTCTCTGGCAATTTAGAAAAAGGCATCTTCCTCCAGGCTGATCTGGGGCATCAGAGCAGTGACTAGATCCAACCTCCAGTTGTCACCTGGGCAGGGGGTCCATATTCACTGCACAAACTATGCAGCTAATCAGGGGGGCCTCGTTATGCATCCCTGCTCATTCCTTCTCTAAGACAGACCTGACTCCCATCAGCTCTGGAGTGAGGTCAAAAGTGATGCAGAGATAGGGTGACCAACTCATCTGCTTTGCTCAGGACTTCCCAGGTTTTAGCCCAGGAAATACCCCAGTCCTGGGCAAACAGGGATGTCTAGTCATCCTCTGCAGAGCCGTGCATGGTGATAAGCAACGTTACAGATTGAGGAGAGCCAGAGAGGACTGCACCTTCCGAGAAACAGGGACTGGATATGCTTAGCAGGAGCAGGAAAGGAAATGGCTTCCTTGCAACTGTGTGGTGGGATCAGCTGTTCATTTGTGAGGGATATGGGTGAGTTTGGGCTCTTAGGAAGAGCTGAGAGCTTCTTAACAAATATTATGGGGGTGGGGAAAGTGGGGAGTCAATAAGATGATGAGGAAATGTGAGTGACTTTTTCACATGGTAAATATGAATAATGATAGTATGAGTAAGAATAATTATTTTTTGCCAAGGAACTAAGATTAAGTCAATGATGTAACTAGGTTAAAGCACGGAAGCAACTGGGAATTATGTTCAGTGAATAGAGTACCTAAGGAAGAGAAAACAAATGAGCTACTACCTGATTCCTGGGATTTCAGCCAAATTATAATAAATGAACAATGTGATTCTCTTTAAAAATGGGTTTTGTGGGCAAAGGAGGTAAGAAATGAGCTGACAAGGGAGGGTTATGAAACAAAAGAAAGTACTGTAGTACGAACGTGGCCTAAACCTCAGCCCTCGCTTCGATGGGTGACGGCTCAGTAACTGTGGGTTAAAAAGCAATGTCTTTGGTTGTCTGCACATTTCAGAACTTGAAATGTACTCAGCAGCTGACTTGAGTATATTTAGCTATGATTCATTCCTCTGGCCATTAGGTAGAAGGAACCATTAATATATGTGGAATATAAATTCTGCCTTTTTTTTGTTCCTAATCAGGTCAAGTTTTCTATAAACGAAGCCACAAGTTTGGCAGATTTGTTAGCCTTGCGGTTACACCAAGTGGAAGAGGATGTCCGAAGCATCGTGGACAAAGCAGTGAAAGAGCTGGGGACTGAGAAGGTGTTGTCCTCGGGCTGTTTCTTTTTACCCTGAGCTAATTCTGTGCACTGGCACGTAAGCAGACTCATGGAGAAGTCCTCCTGCCATAGTTGTGTGGAGACCTGTTTCCCTGGGCAGGAAACAGCTTCCTTCTAGGCCACAGTAAATGTGTAAAACGAGAGAGTTGACCCAGTTGATGATGACGATTATAGCAGAAAACACTTATATATCATTTACTTGGTAGCAAGCACTGCTCTCAGTGCTTTATATTAATTCATTTAATCCTCTGAGGATTATCCCTATTGTACAGATGAGGAAACTGAGGTATAGAGAAGTAATTAACCTACCCAGGTTCAACAGGGGACCTGGGATTCACATTCTGGCACTCAGAGCACTACCCAGAAAGTAAATAATATCTATCAGACCTTTAAGATAACCTTTTAAGTCCCTTCCTGCTCTGGCATTGTGTTTCAGTGAAGGATATAAAACTCAGATCCAGTAAAAAAAAAAAAAAAAAAAAAAATTTGATATTGGTGTGACGCTTGTTCCTTTTGTGTGGTTGAATTCATTCTCTAAACCTCATCACCGTGAATTATTTGGAGGAAAAAAATTGAGGCCAGTGATATTTGATGTCCCTCTGTTGTTTTTTTTTAAATTGTAAAAACAATTTTTAAAATTCCAGATGATAGCTTAAGTATTGGTCCTAAATTAAACTTCTGTGTACATAACTAAATACTGTTTACGTCTAGGTTGTTACTGAAATCAGCCAGACCTGGGCAACCATGGAGTTCTCTTACGAAGTTCACTCTCGGACAGGCATTCTATTACTGAAGTTTGATGAACAATTGTTTGAAACTCTAGAGCACAACCAAGTAAGATGGATATTTTTATTACAGATGTTTTCCTTTTAAATTACGATTTTAGATTTTTCCCAAGTTCCAATACTCAGTATTTCTTTCTTCATTCACTGGGCATCTGCTTGTACCAGCCTCCAGGCATAGTACCATTTGGGCTCAAAAAGTATGAACACTTGTTCTCATGGAACTTGGACTTGAGTAGGGAGACAGAGACAAGGTTCCAAAGGATCTTGTAAGGTGGTGGTACTTGTGCTGAACCTTGAAGGATGGGCTGGTATTCAACAAAAAATGGCGATCAGAAAAGGGTGTTATAGGCAAAGGGGACAATGTTAGTGCCATCTTGGAATGCCAGAAAGTACCTGCCATTCAGAGGTAATTTAAAGAGTTTGGTTTCCTTAGAATATAGACTTTCTTGATAGGAGTAATAAAAAATAAGGCTAGAGGGACAGTCCAGAGCACAGCCTATGTGGTCTTGAGTTCTAAGGTTAGGAGTTAACATCTCTTTGGACATGAGAGATAAGAAAGATGAAAGAGACAAACTATTCAGAGGAAATAATAACAGTAGTGTTATTATTATTAGACAGGGGGCACTTAGGAAAGAACCTGGTCTGAAGAGATGATGTTCTATTATTTTTGGTGTATTTAAAGTGAGGGGCATTGATGTAAAGGTGGAAAGTCTGACCCAGAGCTCAGTGCAGAGGTTCAGTCTAGAAGTACAGTTTGGGAGGTCATTTTTGGTGTCTTGAGAATTGATGAGCTAGCTAATGAGAGGTAAAGAAGATAATCCAGCTGAGAATAGAACTTTGGGAAAGGCTGCATGTGGTGAACAAGAGGAGGAGACATAAAGGAGGCAGAGAGAGAGAGAGTGGGCAGAGAAATCATAGAAAAAGAAGACTGTAGTATCATCAGAAACAGGATAAGTTTCTCCTCCAAAGAAGAGTCAACTGTCATGGAAACCACCTAAGCGTCCATTGACAAATGAATGGATAAAGAAAATGTGGTGTATATACAATGGAATATCATCATTCTGCTATAAAAAGAAGGAAATCCTGCCATTTGTGATGACATGGGTGGATTTTGAGAGTATTATGCCAAGTGAGGTAGTTCATTCAGAGGAAGCAAATACTGAATGTTCTTGCTTATATGGGGAATCTAAAAAAGCTGACCTCATACAAACAGGATAGAATGGCGGTTACCAGTTTCTGGGGCTTTGGGGAAGTGTGGAGGTATTGGTCAAAGGGTCCGGACCTCTGGGTACAAGATGAATAAGTTCTGGGCATCTAATGTGCAGCATGGTGACTGCAGTTAACAATAGTATATTATATGCTTGAAAGTTGTTAAGAGAGTAGATCTTAAATGTTATCAACACACACACGCACACACACACACACACACACGACAATTACATGGGTTGTGGAGGTATAAACTTATTGTGGTAACCATTTCACAATATATACGTGTAGCAAGTCATCACATTGTACACTTTACACTTACACAATGCTATATGTCAATAATATTTCAATAAAGCTGGGGCGGGAAGAATAGTCAAATGTATTAAACACTTAGAGATGAAGGAGGATGAAAAGGAGCTGTTCTCAGTGACTTCCTGAAATTTCAGTGTCAGAGAATGATGGGAAGTGCTCGCTGAGCTGCACGACATTAAAGCAAGGCTTGGTGTTAGGAAGGCTGCAAAGTTTGGTAGTAAACTCAAGGGGGAGGAAAACAGGAGCTTGAGGTCTTAGCAAACTGGAAGGAAGTTTGTTTCGTATTTTCAATATTGAAAAAAAAGACCCATAACCTTAGAATGATTAATAGGCAGAGACCCCAAGAAGAGTGAGAGAGGATGAAAGAATAAAGTTTATTTCCTAAAGCTGCACCCTGGTGCACAATATTTTTTCCTGCCTTCAAAGAGACACGTGGCCTTCTTCTAGAAGACACATTACATGTAGTTGCTTATATTTGTCTTTTTCCTTTTGGAAGAAACATGTTATTATGTAATATTTAATGCCATTAATTCACTCACTTAGCAAATACTTACTGAATGCCTGTAGCATGTATCGTGTGCTAGGTCCTAGGAATCCAGCAATAAACAGAAGAGGTGTGCTCCCTCATGGTGCTTACAGACTACCAATTTAGATGGTATTTGAAATTCTTTGCCTTTCTTTTAGGTTCAGTTACAGACTCTGCTTCAAAGCAAGTATGTGGAATATTTCATTGAGCAAGTCATAAGCTGGCAAAACAAATTAAACACAGCAGATTCGGTCATCTTTGCTTGGATGGAAGTACAGCGCACTTGGTCTCACCTAGAAAGCATCTTTGTTTATTCAGAAGATATTCGAATTCAGCTTGTGAAAGATGCTCAAAGATTCGGTGGAGTAGATGCCGAATTTAAGGTTCGTGGAAGAAAGGCTGTTTTCTATCCTAACAACTTTGTCCAAACAATATAAAAATCTTGTAAAGAAACATGATTTGGGGTACTGTATTTGTGAAAAATATATGTGTGTATTTGAATTTCAGGAGACAAGGTCAGGAAACTTGTCTGTGAAGGGTCAGATAGTCCATAGTTTAGGCTTTGTGGTTGTATATGGTCTGTGTCACAACTCAGCAGGGCTGCCATTGTCCTGTGTAAGAAAACAGACACTACATAGACAGATGAGTGCGGCTGTGTACCAGTAAAACTTTATAGACACCAGAAATTGAATTCCATGTTATTTTCATGTGTCACAAAGTATTATGCTTCTTTCGATTTTTTTCAACTAGTTAAAAATGTAAAGACCATTCTTAGCTTCGGGCCGTACAAAACCAGGCAACAGGCCACATGTTTCCCAGAGGCCTACGCCAGCAGTAAGTCCTGGGAGACAGATTCATCTTCATGAAGTAAGAGACTGAGGAGGGGAAACCAGTAACAAAGTTATACTATCAGTTACTGGTTTGTTTCATAAGAGCCACAGAGAACACATGGAGATGTACATGTAATAATAATAAATGATTTGAGAGACCTTCAGCAGAGAATAATGGCTTTACTTTTTATATAGAAATGGGGATGAATTATTTTCGTCTTACTAGCTAAAGCAGAACACCAGAGGAATTCTATTTTATTTAACTTTTAAGGAGGAAAGAATGGGCAGATTGTTTCATATTCATCTCATTTTCCAATATGAATGTATTCTTTAAGATTCTGGTTCTCTTTGTCTCTATTTTTTTGTGCGTTTGGTTTAGAAGAGAGAAATTCTGCCTGGACCCAGAGTGGTGGTAATGCCTATCGAATTTATATTGATAAAAGCTATGTGATTACACTTTGTTTTTGATGTTCATCTAGAAGTTTAAAAGCAGAACAGACATGGTGTTAGAAATCTCATTTATCTTGCTTTCTTGTAGTTTGATTGTTCTTCACTTTTTAATTCACTAAATGGATGAAAAATTTAGAAAAGTAATTTCTAATATCAGTGGCTCCATGTTTTACTTTCACTCAGGAGTTAATGTTCAGGACAGCTAAAATAAAAAATGTTTTAGAAGCAACATGCAGACCTAACCTCTATGAAGAACTTAAAGATTTACAGTACAGGTAAGAATAAAACTACAAAGTGATCAATTTGTTATACTTCTGAGATTTCTTTTGAATACCTAATAGTATTTAACACCAATTTATTGTAGGTACAACCTCTACTAAATTACTTTATGATTTTGCTTATAGTTGTCTAGTTGCCTTATACATATTAGGTGGTACATATATTTTGTGAGTTAATGTAAATAGGTCAAACTACATTTCTGTTTTCCAAAAAGGAATATCATTATAGTAAAATTAGAATATCCTATTATCAAGAGAATCAGCATGATTGTTTAATCAATTCTTTTATCAAAATATCCTGCAAATATTTATTAAGCATCTACTGTATGCTAGGAACTGGGATTGCACTCATTTTAAGTCCTTTATTTTGTATATAGTTTAATTATACTAGAAACTATCCTTAGACAGCATGTTAGTATTTTTCAAATCCTTGTGCTAAAGGGCATTTGTAATTTTCGTATAAAATTATACAACAGCTAGTGGTCATAAGAGTATTCTGGCTTTTGATTAAAAATGGGCAGATCAGCCACTAAAAGAAGAGCTTTGTGCGGAATTGTGATCACTTTTTATTGCAAGGCAGAGAAGCCCTCTAGATAAAAATATATGTCACATACAATTATTTCATAATCTGGAAGTTTTTTAGAGATAAAGTTGGCCATAATTTTAAAAGTGTGGATTTCTGCAGAAGTTAATTATTTCTTAGTCAGTGATCTTTGAGGGTTTTGGGGGCTCTGCCGCTGGGTCATCTCTGCTCTGCTAAGAAAAATAATGTGGAAATGATTCTGGATCTTATGACTCTTCTGAAAACCAGAGAGAGTTGAAGCTCCTTGTGTTTTGTAGACATTCAGTGGGAAAAGGAAGGCCTTAAACCAATTACGTGTTAAGGAGAGCATTTTGTGCTCAGGGCGAGTGATGCCAAATCTGGTCTTCTCTCCTGCTGATGAGAAATGTCATTAAAAGAAGGGTAAAAATGAACTTATCTACAAAGCAGAAACAGAAGTAGTTACAGATGTAGAAAGCAAACTTATGGTTACCAGGGGGTAAGGGGGGGTGGGAAAAACTGGGAGATTGGGATTGATATATACATACTACTATATATAAAATAGGTAACTAATAAGGATATACTGTATAGCACAGGGAGCTCTACTCAGTACTCTGTAATGGCCTATATGGGAAAAGAATCTAAAAAAGAGTGGATATATGTATATGTATAACTGATTCTGTTTTCACTGTACACCTGAAACTAACACAACATTGTAAATCAACTATACTCCAATAAAAAAATTTTTTAAAATGTCCACGCTTCCCTCCAAGTAAAAGACAAGTGACAAGTAACATCAACTTAAGTCTGATCTATATTAAGTCTCAACTAATGATGGGTGTGTGTGTGTTTCTCCTCCCACTTGGCATGACTTGTACGCGAGTCATGAACAAGACGGTGATGTCAAAGAGAAGGAGGTAGGCTCTGTGTTAAACGGTGAGCTTCTTGTGGTGAATGGACAGATGAGAGGCTCTGGGTTTTGGTGACGTTTTAATAAATGAATGGGCAAGATATGCTTACAATGATTTTTCATTCCTGCAGGCTTTCTCTTTGTGAAAAAGCTCTTGCTGAGTACCTGGAAACCAAGCGTGTGGCTTTTCCGCGCTTCTATTTCATCTCTTCCACAGACTTACTTGACATTCTCTCAAAGGGAGCTCAGCCTATGGAGGTAAATATTTGTTTTTGAGAGTCTCGTATTATCCTATGTTAGCTAAGGAATGTCACAGTTTCTTTATCATTGTCAAATGCCACCTACCATGTCACATGTGCCAGGAGCCAGAAAATATGCAATAAGAATTCTTAATGCAGCAACAGAGGGATGTTAGAAGCGGTGCTCAAGGAACTAGGAAGGGTAACTGCCTGATTCTCAATACAAGGAAGGGACAGCAAATGTACAAGGCTTAGGGCCCTGCAAGAAGTTAATGGAAGAAATACTGGCTCCAAACCCCCAGAATTCTGGGACAAGGGCTGGAGCTCCATTGCCTGGTTTGCAGCTTTCCTGGGGGAGACTGGGTCACTGGGAATGAGATCATGGCTGGTACCTTCTTACAACAACCTTGACTCCAGAGTAACCTTCATAATTGAAGCTGGACTAGACTTCAGCGCTGTCAGAGGTGTATTGGTATATTTTCATCCTCTACCTAACCCTCTAATTTTCTCCTATCCATTCAAAAATAACGTAGCACCCATGACAATATGTAAAGCAAATAAAAGCAGCTATTATCTTTTGTAATCTGAGAGCACAGATCAGAGACCAAACGTCGTGCAAATCACGAAGCTCTCCTTCGTCTAAATATTTAGCGGATGTTGCCTTTCATTATATCTGTTCGGTTGTTCACATCCATTTAGATCTTAGAATTGTTACAACTGACATAGGCAGTTACTCCTAGACTTGACGATATATCACAGATTATTTGGAAGCCAAAGGTTGTGCTTTATCATTGTGGATTTGTCTCCATGTTCCTGCTCTAGATATTTTTCTGCCCTTTTCTTTGGAATATGTGTCACCTAACACTACGGTTTCCTGAATTCTACTGTTCTCTGGACACAGTATTTATCTTTATTATTTCTCTCTCATTCATCATTTCTCTTTGGACCTAAATTCAGATGGATGGCTGTTCTTGCTGTCGGCAATACAAGTACAATCTTGCTATTAAGAGCAAAGTTGTTAGTCAGCTTTGGCAACATTTTCAGCATTACCACTCAGGTATCATTTTGTATATTTATGCTAACTCCCAGATGGCTTTGTAAATAAAATCCATCTAATTAGATTGACTTGGAACCCAGTAACTCCATCTCTCACTTATGTCAATGACATGTAAATTGGATGTTTTGGGGTTTTTTGTTTTTTTTAAACTAGTTTAAACATGGCAGTTACTACCACATTTAAGCTCCAGTAATCTCCTGAGAACTTCCTCGTGACCAGCAGCTGGACCCTCTGCCCAGGGTGATCATATGAGATAGAGGATGTCATATTCTATTCTAGGTACATGTTCCTAAACATTTGCAAATCTGAAATACTTAGAATGCTGAATTTTCACTATGTAAATTAGAGAGACGCATAAATCTGTAAGTAGGAACATGGTTTTTCTTTTATATTCTTTAAACATAATAAACACGTATGTGACTGTTTTATTGAACAATATTAATTATCCAGAATATAGACATGAAACAGTTTTATCTTTGTACAATTATTAAGCTCAAATGTGCCCTGCTGAATCTCTTTACACGGAGTAACAGGTCCCTTTATAACATCTTGGATAGGTACTGTAATGCTCCGGTCCCTTTTTATTATTAAAGATTAAAGTAACCCAAAGCAACTCAACAAGATCTAGTTTAAAATTCCAACCTCACCTCTGTGTCAAGACCACGCTTTTACATAATGAACTTGGAGTTGGGATCTTTTATTTCTCTTCCCTATCAGTTTACCTTGGGGAGGAAGGAAGGGTGTCGTCTGTCAGTCATTGCCCTTTCTTAATGCATATTCCTGCTTCTCTGTTTGGCGGTGGCTGTCGACCTTGACCCTTGACAGCCAGTACCCACATGCTGGGTCTCTTGTGGAACAGGAGCAAGTCCTCAGGGGGCAGGGGGAACCCCCCCAGGGAGTATATACTGCAGAGACAAGTCCATCTCAGCACTTCCAGTTCTTGCCCTTAGCAGTGTTATCCATCATTCGTTATGTCTTCTTCCTCCTTTTCCACCTAGACAGATGTCCAAAGTAGGGACACATCGCAGATTCACTGGCTGCGGGCATCCATAGTTTCTGTGAGTGTTTCTCCAACCCCTCTCCCTGGACAACTTAAAGGGCGGAGATGGGGGAAACAGCCCTTCACCTTGAAGTCCCAGGAGGAGTGAGGTAAAGCCAGAGAATCCTCCTCTGGGCTGCTGAATCACACGTGTGAGGATGTCCACCTGTCCCCCCTCCTCCCTGCTGTACTTTCCCAGAAGGGGTGTATGGAGGCAGATGACGGTAGGGCATTGAGATGTGTCTTGTCAAGCCCTGGAGGGACCAATCTGTCCTAAGCCCTGTCTGCTGTCTTCAGAGCATGCACTTGCCCGATGCCTCTTTGTCCTTAATTGAAGTCCTAGGCTGGTGCTAGAGGAACAGATGACTCAACATACACTTGTCACCCATTCTCTTTATGTCCTTTCAAATCATCAAAGAGTGCTTCATGCCTTAGACAACCTGTTGGCTCACAGTGATACGCATCCCTGATGCTAACATTTTTTTTTTTCATTATCCTTCCTAAATTACAGGATGAGGTTTTGCTTTTATATGTGTGTGTGTGTGTATGTATGTGTGTGTGTGTGTGTGTGTGTGTGTGTATATATATATATATATATATATATATAAAACTTAAAAGGTGTACCTTTAAAATCATTCTTTTTATTTTCACAGCATCACTTCAATATTTCAGAGTGTTATTGTTAATATCAGTGTGACTTATTGTGGAAGTCTTCCTGTCTACCTAATTCATAGTGGGTTTTTTTGGTTTTTTTGGTTTTTTTCCACACACACACACTGTATTTTATTTTTACAAGAGATAAATAAACTGACACCAAGCATTGTAAATGGATGACCACAACAAAAGCAACAGTGATTGCAATTACCAAACACGAAACACACTCATACTATGTCATAATATTGACATTCAGTCCAGTAATCCTCCACTGTAACAGCTCCTTTACTTTGCAGTGAAAACTGATTTGTATATTTTTTGCCTCTGAGTCCTTGTGGGATTTTTTTTTTTTTTTATTCAAACAGAAAGTCACGAAAGTTATAATCATCCACATCAGTTCACTCAGTCCCATGTAATTAATTAATTTTTTTTTTTCATCTTTAATGAAAAGTTCTAAACCCCTGAATCTCAGGTACATTTCTCAGTACTAGTACTAGTAACACTCTTTAATGAATGACTAGGTAATATAAGACATTAAAAAGATTTTAAATTTTAATGTAGCTGAATATTGAAGTCACCGCATAGAGAATGTCCAAAATGGCTCATAGCCACGCTGATGAATACCAACAGCAGTGCTGTCTATGTCATATCAACAAAAGGAGGTGGGGTATTTCTGCTTACCAGCTGAAGGGGTCTGGCTCTGCGGCTCCAGGGTAAATGCGGTACACAGTTCTCCTGACCTGCCAGCTTTGAAATGATTCGATTTTTGAAACATTTTGAAAGTTGAGATACATTATTTTGAATTGTGCTCAAAATGGGATTTCATTGAGATCCTTTTGTTACACGAATTAAACGTTGAACAATTCGATTTCACCTCAAATGCTATCACCCTTTTAGGAAAGGTTTGTTATTAGCGAAAGTGTTTAGCTGCCTCTGAGGGGCAAATACCACCTGGGAGCAACTTGTTGGGGTGAAGGATTGAAAAGGAGCTGAGGGTGAGTTGAGTCATCTAGAGCCACAGTCAGCTTCTTTCCCGGCGGTGGTTCTGCAAAGTCAAGGTGTGATCTCAACTCTTGGTCACTTACTGTGGAATAGTTAATGCTTTTAGCAGTTATGCCAAAGGGCCTAGCCTTGCTACACTCTTTCTTTCATCATCAGAATCAGTTTCAGGCCACCAGACACAGCTTTTCCGTCTCTGCCTTTTGTGCTAACATCCTGAATGTGTGCCCTGTACTGTGACGGAGATAACATGGCAACTGCAGCTTGTGGGATAACAATGCAATTGCCCCAGAAAAGATGACCCTCTGTGGGCAGATGAGTCATGCTGACGTCTTGTGAATGACTTGAATTCCTCAGGCCCCCCTCCTCCACCCGCCACGCTCAATTTAAGAGTGTTGGTCCAAGTGAGGGATTCTGCAGTTGATTGTGGAATTTGATCAGCCTGAATACATGAGCCAGGGAAGTCTGATATTACTACATCCTGTGTTCTATAAGCAGAAATGCCTAATTTAAGATACTTGAGTTGGAATGTCAGAGTGATGAAATCAGTGTGTCTAGAATGCCTTCAGTGGTTTTCAGCTGTTGGTAAGTTTGGTTAAGGTCAAGTTTTAAAGATTTTTCTCCTCCTAGAGTTCACCGTGACCTCCCAGTGGCATAGATTATCTAAAGGACTGAGGATGTGGCTGTGCTGTGTGACTTCCATGGTCAAAAACCTCTGGCGGTTGCTTACGGAAATACAAACTTAGAGGTATATTTGCAGGATTAATGGTCATGGCGCAGTAGTTATGAAGTTGCACATGATTCAATATTAACATTCTGTGCCTTCTCCCCCACCTTAGAAAAACATCCTTTTGTATTTTTCAATGAAACGAATGTAGTGGTTAAAGTCAGCCCTAGCAACATCAGTTGGCCCCATTGCACCCTTCCATGTTGTGATATGGTGCCTTGAAATAGCTGACAACTTGGTATTTTTAGCCACTGGTTCCTTGTGACTTGAAAGATCTTTTTGTCCTAGAAGAGTTGGCACATTTTCTCTTCCTTCTTCTCCTATGTGGTGATGAGTGAAAGCTTCCCCATGATAGAGGTATACTAAAGAATGACACACTTTCCATGGCATCAGCTGCGTCTGTGTTGTGTGACAGGGGGTAGCCATGGGCCGCATGTGTGGCTATTGGGCACTTGAAATGTGTCAACTGAGAGGCTGAATTTTTAACTACAATATGTTAGAAAAACTGATCTTTGATTCAGTTACTGGAAAACAAGTTTGAAACAACTTGAGTGTGACTCTACTTTCGCAACTGTGTATTTTGTGAGACATAAAGACAGATCAAGTATTTCTGATGAAAAATCCAAATTGAGATAAGCTGTAAATGTAAAATATGCACCTGGTTTCAAAGACTTAAAGATAAGAAGGTAAAATATCTCATTAGTGATTTTTCTAGTAATTACATATTAAAGTGACAATACTTTGGATACATTAGGTCAAATAAAATACATCAGAATTAATTTCACCTGTTTCTTTTTACTTGTTTTAATGTGGCTACTAGAAAGCCACTGCTGTGGCAGTTGAGGCCACAATTTCAAAAATGACAAGATCAGGAATATGTATGCTCAGAAATGTTTAATGTTTGCATCAAAAATATCCTTCAGTGGCATTGGACCAAATCTACATAAGAAGAAATCTGCCAACTTGTCTTTTGAGAAATCCCCCAAATTGCAGTACGAGACAGATGGCACTCAACTGATACCCTTAATAGACTGTCAATATTGGCACTTGGACAGGTGCTTGTGAGAAATGGGCTTAGTATTAGGTAATAAAAAGAACTTGTGGATCTTCAAGGGGGCAAATATCTAAGACCCCGCATCCCCACAAGCTCAGTGTGTTGCTGGATAGTGCTTCCATTTGGTTATCTCCATGGTAGAGTGAAGGTGCCTCACCATCTGAATCTCAGGGATCAGGATGATGCAGCTCAACACTCACTCATAGTGTGTCACAGCCTTCTTGACATGGATTAGTCCTCCTTAGACAATCAGGAGGGGGAATTCCCTGGCAGTCCAGTGGTTAGGACTCCGTGCTTCCACGGCAGTGGGCACAGGTTCGAGGGGGAATCCTGCAAGCTGCGCAGTGCAACCAAAAATAGATAAATAAACCAGTAGCTCTTAGACGATCAAGAGGAAAAAGGCTCCAGATGCAAGTGGTTAGTTGGCTGCATGCAAGAGTGAATGACTTTTAGTTGAAATAAAATCAGTCAAAAATCCCTACTTTTTTATAGGTAGTAGAAGGTTGGAGGGCTCATAGTTACCTACAGTGGAGGGAGGGGGTTGCCCTTGAGTTTAGGGTGGCACTGAGGATGAAAAGGGGAAGAGGCAGGAAAAGGAAACAGATACAGAAGATGGTCATGGTTTTGAACACCTTGCCATGGTCTCTACTTATGTTCAGCTGAGCAGCAAGGAATAGAAGCTGCTCATCTAAGTGTACTTTATTATAGAAATTGCCAGTGAGAACAGCTCCACTTGTTATAACCTACGAATATGTCATATTTCAAATGGATGCCTTTGTGTAAAGGCAGCCTTATATCCAAAGGACTTAGGCATTTAGGTGTGTGACAAGAAAATAGACAATCTAACTTTTAAATAAATGTCATAAATTATATATCCAGTAGAGATTATCCTTGCAAAGTGGTTAATATATGGTTGACCATAAGTTGTATAACAATATATGTAAATTTTTTTTTTCATTTTGCCAATGTGTTGCCACTGCTTAGAATTCTGTTGGAGCTCCTTTATTGGAATTCCCTCTACAGCCAATTTATAAGTTACACAATAAAATCAGGGTTATTACAAGGTAGGATGAAAATACCACTTTAATGTTTCTAAATCAGTCTTACAAATTTGGGGTCCTGCTGCCAAGGAGTTTTAGGCCTTGCTGTGGAATCTGAAACCCCTGACCCTTGTTTGGTGTCACTTGATAAAGCTTGTTCAGCTCCATCTTAAATTCAATGGGCAGGGCTTCTGGCTATTAATTCATTAGCTATTTTTTTTAAAAATTAATTAATTAATTAATTAATTAATTAATTTATGGCTGTGTTGGGTCTTCGTTTCTGTGCGAGGGCTTTCTCTAGTTGCGGCGAGCGGGGACCACTCTTCATCGCGGTGCGCGGGCCTCTCACTATCGCGGCCTCTCTTGTTGCGGAGCACAGGCTCCAGACGCGCAGGCTCAGTAGTTGTGGCTCACGGGCCCAGTTGCTCCGTGGCATGTGGGATCTTCCCAGACCAGGGCTCGAACCCGCGTCTCCTGCATTGGCAGGCGGATTCTCAATCACTGCACCACCAGGGAAACCCACTCATTAGCTTTTAATAGAGTACTAGTCCTTCTGGGACCAACTAGAAAAGCTGGATAAAATAGTTAAGTAGATCTGTTTAAACGCATGGAGGAGTGCTTAAAGAGCATCAGAGTCAAAATTTCAGGGGTGTATAGCTCAGGGGTAGAGCATTTGACTGCAGAGTCAAGATTTCAGGGGCCGAGATCTGAGAAGAAGGAAACCATGGAGAGATTTGCCGGACATATGCTACTGCTGTTCCCCCTATGACATTTGACAGTAAGATGTGGGCAAGAGTCTGAAAAGGTGACCGGAGCTTTCATCAGTATCATGGAGCAGGAAAGAAGGAGAAAAACAAAATGAAAAATAAAAACTGGAGTCAGGCTCCACCAAGGAAGATATTACCCAGAGAATCAAAAAGCAATAGTGATTCATGATGGAGTAGGAACAAAAGAAATGAGCTATGTGATGGTTCCAGTTTGCTTCCTTGAGAGAGTTTCCAGGCATGGCACAGGGTGGGGCAACCAGGCAGAGTCTGGTGGACTTTCTGAGTTGAGGGGTCAGAGCTCAGAGTCTAAGGAGACCAAAATGGTACGAGTTTGCAGAACAGAGTGCCACAGAGGGGAGAGCTGTAGAGAGAGAACCCGAGACCCATGGAGGGGCCTCCTAGAGTCATCAGCCCTGGGAATAATTAGCCCTAGATTAGATCCTACTCTAGTTCTGCCAAACAAATCTTAAAAGCATGATACCAAAGCATAAAACTATTTCCAAGTGATTTAACTGTACTCCAGAACAAAGCTCAAGAAGATAGGAATACAGTAAACGTAATATTCAGTACCAAGCAGGGTAAAGGTCACAGTGATTGACATCTTATTAAAGATTACTGGGTATGTGAAGAGGCAGGAGTATTTGACCCATCCTGAGGAGACAATGAATCAAAAAACTGACACAGATGTTGAAATTAACAGACAAGGACATTAAAAGTTATTTTAGCTGTATTCTATATATTCAAAATGTTAAGTAGAGATAGGGAAAAAATAACAAAATTTCATATCTGTAATTGTAATACCCAAGTGGGGGCCAGGAAGAGAGGCACGAAAAATATTTGCAGAAGAGCAGCCAAAAGATTTCCAAACTGATGAAAAGTAGAAATGCATAGATTCAAGAAGCTCAGTGAACCCAAAAACAAGAAACATGGAGAAAACGACACCAATTTGCTCAAATTGGCCAAAACCAATGACAAAGAAATCTAGAAATCATCCATAAAATGACGTTATATGCAAGGAAGCAAACACGAGGATGATGAAAGGCTTCACAGTAGAATTGAGAGGACAGAGGAGCCAACAACTTTAAAGTACTGAAAGAAAAAAAAAATCAACCTAGAATTCTTTACCCAGTGAAAATATTTTTTTTAAATGAAGGCAAAATAAGGAAGTTTTCAGACATTCAAAAGCTGAAAGATTTCATCACCAGCACACTGATAATAAAAGAAATGTTAAAGGAAATGCTTCAGGCAGAAGGAAGATAATACCAGATGGAAATCTGGATCTACAGACAAAAAAATGATCATCAAAATGGTAACCGTATGGAGCTAGACATAATAGGCACATTAGCCATCCATCAGAAGGTAGAATAGTAGGAAAGAACAGAGACCTTGAAATCACGTAGACATGAGTTTAAATCCCGGCTCTATTGATTATTGACTATGTTACTGCTTTATCTTTCTGAACCTCAGTTTCCTTATATACCAAATGGGGACAGCAGTAGGTACTATATCTTTGATTTCTGAGCAAGCAGTAAAGCAAACATGTAAAGAACTAAGAAAAATGCTTAACACAGAATATAAAAATGGCCACAAATTCTTCCCCTCCCTTCATCCATGCCATTTCAATGTGAAGCTGCAATTTGCATCAAGGGGTAGAGCTTATTTCTCCATTTGGCTTCCTGTGTGACTTGTTTTGGCCAGTGTATCATTAGAAAGAGGCTTGAAAAGCATTTGTACACTGCAGCTTGCCCTCTTGCTGCTCTTTGGAAACCTATGACCACCTCCTCATGAATAAGCCAAGGCTAGCCTGCTGGATGAGGAGAAGCACATACCCATACCCAAGCCACCAGCTGGACAACCATCGCACACATGGGAGAAGCCATCGATCACCAGCAGACTGCAGAGGTATGAGGGTGCCCAGCTGGGACCAGCTGAGAGAACCCAAAAGCCCCGACACAGAATTGTGAACTCTGAAATTGTTGCTTTTTTAAGCCGCTAAATTTTGAGGTGGTTTGTTACACTGCAAAAACTAGTTGATGCACGTTATATATTCACATAGACATGTCTAAGTACAGAATGTACAATCATTAATATCAAGGACTTTATGTGCTACTGATGTAATATAAAAGATTTTACCTGAAATTCAAAAAAAAACCCAAAATGATAAATATCAAGTACTAATCCATGGAGCTAGTTTTCTTTATTTTCTTTCTTTTTATTTTTGTTTTGTTTGTCTTCTTCCTGAAGATACCTTCATTTAGCTATGCATTGTTTTGACATTTGTGAGTGTGAGAGAACTGGTGAAAATATCATGAGTTGGTGTGTTTCTGAATCTTCGCTAGGCTGAAATACTCTGCCTAGTAATGTGTTCATTTCCCCCTCTTATTTCAATTTGTAAAGGTATTTTGTCGAACTCTGACATGATTTTTCATTAGAAAAGCACATATATTCACATGATGAGCTATCAAGATCAAACCTACCAAAAGCCTAAGATTAAAAAGACTCACAGTACTAAATAATAGTAAGGATGTGGAGCAATGGGAATGTTCCTATCTAGCCAGTGTGATTGTAGATTGGTACAACCACTCAGGAAACCTGTTTGACAATATCTTCTAAATTTGAATATAATAATACATTATTGTCCAGCAGTTCCTCTTCTTAGTGTATACTCAGCAGAAATGTATACATAGGTGAACCAAAATATGTGACAAGAATTTTCATGGCTACATTATCCATAACACCCCCAAACTGGAAATAATCCAAATGTCCCTGAACAGTTGAATGCGTAAATACATCGTGTAATATTCATATAACAGAGTACCACATAGCAATGAAGAAGAAAACTAGTGCTATACATAATAACATGAATAAACCTCACTAACATGATGTTGAATGATAGAAGGCAGACACAAGAATACATACTGTATGAATCCCCTTATGTAAAGGTAATATCCATTTTTTAAAAAAATTTATTAGAGTATAGTTGATTTATAATGTGTTAGTTTCAGCTGTACAGCGAAGTGATTCAGTTATACATATATTCATTCTGTTTCAGGTTTTTTCCCATATAGATTATTACAGAATATTGAGTAGAGTTCCCTGTGCTATACAGTGGGTCCTTTTTGGTTACCTATTTTATATATAGTAGTGTCCGTGTGTTACTCCCAAGTTCCTGATTTATTCCTCCCCCACCATTTTTCCCCTTTGGTAACCATAGGTATGATTTCAATACCTGTGAGTCTGTTTCTGTTTTGTAAATAAGTTCATTTGTATCATTTTTAAAAAATTAGATTCCACTTATAGATGTAGAAAACAATTTTATGGTTACCAGGGAGGAAAGGGGAGGAGGGATAAATTGTGAGATTGGGATTGACATATACATACTACTATATATAAAATAGATAACTAATAAGAAACTACTGTATAGCACAGGGAACTCTACTCAATACTCTGTAATGACGTACATGGAAAAGGCGTCTAAAAAAGAGTGGACATATGTATATGTATAACTGATTCACAGTGCTGTACAGCAGAAAGTAACACAACATTGTAAATCAAGTATACTTCAATAAAAATTTTTTAAAAAGAAAAAATTTAGATTCCACATATGAGTGATATCATATGATATTTGTCTTTCTCTGATTTACTTCAGTTAGTATGATAATCTCTAGGTCCATCTGTGTTGCTGCAAATGACATTATTTTGGTTCTTTTTATATGGCTGAGTACTATTCCGTTGTACATCTGTACCACATCTTCTTTATCCATTCCTCTGTTGATGGACATTTAGGTTGCTTCCATGTCTTGGCTGTTGTAAATAGAGCTGCAATGAACAATGGGGTGCATGTATTTTTCGAATTATGGTTTTCTCCAGGTATATGTCCAGGAGTGGGATTGCTGGATCATATGGTAGTTCTATTTTTAGTTTTTTAAGGTACTGCCATACTGTTCTCCATAGTGGTTGTACCAATTTACATTCCCACCAACAGTGTAGGAGGGTTCCCTTTTCTCCACACCCTCTCCAGCATTTCTTGTTTGTAGACTTTTTGATGATGCCCATTCTAACTGGTGTGAGGTGATACCTCACTGTAGTTTTGATTTGCATTTCTCTAATAGTGAGTGGCGTTGAGCAGTTTTTCATGTGCCTCTTGGCCATCTGTATGTCTTCTTTGGAGAAATGTCTATTTAGGTCGTATGCCCGTTTTTTGATTGGGTTGTTTGTTTGTTTTTTGACATAGAGCTGCATGAGCTATTTATATATTTTGGAGATTAACCCCTTGTCGATCACTTCATGTGCAAATATTTTCTCCCATTCTGTGGGTTGTCCTTTTGTTTTGTTTATGGTTTCCTTTGTTGTGCACAAGTCTTGAAGTTTAATTAGATCCCATTCGTTTATTTTTGTTTGTATTTTCATTACTCTAGGAGGTGGATCCAAAAAGATACTGCTGCAATTTATGTCAGAGAGTGTTTTGCCTACGTTTTCTTCTCAGAGTTTGATAGTGTCCAGCCTTACATTTAGGTCTTCGATCCATTTTGAGTTTATTTTTGTGTGTGGTGTTAGAGAATGTTCTAATTTCATTCTTCTACATGTAGCTGTCCAGTTTTCCCAACACCGCTTATTGAAGAGACTGTCTTTTCTCCATTGTATATTCTTGCCTCCTTTGTCATAGATTAATTGACCATAGGTGCGTGGGGTTATTTCTGGGCTTTCTATCCTGTTCCATTGATCTATATTTCTGTTTTTGTGCCAGTACCATATTGTCTTGATTACTGTAGCTTTGTAGTATAGTCTGAAGTCAGGGAGCCTGATTCCTCCAGCTCCATTTTTCTTTCTCAGGATTGCTTTGGCTATTCGGGGTCTTTTGTGTTTCCATACAAATTTTAAATTTTTTTCTTCTAGTTCTGTGAAAAATGCCATTGGTCATTTGATAGGGATTGCACTGAATCTGTTGATTGCCTTGGGTAGTATAGTCATTTTCGCAATGTTCATTCTTCCATTCCAAGAGCATGGTATATCTTTCCATCTGTTTGTGTCATCTTTAATTTCTTTCATTAGTGTCTTACAGGTTTCGTAGTACAAGTCTTTTGCCTCCTTAGGTAGGTTTATTCATAGGTATTTTATTCTTTTTGATGTGACAGTAAATGGGATTGTTTCCTTAATTTGTCTTTCTGATCTTTCATTGTTAGTGTATAGGAATGCAAGAGATTGCTGTGTATCAATTTTGTTGTTGTTGGGGTTTTTTTTTGGCCGTGCCACACGGCTTGCAAGATCTCAGTTTCCCAACCAGGGATTGAACCTGCATCCTCGGCAGTGAAAGCACAGAGTCCTAACCACTGGACCACCAGGAAATTCCATTGATTTTGTATCCTGCAACTTTATTGAATTCATTGATGAGCTCTAGTAGTTTTCTGGAAGCATCTTTAGGATTTTCTGTGTATAGTATCATGTCATCTTACAGTTTTACTTCTTTTCCAATTTGGATTCCTTTTCTTTCTTTTTCTTCTCTGATTTCCCTGGCTAAGACTTCCAAAACTGTGTTGAATAAAAGTGGCAACAGTGGACATCCTTGTCTTGTTCCTGATCTTAGAGGGAATGCTTTCACCTTTTCACCATTGAGAGTGATGTTAGCTGTGGGTTTGTCTTATATGGGCTTTATTAGGTAATGTCCATTTTTGAGAGGAGGGACTAGTGACTGACCTGAGCCATGAGGATTTTTTTTGGGTTCAGGTGTATTCAGTTTCTTAATTGTCTCAGTGGTTACAAGAGTTTTGTTCACTTTGCTAAAATTTATTAAGCTGTACACACGTGATTTTTTTCACTTTTCTCTCTATTTAAATTTTCATAAGGTTATTTAAATACTCGAGTTTGTATTGTCAGCATATCTATATATATTTACATACACATGCTAAAAATGTTAAGGAAAAAATACAGAATCAGCACTGATAATATAGGTATGTCCAAGTTATATTAATTAGTGAAAAATCAAATTGCAAAATATTATGTATACTATGATTTTATTTTTGGGAAAAGCAAACCAAGCAATACCCGATACCTAGGATTGGCTATAATGGTTTACAAAATTTATAACAAATTTAGTCTTTCTGAATCATATAATTGCATGTTCACTATTGAAAATTTGAAAAATATAAAAATACTAAAGATCAGAATAACATACTCCTAGATGCTATTTTTGAGTGATTATAGTTTTTCTTTATATGTCTGTGTTTGTGTAGGTAAGAACATATATACTTAATCAAAATTGAAATATTCTTCTACAGTATGATGTTTAATGTCGATAAAAGTTTTCATTATATGAAAGTGCTGTAACTGATTTAACCAACTTCTAGAAAGTTTTTGCATATTTAGACTTTCAACAATGTTGCATGTCCATTTCCCTATACTGTCACCTATACTGAGTATTATTAAAAGTATAAAACACAACAATAAACTATTCAGCGTTTTGACAGACTTAAATTTTTGTACATGTAAAAATAAAGGACTCATTTTTCTCTTGTCCTAGAGGATAATATTCACAATAGACAGGACTGCCTACATTTTGGACATTACTTATCTTCTCACAAATACTATCATGAGTATTACCATCATTATGTATAAATGAGTTAATGACTACGTATGAATGAATCCTGAGGTGTTCATCATGCCAGGAGTGATATTAGGACTTTGTGTCTATTTTATGTCAGTTAATCAGCAGTAGCATCTTTCATAGATGGGGCAAATATGGAATGAGATATAGGCAAAAAGCAAGGGGTAAGCTTTGTGAATGTATAGTAGCCATACAGAGAAACTAGGACATAGCAATACATGGAAGATATACATAGAAGCATATGTAGAAGCTATATGATTTCGTTTTTCTTCCCTTTCTTTTCTAGGTGAACATAGGGTAGACCTCTGATCTGATTGCTGTATTAGTTTGCATTTTAAATTATAAAATTACCTAGATGAGTAAATATTTTTGACTTTATTTACAGGTAGATAAATGTAAGCTCTTAAAAAGGCAGCTCTCCCTGTGCACAGACCTGAAAAATACGAATTTCAGTTACCAAAGATTAGTTTAACTCCGTTCCCCCAATAACATGGTTCAAATTTCACATACTACGGTGTGTTAACTGTGAGTGATCTCGAGAGGCACAAACTTCATTGCTGCCTCCTCAGTCCACAAAAATCACCACGTCAGTCACAGATGTACATCTTGACTCGTGACCAGCTACGTGACTCCTTTCAAAGTCTGTCTGTGGTCGGCTGTCACACATTTGTTGTTTGATTCTGACGTAATCAGCAAAGAACGTAGTGTGTTACCACCTTGTCCCCAGTGAAGAACCCACATGACGGTTTACAAAAATAAACCTTCAAAAGAGGGAGTTAGTAATGCAGTTGATAGTATAGCAAAGAAGTGAAAATTGATAACGCTAGACGTGAAATCTGAATCGTAGATGTAGCTATGGAAGAGAAAGGTGACTGTGGAAATGACACTACACCATTTGAGAGATTCTAGATATGTAGCCAGAGGATTATAGTGAAAATGAACTCATTGATATAAATGTAAACACTGGTTGTGACAAAAAGGATGAAGATGTCCTAGAGGAAGTGATACAAGAAAAAAAAAAAAAAACTTGCCATTAAAGAAACTCTCAGAAATATCAGGACATGGAGACCTCAAAGGATGAAATGTTGGCAGCCAATCCAGACTTCCAAAGGAATATGGCGACTACACAAAGCATAGGGAAGGTGCTCACTCAGTATTTTAAGTTACAAGATGAGAAGAAGGAGGCAAGCACTGTTCGAACTACTCTTGATAAGTTTCCTATAAAGGAGTAAGACACTTAATTTTTATTTTTTTTTTTAGTATTTTAAGTTAGCCTACTAACTATTAGTTTACACTTTTTATTTCTCTGTACTTCTATATCCAAGAGTGAGAGGGATTTTAATGTTTTAACGAAAATTTTTAACGGCCAACGCACAATCGTAAGTTTGCCCATTGATTGTGGAGGTTGCATGGTTGTTGTTACGATCTCGCACTACTGTGCGAAGCCGGGGCTGCCTGTCAGTCTACGCACCGGTGGGTGGATGTACCTGATTTACTGTAAACCAGTGGAACAGCATTTCAATTTTTGTTGCTAACCTTTTAGAAACCTACTCGAGATACGACGAAATTATTGAATTTCATGATTTGAAGTGTTCAAATCCATTCTGTTTCTTTAGTGTGGTACAAAGAGGGGGGCTCTGAGGCATTAGTTTTTATGTATTTTTTAAACTGTAAAATAAGTCTTTCCAAAGACCAGACTAGGAAAAAGGAATTTTAATTTTGTGTTAACAGGTACAAAGGGATATCATTAGAAATGGAGCAAATCTGAGGTCAACAGCATCCTTGTTAGTTTAAAAAAATGGTCCTGTTCTCTCAGAAGCTCTAAATGGAAGGCAGAATAGGAAAATATCCAACTTCCAACATGCCAGGTGTAAGTCATGGGAGAACATCAAGCCGTGGGTTTTGCGTTTCCTGGTCACCCACTGAGTGACTAGAGGACTAGGAGTTCTTTTGAAATGCTTTCCTCACCAAAGCAATGATGTGTGAGGGTGTCTGATGGTGGAGGTCTCGTTTATCCCGCAGCTTTGTACCTGACTATTATGTGTACCTGACTAGGCCCATTACACAGTAGAAGCCATGAAACATCTGTGCACTTCCTGGCCGCTTCAGCTGTGACAGCGAGTTGTTAGAGGAGTGGAGATACTTTCTGTGTTTCATGTCCTGTGGGTTATGTACAGGGATGTGGGAGACTGTGATAACCCAAGCAGTGATCATCAGCTACCACTCTGTCTACACTGAAAGTGAGAGTCTCAAAAACTCATCTATTTTAAACTCGGAAGATTTCTTGCTGTGATTTTCTTCAGTACTAAAACTGTGAATACAGCAAAAATGTTAAGGCTAAAAGCTTCAAAGATTAAATCACCCTTAAGGAGTTCCCTACCAATATATATTTTTTAAAATTAATTTATTAATTAATTTATTTTTGGCTGTGTTGGGTCTTCGTTTCTGTGCGAGGGCTTTCTCTAGTTGCGGCGAGCGGGGGCCACCCTTCATCGCGGTGCGCGGGCCTCTCTCGTTGCGGAGCACAGGCTCCAGACGCGCAGGCTCAGTAGTTGTGGCGCATGGCCTTAGTTGCTCCGCAGCATGTGGGATCTTCCCAGACCAGGGCTCGAACCCGTGTCCCCTGCATTGGCAGGCAGATTCTCAACCACTGCGCCACCAGGGAAGCCCTCCCTACCAATGTTGGTATTGGTCTTTTCATATGGGAAATTTAGACAGGTTGCTGTTGTTTGTAGAAGCTGCTATTGGGATAGTTATCAAGTCCAGTTAAACTGTATTTCAGGAAAAAGTCATTGCAGAGGTGGCTTTAATGCTATGTGCTGGGAAATGTTCTATAGCTTGACACTGTCTTCTGGTTACCAGCACCTTTTATTATTATTTTTTTTATTGAGGTGAAATTCAGGTAACATAAAATTAGCCATTTTAAAGTGTATGATTCATTGGCATTTTGTCTGTTCACAATGTTGTGCATCCATCACTTCTATCTAGTTCCAAAATATTTTCGTCACCCCACAATAAAACCTCATGCCCATTAAGAAGTCATCGTGCATTCCCTCGTCCTCCTGTCTCCTACTAGCCATCAGTCTGCTTTCTGTTTCTGGTGGATGTACCTATTGTGGCCATTTCATGTACATGGAATCATACACTATATGATCTTTTGTGACTGGCTTCTTTCACGTAGCATGTTTTCAGTGTTCATCCATGTTGTAGAGTGTACCAGTAGTTCCTTCCTTTTGATGGTTGAACAATATTCCATTGTATGGATATGCCACAATGCACAATGTGTCCATTCATCCATCAATGGACATTTAGGTTGGTTCCACCTTTTGGCTGCTGTGAATAATACTGCTCTGAACTTCTGTACAAGTATTTGAGTACATGTTTTCAATAATTTGGGGTATATATCTAGGAGTGGAATTACTGGGTCCTATGACAAGTTTATAGTGAACTTTTTGAGGAATCACCAAACTGTTTCCCACTTCTCAGGTTTTGCAGTAGTTTTGCCAAGTGTAAGGAGGGAGAGCTTGTTCCCATTCCTGACACTTCCTGTGGTTCACTCTGCCCTTTGTTCCGTCCACCCCAGGGGGAGGTAGAGCAGCTTGCCTGACTGATAGCCTGCAGAACTCCTCTCCTTTCCTCCTTGCCAGTCCTGCTGGGTGGAGAGGCCGGTCCCGGTCTGTGCTGATATGACCAGATGGATAAGTCTTATTGATTCTTGTGTTCTGTTTGGAGGCCAGTGGGGCTTTCATCTCTGAACTGGCCTCTAGCAGAACACGTGCTGCTGTTTGTCTTTTTAACTTGATTTTATTTTTCAAGGAGTCCAGAACCTGCACAGGGTTCAGTATGCTATTTACTGGGGGTTCTTTTGGAGATCCCACAACTTAGGATGTAAAAGGTTATGATGCTCGAAGAGTTCGAACTTTGTAGATGTGGCTTGGACTTGGAGGTTTAAGATCTAACTACCACTTATTCTTAGCAGTGTCAACTTGATGAAGTCACCTAATACTTTATCTTCAATTTCTTTGTCAGTGAAAATGGGGGAATCCCATTCACCTTTCTTATGTAACAAATATGCTCTGGGGCTCATGTAAATAGCAAAGCAAGTGCACAGTAACATAGGACCTGACCCAAGAATAAGACTGTATCTAATTTACATCTTCATTTCAAATATTTTAACACAGCTTTTTGTTTTTAAACAATACAAGGTCTTTTATGGTGTAAGTAAAATACCATGTCTGAATTTTAATAACCTGACCACAAAATTCCCAGCAGGATGATTGCTACAGGAATATGGTACAGATAGAGAAGTTGGTAAGTCTCCAGCCTTTAAGGAGAGAATAGATAACCTAGCAGGCTAAGTATTCACCTCCCAACACCTGACGGTGTGATCAGAGTGCCTGGCCACTTCTCCATCTGGGTCATTTCAAACTCTGGAATTGAAGAAGTGATTTTTATTTGGAAGAAAGACATTTTGAGGCATCTCTGTAACGATATAAAGACAGTTTTGGGAATTCATTTAGCCACATCTGTAGATTACCAGAATACATATCCAGTAAGAAATGCTCTTATCTCTTCTTATTATCTTGTCTTAGGTTACACACCACCTTTCCAAACTCTTTGACAGCATTGTAGATCTGCAGTTTGAAGACCATCAGGATGTTTCCGCACACAGGGCCGTTGGAATGTACAGCAAAGAAAAGGAATACGTGCCATTCCCAGCTGAGTGTGAATGCATAGGCCATGTAAGATTTGCTTATGAGGTTCTCTATGCCAGAGAAGTATTGGGGGGATAATTTTTAAAAGTTGAACAAGAAAAAAATCAACTCATGTCAAATGAGGCTCCGGTTAGTTTTGTGCTCAGAGATTCCCGTTTACCTGTGTCTGGTGTGACAGAGGGCTCCTCTGCCGCGCTTCCCACTCTGATTATCAGGCTTCAGCACCCTGCAGGAGCTCAGGCTTGCTCACAGTTGAGCCAGACGGGAGGGACTGTCACAGACTGAACGAGTAAACCCCAGAATTAGTAGCAAATGCCACCCAGTGACTGAATCTCCTACAGAGCATATTGTTTTCACCCCTGCTCAGAGTACAGGGAAGGGTTAGGGTGAAGCAGCACCTTGCAATGAAGCACGTTCTAAAGAGACTGTGGTTCAGGATTCTGACATGGGTGTTGTAAATGGCTGCTCGTAAATAAAGTTGATCGAGTCCGCTTAGCTAATGTCATGTACACTAATTACCGTGCGCACGGACAGTTAACATACTCTCTTCTCTCACAGCCAAACACCTCAAACATATTCTTAACAGTTATCTGTAAGAATGGCTCTTAACGATTTAGGAAGCAGCTCTTGGTGTTTTCAGATGATTCAGAGGAATTGCATCTTTTTACTACGATGCTTATATAGCTTGAGCTAATCCGCAGGGTAACTGAGACAGTACCCTCTATTACAGAACAGTTTAGGTTGAGGCAGGGGGTTCCTTAAAGGGTCCCTTGCAGAACTGTGATGGCAACCTTTTTTTTACAAGGGTTTCCTTTATTCCTCTCTGTTGCTTTTTAATATTGTACCAGAAAAATCCTGCCAAATGCAGGGGAAGCAGATGGTGGAATAATTTGATTAAAGTGTATTTGTGATCTCTGGGGCTCTTTAGGATATTATTACAATGATTAGAAAGAGTCACCATAAACTATCTTGACAAAAGTGTGTTGCTGTCTGCCTCCCCCCGGCAGACTGCTAGCTGATTGGCATAGTGCCCAGAAGGAGGACAGTCCAACCATAGATGTGGGTGTCACTAGCAGGAACCCTTGGTACTGAAAGTTTTCACAGTGCTCTATCTTATTTTATATAAGCAACTTATGCTAGAGACTTTTGAGCATGTAGCACATTTACCCTCTAATTGCCTGTTTTATAAAAAGATGCTTTTACTTTAGGTCCTCCCCCCCTCTTCCCCCCACACTTTTAGATTGGTTCCTCCCAGTTTTGGCTCTTTGCGTTTTATTCGACAGGTTTTTATTGAATACCTACTATGTACCAGCTGCTGGGTTTGGCTTTTGGAGATCCAGAAAAGAATAAGACATGGCACCTGTCCTTGGGGACCTCTTAAGCTTATTGAATAAATGGATATTCACATAATTAGTGATAATGGGAAGTGATAATTCTTGTCATAGAGGGTCGGACGGAAGCTGATGAAAGACCAAGAAGTGGGAGATCAAGCAAGCACCTCATCAGGGCTTAGTTCTCAAATTATATTGAGCTGAGTTGCCGTTGGTGGCATAGTCTCTGAACACGGGTTGATGTGTCACCTTGTATGTGTGTTTGGTCTTCCCAGATGGACTGGAGAGCTCTCGAGAACAGGTGGCCATACTGAGGACATGGATCCCAGAGTATCTGGGGTATGATCAAATGATACCTGATTTACTAAAGGAGCTTGCTGCTTGGTGACATTAAGCGTTGTGCAGAGTGACTACAGTAGTGATTAGGTCACCTGCTTTCAGGCATCTGAATAAAGCCCAGCTAGGAAGCCAGGAGAGAAATCTTTTAGGATGTTGGGGATGGTTCTGCCCTTTTTCTTCCAATAGGGAAGGCTGTCAGCTCACTGACCACGTACTGCTCCTTCCCAGTTCTCCAGAGAAAGAGGCTGTAGGAATGAATGCTGTGTCATCTTCACAGAGGTGGGGAAAGAAATCAGTTGTATAATCTTCAGGATCTCACATAGTCCTTGGAATTTATTTATTATAGTTATTTTTTATTGATATGATCAATTATTTGCAAATGGTATAGGTATCCTTTTTGTTATATAATATCATCCCAAAGAAACAGATATATGGATAAATATAACAAAGCATATTTGAATAGGATGGAAAACTGGCAGAAATATATTTGTGGGAGCAAAATAAACTTCAAATGAATTTTTTTAAAAAAGATTTTCACAAGTCGGCAGTTGTCCTATCTCTCATACTCTCCTGCTGTCTAATTTATGACAAGTGTGAGGATGAGAGCCAGTAGGGAATATAATTAAGATACTTGCTGAAAACACTTCGGCTTAAGACTAGGAACTATGTAGATTTGAGGGTAGAATCTTTAGTAGATTTAAAAATGATCAAAAGATACGTTTAAAAAATCACTTTCCTAGACTCACAGACACAGAAAGCAAATTTATGGTTACCAAAGGGGAAAGTGGGCGGAGGGATAAATTAGGAGTTTGGGAGTAACGGATACACACTGCTATATATAAAACAGATAAACAACAAGGACCTACTGTATAGCACAGGGAACTATATTCAATATCTTGTAATAACCCATAATGGAAAAAATTCTGAAAAAGAATATATGTATAACTGAATCCCTTTGCTGTATACCTAAAACTAACACAACATTGTAAATCAACTGTACTTCAGTTTAAAAAAATCAATTTCCTATTATTTCCAAATCTCTAGAATTTTACTCTAGCATATTGGCTGTGATGCTCGGTTTCTCAAAACACTGTGTGTTATCAGAGGGGATCTTGGTCTAGAACCATCAGGTCTTCAAATCTGAAAAATGAATAATGGAGAACACCTTGTCTGTTTAGGATGTGGAATTTTATCAGCCAGCTGGTAGGTGAAATAAGATGAGCAGTATCCCAGCAGAAGCCAGGTTCATGTAGGAAAGACTTCATTAATCAGTAGTTCACTGGCTCGTTTGAGTTATCTTTCTAGTACAGGGGTTTAAAATAAATCCACCTGAGGCCTCCCTCTCTGTGTAGCCTTCAAGCCCATGAGAGGATGGAATAATCCCTTTTCCATAATTAAGCCTGTGTTACAACACTTCCATTTGCTTCAAAAGGTGGAAACGTGGCTTCTGCAGCTGGAACAGACCATGCAAGAGACAGTGCGACGTTCTATCACAGAAGCCATCGCAGCCTATGAGGACAAACCCAGGGAACTGTGGATTTTTGATTTCCCGGCTCAAGTCGCACTAACTAGCTCACAAATCTGGTGGACTACAGATGTAGGAATAGCCTTCAGTAGGCTAGAGGAAGGCTACGAAACGGCCCTAAAGGATTTCCATAAAAAACAGGTATTTTATAAGATTTATGATTTTGAGATTTAAAGGGACTTGAAGAGGTAAGCTTCATTCATTCATTCATTTATTCTTGTTTTATAGAGTGTCTTCTGTGTTCAAGGTATGATGCTAGGAAGATTTTAGCAATCATTTGTTTAGCTTTCCATTTTGTAGTTTGGTGTTGTCGTTCTTCTTGCTTTCTACATGGGTTTAAAAAACATCCATCCTTAAACAACAAGGTCCTACTGTATAGCACAGGGAACTATATTCAATATCCTATTCAATATCCTGAAATAAACCATAATGGAAAAGAATATAAAAAAGAATGTGTGTATATATATATATATATATATATATATATATATATATATATATATATATATATATATATATATATATAAATATATATATATATATATATATAAAACTGAGTCCCTTTGCTGTACAGCAGAAATTAACACAACATTGTAAATCAGCCATACTTCAATAAAAAATAAATAAAACAAACAAAAAACATCCATCCTTGTCCATTATCTCCCAAGGATCCAGTATACCACCCACACCTAGATACTGTACATATTTTTTTCTTCCTATGTAAGACTCTCCAATTACACTTTCAAAGGAAGTTGCTGATGTCAGTCATCTTTACCCCTAAAGACTTTTATTAATACATACCCATTTCATAAGTTTAATTTCAGTTACTATATCTCAATTTCCCAAAGTTCTTTTTGGTTCTTTAAAAATCAGTTTTATAATGACATGTCTTCATTATGGTTTTTATTCTTCTATCTCATTAATAGTCTTATTTAGGTTGTTCTGTTCTTTTGGGGCTATTTTTTTTAATTTGAACTTATTCTTTGTATTTTTTTTTTAATTTTTTTTTTTTCTATAAATTTATTTATTTATTTTTGGCTGTGTTGGGTCTTCGTTTCTGTGCGAGGGCTTTCTGTAGTTGCAGCAAGCAGGGACCACTCTTCATCGCGGTGCGCGGGCCTTTCACTGTCCTGGCCTCTCTTGTTGCGGGGCACAGGCTCCAGACGCGCAGGCTCAGTAGTTGTGGCTCACGGGCTTAGTTGCTCCGCAGCATGTGGGACCTTCCCAGACCAGGGCTCGAACCCGTGTCCCCTGCATTGGCAGGCAGATTCTCAACCACTGCGCCACCAGGGAAGCCCTGTATGTTTATTTTTAAAGGTTATCTTTAGGTTGGCTTTTTTTTTCTGGAGGAATACTGTGTGTTCTACACTGAGCAGATGTCCCTACATGTTTTTCTCCTTGTTTCCTCCAGGTTTCTACAGGTTTTGTGAGTTCTGGATTAATTTTGTGGTTAATTACTCAGTCTGGGATTTACCGATCATAGTGGCAGGGTCATTTTGGATGCCATAGCTTCACATGGCTTAGGCCTGAGATTTTGATTTCTTTTAGAGGACATTTTTCCTATCCAAAGCCCCAAGATGTTTCAAGCTTTCTTCTTGCTTCTCTGAGCTGGTGGGTAGAGTTTTTCTAGAACCTTGTATTGGACTGTGTAATACTCTGAGGATCTTGGCTTTATGTCAGCATCTCAATTCTAACTCCCTGCCTTGCTCAGGGAGTACAAGAGGCAGAGAACAGAAATGTGGTGTTGCCACGTGGGCAATTTAAACTTCAGTCTCCGATGTTTGGTTCTCTACTCAAATTCTCCTTTCGCCTGCCGTGGCATTAGCCTGTTAACCTCATTCTACTGCTCTAGCTTGGATGCACATCCTTGGCATTAGGGACTATCACCCACTCTCCCCCAACCCTTTCCCTTTCTTCCTTCCCCCTCTCTGTTTCCCCCTGTCTCATGTTTGGCTGTGTACTTTGCATGTGGATGTGTTTCGTCTTACTCAAATATCCTGTGTGTTAATAAAGGAATTGTCCATTCAGTTTAACCCAATGTGTTGTAAGACTGCCTGTTGTTATTATTACTGCTATTTAGGTTGTTTTTATTTTTGGCTCTCAATAATAATACTGTAGTAAACAGCTTTGTGTTTACATCCATGTTGCGCATATTTTTCTTTATTTCTTCAGGATAAACTTCTAGATGTAGAATTGCTAGGTCAGGGACTATACCTTCTTAAGCCTTCAAAACATCATGCCAAGTTTACCTTCCCAGTATCAGTGCATGAGAATTGTCTATTGCCTCCCCTGTCATCAACATTGGGTTGATTCTTTTTTTTTTAACATCTTTATTGGAGTATAATTGCTTTACAATGGCATGTTAGTTTCTGCTTTATAACAAAGGGAATCAGCTATATGTATACATATATCCCCATATCTCCTCCATCTTGCTTCTCCCTCCCACCCTCCCTATCCCACCCCCCTAGGTGGTCACAAATCACCGAGCTGATCTCCCTGTGCTATGCGGCTGCTTCCCACTATCTATTGTACATTTGGTAGTGTATATATGTCCATGCCACTCTCTCACCTTGTCCCAGCTTACCCTTCCCCCTCCCCATGTCCTCAAGTCCATTCTCTACGTCTGCATCTTTATTCCTGTCCTGCCCCTAGGTTCTTATGGAACAGGTTAGAAAGCCCAGAGATAAACCCACGTACGTATGGTCACCTTATTTTTGATAAAGGAGGCAAGAATATACAATGGAGAAAAGACAGCCTCTTCAATTAGTGCTGCTGGGAAAACTGGACAGTTACATGTAAAAGAATGAAATTAGGACACTCCCTAACACCATACACAAAAATAAACTCAAAATGGATTAAAGACCTAAATGTAAGGGTTGATCCTTTTTATTCTTAGAGCTAAAGTTATTTATATTCCAATAGCTCTAGCTTATTCAGCTAATTAAGAAAATTTAGCTTTTTTCTCCTTTAAAATAGTTTTAAAGTTTTCCATTTTGTTCGAGTTATAATAATGCTTCTTTTTTGTGTTAGATGAGAAGTAGACAAAGAGGGTGGTTTATGAAGACAGCATTTACGTGCTTAATTATGAAACACTTCCAGCATGAATTGAAATGTTTGACAGACCAGCCAACAGATGCCTTCAGTACAGCATTTCAATGTTGCCACTGTTACTAATATGCACACCAGAGCAGCTAACATTTGAATATTGTTAAAGCTTCAGTTTGGTTCATGAGAAGTGTGTGCATTTCAATCTAAATTGAAACCCCATTCGTTTTCGCTCTTTAAAAATGGAGGTAACCATCTGCTGGAGTTTGTTTTTAATTAAAACTACTCTTGCTAATACTGTGAGCAGTTTTTAAGGTGAACTTCAGTCCTTTAAAATAGCTTAAGTTCAAAACTGAAATCAGAGTTGGCTGTAACTGACAATCTACCTGAACAAGTAATTTATTTCCTTAGTTCTCAGTTCCAAATTGTAGTGAGGTAAACGAAGATAATTATTTTAAACTTTATTTCCCCCCAGACATACTGTAATTGCATGTTAGATAGTGTTGGGATTAAAGGCAAAAATACTGCATTTTGAATATATATCCCTGCCTTGCCAGAGTCTTTGAAAGTAAAACAAATAAAATATAATTTCTCAAATTTGAGCGTTCCCTGGCAAAAGTATTTGGTTAGGCTTGGGATATGATAAGAATGTTTTTTCCACTCTTCCTTTATCATTGAGCTGTGTGCAAATCAGCGAAAAAGAGATGGAAACATTTTGGATTCAAAATATTAATTACTAGTGTGCTGGGACATTGCCTAGGGTACTTTTAATAAGACTCACAATAAACAATATAAAGCTTTTCTTATTTAACTATTTATCCTTTCTGACCACAAGTATTCAGAAATATTATATGTATAAGAAAGAGACTCTCATTTTCCTACTTAGGGTCAGTTTTTGGCCTCATTTTTAATCATTGAGAAATTTTCCAAAAACAATTGCATACCGTGTTGATAGTGTTCTTATCTCACCCTGACCCTTTGACCCAAATAGGGAAGCCTGTGAAGGCTGCAGTTACACAGTGTATATTGGAAATGAGTTTTTTGTTTGTTTTTGTCTTTATAGAAATTTGTGATCTGATAGGCTCATGCTTCGTAATAGCAGGAAGCTACAAGATGATGAGTAGAGCACATATTCTCTACCACCCCTCTCATCTGTTAAAAGAAAATTTTTCCACAGGCAATTTACTGACCTAGTAGGCTTTTATTCAGTGATTCATCAATCAGGCAGCATTCAGTCTGCAGACGGAAAGGAACTCCAGAGAGCTGTAGGAGACGAGAGATTTTTATAGACCAAAGTAAGCAGGAACAAGGAAGGGGCATTTGCTGATTAATTAAAGCAGGGTTACTTTCCTTGTAAGGAGCAAAGGGAAGCCTTGGAGCCAGGTCAGGTAACGTGTGCTGAGCAGGCAAACACTGCTTGGTTGACCTAAGCCTGCTTTTTCTGGGAGAGCCCAACATAGAAACGGTTACCTTTTGGTTTGCTGATGTGGGTAACGTGAGCGACTCCATCTTGGGCCCAACCTGGTTACTTTAATGCATCAAAAATTATATTGAAAGACAAGGTATATGAAAAGAAGTCATATTGTACCTGGAAATACTGGACCAGATAATTTGAGGAATGCCTAGAAGTTGATAACAGATGGAATCAAACTGATAGATGACTAAGAGCAGAGAAAATCACAGTCCAAACATACTAAAAAGAAGAAGCTATTGCCATGATAAGCCTACTTTATCCCAATGAAATTCCAGAGAAATTACAAACTGAGATTCAATAAAGGTAAAAAAACATGTGGGGCTCATGGTCCATGGTCAGTGATAAGTAATGAATGTATAAGAGGTGAACAGTTGGAACCATTCCTGCCTCCTGTACATCCCAAGAGATTATCAGTGAGAGTGTTTGTCCCCAGGATAAAGGCCTGAGAAATACTTCATAAACAAAGTGAGACGTTTATTGAGGACTTCTGCCATGATTGTGTCTTGACTGTAGATCTTGGGTTGGACAACTTTTTCCATGCAGGATGGAATAGTAAATATTTTAGTCTTTATGGGCTTTGTAATCTCTTTCACAACCACTCCTCTCTGCTGTTGGAGTAGGAAAGAAGCCATAGGCAATTTTTAAATGAATTGGCATGCTGAGTTCCAATCAAACTTAATTTATAAAAACAGGTGGTGGGCCATATTTGGCTCATTACCTGTAGTCTACCAATTCCTGTTCTAGAGAAAAAAGCAGAACAGATCCTGAAGTAACTCAAGATCCCCACAATAAGTGGAGGTAACAGGAAAAGAGATTTGTTACCCATATAGGCCATGAGTCCAGTCTGATCCATTAACTCAAGCGTTGGTTCTTTGAACAGATCAAACACTGACAAAGATTTGCAGTTCAGAGGAGACAGCAGAAACAACAAAGGGATAGAGAAAAGAAAAATCTCTTGTATGAGAAAGAGATTTTTTTTTAGAAGACTGTACAACACTACATGTGATTTTATACTAATATTTAAGTTGAAAATCTAAATTAAATGGATAATTTTCTATGAACACTGTTTCTAAGATTAATTCAAAATGAGGTGGAAAACTTGAGTAGACCAGTAACCACAGAAATAATAGAAATGGTAAGAAAGTTTAAATTTAAAGATAGGTACCTCCTAAATAGAGCCCTGTTCCAATGGTTTCTTTAATTTCTCTGAACAGTGTTTTCTGTAGGTTTCAATGCAGAGGTCTTGTACATTTCTTGCTAGATTTATTTTTAGATAATTGATATGTTTTGATGCTGTAAACATATGCTAATTAATTTTAAATTTTCTAATGTTTGTGGCTGGTATACAGAAATATTTTGATGTTTTAATATTTACCTGTGTCTTGAGACTTTGCCACATTTACTTGCTAGTTGTAGTAGGTTGTTTGCTTGTTTTTTTTAAAGATAGTTTCACAGGCTTTCTATGTACATAAATATACCATCTGTAAATAATGACAGTTTTACTTCTGACCTTCCATTCTTTTTTGCCATTTATTTCCTTTTCTTGAGTCATTGAATTGGCTACGACCTTCAGTATAATGTTAAATAGAAGTAATCCCAGTCTTAGGGAAGAACAATGTTTTACCATTAAGTATGATAGTAGTTCTAGATTTTTGTAGATGACCTTTCTCAAATAGAGGGGAATACCTTCCATTACTACATACTGAGAATTCTTATTTTGAAGAGGAGTTGAACTTTTTCAAGTCTGCTGAGATACTCTTGTGGTTTTTCTCTTTTATTCTGTTACTAAGGTGAATTTTTGAATGCTAAGGCAACTTTGCATTTATGATGTATTACCATTTATAGATGTATATATTTTTTGCTGGATTCTATTTGCTAATATTTTGTCCAGAAATTCTGCATTTATATTCATAAGGGACATTTATCTGTAGTTTTCTTTTATTATAATATCTCTGCCAGTTTGGGGATGAGAATTATGCTCCTTAAAAGGAATTGGAAAGTATTGCATTTTCATGTATTTTGTGAAAGAGTTTATTACAGAAATCAATGGTAATGCTATCTGGGCTTGGGGTTTTCTTTCTTTATGAATTATAAATTGATTTCTTTTGTGTACATGCTGTTGTGTAGCTTTTTTGGTTTCTTTTTTTCTTGTGTTAGTTTTGGGAATTTCTGTTTTTCAGGGTATTTACCCATTTTTTCCAAGTCCGTGTTTGGCGAGTTACAGCCATCTGGCCAAATCTGGCCCGGTGCCTAGGTGTTTGGTAGTTTTCACGCTTCACTGGCTAAGTGGTATCATTGCACTAGAGACCATGTACCCCTC
This sequence comes from Eschrichtius robustus, assembly GCF_028021215.1. Classification (NCBI taxonomy): domain Eukaryota; kingdom Metazoa; phylum Chordata; class Mammalia; order Artiodactyla; family Eschrichtiidae; genus Eschrichtius; species Eschrichtius robustus. Next base: position 55,337,300 of record NC_090831.1, on the reverse strand, counting down.
AAATCCTGAAACATTTACTGTCTGGCCCTTTACAGGAAATGGTCATCCACCCCTGATCTGCGTTTTCAAACTTATTGATGTGAGTTGGTCTTCCTATATCGACGTTATCCTTAGCACATCTGGAGGATCTGGCATCGTGTCCCCCTTTCATTCCTGGTGTTGGTGATTTGTGTTTTCTCTCCTTTATTTGTAATCAGACTTTCTATGTGTTTATCAATTTATTTAAGTTTTCAAAAAACGAATCTTGGATTTTGTTGATTTTCTCTACTGTTTGTTTTGTATTTCACTGATTTCTGCTTTATCTTGATTACTTCCTTTCATCTACTTACTTTGAGTTTAATTTGCCTCTCTTTTTCAAGTTTCTTAAGGTGGGAGCTTAGATTATCAATTTTTACACCTTTTTCTTTTCCCACATAGCATCTGAAAGAAACTTGATAACTTGATGAAGATTATCTACCGGAAACCTAGAGAGAAAATCATGCTTAATAGTGAAACATTAACATCATTTCCATTAATGTCAGGAATGGGGTAATTATGCTCACTGTCTCTGACATACATTGCTCAATATTGTGCTGGTTTTCGCAATATGACTGAAGGAGAAGTAGAAAATGAACAGTGCAAAGGGAGGCGATAAACCGAGATTCCACAACCCATGACCTGATAGTGTCAGAGAGTGTGGGACCTGGTCTCTTTGGCAATTTTCTTTGTTCTAGCTGAAATGAAAATCCATTGTTTCTGATATTGCTTAAGTTGAAACATTGGTGGGTTTCGGGATTAGAGATCTTGTTGCTATTGTTAAGAGGCTCAGAGAGCATTACTTCTGTCTATGTCCAGATGGAAAGAGGTTGAGGGTTCTGGTAGCTGACTCCCAAAGTGCTGTAGTAGTTACCTTGTAATGTTCACTTCAGTTGGCTGAGCTGAGGGCTACAAGCTCCAGATATTAACATTTCTACCGAGGGGCCCTTCCAGCTTCTTTGCTGCTGTGGCTTGGGTGTGCCTAAGCTGGGAAATCTGCCATGCCTTGATCCTGGTAAAATTGCAGTGCTTCTGCTACTACAAGGAAAATGTTCTTCCTGTGTTGCCTTATTTAACCTATAGTATTTAGGGACATGTCTCTTTAAGTTTACAGGCATGGCCTCTTTATACCATACTGCTGTAGGAGCTGGGTGAGGACAAAATTGAGAATCAACCACCATTATGTATCGGGAACCAGCCCTTCTCTCTGACCTTGAGTACGTTACTGTGTATGCCTGACACCTTCCTTCATGGTGAGTTCACCATCGTCCCACCAAGCAAGCTGATCCTCTTTGGAAGAACACCGTGGTGTCTTAGACATTTGTAACAGATAAACCTCAGTGATCAAGATTCATGTCTCTTTCTTGGGAATTGTTTCCATGTTTATCTAAATATGAGAGTTTATAGGAGGGGGATGCCTAGTTACCTCTTTGCATCCACTGGAATCATTAGAGGTCAACTCTTGTATGGCCAAGGTGTTCTGTTAAAGAATATGTTATCCACATGGGAAACTTTGGGGTTTATAAAATATACGATAAAATCCTAGGATCATGTACTAAATCCTGGCTCCTCCATTTATAACTCTGTGATCTTGGGCAAATTACCTCGTATTCTCATATATAAAATGAGAATAATAATAGTACCTTCCCCACAGAGTTATTGTGGGGATGATTAAATTAGAAATATGTGTATGTATATATACACACAGATAGATATTATACACACACATACTATATATATACACATACACATGCACACATATATAATAATGCTTGTTAGATATGTTAGCTAGTAAGAGCTCAATAAATATTAGTTCGTATTATCTGCTGATGCCATCAGAGAGGAACTAGATCAATGGCAGTGGGGCTGGTGTTCTGCCTTCTGCACCGTCCTCTTGTTAAAATGGAAGGATGGCCTCTGACCATCTGGAGCCTTGTCTCCATCTGTGCTCTGGGTCTCGTCTGCAGGATTTCCGTGATTCCTTCTCTACTGTGTCTTCAAATTCTTACACTGGCTCATTCCCATCAGCAATTAAACATTCCCAAGTCTCTCACATTGCTTAAAAACAATACAACCGCCAAAAAGTATTCCTTGATGTCACACCTCCTTCCATTTCCTACTCTATCGCCGGAACTTATATTATAACCAAGCTTTTTGAACTAAATATCTATACTTACTCATTCCATTTTTTCATCCTCATCTCTCTCCAAGAGCCATTTCTAATCACTTGACTGAGTATATTTCTATTTTTTTAATGTTAGAAATACTTCCTTTTCAAATGCCCTCTTCCCTTATATTCACCTTTATTTGAATTCCACTTTTCCACTTACTTCTTGGGTTATTCTTCAGTTTTCTTTCCTTGTTCCTCTTCCTCCTCCTGCCCCTTAACTGTTCCTTGTGGCTCTAACTTAGATCCCTTTTTCTTGTCACCACACCACATATCCCTGGCTAATCTCATCTGCCCTTATGGCTGCTCAGTTTCTGTTGTAATATGCTGGTGACTTTGACCTCCAGCTCAGGCCTTTCTCCTGAAGTGGAGTCAGGGGCACATTGGACTTGTCCACTGGAAATTTGACAGGCACGTCCAGCCTAGAACATTCAAAATATATTTACTCTTCTCAAACCTGCTTCTTCAGTGCTTCCCAAGTTCATTAAAAAAACACCGACACTCTTCACCAGTTGCTCAGACTAGAAGCCCATTTGACTCCTCTTTCACCTGATACCCAGTCAACCACCAAGTCTCTTCAGTTCCCCTAAATATATTTATTCTTACTGTTTCCTTCACTACTTTGTTAATAACCTAGTCCCAGCTACTCTTTTCTCACCTGATTGAGTATAGCATCCTCTTCTCTGGTCTTTTTTCTCCAATCCTGCTTCCCTCCAATTAATCATACTAGAGGCAGAGAAATCTTTTAGAAACACACATCCGATTATCACCCCACCTCCCTAAACCCTTCACCAGTGTCTTCTTGCCCTTGGATTGAAGTTCAGACCCTCAGAAAGCTGGCCCAGCCCTGCATGTTTGGGACCCCGCTTCCCTCTACAGCATCCTTACATACCTGGTCTGTCTCTCCCTTCCCCTCTCACCATCCCAGACTTCTTTCAGTTCCCTCCCAGGGCCACCTGCCATATCCTGAGCTGCTTCCTGTGGCTTAAACACTGCCTCCCTGGGTGGGAAACCCCTGAACTCTCTACAGCCTAAATCGTACTCACTCTTTAGGTCTCAGCATAAATACCCTCTCCTGTAAAATGTCTTTCCAAGCTCTCGATTAAGGAAGGTCCTATTTCTGTGTGCTGTCATAGTCGTCTGTACTTGCCCTAGCAAAACAATTGTAATTATCTATCTGCATTCCTCATTGACCTATAAGCTCTGGAAACAGTAACCACGTTAGTGTTGTGTGAATGAGGGGATGAGAGAACAAAATGTTCTGGTGTGTATTATTGCTGTCATTCATTTCTTCCTTTGTTTATTCATACGAGTGTTTCCTGAGCACATGCTTTGTGCTGGCTGCTATGCTACATGTGAGAATGTAGTGTTGAATAAGACAGATAAGGACCTTGCTCCTTGAGAGCTTACAGTCAAGTGGAGGAGACAAACAGTAAACAAGGAAATAAATAAGTGAATGATAAGATACTAGTAAGAACCATGAAGAAAATAAATTAGGAACATGTAGAATAACTGGGTAGGTGGAAATAGGATGGCCAGGGAAGGCTGATCTGAGGAGGTGAACTTAAACTAAGACTTGAATAATGAGAGGAAGCCAGCTGTACAAAGATCAGAGGGAAAATGACTCCAGACAGGTGAAACAGTCTCTGTGACCTTGGAGCAGCCATGATGGAGAAACGAAGAAAAGGCCAGGATGGTTGGAGTGATGTCAGGTGGGAAAAGAGTGATGGGAGGTCATGGAAGGCTTTGTGTCCATGGATAGGAGTTTGGACTGTAAGTAAAGGTAGGCTTCTTTCTGGTTCAAGATACACCGTACATATGCTCCAGCTGAAACAAGGTGTACCGGGAAAACAGCCACTTGAGTTTCAGAGGGATGTTTTTGACCTGAGACAAACATCCTTGATCCAGTAGAAAATCATGTGATGTTTCTTTAATCAAGGGCAAGAATAAGTGCTGATTACATGATAAAGTATATATTTCTTAAAAGCTGCTGAGGAACATTTTATACACATCACAGACTATAAACTTGTATGCAGTTACAATATGAATGTATAGTAATTGCTGCCTGATGCCACTGTCCAAATGATAGATATTTTATAACTACTATTTTTGTGTGTGTGTGGGTACGGAATTTTATTACTTACAAAAGAACATCATTAGGAAAGTTTAATCTTGAGAGACAGTATAAGATCCCCAACATATAATGCTGTCCAGATAATGTTGATGAGCTGTATTTTTAATCATCTGTCACTTGACAGAACTTTTGTAAAAAAGGAATCAATAATGGAGAAATCACAGGGCAGCTCAGACAAGACATTGCTTGTGAAAGCACTTGAAAAATGTTCTTAAGAGACATAAAATATTATTACTGTTGATACAACCAACTCTTTCTAACCAAGTACCGGTACTGGTGTAAGATTTGTGACTCTAAAGACTGGATATCTTGACCGAGATAGAAAATATCCAATGCCAAAGTACCTTCTTTCTAACCAACATGCCTATACATTTTGTTGAGAAACTTACATGTGTATACGCTATTACTGTTCATTCAGTCATCTACTCAGTGCTCAAGCATGCATTGAGCACCTACTTTTCAGTTCTGTTTGTTTGTTTTTTGGCTGCGTTGGGTCTTTGTTGCTGCACGTGACTTTCTCTAGTTGCGGTGAGGGGGGGCCACTGTTCGTTGTGGTGCGCAGGTTTCTCATTGCGGTGGCTTCTCTTGTTGCAAAGCAGGACTCTAGGCGCACGGGCTTGAGTAGTTGCAGCATGCGGGCCCTAGAGCACGCGGGCTTCAGTAGTTGCAGTGCATGGGCTCAGTAGTTGTGGCTCACGGGCTATAGAGCGCAGGCTCAGTAGTTGTGGCACACGGGCTTAGTTGCTCCGTGGCATGTGGGATCTTCCCGGATCAGGGATCGAACCCGTGTCCCCTGCATTGGCAGGCGATTTCTTAACCACTTTGCCACCAGGGAAGTCCCTGAGCACCTACTTTTCAACAGCCAGTGGCTCTGGGGACAAAGCACTCAGCTAGACAGATGCAGACCTTGCCCTCATGGAACCGAAAATCATGATGAACACTGAACATGGCATACATGAAATAATAATCGCCTCTGCTTTTCTTCTCATGTAACTACATTTTATAGATGTAGGATATTGAAAGTTGAACATACAACAAAAGCTATAAGGCTGTTGTATATGCTGAATGTCTAAAGTATGTATTTTTGATTCCTTTGAACCACTTATTCATTGTGTTTGATTTTAAGTCTCTCTGGAATACTTTTTGCATAACTACCATTTGTCCAACTTGAAAGTGGTGGGTGGACTGATCTTGTGGAGGGTGGTACAGGAAATCTATGCGATGTGATCAGTAAGAACTCAGGCTCTGAAGTCAGAGTGTCTGGATTTGAATTCCCCCTGCCCTGTTTAGCAAGTGTGGTTAATATGCCTACGAGTCAATTTTCTCATCTGCAAAATGAGGATAATAGATTGTAGTGAAGATTACATGATATGATACAGACAATAACCCTAGTTAGTGCCTGGCACGGTGTACACTCTGATTTAACGTGAATTGTGCATGCTGCGGTTATGCCATCCTGCCTGCCTTCTCCATGCTTACTGTAATTATAGAACCTTCTCCAGTGCAGCTGCACAGCAGTCTCTGGGCAGTCTGCATTGTTTGGTGTTTTCTGGAATGTGGTAATAGTACTATAGGGAATATGTTTGTGACAGTAGGTACAAAGGTTTGAGAGCCATTGATGATATGATATATTCACTTGCAACCAATTCTTTCAGGATCTAACAGTTTGTCATTGACTGTCCTTTGCAGAGCTAAACAGGAAAGGGGACAGTATAGTTTTACAATGATACCCTGGAATAAGGCAGAATTTTGTTGTTGTTGTTAATAAGCTTTGAGTAAGACAGTTATGTTTTATGTAAATAAGCATGCTAACAGAATGACCACCTAAGAGTATCCTTCAGAACTTTCTGACCACAATTAACAGTAAGATATATTTTATATCAGATCAAGTTTACACACATACGTATACACTCAAGTATGAAACTGAAATAAACTTTCACAAAACAATACATATTCTTACTACTGTAGTGCAGCATTTTTCTTTCTTTCTATTCCATGTCATTTCCATTCCATTTCATTCCTTTCCATTCTAGGAAAAGAGACCAGTAGTTTGAAAAATATTGATCTCAGAAATTGGTGGGCAAGACAATTCTTGTTTAGACAAGAATAGGGGTATGAATAAGAATTAAGCGGGTTAGTCATCAGCTGTACCGTTTAAATCTTTTCTCAGTGATCATCCTATATCCCATGCAAAAACACACAAACAAAACCCAAAACCAACCAAACAAAGCAGCACTTGGTATTTAGTTCTTACTATACTTTGACAGATATTAACTCAGTTTGATCTTTTAAAATTTTGCAGTCATTTCTATTCCAGCAAAGTTGCAGACCAGATCGTGGTTACATGGGGAGTGAGTTCAGTGCAGCCAAGAAACTTTGCTTCTGCCTCTGGCTTTGTCATTACCTGCAGGTTGACCTGTCTTCTCTGAGTCTCAGCTCAGAAGGCGGAGGGGGGGAGGGGCAGTAATAATATTTATTCTATTTAAATTAATTTAATTAAATCCCTCCCTCCCACTCCTACCCCCAGGGTAGTTTGACAGCCAGCTGGGACAATGTATTTGAAATAGTTTTGTAAACTAAAGGGACCTTTACAAATATAAAGACTATTGAGCTGTAAGATTCTGTATTTGTAACTACTACCTCCTTTAAAAAATATGCCTTCTAGATTTCTCAGTTGAATACGCTGATTGCACTTCTGCTGGGAGAACTTCTACCTGGAGACAGGCAGAAGATCATGACAATTTGTACCATAGATGTCCATGCCAGAGACGTGGTGGCAAAACTTATTTCTCAGAAGGCAAGTTATTTGTAGAAATTTCATGTGGTTTTTGCTGTTTCCTAAAAGTAGTGTTTATTATCAAGAGTACTTCTAAGAAAGTCGTTTTTTGGTTTTTTTTGTTTTTTTCAGGTTGTATATTTTAATTAGTCCTAAGAAGCTGAGTGCACTTACTTTGGGTATTTTTTATTTGGGTTAGCGAATATATTATCCTCATGAGAGTTATCCCAAGTGATATCCCAAAGGGTCTGGCCAAGTCAAGAGCCTCTAATTCAGATCATCCAAAAATTAAGTCAGGATGGAGGAGCCACGAGAAGTCACCTGTTCATTTCCCTGTCTTCTGGCTTCTCCACACATAATTATCCATTGGCCTGTGATAACCACCACTGTGTCTTATCCAGCCAATAGCAGTAAGATTGTGTACCACCTAAATCATCTCAGTGTGCCTTTGATTATTTTCCTTTTGAAGAAAGAGAAATGTTGGCCAGCCTTTGTCTTTTCCATTGAAAGCTAAATTACTTTCTTTAAAGAAATTATTTTCTAATCCTTTCAGTGTGTTATTAACCTTCTTTCCTTATCTCTTTAAAAAGTCCACGTGTCTCTTAGATACCGGCAGTGTTTAATGCAGAAGGAGAATTTCTCACCCTTTTTCCAAAATACACTACTACTTAAAATGTCTGAAGTATGCTTGTCTAGTGAACAAAATTGACATACCATGCCCATAACCTACTTCTTCCAAATCCCTTTTGTTTTTTGAGGGTGGCATTTCCTTTCACAATTTGAATGCATGCTTGTATTATGAGATGTTTCCTGTTGTTTTTCTAGTTCCTTCTCAATTTATTAAAATCAAAGTGAATTTTAATTCTCTTCACAAAGTGCTAGCAAATGCTTCCTGGTGTAAGCATAAAGTTAAAAAAAAAAACTTCTTGATCCAGGTTCAGGACCATCAGTGAAGAATGTTGCTTAATTGCTAATCTAAAACTGATCCTTGCAAAACACCATTACCATGTATTCTCATTTTGATAATGAGCCATTGATAACTACTCTTTGAATATGACCTTGCATATTTTATTATGTTTTATCAGTGGTGATTTGCTTGCAGCAGGATAAATTTTGATTTAAAATATGTTCTTTATTTTGTACTTAAAGAGATAGAGACTGTCTAATTCCTGCTCACGTAGTATGCATAAATATGCAATGTCGAGACTTATGTAGATATCAGACAGATGAGTAGATAATAATTTTGGTAACTTCCAGTTATTCCTAAGAAACCCCTGGGTCAATTGGATCTTGAAAGAGACTGGAATTATTTTTTCAAACTGGGAAAATCATGGATAGAATTGAGTAAAATAAGAAGGAATAGCAGAGAAAAAACACTGTTGTTTGGTTTAATGAAAAATGACGTGGAAATCTCTGCTAAAAGCAGAACAGTTTTAGAATGGACTTGGTTGAAAGTATAGTTTATTTATACCTCTGACATGCAGAAATAATGGATTATGTGCTATTTTAATACAGAGTGTATTTTTCCATCTGATTTCAGTGATAATGAATATAAAGTCACAAAAGTGATCAAATCCACTGGGGTGATTCATAAAAGGGCAAAAAAGCCTTGCTTCAACAAACTGATGTTGTTTTACAGTAATAGCCTTCTTAAAATGAAGACGTTTATTACACACATATTTCTGATTAAGTATTCAGCCATCTACATGCAATTACAATTTGCAGTAGCATACAAGAGATTTCCCTTTTGTGAGATTTTTTTAAGAGTAAAATGTGAACCCAACCGAGTTGATTGGATTAATAGATTACATTTGTGGCCTTAAAACTCTCAGTGTCCTGTGTGTGATGTCATGTGATGTTTTTAGGTCGTCACTCCGCACGCTTTTGCTTGGCGCTCTCAACTTCGTCACCGGTGGGAGGACACCCAGAAACATTGCCTCGTTGATATTTGTGATGCCCAGTTGCAGTACTTCTATGAGTATTTAGGAAACAGCCCTCGACTAGTGATCACTCCTCTAACTGACAGGTAACAAGGATAAGTTGGAGTCAGATGGGAAACACCAAGCCAGAAGTTCCCCAGCATGGGTAAAGATGTCTGAGATTGAAAATAAAGGACTGTGAGAAAATGATGAACAAACTGCAAAACTGTATGAAAGCAGAAAGCAAATGCACTAATTGAGTGACATAGCATATGTTGGTGTTAGAGACACGTTAAAGAGAACCGAATTAGAAAAGCAGAATTACAGGCGCTATGTGGTATACACATCATGAAATCATGAGCAGTTAATATGGCTCAAGGCAGCGTCTTTGATCTCGGAGTCCATTCTCTCTGGTTATTTATGGCTAACACCCTGATATTAGAAGTGTCAAAACTGCCTCCCTTTATTAGAAGTGTAAAAACGGGGATTGCCTATATTGAATTCATTTTTGAAGGATTACATACAGTGAAAGGAAGAAAAGGAGAACAGAAATGATTCAACAGATACAGTACTTCTGAACCACTGCGCTGAGAACTGTCCCAGTGTCAAGCAGGTAGGGTTCCTGCTCTCACACAGCACACTTTCTAGGGGAGTGTGGTGTGTGAGTGGCTGGGAATGAAGAGGAACGGCAAACACGTTAACAAAGTTGTGTTAGGTGGTAATATACGCTGTAACAAAAATAACACAGGGTGATAGGTTAGAAAGCGTCTTGAAGGGAGAGCCTGCTATAGATTGTATGAGAGGACATTTGACCCAAATGATAACAAGGAACCAGCTATGCAAACATCCTGGGCCAGAAAGTTACAGGCAAAGACAAGTACAAAGTTTCTAAGATGGAAAGGAGCTTGGCAGCTTCAAGGGATAGACACAGAGCCCAGTGTGGCTCAAGCATGTCAAGGCAGCAAGGGATTCTTAAAAGTTCATTGCCACTTGACTCCAAGTTAATAGGTACACACGGTCAGAATGTTGTAAAGGTAAGGATATGTCACATTGACATGAGATTCTTTGTTCGTATTCCAACCTCTGATGAATTATTTGGTGGGAGAAAGCATATTTAGTCCTTGGCATTCATGAAAGAGAAATCACACCTCAAGATCACGTGTGTGTTCTCAGTTATCCAGTTACCACGATGCCGTGTACTTTATCTGGGAACGGTAGGGCAGACGGTTGCAAGTCTGTCTGTCGAGCTGGGTAGTGGTGGCCCTGGGAGGCTGACGGAATTCCCTCACTAGCTTTGTGATCTTTCTTGCACATACTAATCTGCTCGTGATGTTGTCCTTGATGAATCGTATGGCTTCTGCAATTGTTTCTCTAATTCAGTTCCCTTTAACTTGTCTCTAACTAAAAGTCGGTGTTCACTATCTTAATTAGTTAGTTTATGTACTGCTTTCAGGGTGAGAGATTAAACTTTGTAGCTTGACAAAATCGCTTGAAGAGTCAAAACTGCAAATGCCTAGAGTCTGCTGTATACGTGCCCTTGCACATAGAGAAGGGGGTGAGGGGAGGCACAGGGTACAGGAGAAATGGGGAAGAGGCATTTTTAAAAATTACCAATGTGTGAGGCCAATAGCTTATTAACTTTTTAATTTAAAAGTCACTATGTGGTTTATTTGGAAGTTAAAAGGAAGATGAATGTTCCTTTTATAGAGTGAATAGGGCTGTATAAGATGTTCGCACTACGTACATTTCTTTCCCATTTCATTCTTTGGATTGTTTACTAATTGTTTACATTAACACAATGCTGCCTTTCAAACACTTTCATTATGTCTTGTTTGATGCCGACCTTCCCCTTGTGTGGTAGACTGAACAGAGAGCATTTCCTTCTGCCCTATGTGGGCAGGTTCAGAGAACCAAGTCAACCAGCTTGTAATTGAGAGACTTGCGCTGGAACACAGGTGGATTGGTTTGGGGCTGCTAAGCTGCTGTTCCAGAGAGACCCAGAATATAAGGCCTTCAGTAACATGGCAGCTGGGGTCTCAGTTGTGTGACATTCCCGAGGAAGATGGTCCAGCTGTATAGGCTTCTGGGGGGCCGACATGCTACACGTGGTTTGCACATTTGTTTCAGCCAGTGGGAAAGGGGAAAACATCTCGAAGGAGGCATCCCAGGGTTTGCACACTCATTTCAGTACATAGCATTGTTGGCTGGAGCTTGGTCACTTGACTGCTCCTGGCTGGAAGGCAGGGAGGAAACGTAGTCTGCAGCATATAGGTGGTCATGTGTCAGGCAAAACTTGGAACCACAAGAAAAGATTAATAGGGGATAGTCTGCACCATAAAAAGTGCTATAATTCCTAGTCCAGGGGTCTTTCAATTCCATATTCATTGTAAGATGCTCTGAAACATGATGGCTGTAAAATATAGAAACACTGTCCGTTTCCCTAAGTAATTGCTTCTACCTGCATAGTACTTTGAATTTTTTAAGGCATTTACCTTTGGCCTTCTTAGCAGCCCATTGACGTCACCACTTGGGCATCGTGTTGGGTTGGCTTTCTTAATAAAGTCCTATGATAAATCTCATTTCATGGAGGAGAAAACTGAGGCATGTTGATGTCAGAAATGTAATTTAAGATTATCTGATGAGTGGCAGAGTAGACACTAGTCCTGGGTCTTCCGTGTGTGTGTCTTCCCACTAGATCCACTGTCTGTGCTAAGACAAAAATAATTCATGAGTCTGCAGAAACCTCACGTTAGGTCCTCACCGGTTATTAGTTTTCCTTCTTTTACAAGTATTAAATTCTGTCTTTGCATAATTTTCCTCAGTCTAAGAACCTCTGAATCTTTCCTGCAAAAATAAGTATTATCATAATCTAAACGCACGTAGCGACACATTCAAAATGAATTCCTGAATACATTTTAACGTAATAAATTGTTATGTCTTTGTTATATTTGCTTTTTACAGTGAAATAGGTATATATTATTTGCATACTCTGTATTTATGTTTACATATCTCATCTCTTAATGTATTTATTAAATAGCAGTTTAATAAAGTTAGTGTTTAATTCATTCATCATCCAAGATATCTATTTTTCTTTTATAAACAATAGTTTGGGATGTTGTCTGCCATATTAATAATATGTTTACCTAGAAATATCAGAAATTCAAGAGCATTGCAAATTAAGTGTCATTTGTATTCAAATATGCAGCTCTTAGGAAATGAGACAAATAAAGCAGTACATTCTTCTCTATTACTTTTAAACAGCCAACCTAAAATTAAATTTGATATTATCCTGATGCTTACCATGAACGAATCAGAGGTGTGTCAGTGTTTTGTGTTACAACCAGATTCTTAGACCGTGACTTCTTAAGCTTTAAACAATATTGGATTGTCCCTCACATCTTCTGGGAATCTCATAGAAGATCGTAATATTTGTGTTTTCTTTTGCTTAAAGGTGTTACATTACTTTAACTCAGTCACTTCATCTCACCATGAGTGGGGCTCCCGCTGGCCCGGCTGGTACAGGGAAAACAGAAACCACCAAAGATCTTGGCCGTGCCCTGGGCATGGTGGTTTATGTATTCAACTGTTCAGAGCAAATGGACTACAAAGTAAGTTAGTTATGAAATGATACATCCTAACAGTATTATTCCTGACCTGGAATGAGTCAAACTAATAGCTAAAAACCCTTTTCTGTTACATTCTTAATGCCTCACTCCATCATTAAGTCCATAGGAAATATCTATAAGGGATTGGTTCAGACAGGAGCTTGGGGCTGCTTTGATGAGTTCAATCGAATTTCTGTGGAAGTTCTCTCCGTGGTGGCAGTACAAGTGAAGATGATACACGATGCCATCAGAAACAGGAAGAAGAGGTGAGTAGCGTGTAGCTTCTTCCTGTTCTTACAAGTAGAGAACCTTAGAGCAATGCAGGAGACCTCATCTTCACAGTCTCCAGCTGCCTCTCCCTGTCCCATGAGATGGATAAAATGAGAGAGACTGGTTAATTGTGAAGAATTATTTTGAATAACTTCCTGTGTTTTAGCCGTGTTTTTTTTTTTTTTAAATTATTAGCACCTTTAATTATTATTTATTTATTTATTTATTTATTTATTTATTTATTTATTTATTTGACTGTGTTGGGTCTTCGTTTCTGCGCGAGGGCTGTCTCTAGCTGCGGCAAGCGGGGGCCACTCTTCATCGCGGTGCGCGGGCCTCTCACCATCGCGGCCTCTCCCGCTGCGGAGCACAGGCTCCAGACGCGCAAGCTCAGTAGTTGTGGCTCACGGGCCCAGTCGCTCCGCATCATGTGGGATCCTCCCAGACCAGGGCTCGAACCCGTGTCCCCTGCATTAGCAGGCAGATTCTCAACCACTGCGCCAGCAGGGAAGCCCTAGCCGTGTTTTTTAAGTGTTCATTACAACAAAGGTGTATCACATACTTTAATCAGTGGAAGAATAAGCACCCTCTACAACACGAAATCCAGTTATCAGTTCTCAGTCTTGATCTTTCTTGACCTTCTGGCAGCATTTGACACAGTCACTCCCTCCCTTCTGCGTGACACACTTTCTTCACATCAGTTCCAGGACTCCACATCCTCCCAGTTTTCTCCCACCCTCAGGGCTGCTCCTTTGCAGATTTCTTCTCATCTATAAAATGGGGAGAAGTACAGTACCCACCTTATGGATTACAGTGAGAATTAAATGCAGAACGCTTGGGCAAGTGCCTGACACATAGCACCATGTCAGTGTTAGCTATTATTTTTTATTATTATTTCCTGACCTATTAATGTTGGATGTCACAGGCCTCAATCTTCAGGTGTCTTCTTTTCTCTATCTCTACTTGTTCCCTTGGTCATTTCATTTAGTCACGTGACTTTCAATACCATATTGATGGTGCTGGCTACCAGCTGCCCAGACCTCCTTTCTGTGATATCTAGACTTACATATGCAATGTCAGCAATTGTCTTGGGGCATCTGAAGACTCCATTTGATGTCTCATTGGCCTCTCCTATTTAATATAGCCAAAGTTGAAATCCTGGTCTTCCCACTAGCGCTTGCTTTGTTAGTTGTCCTGTCCCAATAGAATACACCCTCACATTCTTCCAGCTATTCGGGCCAAAACCTTTCCAGATGGAGCCAGAACCTAATCACTTCCCAACTTGGTGCCACTCTCTGAAAGACAAAACATAGTGCTTAGGGTTTGATGGCTTCATTTGAGAAATCAGTATTATAATACCCAGTTGTGGATTCCTTTGTAACATTTTTGTATACAGTGAAATCTCACGTATCTGGCCTACCCATTGACTCCCATTTCTTAGGGTATTTTGCTCAGCCAGCTGTCTTATCCATAAGAACATGTCAGTCTCCCGTCAGGGGAAGATCATCCAGCCCTTTGAAACTGTGAACCTATTATAGAAGTTTGCAGTTATTGTAGATACATCTGGATATTTCTACCTTCTAGAAGAATTCTCAGTCCTTCCACCACATGGCTCTGGGAAACCAGTTTCCTGTGACCAGATGTCTGCTGCCTTAACTGCCCCTGATCTAATGTCATGTTACAGAAGTTAGATTCTTCGCCTTTGATCCCCAGACATCTTTGTTTTAGCTTTTAGTCAAAATCTTCTTATTTGATGTAACCCAGGTGCCTTTGAGGCCATCCTTTCTTACGGAGATTGAGATAACTGATCAATGCAAGGATTTCTGAAAATTTCCAACCATGCTTCTCAACAGTCTCCATGTCTGCACGTATGTGATTTGTACCTGTTCGTCATCATGCTAGCCCCTGTGCAAACTGCTAGGCTCCTTCACGATTTCATGAGTTTTATTACATTCTCTTTCCACTCGAGGATTGAAGAGATGGGACGGTGCCTCACCCACAAAGCCTTCCAACATCTTGCTGGCTCTGCCCCCTTGAGGTCCATGCCTCTGGCTTATGGCTGTCCCTGATCTGTGTAATGGAAGAGCACTCAGCTACCCTGCTGCCCTAGCCACCTGCCAGACCTGTCTGCCTTCCCCAGGCTGATACTCTGAGAATGAAGGTTTCTCCATTCTTACCTTGAGTAAACACAATCCACCTTCTCTTCATTGTCTAGCATCTAAGAAACTCTTAGTCTTAAAAACCGTGGCTGTCTCTTTTCCCTCCCTAGTCCGTGTTGGAGGCCCAGCTCCTTAACCGCTTTAGCCCTCCCCTTTCTCAACAGGAGAAAGCCTTCTATTTGTCTGATTTCCCTCCATTTGGAAGTTTCCTTCTACATGTCCTTCAGTTTGGCTCCTACAGCCCTTTACCGTCCCATTGCCCTGGCCATCAACAGGCTCATGGCCCTTTCAAAGCTTTCTGAAAATCCTTCACTGCTTCTCCAATACCTTCAAGTCATGACAATAGCCATAGTCATAGCTAACATCTGTTGAGTATTTACCATGCCCTAGGCACTGTACTCTTAGCCATTTATATACATAATCTCTTTTAATCCTCATGTAATCCAGTAAGGTAGGTAATATTATTATCCTCCACGCTTTTTCTTTTTTCTTAGATGCGGGAATGGAATATGCATAAAGTGGTATAGCTGGTCTCTGAATGCTCCCAGTCTGGCCCCAGAGCTAGCTGTCACAAGCACCACACTAATCTACCTCTCAGTGGTGGTCAGTAGATATTTGTTGACTAAATGGGAGGGAAGGAGAGACGGAGGGTGAGCGAACAGACAAAATAACAGCAGAACAAGGAGTCCCTTTCTCCTCTTGGCATGGACATTCTGCATCTGTACCGTATCACGTTCAAGAAATTGCAGCCCATGTTGAAGGCAAAAATGGCCTCACCTTCCATTAACTGTTAAAGTAGTCAAGTCCTCGTTTTTCTATTCTAGCATACTGCAGCCATGCTAAAACACAAAGGAATACTTGCCATACTTGTAATTCCTTTCGGGGAAGGGAGTGTATTTTTAATAAACGTTCTTCAAAATATGTATGCTTATGAATTTTAAAGAAAATTGCACAGCATAAACAGCTTCCTAATAATAATTTGCATTTTGCAGTGGTTTGCATTTGTCAGTGTGCATTCATATTCACTGAACACATTTAATTCCATCAACATTCTTCTTCTGGTAGATTTGTATTTCTTGGGGAAGCTATCACACTGAAGCCATCAGTTGGAATATTTATTACTATGAACCCAGGTTATGCTGGTCGAACCGAATTACCGGAAAATCTCAAAGCTCTTTTCAGGCAAGTGTTATGCTTTGTCAGTTAGCATCTGGAGCACTCATGTCATCTAACGTTGCTGGTTTGCACTGTTAAATGATTTGTTTTTACTTGGGAATTTCTGTGGAAAACCCCGTATTATTTCTTTGGGATCCCTTTATAGAGAGAACTTTCACCATGATAAATTAATTCTTTTGAAATATAAAACCAGGACTCAAAATCATTACTTAAAAGTTACATAGTACATTTGAACATTTAATACTAGCTCTTTTGTAATGATACTTTTATTATAAATGTAATTTTCACAAACTACAGAATATTTGGAAAATACGGAAACGAATAAAGAAAAAGTTACCACTTTACCACCCAGAAATAATGATTGTTGTATTTTTATCTAGTCTCTTATAATTCCTGTTTTATGAGGTTAAGATATTAGGTTAGATTTTCATTTAGTTCTCATTTAATATGTTGACATAAGTAGTTTGTCATATTATCGAAAATTCTTTGGAAATACCATTTTTTGTAGCTCCAAAATGTTCTCTCCCATGGCTCATGCATAATTTTCTTAACCATTCCCTATTGTCTGACATGGAGGGCTTGTGTTTTTCTTTTCAGTTTTTTATGATCATAAAATAGCAGGCTGTAAACATCCCTTCACATGAAGTGTTATCCTTATTTCAGGTTATTAACCCAGAATAGATTCCTACATGTAGAATTACTTGGTGAATGATTAAAATCTTTATCGATGATCTGCTTTCCAAATGTACTCTGACAGTTTATATGCTTATTAGCAGTCTGTCAGAGAACTTGTGCTGTTGCATCCATCCAAACCTGTTCTGATTTAAATCAACTTTGGTCAGGTGTAATTTCATGTAATAAAATGCACCCACGTAAGTATCCAGCTGGTGAAAACCCTACCACAATCAAGATATGGAATGTTTCCGACACCCCCGGACATTCTTTTGTGCCTCTTTGAAGTTAAGCCCTCACATCACTGATGTCCTTTCTGTGACTCGAGGTTAAATTTGTCTTTTCTAGAGTTCCTGTAAGTGAAACCCTACTGTGTGTACCTGTTTGTGTTGTCTGCTTCCCTTGAACATTGTGTTTTGGGGATTCGTCTGAGTTGTCCAGCATATCAGTAGTTCATTCCTTTTTGTTGCTGATGAACATTCTATTGGAGAGACATACTACAATTTGTTTATCCATTCACTAGTTGATGGACATTGTTTCCAGTTTGGGGCTACTATGAACAAAGCTGCTATGAACATTCATGTACAGTCTTTGTGTGAATATATGTTTTCTTTGGGGTAGATATCTATGAATGAAATTGCTAAGTCACATGGCAGATGTATGTTTGACTTTATTAGAAGCTGCCAATCTGGTTTCCAAGATGGTTGTACCATTTTACACCCTTACCACCAATGCATGAAAATTTCAGCTGCTCTACATTCTTGTCAAAATTTGTATCGTCAGTCTTTTTAATTTTAGCGAATCTGATAGGTAGTGGTATGTTATTGTGGGTTTAGCTTGCATTTCCACGATGGCTAATAATGTTGAACATCTTTACATGTAACTTACTGGCTATTCCCATACCCTCTTTTGTGAACTGCTGTCTTCTGCATACAGTTTCTTTGTTAAATACACATATTGCAAATATTTTTCTCTCAATTTGTGGCTTGCCTTTTCATTTTCTTAATGGTGCCCATCAAAGATAAAAGCTTTAAATTCAATAAAATATTATTTATCAATTTGTTTCATGGTTTTTAAAAACACCCTGTTTAAGAACGTTTGACTCGCCCCAGGTTGCAAAATTTTTCAACTACGTTTCTTTTAGAAGTTTTTTTTTTTTTTTTAATAGTTTTTATATGGATTCCCCCCCTCCCTCCTTTTTGTTAATGCGCTAAACTGTACTCATTGATTACTCAAATGCTAAACAATTCTTCAATATTGTATTCCTGGGATAAACTCCACTTGGTCAGGAGATATTATTTTATATATATTGTTGGATTCAATATGGTACTATGTTGTTGAGGATTTTAAAATTGATGTCATGAGGGACATTGCTCTGTAGTGTCCTTTCTTGTCATATCTTCGTCTGGTTTTGGCATCAGGGTAATGCTGACCCCATGAATGACTTGACATGCGTTCCCTTCTCTATTTTCTTCAGAGTTTGTGTAGGATTGGTATTACTTACCCCCTAAATATTTGATAGAATTAATCAGTGAAGCCATTCACCCATTTGGGCTTGGATTTTTCTTTGTGGGAATCTTTTTAATGATCAATTAAATTAATAGATACAGAGATTTTCCAGATTTTTTTCTTCAATTAGTTGTGATGATTTGCATCATTTAAGGAATTTCTCCATGTTATCTAAATTGTTGAATTTATTGGCATTAATTTGTTCATAATATTCTCTTATTATCTCTGGTGATGTCCTGAAATCCATGTCTGATGAGGGTAATTTGTGTCTTCTCTCCCTTTGTTTCCTTGATGAGCTAGAGGCTTATCAGTTTTACTTTTTAAGAGTTCTTTCGTGTTTACAATATGTGTCTTTGTTCACGGTCTACCTTCAAAATAATATGCTACTTCACATATAATGTAAGAACCTCTGTAGTTTTTAGTGTGATGTCTTTCAATTCTTATAAGCTTAAAATTTGCTTGTCTGTCCATCTAGATGTTTAAGCATATTTCATTTGTATTTTCTTTTAATTTTTATATTATGACTTTTCAAATGTACTTCATCTGTTAAGGGCTTATTTTGGTAAGTAGCATGAAATGAGTATTTAAACAGAATTCTTTTCCCTTATAGTCAATTATTCTAGCACCTTTTAGTGAACATCTTCCTTTCCTCATAAAATAGCTTTCTCTCTAGCATAGCAATTTTATAATGTCTATTTTCCTTGAAAAAAACATTCTAGAGAATAACTATCCTAGAAATAAATGTAATGATTATAGAATATTTTCATTTGAAAATTGTCCATCTCTGCAGTATTTTTACATTTGTATGCGGTTCATCTTGCATCAATACATGTTTTCATTTGGGTCTTAAAATTGGGAATTATTTTGTGAAGTTTTCATAAATTTGGTTTAACTAAGTGCAGACTCATTTGTGTATGGGGGTCAGGACTGGTCTCAGCAAAGTTTGAAGGACAACTGGGTGATGAAAGTAGTATTCATGAGTGGAAGCAGCATGCCTGAGCCTGGAGAGTATCATGACCCCCACCATGTGGCCTCAGCTGTGTGCTTGTACTGCTCAGAACCTTAGTCTGCACCTCAATACAGTACAGATAAGAAGAGTAGCCACCTCAAAGAGTTGAGAGAACTGAGTGAGAGAGTGCCTGAAAAGCTTTTAGCATCCCTTATGGTATGAAGAATACTCATTGAATATCAGTTGTCAGTGTTAGTGGAAGTACCAGTTAAGTAAATTTGCTAGCCTTTTCCCTCCCCTATTTACTTAAAAAACTGTAGGAAAAACTGTGGGGCTACTTTAGGTAGAAGCAGTCAATAACATAGATCCAGAGACTCGGGAATGTTTAGGATGAAAAATTAGATAGGCTTGCAGTAGACTGTAATAATATTTACAAAAAACAGATGGGTAAATATTACTGGAAAAGTCTAAAATGACAGGCTTATTTACTTATTTACTCTGGCTCCTTCTTTGCACTGGACTTCAGTTGAGTGGAATTTTTTCAAATGTTGCTTTTAACGGTAATTGTCCTGCGAGAACTTTTTGGAGGTCTCCCTTCAAAAGGAAGGGAATTTGAAAGTTATGTTTTGATAAATTTTCAGCTTAAAGGTCTAACCAAGCTGGCCACAGGCAGTGTTGGAGATGGCTGGTATGAGCTTGAAAGCTGGTGGTTAACTTTTTGTTGTTGTTTAATTTTTTTAATTTATTAATTTATTTATTTATGGCTGTGTTGGGTCTTCATTGCTGCACGTGGGCTTTCTCTAGTTGCGGCAAGCGGGGGCTACTCTTCGTTGCGGTATGTGGGCTTCTCATCGCAGTGGCTTCTCTAGTTGTGGAGCACGGGCTCTAGGCATGCAGGCTCAGTAGCTGTGGCGACGGGCTTAGTTGCTCCGCAGCATGTGGGATCTTCCCAGACCAGGGCTTGAACCCGTGTCCCCTGCATTGGCAGGTGGATTCTTAACCCCTGCGCCACCAGGGAAGCCCAAGAGCTGATGGTTAACTTTTCATGAATCTTGTGAGGTGGCTGTAAAGCACAGGTACTAATAAAAAACCAAATTATATAAACTTTTGATTAACATCTATTAGAGACAAAGGCGATAAACATTCAAACTCATGATTTCCTAATTAGTTTATCAACACTTACACTCTTAGGGTACTTGTGTCTGTTGTGTCTGTATGGTGGTGTACAACCTCACATCTCGTGCCAGCTGCAAGTTTAGTGATTCCGTGTTGGTAGATTGAAATCAGCCATGGTGGAGGTATTGATTCCATGTAAGTCAGCAAACATTATTTTTTGGAGAGCCAGTTGTTGAACTGTTTACCAGCACAGCACTGGCCACAGATAAAGGCTGGCCTCTAGCACAAAACATCACTCATCTTTCTGCAGTGACAACTTACAATGGAAGTTTACCGATTGTACCCACAGATTTCCCTTCAGCTCCTACACCCGTGCTTCTGCCATTTGCAGATTTTCCACCTTTTTCTATGTGTCTAGTAACTCCTGGGCATTTTTTAGTTGAAGTGAAGGGTCTTGTTAGCTATGATTGACAGAGGTAATTGTGACCTGCTTGGGAATGGTTAGAATGTTGGTACACATTAATCACTTGGTTTCAGCAATTTGTACTTATTACCTTATCACATTTTAAAACAAAATTGCATATTTACTTTGTAGACCCTGTGCCATGGTGGCCCCTGACATCGAGCTAATCTGTGAAATCCTGTTAGTTGCTGAAGGTTTTGTGGATGCACGCTCACTAGCCCGCAAGTTTATTACATTGTACACGCTCTGCAAGGAGCTGCTGTCCAAGCAGGTGAGGGGTATTATGTTACTTTTTCTGGGTTTTTACACCCCCATTAAAACAGCGTCTGAAATACGGACACTGGGTAATTTATCACTCAAATTACAGTTAGACATTTAGGAGTAATTTTATATTTTCCACAAAATTTTGAAAATCTGTATTTTACAATTCTTCATTTTTTTTGAATTAAAATAAGACTAATAACCTGTTGTATAAAAAAATAAATAAAATAAAATTCAAAATTTCAAAAGAAAAAGAAAAGAAAAAAATATATATACTCCTTGTGCTAAAAAGGATGTGGCTTTAGTCCCTAAGTGCCTCAATTTCCTCATCTTCAACTTGGAGCCAATAATGTAGAGCACATATAAAGGTTGTTAAAAAAAAAAAACAAACAAAAAAACAAACTTGAGACATTTTAAGTTGAAGGCTTTATTTGTACTTAATACAGCTTTTATCAATGGGCTATGTGATTTTCTTTAAATGTTATCACTGCTGTAATTAGATATGAATTTTATGATGCCTCCCTTTTCTGGTGGGAATATTATTTTCCAGGGAGAGATGGCAGGAGTGTTCATAAGAGCCAGGGAAAGCTGATTTTCTGAAGAACCCTTGAGAAATGCTAAATGAAAGATTTTCTCGTGTTGTTGGTAATTCTTTATTTGAAGGTAGACTTGGCGTTTTTGTTTGTGTTTATTTTTGCTCTACACTTCCTTTGTTTCTGAAATGGGCCAAATTAATAAATGCATTCCTCTCCAGTCACTACCTTCTTGCTGTTTCATTGAAGCTGCTGGTGGGCCACAAAAATGCCATCTATGTCAGCATCACTGTTTTTAAATTTAGCTTTGTGGTCACCTTTGACTTCATTCTTTTGGTGACCTCTTGTTAATTCCTGGTGACATTATCTTGCAGTTGTTCCAGGATGAAAGTATTAAAATATCACAGCTAGAACCACTCAATTACCTGTACTGCCAGATGTACTCATTTTAAATTACCCTTTGTTGGGGTGAAATTTGGAATCTGAGAGGCAAGTTCATCTTGTCATTTTAACAACTGTGAATTTACATTCTGGGGTAAAACATATCGAATTTGATAATGTGGAAAAATGCTTGTGACAATGTTATACGCAAAAAACAGTACAGCGAACTGTCGATGTGATCTACAATTTGCATGTGTTTTATTCAATATATTTTATATTACACTGTGTGTTTTATATACATATAATGTGACTGGAAAATACATTGTGATTTTTAACGTTTGTTTCTGGGTACTAAGATTGTGAGTATTTAAAATTTTTTTTCCTTATTCTTGTTTGTGATATCCTTTTAATTTTTTTCAATGAGCCCCTTTTAATTTTATAATGGGAAAACATCAGAAGAAAAAAGTGTTACTGGACCCAGGATACATGGAGTTGCAACCATACCCCATTCTCAGTACTAATACTTAAACATTTAGTAAGCATTTACTGTATTCAAGTAATATAGTTATTGCTGACAACGATGAACGGGGTAAACACAGAACAAATGAAGCAGACACTTAGATTTCTGACTTCAAAGAACCTATGTAGGAGATTTAGTTTACATGCAATAAAAATTAGAAGGAAATGGAGGATGAAAAGATTATCATAGTTTCAAGGAGGAAAGGAACCAACATTTACTGAACAGGGACCATGTGTTAGCTTTTTATCTTGACAAAAATACTATGAATTTGGTCTTATTCGTTCCATTTTACAGGTGAGGAAACTGAGTAAATAACCTATCCAAAGTTCCCAACTAGTAAGTGGTAGGAGCAAGATTTAAATCCAGTCCTTTCTAACCCTTTCTAGGACATCTGTAATCACTTACAGGAGGGAGAGGGTGCGAGGGGTAGAGTAGATGAGGAAAGGGTTCTCCAACTCAACAGGAGTGTCAGAGATGAGATGAGGGGAAAGAAGTTTGTCCCGGACAGAAAAGCTGAGTTAGGAACACAATCCACTGGTAGTTTTCTAAGCTGTAAGAATGGATTTGAGAAGAATCAGTGGACATTTTTGACCAAAGGAATAACCTGATGAAAATGGTGAAGATTATGTTAGCAGTTGTTTGCACTGTTTAAATGTCTAGGAGTGTCACCAAGTCGTCTTTTTGTTTTTTTTTTAATTGAAGTATAGTTGATTTACAATGCTGTGTTAGTTTCTGGTGTGCAGAAAAGTGATTGTTATATACACACACATACATATATAATCTTTTTCATATTCTTTTCCCTTATCGGTTATTACAGGATATTGAATATAGTTCCCTGTGCTATACAGTAGGACCTTGTTGTTTATCTGTTTGATATATGGTAGTTTGTATTTGCTAATCCCAAACTCCAAATTTATCCCTCTCCACCTCCTTTTCCCCTTTGGTAACCATAAGTTTGTTTTCTATGTCTGTAAGTCTGTTTCTGTTTTGTAAATAAGTTTATTTGTGTCATATTTTAGATTGCACATATAAGTGATATCCTGCGATATTTGTCTTTCTCTATCTGACTTCACTTAGAATGATAATCTGTAGGTCCATTCATATTGCTGCAAATGGCATTATGCCATTCTTTTTTTATGGCTGAGTAGTATTCCATTGTATGTATGTACCATATCTCCTTTATCCGTTCGTCTGTCGATGGACCTTTGGGTTGCTTCCGTGACTTGGCTATTGTAAATAGTGCTGCAATGAACATTGGGGTGTATGTGTCTTTTTGTACATCCTCTCCTTTAATAGTGTTACTACGAAGACTTAGCCCCTCCCCAATCTCCCTGGCCTCGTCTTTCCCCTCTCTTTCCCTTCTTTCAAGCCCTAGTCTTCTTTGTATATCAGTGGCTTTCAAATGATTTTTACCATGACCCACAGTAAAAAAATACCTCTCTGTTGAGACTCAATATACACATACATGCATATACACATACATGCATACACACACGCACCCAAGCACAACTGAAACAAAAATCTTCACCAAACACTTCTTACCCTTATTTGCAGTGCACCCTGGTATTTTTCATTCCATTCTGTTCTATTTTAGTACCAACAAAAATGATGGTTAAGACCCACTAAATTGATTTTATTATCTATTAATGTACCGAAAAGCATATACATTTATATGTGTTGCTTCACTGCTTACAAAGCATTAACTCATTTTACTTCAACAACCTTGTGAAGTGGGTGGATACTTTAATCTACCTTTTTATAGATGATGGTAGTAAGGCTTGCAGAGGTTAAGTGACTTTCCCACACGCACAGCTGGGAGACATTGAGAGAAAGGTTGTTACTATGTGGATTGTAGATAGAAGACAAAGGAGAGAAGGTGGGTTACATACAGTCAGTCAGCTAATACAGTGTATCTTTCTTGAGCCACCTGCCCTGTGCTGTGTGCTGTGTGCTGTGCTAGGACCTAGAAGGCAAAAAATCAGCATGGGGTTTGTGCTTCAGGAGCTCGGAGCCTGTGAAGGAGTCTTTTGTAGGGGTAATGTGGAAGTCTCAAAGAGGTATTGGTTTAATCACTGAACTTTTTTTTAAAATTTTTATTGGGGTATAGTTGATTTATAATGTTGTGTTAGTTTCAAGTGTACAGCAAAGTGAACCTGTCATACGTATACAAATATCCACTCTTTTTTAGATTCTTTCCCATATAGGCCATTACAGAGTACTGGGTAGAGTTCCTTGTGCTATACAGTAGGTCCTTATTAGTTATCTATTTTATGTACAGTAGTGTGTATATGTCGATCCCAATCTCCCAATTTATCCCTCCCCCGCTTACCCCCGGTAACCATGAGTTTGTTTTCTACATCTGTGACTCTGTTTATGTTTTGTAGATAAGTTCATTTGTACCCCTTTTTGTAGATTCCACTTCTTAATCACTCAGATGCTCCAGCCTGGATGTTGGCACTTAATACAGTCAAAACTGGATTATTAAAGTTCAGTGATTATTTTCTACATCTGTAACTCTATTTCTGTTTTGTAGATAAGTTCATTTGTACCCTCTTTTTAGATTCCACACATAAGCAATATCATATGATATCATTACCAGGGGGTAAGGGGTGGGGGGGGAGGGATCAACTGGGAGATTGGGATTGACATATACACACTACTATATATAAAATAGATAACTAATAAGGACCTACTGTGTAGCACAGGCAACTCTACTCAATACTCTGTAATGACCTGTATGGGAAAAGAATCTAAAAAAGAGTGGATATATGTATATGTGTAACTGATTCACTTTGCTATACACCTGAAACTAACACAACATTGTAAATCAACTATACTCCAATAAAAATTAAAAATAAAATTTAAAAAAGGAGTAATGAGGGAAATTAGAGATCCAGGGCTGGGAATGCGTGGAATAACAGGGCTGCCGGTGGAAAACAAGAGGAGTGTGCTTGTGGTTGGAAGTGAAAACACTGGAGTAATTGAAGCCCTGAGTTGGCAGGCTTACTGAGAGAACAGAGGGAGGAAGGCGGATGGAGCCTTGGGCAAATACTGCAAGTAAACGCTCTGGAAAGAAGAGATTTGCTGACAGAGGTGGAGAATCAGGCAAAAGAAGCAGGACGCTGAAGGGACACGGTTTTTACAATTTCAAGGAGGGGAAGAGAATATTATTTTACATCATTAAGACACATATTTATCTGAACTCTTTTCTTTTAGCTTTTGGCTTTTACTTCTGGAATGAGAATCTGATTCCCTCATAAAATTTTTGAAAAAATATATCTGTGTTTTGATTTTAGGATCATTATGATTGGGGACTTCGTGCTATTAAATCTGTCTTGGTTGTAGCTGGCTCCCTGAAACGAGGAGATAAAAATAGACCTGAAGATCAGGTACTGCAATGCTAATATGATTTTGTTGAGTGAATAGCTAAATGGCTTTGTACAAATAAAAGTATATATATCTGGATGGTGGGTCATACATAGCACGACTTTTTAAAAAGCATCACATCTATTTTTAATACAGGATATTTTGAGAACTGGCATTTCTTATGTTATAAAAGATCACAAGTATTCTTGAGTAAAAGGATATGAATATATGAAAGAAAATGTGATTTTATAAGTGCTTCTGAAATATCAGCCACAAAAAGTATTTTGGCGATCATAAATAATTTAGTAATCAATGTTTGATTTTCTCTGAGGAACATTTAGAAAATCTGATTGAGTTGGGATATTAATCCTGAAAAAGTCCATGAAGACATAATCTAATGGAAGAAAGTATGTCCATTTCATGGGATGTGAGATAAGTTTAAAGAAAGCAACAAGGGGGATGGTCACCTAACACCAATGATATATTTAGTTGGTTATTTAGAGCTACTAGGGGAATGTTCCACTCACTATCCTTCATGGGGAAAAACAATAGCACCCACATCGTGCATTTTTCTCTATTAAACAAGTAGTGAGAGTAATGGATATACAGCCTGTGTGAAGATGCAGTATGGCTTGAGATTTTGAAAAAGGTCTATTCCTGTGAGTTTCTTTACATGTTAAGGGATATTTATCATGTGATTTTCTACCTCTCTTTTCCAATCTTTCTCTCTCTTCCTCTGAGTCACAATTCATGATTGGGTCAAGATTTCATGCATTTACCTCTTTCTGTAAAAGTCACTCTGATGTTCAAGTTACTGCTTTTAAAATCTAAGCCCTCTTTGGTTTTCAGCCAAAATAGAACAAAAACCCAAACTAAAAATGGGTTGAGTTTATCATTCTGAGATTCTTAGAGTACTTTGGACAAAACAGTCTCATGGGCTTGGTTAATTTACATCCTGGAGTTTGAAGATTACAGAGAGAAGTACCTCAGACCCTTCCTTAAGATCAAAACATTATCCAGGGAACAGGGAACAGGGCCTCTTTGTTGGTTTTAGTCTGAGGTTATCCATGGTATCAGCAGAGCTTTCTGCTGTTCTGATATATCACCTTGTAAGCAGTGACCCTCCCTGTAGATAGAATGCCATTCTAATAGAGAACAGTGTCTATCTCATGATTACATCTTTAGCTGTTTAGGTGTTTGTTAGACCTTGTATTGGCTTTTTTATGAAATGTTTTCTCTTTTCCTTTCTAGGTACTCATGAGAGCATTAAGGGACTTCAATATGCCTAAAATAGTGACTGATGACATCCCTGTGTTTTTGGGCCTGGTTGGTGACCTGTTTCCAGCCCTGGATGTGCCCCGGAGGAGAGTGCCCCACTTTGAACAGATGGTCAGGCAGTCCACCGTGGAGCTCCGCCTGCAGCCCGAGGAAAGCTTCATCCTCAAAGTAAAAGGATCATTTCCTTGTCATGGCAGCCCTTGGGAGGTGTATTGACAATAACTGTGGTTAAGTGATACTCGACCAAAACATTAACTTACATATTACACTGACCTTAAGATGCTCTTAATATATACATCAAAGCATTCTAATATTAGTCCCATTCTGTGAGAAGCTGAAAACACAGAGAGGGTAAGTCATGGTTTTCAATGTAAGCAGACTTTTCATTAGTTTATAAAACTCCTTGGTTCCTCTTGGTGATGTGCACCAAAAATTAATTTTGCTCTCTCTTCTCTCCATCTTAGAGAAAGTTGGAAAGAAAGTCATTAGCACATGCTTGTCATGGGGGAGAAACGTGTGATATCACCTGAGTTATCAAAGGCTTGTGCATATGCTCACTCATTTGGGATGTAGTGAATACATGGATGTTAAAATACATACAGATTATCTGTTATAGATATTTCAAAGGATATAAGTCATTAGTCAGTTGTAGATGATGTTGGCCGTATGCTGTTTCTGGTCACACTTCATGAAGAGTCATTGATTTTTGTAACTAACCCCTGCCATGTACCAAGTACCTCTGTACTTCACTTCTGCCTGTGTCACTGACTCACCGAGTAATGGTTTTTCTTCATGCTCATCCCCATACTCTACGTTGAGAGACCTGGGAGCAACTATACTTTGCCCTTGTCATCTTTTCTAACTTTCCAGGAATATAATGCTGTCTGTGGGGGCTGGCTCACGTTGTAAGGAAAGAACTGGGTGAAAATGGGCAGATTTTTTTTTAAATCACAAACTCATTAAAGGAAACTAGTGTGTGGCTGTTTGGTCTGCAGGTGGTCCAGCTTGAGGAGCTGTTGGCCTTGCGACACTCTGTCTTTGTCGTTGGAAACGCAGGCACGGGAAAGAGCAAGGTATAGTCAACACCTGTTAGCTTCCAGCCGTGAAAGGAACGAAATTGCGCGGGGTGGGAGACCTACATTCACTTCTATTTGAGAGTTCCCTTCAGTGAAGTTGCTCATAATTTTGGGTTAGGATCCGAGACTCTAACATTGCTATTTGATCACTTGACCCTCTCCCTTTATACTGGGAGCAGGGAGAGAGGAGTTAGTAGAACATTGAATTCAAATAAGTAAACTGAGGGAAGATTGGGCTTTCCATGTGAGATAGCATCCTATTCACTAACTTAGATGCATGCCATCCTGCTCTATGCATCTTTCAATAATGTACCTGAATTCTTTTATCCAAAGTAAACATATTGAGAGACTCTAGAATAAGATACCTGGCTTATAGGATTGGTGTGGCCCTACCCACATTGATCAAAACTATTTTCTTATATTTCCCAAGTTATCCTAGTGTCTCCTCCCCATATCATTAAGAAAAACCCAAATAGTTTTCTTCAATACTCCCCCAGAAATATAGCCCTCTATAGGGCCAAAACAAAACTTGAAAAGAAAGGGAGGAAGCAAAAACCACATTTCTGAAGTACTTATTATGTACTCCGCTAGGTGCATTATGTGTGATTTACTCTGCACAACGATGATAGGCCATGGGTGCTATTATCCCCATTTTTAGTTCACTGCTTGATTTTGTTTGGTCTTACTGACAGTCCTGGCAACATACTTATTTTCTTGCTTGGCAGACAGTATATGCAGAACTGCATGCATTTTCACTGAGGGTGCTTGGGTATAAACATATTTAGTAACCAGCAACTAAAAATAAGCAGAGTGGGCATATGAGACTTTAGAGCATGGGTGTCTATAGAACTTGCCAGTATTTAGGTCAGAACCCAAAGTGGAATACGTGTAAAAGGAAGCCCTGTATAGGGCTTTTTCTACTGAAAAATGTAATCATTGAAATTGTAAAGTAGATAACTGATAGACCTGTAATTATTTTGCTAAAGTAAGTTTCAGATGTGAGCCATGGTGCAAGGAAGGATAAAATTGAATTCTATAATTTTCAGTAGATTAATGGTTTCTAAAAATAGAAGCTTAATATTTCTAAGACATTCAATTTCTTTCATCTAGTCTTCATTGATTCCGTTCTATTCAACCTTTGCATAAGCTTATAGAACTGGAGCCCCAAAGCTTGGGCCATGTTATTTAGCAACTGACTATTCTAAAGTATTTGGCAATTGTTTATCAGTCCTTTAAACCCCTGTGAGAGGAGATCAGGATGATAATATCTAAAATAAAAGCCATGGCTTTTCAGAGAAAGCAGAAAGGATAGTTGGGCAGATATTTGGGTTAAAGTGTCAATTAATTAAATAGACATGTGTTAAGCACCTATCCTGAGAATTCTTTTTATTTAATTTTTTACACTTTTTAAATTTATTTTTTATCTTTGTTTCCTTATTGGCCGTGCTGTGTGGCATGCGGGATCTTAGTTCCCCAACCAGGGATAGGACCTGTGCCCCTGCAGTGGAAGCACAGAGTCTTAACCACTGGACCCTCCAGAGAGGTCCTATCCTGTGAATTCTTATCACCAAGGCTTCTTTTCCTCAGTTACCTAGAACAGGGCTTCTCAACCTCAGCACTATTGACATCTGTACCAGATAACTCTTTGTCCTGGGGGCTGCTCTTTCACTGCAGGATGTTGAGCAGCACCCCTGGCCTCTGCCCACGAGATGCCCAGTAGCACGTCCTCTTCCCCCAAGTCAAGATGATCTCCTCTTGAGAACTATTGTTCTACGTCGCTAGGTCTCAAAGCATGTCTAGACCAGCATCCTGGGCATCACCTGGGACCTTCTTAGAACTCAAATCAGTCCTGCGCAAGACCTGCTAAATTAGAAACTCTGAGATCGGGTCCATTAGTCTGTTTTAATACCCTATCTAAGCACTTTGGATGCAGGCTAAATTTTAAGAACAATCTAAATAATACAGGCAGAGTGGATTTTAATAACATGTACAGGAGCACATTTACATATAGTCCTTTACTTTGCACACATGGTTAAAAATGTCAGTTGATAGTGACTTTCTCTTGACAGAATCAGGTGAACTGATCCTCAGAGATTGTGGGATTAAATTTTTCAAGATGTGAATGAAAATGTGCACATGTAAATTTTTTCCCATGCTCAATATACACAGAATATCTAGGAACATATAATGCCTAAGGAAAACCCTTCAGAAATCTTTTGCTTCCCATTTGGCTTACATTATATTAATTTTCTTAGCGTTTTTCCTTCTTTCTTTTTCAGATTTTGAGAACGCTGAACCGAACATATGTTAACATGAAACAGAAACCCATTTGGAATGACTTAAACCCCAAAGCTGTGACAACAGATGAACTCTTTGGTTTCATACATCATGCTACCCGAGAATGGAAAGATGGCAAGTAGTATTTCCCCTTTTGAAGTGCTAAAATTTTCTTTTTTTTTTTTAATCCAGAAAATCATTTCTCAGTTCAAGCCAATTTTAGTCATGGTTGTAGATTTACTGTTTATGGGTTGGCGTTATTGGAAATACAGCAGCTCACAACAGCATTTATAACCTATAAATTAAAACTAGATTTGATTAAGTGGTCGATTAGCATTCAGCAGGTTTGTGCTCAGAGCTGTGTATTTTATCCCCCATCAATTATGTCAGGGCTCCCTGTAAACCAGCAGAGAAGTCAACACCAATGCCTCAGGGAACATTTATAAAGTATCTGATACAAGATACTGAGTTTCAGGCATGTGCTATTCTAGGTGCCAGGGCAAAAGTCAGTGGGACATGTTTCTTGCCCTGAAAGCTTTTGTGGACAAGCAGATTCCTTTGTTAAAATCACTTTTAACATTCTCATTTCCGTAAATGCACTAATCTAGACATCATCCTTGAGTCCTTTCCCACATTCACACCATACATTTAACCTCACAGCAAATCCTATAGGCCTTACTTACCTTTAACATACGTATTGTATTCCAGTACTTCTCACCTTCTCTGCAGCTCCCACATGAGTCCAAGCCACCAGCACCTCTTGCCTGTATTTGCGGTGTCGCACCTCACGGGTCTCCGTTAATTCATTTTCCATGCAGCAGACAGAGGGCGGTCTTCAGAATGTTAGTTCTCTGCTTGTAGTTTCCAGTGTGTTTCATCACCGTTAGAATCCAACCTTTATCCAAGGCCTACAAGGTTCTATGTGATTGAGTCCCTCTTCCCCGTCTCTGATCTCATTTCCTATTCTCTGCCTTTCACTTACACATGCACTCGGGCCTCCTTGCTCTTCTTTGAACCCGCCAAGCATCTTCCTGTCACGGGCCTTTGCACTTGGTATTCCCACCATCTGCAACACTGGAGATACCTGCATGGCTTGCCCCCTTATGTTACTGGAATGTCTGGTCAAATATCGCATCAGAGAAGACTTCCCTGATGACCCTATCAAAGGAGCGGACCTCGTCATTCTCCATCCTAGTATCATGTACACCCTGCTTCCTTAATTTGTGGGACAGTCAAAATTTGCTCTCTTAGGCTTTCTTTTTTTTTTTTTTTTTTTTTTTTTAAGGACTGTGGCAGGAAGGGAATAATATCCATTTATGCTGAAAATATGTAGAAGCCTTTCAAGTTAGTGTCCATTAGAAAAGGTTGCTGGCTGTTTTATGAATTATGGTAGCAGGTTCTACTATAGACTATCACTTATCTTTGCACAAAATCCTTCACAGAGGAAACAAAACCTTCCACATACCTGCCTCAAAACAGTTTTTTTCACCATAGTATTATATACTTGAGTTTTGAACAGTCAGCAACTATTGAATGTGCCATGAAACACGCATAATACTTAGCAAAAAGGACTCTGGATTTTAAATGTTTCTATCTTTACATCTTGTGAGATAATGATAACTTATTATAATGCCAGTGAACACGTTTCCCAAAGAAATGTATCGCACTTCTGAATACTTTAGCTTTATAATGATCTCTCTTGAATAATGTTATAGAAAAATGGAGAAAGGTGGAATAAATTAATATTTGGCCTAAAATAGATACTGAATATATGTGCATGAAAAAGGTTAATATTTTCATTTGGTGTAAGTTTTGAGTTTCATGTACATCACCTGCTATAAATCTCCACAGGTGTTCTTCAAGGAAGGTACTATCATCTTTATTTGACATTTGGGGTTGCTCAGCCTGAGAAGTTAAGGAACCTTCTCATGGAAGTAAAACTTGCCCATTGGTCTAGATCTCAGGGATAGCTCAAAAAGTAGTGCTGTTTGCCCACCTGAAAGAGGTGGCAAACTTATAGCAAATTTACTTACTGAATAAAAGAGCTTCCAGTAAAAATAAGACAAATCTATTTTAGAAATAAATAGCACTCAACTCCATTATACATCAGGACTGCTTACTCTTAACTTATAGGTCTATTCTCATCCATTCTGCGAGAACAAGCAAATCTTAGGCATGATGGACCAAAATGGATAGTGCTGGATGGCGATATTGATCCCATGTGGATTGAATCACTAAATACTGTCATGGACGATAACAAGGTGAGTAATACCTCAGTGCTAAACCTTAAATGTAACACCTGGAGTGTACTGAGTTCCACTCACTTGTTGACTTTAATACCAGTTTCAGGCATTAACCTGATATTCTTTATGTAATTACTATTTTGATGTGGCACCTTCCTGGTAATTCTCTTAATTTCACTATTAAAGAATTTAAGGGAATACATTTTTTCTTGCCTATAAATTTAACCATCTTTAAAGAGAGTTAGATATGTATCCAAGGATTTAGTTCATCCACATCTTACCATTTTCTAAGAGCTAGGGGTAAATTATTATTATATCTTCTCTTTAAGTATGGACTACTTGGATAATAAAAGAATGAGTTTGTGCCCTATGTTAATTGGCTAAATTTAGCTCTTGAAATTAAGTAGTTCCTATGGCTAAAGATTTGAGTATGCATTCCTAAGCATTTTGCCATGGTTAATCCAGAATGTCCAGCAAAAACAAAAGGTGAAGGTACAGGTCTGTGAGACACCATTGAAGCAACACAAGGTCTACTGTTACGGTCAGGAGAAAGAAGTCATTAATTGTCATTGCTATAGAATAGTAGTAGTAACACCCTTAACCTAAGAGTAATTACTGTTTTCTGAACCAACACATTGTCTATCATAAAATACAGGTCTAAGATCCTTATACTTGCATGAGTTTCTATAGGACAGTTTAAAATTGTGATAGTTCATATTCTAAATAAAGTT
This sequence comes from Eschrichtius robustus, assembly GCF_028021215.1. Taxonomy (NCBI): domain Eukaryota; kingdom Metazoa; phylum Chordata; class Mammalia; order Artiodactyla; family Eschrichtiidae; genus Eschrichtius; species Eschrichtius robustus. The sequence goes on along the minus strand of NC_090831.1, from coordinate 55,303,704 downwards.
TATTTTTTATGGCATTCAGGCCTTTTTATGTAATCAACTCTTAAAACAAGGGTCTTATATTTAGTAATAATTACCACAGTTATTTAAAGGTTGGCATGAGTGAGTCCATGTTGGTAAGTTTGTTCCTCAGGGGTCAGTGAGCTCCCCTGAGGATGAACTGAGATCTTTATTCAGACTGCATTTCATTGTTTGTTTGTTTTTTATTTGTTTTTGTTTTTGAAACAAACAACATTTTTTAAATGGAAGGATAGTTGAGTTACAATGTTGTGTTAATTACTGCTGTACAGCAAAGTCAGTTATGCATATATATATATATATATATATATATATATATATATATATACACATTCTTTTCCATGATGGTTTATCACGGGATACTGAATATAGTTCCCTGTGACATCCAGTATGACCTTGTTGTTTATCCATCCTATATATATTCAGACTGAATTTCTAACTCAGGCAGTGAGCTCATAGCCTTTGGCACTTCTCCTGGGGGAAGGACTTTGTGCTGTTTTGGAAAGTTAGCAGCCTTGCCTTTGCTGCCTAATGAAATGGCCACTTTTGTGCTGTGCTGCTCTGTCCAGGTGCTGACCTTGGCCAGCAATGAACGCATAGCTCTCACTCCCTCTATGAGGCTGCTCTTCGAGGTTCATCACTTAAGGACAGCAACCCCAGCTACTGTTTCCAGGGCTGGTATTCTATACGTGAACCCACAAGATTTAGGCTGGAATCCGTGAGTATTGCTTTTATTTTAATTGTGGTAAAATATACATGAACATCGAATTTACCATTTTAACCATTTTTAAGTGTAAAGTTCAGTGGCATTGAGTACATTCACGTTGTTGTACAACCATCATTACCATCCATCTCCAGAACCTTTTGCATCTTCCCAAACTGAAGCCCCATATGCACTAAGCAGTAGCCCTCCCAGCATCCCCACCTCCTTTCTACTTTCTGTCTATGAATTTGAATACTCTAGGTGCTTCTTATAAATTGAATCATACAGTAATTGTCTTTTTGTGCTGGGCTTATTCCACTGAGCATAATGTCTTCAAAGTTCATGCATGTTACAGCAGGTGCCGGAATGTCCTTCCTTTTCAAGGCTGAATGATATTCCATTGGGTAGAGATACATATATCTCATATTGTTTATCCATTCATCCTTCTGTAGATACTTGGGCTGCTTCTCCCTTTTGACTGTTGAAAATAATACTTCTGTGAACACGGGCATAATCTCTTTGAGTCCCAGCTTTCAATTATTTTTGATACATATATGTACAAGCGGAATGGCTAGATCATATGGTAATTCTGTTTCACATTTTTTGAGGAACCGCCATGCTGTTTTCCATTAGTAGCTACTCCATTTTACATTCCCATCAGTAGAGCACAAGAGTTCCAATTTCTGCATGACCCCACCAATACTTGTTATTTTCTCTATTTTTTATAATAACCATCCTAATGGGTGTGGAATGGTATCTCATTCCAGTTTTGATTTACATTTTTCTAATGATTAATCATTTGATCATCTTTTCATGTGTTTATTGGCCATTTGTATATTTTCTTTGGAGAAATGCCCATTTCAGTCCTTTGCCTATTTTTTAATCTAGTTGTTTGGGTTCTTTGTTGTTTTTGTGAACATTTCTTTTTTTAATCTTAGGTTTCTAAGAATGCTAAAAATGTATTTGATTATTTGAAGAAAATGTTAGCAATTAAATTTAAAGTTAATTAAGCTAATTTAAAAATCATTAAATTAGCACCTGTATGCAGTTGTCATTTTTATTTGGACATTACCCTGTTCACACCTTGCACATGTTAAGACATATATTTGTTGACTAAGTGAATAAGTAATAATAATAGCTCGTATGGAGCACATAGATAGAAGTATATCATTTAGTGAACATTTGTGTGTTTGTATGTATACACATAATATGCATACATGAACAGTGGTGATGCTTTGATTTAGAACAAGTTCATTGTGCCCACTTGCTTATTCTTCAAATGCTTACACTTTCCATAATTTATCCTGGTGGTCCCTTGTCACCCCCTCTCATATTCCCACTATGTGCTGTAGAAACTTCTGAGCTCTGCACATGAACACGTGCTGGTGCCTGGCATGCTTCTTGTGTCAGATATCTTCTCTTTACCCCTCCACCCTGTTCTGTGCCCCCAGCGGCCATCCTGTGTGGACCACATCAATGGGCTCCTTGCCCTCTGGCTTCTGGTTGGTTTGGCCAATGAGGAGCCCTGGCAGGAAACGAGAGGGAGAAAGGAGAGTGAGGTCAGGCTATTCATTCCCTTGGCTCCCTCCCTGCAGGAGCACATCAGGATGACCGTGACCTTCATCAGCAGGTCCTCATAAATCTCTCCATGAGATTCTTTGCTTCCAGGTTCTGATAGCCCTTCATTCTCTTGTCCCTGCGGCCGCGGGTGCTCTCACCATTTCTCAGCCATCACCCCATGACATGGCACTCTACTGTCCATTTTCCCTGCTTCCGCCCACACCTTTGCCAATAGTCCTTTTATTGATCCTTCTCTATTATCCTAATTTGAGGATGACCTCTGTTCCCTGCCAGATGCCTGACTCATGCACTCGTCCAGGCTACTTTTCTGTGTACTGATTTATTTACTAAAAGTCTCATCCTCTAGCTCAGCAGCCAAGTAGAGCCATAGCCCGGTTTCTGTGAAGGTAAACCTTCATTGGCTAGGGGAGGGAGTGATTTTTAAAAGTCTAAAATGGAGAGTTCTTCTTGAGCTAATAGCTCCTTTCCCCAGCTAGGATTTTGACTATCTCCTAGGATGCTTCTGTTGATCGGGGGCTAGCTGACGGAGAATCTCGAGTGCCCCTTGACTCCCCCATGTGGAGAGCAGAGGCAGTCTTGTACCCCTCACCCCCACTGGTGTGGTCTGATTTCAGTAGTGAATCTCACAGTTCCCAAGGTCTCTGTAGTTCAGTTTTAATAACATATGGAGATTTGTGCTAACAAAAGCGGTCTAAATCCCCATTTAAAGAAAGACTTTTACCTTGTAAGTCAAAGGTCACAGTTTGGCAAAAGAGTCACCCAGTTTACATTCTTGAGAAAGTTAAACCCCTCTTCACCATTAGATTTTATTTTCATGGAGGTTTTTTTTAATTTAAGATCAATGGGTAGGTTTTAATTTTCATATGTGTGACCAAAGGGTCCATCCAGGTCATTATCCAAAATAATGGGAATCTTCTGTAAAGGATATTTTTATATTTTTACCTCCTACTGCCAGAAACTTTCCATGAACTACCAAAAAGTGGCTATTTCAAGTTGGGGGTGATATATTTTTAGCTCCATATTTATTGGATAATTTATTACCTTACTTTAATGTCATAATACTAAAAATGTGATAGCTTTACATGTATTGACTCATTTAATCCCTAATTACCTTCTGAGATCAATGTAGTTATCAACCTAATTTCCCAAACCAGTATCTGTCTCAATCTTCCCCGACTTTTTAATTTGAAAGTGTTCAAAAATATAGAAAAATTGAAAAGGTGGTAGGTAGTACATTGTACAACTATGCACTCTTTTCCTGCAGTCATCAATTTTTACAGTTTTACCCAATTTACTTTCCTTTGGCTGTACATACACTCCCTCTCACAGGCAGAGAGAGACATATATTTTACTTTTTTAATACTTATTTATTTATTTGGTTGCACCGGGTCTTAGCTGTGGCTCGCGGGCTCCTTAGTTGCAGCAAGTGGGCTCCTTAGTCGTGGCATGTGAACTCTTGGTTGTGGCATGCATGTGGCATCTAGTTCCCTGGCCAGGGATCGAACCCGGGCCCCCTGCGTTGAAAGCACGGAGCCTTATCCACTGCACCACCAGGGTAGTCCCCTATATTTTCTACTTTTGTTTATTTTTGCTGAATTGTCTGAAAGTAAGTTGGAGACATTGACAGTTCATCCCTAAGTACTTCAGCATCTCTCTCCTAAGAACTAGGGTATTCTCCTATATGAACATAATTCAATTGGCATACCTAAGAAATTCATCTTTGATATAATACTATCAAAACAAACAGTAATGTTTCAAAATTTCCCAGCTACCCTGGGAATTTCCTCTGTAGCTTTTAAAAAAAATCCAGCATCAAAACAAGGACCATGCATTGCATCTACTTATCTCTGTTTTCTCCTTTAATCTAAAATATCCACCCACCTTTTTCTTTCATGACATTTACAGTTTTGAAGAGAACAAGCCAGACATTTCGAAGAATAACCCATTGGTGGTTACAAAGTGGGTCAACCCTTCTGTCTCCATATATTGGGTGACATTTTTAGTAAAGAAGTTTTTCTCTTCTTCCCTTCTACTCTCCTTCCTCCCTTCCTTCCTTTCGCTCTCTCTTTTTCACTCTCCTGGCTAACGCAGATGCTTCTTGCTCATCTCAGGCTTTACTTCCCCTACGCTTCTTTCACCCATTTCTCTAAGGAGCTGGAAGTGACTGCTTTTTGTATAAGGAGTGGTATTTGGAATCCAAGATAGGGATGCTAGGAGAGCTCATTGCCACTTGTATGTCATTGCTTCTAGACCCTTCAGTGAACAGAGTTAGGAAATATATTTTCTTAATTCATATTATGGGAACTGATAAGATATTTTGGATAGAAGAGATTATGAAATACTATGTTTATAGTATCTCTGTGGGGTTCATAGTATCTCTGTGGGACTAAATAGAGTGCAATTATTGCTTAAGATACTTGGAATATTTTTGTTAAAATTCACTGAGCTATTTAAAAGCATAATTTTATGTCCACATTTTACGGGTATGAGGTCAAACAACATCCTTAAAATCACATCATTATGTGACTAGCTCTAGAAATCAAATACTATTTTATTTTGTTTTATTTATTTATTTTTTAAAATGTTTTATTTATTTATTTATTTATGGCTGTGTTGGGTCTTCGTTTCTGTACGAGGGCTTTCTCTAGTTGTGGCAAGCGGGGGCCACTCTTCATCGCGGTGTGCGGGCCTCTCACTATCACGGCCTCTCTTGTTGTGGAGCACGGGCTCCAGACGTGCAAGCTCAGTAATTGTGGCTCATGGGCCCAGTTGCTCCGCGGCATGTGGGATCTTCCCAGACCAGGGCTCGAACCCGTGTCCCCTGCATTGGCAGGCAGATTCTCAACCACTGCGCCACCAGGGAAGCCCCAAATACTATTTTAATTCTGAGTTCTAAGTAAGTTTACTGGAAGAATCCTAGACAGTTCATATGTCTGTTGAGATCTTGAGATAATAGAGAAAGCAGGAGTTAGAAGAAAATTTCTGAAGATTATGATCCGTGAGAAGTTTTTCTAGTAGAAAAGAATAAAATGCACAGAAAGGGAAAAACAAACAGGTAATGAATTAAATTCATTTGTAATTATTTAAATTATTAAAATTATTTAAGGTGGGCATAACTGAAAATGAGATCTACCAAACTGTGTATCGCATGGCTTGTACATAATGATAGGAAAACACAGGAGTATTTCTGGAATTTTGTCTGATTCCTGGAAGATAACTTTTGGTAGCCACAACTTGAGATCATACTTTTTCCTCTATTACTTTAGCTGAAAATACTCCTTTTTTAAAAATTGACTTTATTGAAGTGTAGTTGATTTACAATGTTGTGTTAGTTTCAGGCATACAGCAAAGTGATTAAGTTATACATAAATATGTATTAGTTTGCCTCTGCCAATCCCAAACTCCCAATCCATCCCTCCCCCATGGCAACCACAAGTCTGTTCTCTGTGTCTATGAGTCTGTTTCTATTTTGTATTGATAGATAAGTTCATTTGTGTCATATTTTATATTCCACATATAAGTGATATCATATGGTATTTGTCTGTCTTTCTGACTGACTTCACTTAGTATAATAATCTCTAGGTCCATCCATGTTGCTGCTGCAAATGGCATTATTTCTTTCTTTCTTTGTTTTAACAGCTGAGTAATATTCCACTGTATATATATATACCACATCTTCTTTATCCGTTCACCTGTCAATGGACATTTAGGTTGTTTCCATGTCTTGGCTATTGTGAATAGTGCTGCTATGAACACAGGGGTGCATGTCTTTTTTCGAATTATATTTTTGTCCTGATATATGCCCAGGAGTAGGATTGCTGGATCATATGGCAATTCTATTTTTAGTTTTTTTTGAGAAATCTCCATACTGTTTTCCATAGTGGCTGTACCAATTTACAGTGTTGGAGGGTTCCCTTTTCTCCCTATCCTAGCCAACATTTATTATTTGTAGACTTTTTTTTTTTAAGTATATATTATCTTTTTTTAAAAATTTTATTTATTTATTTATTTATTTATTTATTTATTTATTTTTGGCTGTGTGGGGTCTTCGTTTCTGTGTGAGGGCTTTCTCCAGTTGCGGCAAGCGGGGGCCACTCTTCATCGCGGTGCGCGGGCCTCTCACTATCGCGGCCTCTCTTGTTGCGGAGCACAGGCTCCAGACGCGCAGGCTCAGTAATTGTGGCTCACGGGCCTAGTTGCTCCGCGGCATGTGGGATCTTCCCAGACCAGGGCTCGAACCCGTGTCTCCTGCATTGGCAGGCAGATTCTCACCCACTGCGCCACCAGGGAAGCCCTATTTGTAGACTTTTTAATTATGGCCATTCTGACCAGAATGTGAGGTCAGAATGTGAGGTGGTACCTCATTGTAGTTTTGATTTGTATTTCTCTAATAATTTAGCTGAAAGTATTCTTTTGCCTTTGTCTCACTCATTCTCTCACCTGCATTGGATAAGCTTGTTGTTTTCTACCCCTGCAATCCCATCCTTTCATCTTTGGATATTGTTTATATGTGTAAACATACAGATTCAGAAATCATCAATGTACACTCCTGATCTGTGGGTCCTTTCAACTTCTGCTATTTTCCAGGCCACTGTGAATAATAGAAAACCCATCTGTAGCTGTGATGGGCAAACTACGGAGAATTCTGATGAATTCCTGCTATCCTGTATGACAGGATTCCAACCCCAGACTACAGAGTAATAAATAAAAAAAAGTCTTCAGAAGCCTGAAGACTTTGGCTACCTATATAGTTTCTAAACTGCTGGGCTTTAGACTTCCTGTGATGTGCCTATAGCAGTTCTGGAGAAGGAGGAAGAGCAACACAGCTGCTTATATGGAATATATTTGCAAGCACTGATGAGCCAAAGATTCTCTGTTAGTGACCTAGACGTTGGCATTAAGATGATGCATTAAGGCATCATAATGTAGCTATTTCCTGAGGCAGGGGCAGCAATGTGGGTGATCACTTATGTAGGTAAGGAATAAATAAGTATGATATTTTCACTTATGTGTTGTATGATAGCAGTGTGTTTCATTTGGCCATGTTCAAATCTACAGCATCTTTTAAAAATCATGAGAAACTTTTATACGAAGTAAGGTGAAAGGAATTCCCAACAATACAAAAATATAGCTTCAGTTTTTGCCATTGCTGAAGATAATTTGCTGTCTTTTAATGTTTACTAAATTTAGCAGTCATTTATACATGAAATTTAAAACTGTCCATATTTAACAATACAGACTTTTTTTAATTTTTTTATTTTTTTTTTACTCCCAATACTGTGTGGTGTGGTTGACCTCTAGCAGAGGTCATTTTGGTTTGTTGTTTTTTTTTCCCCCGGTCGGGATCAGCTCTTACCACGTCTCCTGGTTTGATTGAACTCACTTTCTTATTTGTGGACGTAATTGGTATAACAGCATCATTTACTCGTGGGCCTGGTCTGCTCTCCCTTTGAGACTTTGGCTACTGCCGACGTGGGTCAATGAAGTAGCTATTACATGTCCCCTAAGTGCAAAGACCACTTCCCCCTCTTGGGGCTGTGTTGACACTGCAGCTCCTAGTTATCCCTGCACGGCCTTCTGACCCCACAGAGACCAAAGACAGGGGTGGGGAGTAGGGGTAGAATTTGTTACAGGCATCAGGGCACTGCCTACCAACTCTTAAGCCCTATGGAACATACTGTCTTTAGGAGATGATCAGAGAGGCAGAGCCAGGATCTGAACCCACTTCTCCCAAATCCACCAACTCTGTGCTAATGAGTAGCACTGATTGAGAATTTGTTATATGCCAGGTGTTAATGTAAGCACTTAATACATGAGAACTCGTTTGCTGCTCAGAACAACCCTAGGAAGTGCATTTCATTATCATCTCCATTGACAGATGAGAAACTTAAGGCACAGAGAGGTTAACTGACTTGCCCAAGGTAACAGAGTTAAAAAGTGGATAAAGAAAAGACCCAGGCAGTCTTAGAGCTCCATCTCCCTAAACAGTTCTCTCCCCTGCCCCCCGCTCCCCGCAATAAGCTCTGGATACTAAGATTCCACTTCTGCCAGCTTATGAAGAGTAAAATGAGTAGCTGAGGGGTAGGTGTGGCCTTCATGCCTTCATTCCCACTACCTAACACCTGCATTCCGTTGTTCCATGGCGCCCACTGGATGCAACTCGTGGAGCACCAGAAGTGGTCCCTCAGTTACCATCATGCGACTGGACTTCAGCTGGAAATCATTCCTCTTGGACCTGAAAAAGTTTTGACAGTAGATATTTTATAAATCTAGCAGTAGTGTATATAGGTAGTTGAATATTTAGTAAAACCCTATTGTGAAGGCTTGTGAATATAAAAGGGAGCCTTTTCTAAGATAATCATCTCGCCTTAATTTCTTCTGATATTAAAAATATGAAACCTGATTTGCTTAAAGCAAGGTGTAGCTGTCATGGGTCTGGTCGCACTGCGTCTCTGGTGGCAGCTATATGTATTTGTGATCACTGCTTCCTATTTGATGAGAACTCTTTGAGCAGTTGTTTTTCATGTCATATCATACAGTTTCTTTCCAGAGGCTACTGTGGGTACTACTAAGTCATGTTTCATTTTATTGATGAGTAGTGTTTTATTAATATGTTAGAGATATGAATGTATCAAAATTGGTAACATTTTATAAGCTTCAGATTCATACACATGTACCCAAGTGTGAGATACCATTTTAGAGCCACTTACTGGAACCACATTATCAGCTATCAGGTTAGAGTTACTTTCAGTCCAGTGAACAAGGAGGGACTTGGAAATAGCCCCTATGGAATTTTCACCTTTTTATTTGAAACTGATTTCTCATTACTAAGTAATTGATGCCAGTTTTCATCAAGAAAAATCCCAAGCTGTTTTCATAAATAAAGCCTACCCTCTGAAAATAGTTTCAGTTCTCTAGGAAATGACAAACTGTACTTCCTTATAAATGCTCAGTAATGGCCTACTTATCGTCTATTATGTTGGGTTTCTAAGTGCTATTAGGAGTTTCTTTTACATTCTTTTCATTAAGGTAAAAATGGCCATTAAAACAAGTTTTTAAAGGGTCATTTTAAAATATTTGCCATTTGAAAAATAGAATGAACCCACTCAACGTGTCCCTGAAGTGTTGGACCAAGCTGTGTTGAAGGGGGAAGCTTTTGAGTTGGTGGAATTTTGCTTTTCAAGCCCCTTGCTCCATAAAAGCTTTTCTGTGTCCTTTTTCAGGTATGTGGCCAGTTGGATAGACAGAAGGCGTCATCAGTCAGAAAAGGCCAATTTAACAATTCTTTTTGATAAATACGTTCCTGCGTGCTTGGATAAGCTGAGAACAAGCTTTAAAACCATCACTTCAGTTCCAGAGAGCAGCCTGGTGCAGGTTTGTCCTGGGTCACACCGTTTCACACCCTAGTCCTGATGTGGTAGTGTCTTGATCAAAATAGAAGTTCTTGCTTGTTCAAAAAGATGCAGTGGTTTCTGGAATGGTTAGGTAGCTCCAACCCTCCCCCACCCGAGCCCCCGTGTTCCCCAGTGATTTTTGCAACTCTCTGTTACACGCCTATTACATGCTATGACCATTTGGGTTTGTGGTCTGTTTCTTTCACAAGACTGTGAACCAGAGGACTGAAGCCACCTTTTACCATTTTTATATCTCCAGAGATTTCCATAATGCCAAGCACATAGTAGGTGCCAAATACATTATTGAATCATTGCGTTCTTCCCAAGTATATTTGCGTGGAATAAGAAGAACAGGATAGTAACAGCCTCATTTATTTTTCTGTTTCCTAAGTAACTGGCCCAGAGAAGGTGCTCAGTGTGTTTTTGAATACAAAAAATTCACGCAGTTAAAGATGTTGGCCGGTGAGCAAGAGAAAGCTTCTGAAGGCCACCTCGTCGGGCACCACCCTGCCAGGCCTCCCACTCTCTCTTCCCTTTCTTTTCTCCCCCTCCGAAAAATAGTCCACAAGTCAGGTCAGTCTACTTCATAGTATTTCAGGGATAGATTTTTTTTTTTTCTGATCCTCATTGTGAGACAGCTGGTTAGAGTGAAGAGTGTATATGATACATTGTCACGGCAGCAAATGAAAATAATTCACGGCACACAGAAATGAAGGTTGTGATCTTAATCTCAGTGTGAAGAATAACTATCCCCAGCCTTGACAAGTCGAAAACTTCACAGAACGTTTACAGTTAGAAACCTTTATTTGTGTCTCTTTAGGAGCAAAATTGGTTTTGAAGTACTTTGTTACCGTGAAGTTACTATGGTACAGAATTTGTTTGAAGCTAAATTAGAAATAGTCACAAGCATAATAAGAAGTGAAAGTTCAGGTTTTCGGATAATTCACACACCAATTAAGAAAACGATAGTCTTCAACAGTAATTATCTGAGGTATAATTTATTTCTGAAAGCAGGTCTGAATTTATTCATAATGAATTAATTTTGTGGTTAGCCTAATTAGACGTCCTCTGGTGTAATACTTGCAAAAAAGCAAGTATCGAGTTCCTTCTCATCTTGACTTGTGTATTTGTGTTTCTCTGTGGTGCGAACTTTTTCATTCAAGAGTAGTGTGAAAATAAGTCAGTAGGAATTAATATGATTTTTGCTCTCCCTTCCTCCTTTTGTAGTACTCAGAAATGGCATTTTATCCTTAACTCCTTTTTTGGCTGCTGTTGTATAAAGTCGTCTCTTTGCAGTGATTGCTTATAAGGACAAAATTTGAGACAAAAATGAGTGTGCAAGGGAATAGCTTAAGAAGACTACCTTATTTTTATTGAAGTATAGTTGATTTACAATGTTGTGTTATACATTCTGGTATACAGCAAAGTGATTCAGTTATGTATATATGCACACACATATATACACATATATATGTATGTATATATATTCTTTTTCATATTCTTTTCCACTGTGGTTTATCACAGGATATTGAATATACTTTGTGCTATACAATAGGACCTTGTTGTTTATCCATTCAACATATACTAGTTTGCATCCGCTAATCCCAGACTCCCAATCCATCCCTCCAGCCCCGCTTCCCCTTGGCAACCACAAGTCTGTTCTCTATGTCTGTGAGTCTGTCTCCGTTTCATAGATAAGTTTATTTGTGTCATATTTTAGATTCCACATACAAGTGATATCATATGATATTTGCCTTTCTTTGTCTGACTTCACTTAGTATGATAATCTCTAGGCCCATCCATGTAGCTGTAAATGGCATTATTTCATTCTTTTTTTTTTTTTTTTTAATAAATTTATTTATTTATTTATATTATTTTTGGCTGTGTTGGGTGTTTGGTGCTGTGTGCGGGCTTTCTCTAGTTGCGGCGAGCCGGGGCTACTCTTTGTTGCGGTGCGCGGGTTTCTCATTGTCGTGGCTTCTCTTGTTGCGGAGCACGGGCTCTAGGCACGCAGGCTTCGGTAGCTGTGGCACACGGGCTCAATAGTTGTGGCTTGCGGCCTCTAGAGCGCAGGCTCAGTAGTTGCGGCACATGGGCTTAGCTGCTCCACAGCATGTGGGATCTTCCTAGGCTAGGGCTCGAACCCGTGTCCCTTGCATTGGCAGGCGGATTCCCAACCACTGTGCCACCAGGGAAGCCCCTATTTCATTCTTTTTAAAAGGCTACTTTAAGAAATTAATGTACTATGTTTTCCATTATATGAAACTTTTTTGCTTTGCGTTTGGTAAGGTGTTTTAACTCATTCAGAATATGCACCAAGGTATGATTTTATTAATTGCTGGCACAGAGCTTAAAATGTTTTCCAAGTACTGTGTCTGGGAGAAAACAGAAAAAAATCAGGTGAGTTATCAGCATGTTCAAATCAGTGGATAATGTCATATTCAGACCTTTCAGTCTTTTTCATTTTGATTTTAACAGTTCCTTAGACTAACATGGCTTCTACTCAGGAATAGCAAAGCCTCAGAGTTTTACATTATTTTTCTTGGTAACAAACTGGTGAGTTTTATTCAATTAGAAGATTATTTTAAATTGGCAATCATGGCACAATATAAAATAATGGAAATCAAGAGAGACTGAAAAATATAACAGGTGCTCAACTATTTAAATTTTGAAAACATTTCCAAATTATGTCCAGGACCCATTTTCCATGTTACCATGGATTTTCCCCACCTCTCATGGTTGGGAAGGAGAGGCACACACATGACATGCTTTGTTATAGCTTTCGTAGCTGTGTGTATGATAGTGATAAAAATCTACTGCTGCCTCCAAAAACTGGGGGAAGGGTATCATGAGTTTTGAGGGTCTATGACAGTACTAACTCATGACAACCATTTTTGTGCTTTAGAGCAGGGGTCCCCAACCCCCGGGCCTCGGACCAGTACTGGTCCCATGGCCTGTTAGGAACCGGGCCACACAGCAGGAGGTGAGCGGCGGGCCAGCGAGGAAGCTTCATGTGCCTCTCGCTCCCCGTTGCTCCCCCCAATTGCTCACATTACCTCCTGAACCATCCCCCCCCTGCCCCCACCATCCATGGAGAAATTGTCTTCCACGAAACCGGTCCCTGGCGCCAAAAAGTTGGGGACCGCTGCTTTAGAGAACTAGCTCTAAAACATGTTCATTATGGTTATGATTTCACATGAGAAAGGTGTTTGCAGCAGCCACGTTCCCTCCTTACTGACCTGATTGCCCTGGACGCGGAGTGTGTTTCAGACCAAGAGAGCCGTTCCACCTGGAAGGTCTGAAGAGCAAGTTCCTGAACAGCATTTCTTCCAGGGTTAAATTTAGCGTCCTGTCTAAAAAATGCCACAGGCTAAGGCTGTCAGTCCGACTTTCTAAATTTATGACAACAGGTGGGGGAAACAGCTGCCAAAGTACTAAGGGAAAGTGCGTTATCTAAATGTCCAACCGAGGGAAATGGTTACATAGCCTTTCCATCTAGTGCCTTCGTTCCCAGTGATATTGTAGGGCAACACTTACGGGAAAGGGAAAATGCCTTTAGTTTGTTTTTAAGTGAGAAAGTGGCCTGTAGAATATGCCCACTATGTGTAGTATGTAGTATGACTCCCTATTTATAAAAAAGGCAGCACAGCTATATCCCCATTATTCTTTTCTTTTTGGTTTTATGTATTTCTCTTTATTACAGTGATTATTAATTGGAGGATTTATGATAATAGGCTTTTTTTTTTAACAGTTTGTTGTTACCTAGATTAGTTTGGTTGAAAGTGGCCAAGGATGTCCACCACTGACTCAGAAACCCAAGGCCACCATTTTTGTGTCTCATGGGGTAGCAAATCACTGAGCTGGGAAAGATCACAGAATCTCTTAAGGGTACAGTGGATTTGTTAATAAGCCCTGTGAACTTACTTCACTGTTTAAAAAGAAGAAAAAAGTTGCCCTTAAAGAATGGCTTTTTCTTTTTCTTTAGACTATTTGCACTCTTTTGGAATGTTTGTTGACTCCTGAAAATGTACCTTCTGACAGCCCGAAGGAAGTTTATGAGGTCTATTTTGTCTTTGCTTGTATCTGGGCATTTGGAGGCATTCTACTTCAAGATCAGGTATGTGTAGAAATAGTTTATAGAACCAGTTTTATTTGGGGGGAAACATTATTCTATGTGATCCCTATGGGGTTTTTTAAAATGTATATTATCATAAATCTATCCAACTTGCCCTATTCTCTCCTAAGCCTGTACGTTGTCAGCAAGCTCATTCAGGCTGGTGGTGCTGTCTTTGGCTGCTAAGGTCAAATCCATAGCCTTCCATCAGATCTGTCTTCTGAATTCAAGGTTCCGTGTCAATACCAGCAGTGTTTCAGTGTGCCTGAGACAGGGTGCTTCATCTGCCCCACCCCCTATTTGCTCTTCCTCTTTTGTCTTTTCCTCAGTGATGCATTTCTCCCAGTTGCTCTAGTTAAAAATCTGGGAGACATCATCTTATTTCTACATCCCCTGGTCATCAGATCCTTTCAGTTAGAAAATAGCTGTCACATCTGTCCCCTCTTCTCTATCCCTACAGCCTTAATTCAGGAGTGTATCATCTTTAGATTGTTGTGGGCTACCACATTGTTTTGGCTTGGGCCGCCATAACAAAGTATCATACCCTGGGTGGCTTAAACAACAGAAATTTACTTTCTCTCAGTTCTGGAGGCTGCAAGTCCAAGGTCAGGGTGCCAGCACGGTTGGGTTCTGGTGAGGACCCTCTTCATGCCTTGCAGACAGATGCCTTTTTCTGTGTCCTCACATGGCAGAGAGAGAGAGAGAAAGATAAAAAGTGTTCTTATGTCTCTTCTTGTAAAGGCACTAATCTAAACATAATCACCTCCCAAAGGCCCCATCTCCAAATACCATCACATTGGGGATTAAGCCTTCAGCATATGAATTTTGGTGGGGAGACAATTCAGTCCATAGCACATAATAACATTCAAATTGGTTTCCAGGTCTCTAGTCCTCTTACCCTCTAAGTACTCTCACACATGATTCCTAGGGTAATTGTTGTGAACCACAGTCAACCTCAGGCTGGTTCCTTTCCATTGTTCTTTCCTTCAGCCTCAAGTGAAGCTATCATTCCTACACAACATTGCTAGTATAGTCCGTTTGTGACTTCTGAGTTCTTTTGGGCAAACACTTGAGACACGGACTTGCATAGATGCGTGTGCGCACACACACACACACGTGAGCTCACGCCCACACACACGACATGTACCACACACAAACTGCTTAGACTTGCCAAAGTACAAAGTGGCAGTTTTTCACCTTTAGAAATTTGCACATCTAATCTCTCCCATGCACCTCTCTGTATAGATTTGCTCACGTAATCTTTACAATTATTCTTCAAGGTATCCTCACTGTGCAGATAAAGTAAAGCTCAGAGAGGCAAAGTAACTTGACTGATGGGAAATGATGACATCAGGATTCCCACTCATGTATCTCTCTCTCCAGAAGCCATCCATGGTACCCCAGGATCTCTCATGGTCGTAGTGCTTCTATGAGTACCTCTGAATCTTTGAATTAAAAATAGATAGCATATGTCTTCCAGGCTTCCCTAAATGTTTCCAGATATAAACAGGGAGTTTAAATTGGAAGGCATCACAGCCAAGAATGACCCAAATTTGTTGGTTTACTCACTGTAGGTTCTAAAATCCATGGTTGCTATAACCTGTGGGCCAGCTCCTCTTCTTGTCACTAGGTAACCATAAATTATATCTATAAATAAATCTGGCATTCATTTGGCATTCTATATCTTATTCTGACCCTTCTCAGAAGCCACATTTCCTTCGGTAATCTCCAAGTGCTTTCTAAAGAATATAGCCTCTGTTGCCTGAGTGAGAATACTGGGTGACTTCACATGGTTTTTCTCAAAGGCAAGATTTACATGTGTGGATTTCTCCTTCATGGAGACCACATGCAGACTCTCCCCCTCTCCCCCTCTCCCCCTCTCCCCCAACACCTCATGGTTTTTGTCTTTTTTCCAGTGTTCGCCAGAAGGGTTTTCCTTTTCCAGGGCAGACAACCAGGTAAAATCACACGAGTAGGAGGTTGACAGCTGAGATCTTTCTACTTCTGATCATAACAGCTCACCTTCCTCCCAGCTGATCCTCTTTTCATCTTTGCAGTTTCCCAAGCTGGCAGCCTTCCAGCCAGTTATTCAAGCCAGAAGCTGGGCATCGCATGGTCCCCTTCCTCTCCCAGACACTGTTTCCCCAATGAATAGTTGACATCATCATTATCATCTTTAAATTTTCAAAAAGACTTTAACTGTGAAGCATTCAAAAGAGAGGCTATGAAGTTGGAAACATGAATGAAGCAGACCCAAGAAAGAGTCTTAGGATAGCCATTTATTCGACAAATTTGGGTGCCTACTGTATGTCAGGGAACGTGCTCAGGGCTCTTAATAGGCTAGCTCGCTGAATCTTCAAAAAAATAAAACCTGTCTATATAGGTGCAACTATTCTTCTTCTTTTACCAAAAAGGAACTGAAACTTAGATAAGTTAGCCTGCTTGGGGACATGGCTAACTAATGTCTGAGGCAAGTTCAAGCTGCAGCAGACTGACTCAGGACCTGTGTTCTTAACCCAGGCTGTTGCAAACACCTTCCAAAACTGGTCCCCCATCAACTCTCCCTGAGCCTCCTATAAACAGCCGTTATCATTTCTCACTTGGCTTCTGAAGTAACCTCCTCACTGGCCTTTCCGCTTCTATACTTGCCCCATAATCCATTATTCACTCAGTAGCCAGAGTGATTTTTTTTTTAAATGTGAATTGGATTATATGACACATTACTGAATTTACAACACTTTAATTGTTTTTAAGAGAAAACTTTAAAATTTAATACTCTTTACACAGCCTCAGGGCCTCTGGCCCTGCCTATCTCTTCCTACTTCTTCCTCTGCTGTTCCCTCCCCTCCCTCCCCTCCAGCTGCACTGGCCAGTTTCTGGAACACAGGATATTTGCGCATGCTGACCTCTTCCTGCTTCCTGGAATGGTCTTGTCTCTAATACGTGCCTGTTCTCAGAGACGGCTTCCCTGAACATCCAGTTAAAATAGATTCACCCATTTCTCTCACTTCCAGCAACGTCGACTTTCAAGGCGCCTATTTATTTATTTGTCTTTTTATTGGCTTCACCTCTGCTTGCACCATGCTTCCTCATGGCTCCCCCTTTCTCTTTCCCATTAACTCTATGAGGGCAGAAACCCTGTTTGTTTTCTTCCCCACTATAGAACAAAATGCATTTCAGTGAGTGAATGAATGATTCAAAATGTGTCATCAAAACCACTTTGCTGATGTAGCGGTTGGTTAGGTGAAGCAAATTTTGATGTAAAGTAGAAGTCGTATGTATCCTGCCTACAGAGAATGGTGCCAGATAAGGAATGCCTTCTGAATGAACTTGATCTCAGACCAACTTCTGTAGGGTGATAAAAATAATCTCATGACACCAATCTGAACATAACTGAAATGAACCTAAACTCATTGCCATATGAGTGGTGGTGGGTAGGAATATGAGCTCGGCTTGTTTGGAAAGTGATGGGATCAGCTCTCCCTGCTAAGGCAGATCACCCCTCTCAGCCCCGACCACACTCTCCTATCCTCCAGCCATCCTGTCTGTCTCTATTTGTGTGTGTGAGATAGCGTCGTACAAAAAGTGGGCCGTAGTCCATGGACATAAGGACACCAAAGTAAAAGCAAGTTTAAGAATTCTTCTGGAGAAAAATGGGAGTTGAAGTCTTAGATAAGTGAGATTGCTGAATGCAATGGACCATGCACAGTGTTTTTAGAGTTCACCAAAACTCACTTTGCCAGCTCATCCTGTGGATGTAAGAGTCTAGGCCAGGTCATCCTGTAGATACAGAAGGGGTTGTTAGTTGCTAGTGCACAGTTGGAATTTCCCCTCGTCCATTTTCCAAACCCTAATCTAGCAGCAAAGGGCTTGTACCTGTCGTCATATAAAAACAAGCACGTTCTAGCAAGGAGAACCTGTTTCCTACACTGTCATCTTCTCTGGAAGATTCTCTTATAGGGCAGGAATTTGTGGAGTTTTCAGCTAGGCCACTCAGTTGTGCTACGCTAGAAGACCAAGTCCAAGTTCTTTCCCTCATGGCAGAGCTTCTCAGATTTCCAATTTCAAAGACCACCAACATTTCACTAATGATTTGGAGGAATAAAATAGGGTTACCAACTGTCTGCTTTTCTAAAGGCATTTATTTTTAAATGACCATTTATTATCACCATAGCTTTATAAAGGAAAGGATATTTTAACGCCAAAAGTTCCAGGAAGGCTATAAGCTCAAAGAACAGTATTTAAATCAATAATGTTACTAATTTTTTAAAGTATTCCTTCGTTCTTACTTTCTTCATTTTACCCTCAGTTCATGGAGATATTGGTAGAAATCAATACCACCGTTTGCTAACCACTGTCTTATAGCATGGTGATTTGCATGATAGCCCATTATTGAATTGAATAACCTCGGGGTCATCTAAGGTTCACCTAAGCTTACCTTGTTTTTTAAGTTAATAATTACTCCAGAAAATTTGTACCTGATGGACATGTGGCAATTATAGCTTTCTGCCTTGATGGTATTGTCACTCATTATAGCTTCCTTCTAGTTATTTATTTTTTCTTGGGTCAGTTACTCAATCCCATTTGTAATTATGAGTCTGTACACTGCAAACACTGTGTGATCAGCCAGATTTGCAGGGGCTTTCTGTGCGTTCAAAATTACTTTTAAGTCTGCAATAAGAATTTCTCTTGCTCTCCTTAGCTTTCTAGTTGTCAAGCTGAATTCAGTCAGTGGTGGCATAAAGAGATGAAAGCAGTGAAGTTTCCATCCCAGGGAACAATTTTTGATTATTATCTGGACCACAAAACTAAGAAATTCTTGCCTTGGGCTGATAAAATCCCCCAGTTTACTATGGATCCAGAGGCACCTCTGCAGGTAGGTGTGGGGAACACACTGCCCTTCAAGCCACATGGTGCTGGTTTGAGCCTTGTTTGTTTGTTTTTGAGCAGTCTTTTTTTTCCTCCCTGACCAGTAAATTACTGTTGGTATGGTCAGCATATAACGTATTTCCTTGGAGAGAAGAATCTCAAGTTATAGGAATGATTAGTGGGATGGTTTCTATATTTCTACAGCTTCTTTTTTTAAAATTTATTTCAGTTTATTTCTGTGGTAACAGCTTTCTTTAGATTTTCCTAGAAATTGTGTGATTTTATAAAAATCGGAAGCACGTTTCTATTAGTTTAGTGAGTCTTATTTCTGACCTTAGTGTGAATTTCTTGAACAGCGCTTTTCACATATAACTTCTTTCCTTTACTCCTCAAGCCGTAAAATGAATGTTTGATCTTCTTACTCATATTTTCGAATTCACATGGCAGCTCACAAATCTCAATGAATCTTTATCATTTTTTAACTGTTTATAAATTGTCCTACATTTTTATATATCAAGTTATTCTTTAACCATCTTCTAATTCTGCCTCAATCTGTTTTGCTTTTCATTATATTTCTTTCTCAGAATCATGTCGTTTTGATTGATTTTGGAGCTTATTATTTCAAGTAGTGCCATATGAAATACATATAGGTGATTTCTACACTAATTAGGAGGCAGATAGTGTGAAATAAAAGAAAATCCAGTGTGAGTTTCTTGGAGCTACAGTAACCAAGTACCACAAACTAGGTGGCTTCAACAACAGAAATTTATTGTCTCACACTTTTAGAGGCTCGAAGTTGAAAATAAAGGTGTTAGCAGGATTGGTTCCATCTGAGGGCTGTAAGGGAAAATCTCTCCTAGCTTCGGGTGGTTTGCTGGAAATCTTGGTGTTCCTTGCATTGTGGCAACATTCCTCAAATCTTCACATGATGGCATTTTCCCCGTGTGTATTCTTTGTATTCACATTTCCCTTTTACCAGTCATTTTGAGTTAGGGGCCTCCTCTGCTTGTATTAATGTGCTAGGGATACCATGACAAACTACCAGAGACTGAGCGGCTTAAACATCAGAAATTAATTTTTCTCATAGTCTTAGAGGCTAAAAGTCCGAGTTTGAAGTGTTAGTGGATTTGGTTTCTGCTGAGGCCTCTGTCCTTGGCTTGTAGACGGCCACCTCTTGCTGTGTCCTCACATGGTCCCTCCTCTGTATACACACATCCCTGGAGACCATCTTGAAGTGTGTCCAAATTTCCTCTTCCTACAAGAACACCAGTCAGATTGGATTAGGTCCCACTCTCTCGGCCTCATTTAAACTTAATCACCTCTTTAAAGGCCTTATCTTCAAATACAGTCATATTCTGTGACACTGGGGTTAGGGCTCCAACATATGAATTTTGGGAGGACACATTTCACCCTATAACCACTTAACCAGGAGGAAACTTATCATTTTACAAACCAGGAATTCAGAGGTAGGGAGGCCTTATGACTTGGTGATATCACCAAGGATTCAGATCTTCTCGCCTTAACACTGGCCTCACTTGAAGACTGGTATCCCTCCTGATCTCAAGGTGACTCTAGTGGTCCCAGGAGTTCGAAGGAAACAAGTTAGGGGGAAAGAAGACTTTCTTATATTTTTTATTAAGGCTGAAGAAACTTTTTTCAGAAGCCCCAGAGCAGACTGCCCCCTGTATCCAATTCACCAGGGGTCACATGCCACCTCTAACCCAGTCTCAGGCCAGGGTAATGAGGTTAAGCTTTGACGATCATCACACCATGTCAGGAGTCAGGTTGTGTGGAGGAGGGGCAGAGACTTGAACAAAGTGGGACTCTGGCAGGAGGGAAGAAGTGGACAAATGGATTCTGGGAGGCAACCAACAAGGGCTGCTCCATCTGCTTTATATATTTTGACATTTCTGTTTCAGCTCAGCCTGTCTAGACTTCAGCTACCTAACAATATTATCTAGCTGGTTGAAAGTTGAGGATTTGTAGTTAACCAAAAGAAACACACACACACACACACACACACACACACACACGACCAAAAAAGTGGTATCACAAGGTTGGTGCACCTTATCAGTGATGCATTTTATTCAACAGAGACCCTATCAGGACTTCGTAGTCTTACTTTATACACAACTGCACCAAATGTGGTTATTTGATTAAAAGCCTCTTAACATGTTAGAGGAGAACCATATTGAGCCAATAATAGTAGCAAATACTAATATGACATTATAATATGTCAGGACCTTTTCTAAGTGCCTTATTTCCATAGATTAACTAATTTAATCCTTATGACAATTTTCTAAGGCGTGGACTGTTACTAGCCTTTTTACATTTGGAGAAATAGAGGTACCAAGGCATCAGGTAATGTGTATACAGTCCGTGCTCAGCAGAGCGTTCTGTGTGGTAGGTAAGGCAGGGCACAGGCTCCAGACAGATTTGAGTTTGAATCTAAGTGCTACCACCTATGAGTTTGGCCAAGTTATGAATGTTCTCTAAGCTTTAACTTCATCATCTCTGAAATGGAAATGATAACAAAACTCTCCTCATAGGCTTGTTATGAGTATCATATGATGTAATGCATGCAAAGGGCTCAGCATAGTACCTGTCATATACTCAGCTCTCAGTAGGTGTTAATTATTGGTATTAATGTGTGGACAAAAGAGCCAATATCAATAGCCAAATTAAACAGCAAATGATGACAACTAGCAGCAGGAAAGGAAAAACATGTTATAGAACTCAAGTCTAATTTTAAAAAGTCATCCAAGACTGTTCAGTGTAGCACAGAATAGTCTGTGCCTTTCAACAGGTCCTGAGAGTATCACTGAATTCAAGTGAAGTCCTAGAGTAAATGCTCATCATCATGAAGATGATCTTGAATGATCTATAAAATACTCGGTCAGTATATGCTAACCATGTAGGGAAGAACCTTATTACAGAGTTTATGTGTTTTTCTTATGAGCAATATAAATCCTGCAAGTAGTTTTTTCAATCCCCTTTTTAATTTGGCCACCAAGAAATGTAAGACGTATTAAATTCTCTTTAATCACCATGCAGCCTTCTCTTTCCTGCGTGTCTATGTCTGCTTCCCCTTTTCCTCATCTTATATATTAGTCTCTGTTCCCTGAGTCTGGCTTTGATTTATTTGTATTCTTCGTTTTATTATATTCTTGTAAGCCACCTCTAATTTTTTGTGAAACAATGTAGCATCTAAATAAATAGCCAGTTTTCAAAACAGAAGCACTGTTATGAGAATTTTTAACAAAACAATGCACAATAAGTTTCAACAGTGCTTTGGATTTGTGAATATTTCACTTAATGCCTGATTCCTCCAAGCTGGTCTCTCCTTGCACTGAACTCCTTCAGCGTGGATTGTGCCTAATCATTTTGCACATTAATCATTAATCTTACTGGGCCCAGGAATTGCTACCAATTTTTGTTTATATGTGGCTTGGCTTTTCAAATGCTTTATCATCTCCTAAAGAGTGGTGGACGGTTTCTTAAGCATTTACTGCATTCCCTTGTATGTGTAACACAAGGTTAGGCAGAGTGTAGGTATTCCGTGATAGGGAGCCTTGGGTGCTAGCTCTGATCTCATTGGAAAAAATAAATCAGTTGCTTCTGCTGTGGCACTTTGACGGCACTACCCAACTGCTCTTCTCAAGCTGTGATGTCTGAACTGATCATTCAAAACAAGAAATTAAGTGGGATCTCTCCTACTGGCTGTTTAGAACTAAGAATTCATTTGGTCTCAATTCTAAAATGACTATGTTGGTTCAGCTACAAAATTTTGGAATGCCTCTCTCTCTGATCTTTCTCTCATTCTATTTTTCCTCCCAGAGAGTTCTGGTTCACACATCAGAGACAACTCGTCTTCAATATTTCATAGAGTTGCTGCTTGAGAAAGGACAGCCGCTGATGCTGGTAGGAAGCGCTGGAGTGGGAAAAACAGTCTTTGTAGGTGACATACTAGCAGGTCTCTCCGAGGCTTATATAGTGTCCCATGTGCCTTTCAACTACTACACAACATCGGCAGCTCTGCAGAGTAAGTGTTCCTCCTGTTTATACTTCAGAAACAAGAGATCAGAAACTGTCAAGGCCAGAACATGCAGCCCAAAGAAATGATGAGTTTTTCTAGGCTTTAGACATTTTGCTTAGGATGCATTTTTACTTATCACCATTCTGGCTAAATATACTTTGTTTAAATATTGTGATTTTTGGCCTTCCATATCACTCCTGGCTTTATTTGGGTTACTACTCTATAGAACAGCAAGAATTTACATCAACAGTGTTCATTGCTTTGCCTCTAAACCGTTTGGTTAGCTTTAATCAATTTCACAGAGCCCTAGCAACAAAAGAATATACTCCAGGAAGAGTGCACTGGTTACCTTTTCAAGTAAGGGATTGATTTAGGGGGGAATTCATTCAAATTGTATTGATGAAATGACAGGCCACAGGTGGTTAGTTAAATCTTAGAAGAGCTATGAGAATAATTTTTAACTGTTGAATACATGTGTCAGCGTAATCAAAGGAACCACATAGATTTTGGGCATTCTGAGTTTGGAAGGGCACATGAAGTAGATGTGAGAAGTAGAGA